>NW_004567106.1:26795323-26814361 GCF_000260355.1 Condylura cristata
TATATATATATATAAGAAGTTACTGGATATTTCCTGGTGAATTCAGAGATAATCTTCTGGGCTTATTTTTTGTAGGTAAAAATGTCTTATGGTTGGGTAGGCTACTAATAGTACTTTTCAAAGTGTGGTTAGCAGGTATGACATACAATGCTCGCTAAATTTCATTTTATTTTTTAAAATTGTATTTTTTTTATAGAGGTAATAACAACATATATGACTTAGGTATATAGGTTCTCATATTTTCAGAGGTACATTGCCACACCACACCCACCTACCACCCATAGTCCTCCTTTGGGCCTTTCCCCCAACCCCCTTGTTCCTAAATTCCCACCTTCTCCCTCCCCCTCCCCATTAGCCTTAATTCTACAGTCATACTTTTAAGAGTTTGTTTAGGTTTAGTTTTGTCTGTTCCTTTGTTTTTTCCCTTTATATCCTACATGAATGAAATCATCTGGTGTTTGTTTTTCTCCGTCTGACTTATTTTACTCAGCATGCTAATTTTTTTTAAGATTTATTTATTTATGCATACAGAACTGGGGTACAGGCCAGAGGTGCAGGGGTGCTGATAAGATTCACCAGAGACAGAATGGGGAGCAGAACAGGCAGATAGATGAAGTACACTGCTGAGGGGAGCAGTGGGCAGGTCAGAAGAGGTCTGCCATGCCATGTGGGTCACCTCCGGGGCGGGGATTGAACTCATGCTGAAGTGGCTTTAGCTTGTTAGTGCTGTGCTTTAACCTGCTGTACCACCAGTGAGGGCCCAGCATGCTAAATTTTAAAGGGAAATTTCTTTACTCTTGAAATCAGGGGTAAATCCCTTCCTGATTCTCTCTTTTTTCTTTTTTTCAAGATAAATTTATTTATACATCTATATCTGGGGTACAGGCCAGAGGTACAGGGGCAGTGAGAGGATTCATCAGAGACAGAATGGGGAGCAGAGCAGGCAGATCCACTGAAATACTCTGCCGAGGGGAGCAGTGGGTGAGACAGGAGAGGTCTGCTGTGCCATGTGGGTCAGCTCCCTGGCTGGGATGGAGCTTGTGCTGAAGCGGCTGCAGCTGGCTTCGTAGTGCTGCAATGGTTAGGGCTGCAATGACATGGTCTAGAGTTATTGATTGGTTCTTTGAAATATGAGAAGTTATGTGCTGGAAAAAAATAGGTATGAGTAAGTAAATAAATACTATTTTTTAAAAATAAAAGCAGTTTGGCTCTCCCTGGTGCGCAGCGGGT
Source organism: Condylura cristata (assembly GCF_000260355.1). NCBI lineage: Eukaryota > Metazoa > Chordata > Mammalia > Eulipotyphla > Talpidae > Condylura > Condylura cristata. Next base: position 26,796,554 of record NW_004567106.1, read on the forward strand.
TAAAGCACAGCACTAAGCAGCTTAAGCCACTTTCACATGAGTTTGATTCCCGCCTGCCCTGGAGGTGACCACATGGCGTGGCAGACCTCTCCTGACCTGCCCGCTGCTCCCCTCAGCAGTGTACCTTGTCGATCTGCCTGTTCTGCTCCCCACTCTGTCTCTGGTGAATCCTCTCACCCTCCACATCTCTGGCCTGTACCCCAGTTCTGTATGAATAAATAAATAAATCTTTAAAAAAAATAAAAAAATAAAAGCAGTTTTATTATTTTTCTTAATAGAAAAATTGTATGTATTCATTGTAAAATAAAGTAATTGCTGGAAAATATAAAGAAAAATTATTTTATATACTCTTTTTAGATTAGTGATATTACCATTTAAGAAATCATATTTGTTGCTAACAGTGTTATCACTTTATTCCTTTTTAAAAATATTTACAGGGAGGTTATAATTTTTATGAAGTGAAATTTGTCAGCACTTGACTCATGATAAAAAGATGGCCTTTTTCCCTAGATAATAAAAATTTTCATTTCTTTTCCTCCCATTACTTTTACAGTTCTAATTTTTACATTTAAATTGTTGAACCCTATGGCGTTTAACTCAATATAAAGAATGAGGCTAGGGACCAGTTCTATTTATTTTTTCCAAATGGCTAGCTAATTTTTTGATGATCATTCTTGAATAATTTATCTTATGCCCAGTGATATAAAATGCTGCTTTTATTAGCTTCTAAATACCCATATATACTACTGGACTCTGCTATGGTCTTTGGAGCCCTGAGCAAGTCTGTGTCAGCATCATATATTGTAATATCTTATTACTATTCATTTTTGGAATCAAAATAAGAATTCCTAGCAATTTTTGAATGTTTATTCTTCCAGATGAATTTTAGAATATTTTTTCAAAGTCTCAAAGAAGATCCTGTTGGGATTTTGTTAGAATTGCACTTAATTTATATACATTATTTCAGGGGAGAGATGGCTTCTTTACAATTATAAGTCTTATGTAAGGATTGGCATGATTTCTCAGTTGTTTCAAGCATTTGAATGTCCTGTTCTCTCTCTGTGAATATATATCTCAAATATCTCAAATAGTTTGTCTCCTGTAAAGTTTATTTCTGGTTATTTTATGGGAAGTTTTACCTTTATATTTAGCCATATGGTTCTTAAGTGTGTGCTTAAACAAGCTACCCTCTGGCATAGAATGTAAACTCAGAGTTGCTTGCTGTATTTTAGGGGTTGGGTTTGCAATAGAAGCCTGTGTTTTGGAAACAAACACAAGTGGAGCTGTTGAGTGTGACCATATGTGGGTAATATCATAAAGACTGGAACCGGGCCTTGCATCCAGGTATAAAGCCACACACACACACACACACACACACACACACACACACACACACACACACACACACACACACACACACACACACACACACGGAACGTAAAGCCTATATAAGAGACCCTTTCCCCTACAGCATTTGCAATCCTGCAAGTCTCTCTTGGGAGTTCCGTCTCTGCTGCTCCAAAGAGCAATAAACCCTGCCTTTTCAGCCTTTCTGTCTCCTGACTTTCTTCCTTGTGGCTGGACACAGGAATTGGGGCATAACAGGATCTTTGATATAACTTCCAGTTGCCAGTAGATTCTGGAGCCATACACTTGTCTAAGCTTCTTTCCTTCATTTGTAAAACAGGAAACCTTGCAGGGATTTGTAAGTATTATTGATGGCACTTCTATCACCTAATGTAGGGCTTGTCACCTAGTGAATGGGCAGGTAGGGGAACTGTGTGAGGGCCAGGTTAATGAGATCAGTTCAAATTCCTTACAATGTTGAATGTCCTGGAAGTTTTCAAACTATTCATAGATAGCAGATTTTTATTTTATTTTTTTAAAGATTTATTTATTCATACAGAACTGGGGTACAAGCCAGATGTGCAGGAATGGTGAGAGGCTTCACCAGAGACAGAGTGGGGAGCAGAACATGCAGTACACTGCTGAGGGGAGCAGTGGGCGGGTCAGGAGAGGTCTGCCAAGCCATGTGGATCACCTCCCTGGTGGGTGATCGAACTTGCACTGAATTCTGTGGCTGGCTTGCACTGCTATGTCCTAACTTGTCGCGCCACCAGGGAGGGCCATGTAGCAGATTTAAAAAAAATACTCTTAATGAAAATACTCTTATTATTGCTCTAATTGCCTTTCCCTACCCCTCCTCATCCCCCACTTCCTGTGATAGGATATTTGATGGGAACAAGATCTCATCCAGCAACTGGATTCCGGTTTGAGCACCATCATTGCTGAGAGCTTTACTCCCAGCCACATCACAATGGGAGGCCTGGCTCCTTTTCTTACATGTTAATTAATGGTTACTTGGGGAATTGGAGGAGGGGCTTCCGTGTGTTAATGACTTAGAAAAATACATCTGAGGTACACAGACCATGTGGAGTAGCCAGTTAAGAATGATTTGCCACATATAAAAGAGCTAAAAGAAGGCTTTTGCAAACATGGGCATTCAGCTAAACCAATAGTTAGCCCCACATTCTTAATGGCATAATCACCAACATAACTGATTCAGCATAATGGCCTTTTAATACTGAAACAATTACTTTGGATAATAAAATAACATTTTTAATTTACTTGACACCAAATTTGACCTATGTAGGTCATCTGATGGTGAAATGAAGGGAAGGGGAGTCTGTTGAGTTCTAAATACATTATAAAGTGATAATATACAATGTACTTCAGACCTGAGGTGCTTTAAGTGGCTTAGTGAAAAAATAAAATTGTTATGAGAATATGCTATTGCTTTGAAATTTACCAAACACTTAATAATTTATGCATTGATTTCATCAAGAAAAAAGAAATAGTTGAATCTTAAAGCTGATATAAGCTGATAAAATTTGTTCATTTTGAACACCTACTGTGAGAAATGCTGTAGGACATTTTTTGTTGAGTGAAAAATAATACTATGTCTGGGAGGAAATAAGACCCAAATTTGTTGTCCACTATGGTAATATCTTTATCTCTCTCGTTTGGATATTGTAAACTGGTTCTTTTTGCTTATAAATACTCAAAAGCCTCCACATATAATATATACCTCCTAAGTGATTGACCAAGGCAACCACCTATATTTTGGTCTCATGGTTTGTTGATATAGACACAGACTCATCTTTCCACTTGAAGAGTGGGACTAAGCTTGTGAAGCACCTTCCATTTAACATCAGGGATTCCAGGCACCCTCATCTCTTGCTTGATTTCAAAGTAATATTCCTATGGCATACCTGATTGAACTTTGACTGTTAATTCCTTTTAGCTAACTGTGTCTCACACCCCCACCCCCATTCCACCTTTTCATTTGAATTTTTATGTATTGAACTTTTCTTCTGTGAGATGTACCTGTGTATACTAATAATACTCATGATTTTTTTTTAAAGATTTATTTATTTGTACATACAGAACTGGGGTACAGGCCAGAAGCTCAGGGGCGGCAAGAGGCTTCACCAGAGACAGAGTGGGGAACAGAACAAGCAGATCGACGAAGTACACTGCTGAGGGGAGCAGCGGGCAGGTCAGGAGAGGTCTGCCACGCCATGTGGTCACCTCCGGGGCAGGCGGGAATTGAACTCATGCGGAAGGGGCCCCAGCTTTTCAGTGCAGTGCTTTAACCTGCTGCGCCACCAGGGAGGGCCCAATACTCATGATTTTTAAGTGGGCTTCTTAATTTTATAGGATCAGGAAACTGCAGAATAAGTGTCCTAGAATACTGCTGGGGTTTTGGACCATAGCTGTGTACTATTGTCCACAATGAGCCTAATGCAGAAACTGAGGAGTGTTCAGGACTACAATCTTCATAGTGATTTGACTCTACTATACTGTTCAAGTGGTTAAGGGATTGTTTTGTAGCGTATGGAGCAGGTTGGCTGTGAGTCTTATATGATGAGATTCTGTGGGTATATAGAAGCTCTTTGTCATCCTTGGCAGATTGTTCAAAACAAACAAACCAGTCCTTCCTTTTGAATAGGCTGAGAAGTATTATCCTAGATCAGAGTAGAAAATGCAGGTATAAGGCCTTGAAGTGCCATAAACTCCCACAGAAGGGAGTGTACAGAAGTAGTTAAAAGACAGATTTGGTTCAAATCACAGCTATGTGCCGAACTTGTTCTGAGACCTTCAACAAATTGCTGAAGTGCTCTGTGCCTTAGTTTTCTTACCTGTAAAAGCAAGTATAACAATAGAATTAATGTCATAATATAATCCTACAGTGCAAGAACTGCCAGAATGTATCACGGGCTCAGTTAGTGGAAGCGACTATCAGTATGCCACTAAATAATACCCCAAGTGGAAGATTTGGGGAAGGATTCCTTTATTTCTGGAGAACATATAGTGTCTAGGGAAGCTGCCAGTGTCTTTCTAGCTCTGTACCTTAACTGCCTATCTAATGCAGGAGTTGTTTGTTTTCTGCAGAGGGTGGGACCACATCCCTTCTAGAGCAGCCTGGATCAGAGATGACAGGCCAGGAAATCACAGCCATCTCTGCTCCTTCCTGCATGGCTACATTCTCACTGAAAGTGTTACAGGACAGGGAGAGAGGGCACCACTGAACCCCAAATCTGCCTGATCCAAATAGGTTCTGTTATCTGCCGCATCAAGACATAACATATAAAGCTTTAATGGAAAGGGACTTTAATGCAGTGAATATATGGTATGGAACACAAAAAATATAATTTCTAAATCAAACACCTGAAGTTACTCATCCCCTCATGGGCAAAAGTCAACCCAAATGGGAGTGGTCCAAAGCAAGGCCTGAAAGGCCATCACGAGCCTAAAGCACCTTCTGGCGGGGACCCACAGAAAAGGGTCAGAAATGGCCAGACAAGTCTGGGAGGAAAAGAGCAAAATCAAAATCAATATAAACACTGCCATAGTCACCTCCCCCATGGGTATCTCCCCCACATCTGCCTTAACCAGTCCAAGGTCAAGAAACAAGCACAGTTTCTTCATCACATGCTTGCTGCTCCATGTGGCTTCCTCAGATCTCCTTCTGGCTCTCCATCCTGCTGCTGCATTCTTCTCTTCAAATTCCTTCTCCTCTCTCTTTTTTCTCTGTTCATCTCCACCCTCTTGGGTGGGGCAGGGAAACTGGAACTTCGCTTTTTCCTGGGGACCACCCGGTTACAAAAGTGCTGAGTGTTTATCTCACAGTCACTAGATATACCTTGGCTTGGGATGGTCCTGAATTTTATTGCCTCGTCCTGTTTACAGTCTGCACTGGGCACATAATGGCCCTGTGTTGGTCTCAGACCAGGTAGGAGACATACATCTGTGACATGGCCATGTGGGACACGCCAGGCTGAGGAACCTCAAGTTCTGCTCCTTCTGCTCTTTATCTAGCCCCGTCCTGCAGGCTTGATGCAGTGGGAGAGCAGAAAGAGTGTCAAATAGTGCCAAAGATCTGAATTCTGGTCTTGACTTTGATCTCTGAGCCCCAGCATCCTCATGCCTAAAATGTGGCCATAAGTGGGATCATGTAACTTGGGTGATCAAATGAAAGAGCCTTTAAAAGGTGTCTTGGTGCATTATAAATGCAACTTTCTCCCATCCTGCAAGCCTCTCTTCCCATTTGTGCTCGGCTAACAATGTAAGGCACAAAGCAAATTCTCCACAGTAAATGTGTTCTATTTGTCTATTTTATTTATAGCTCTGTTCCCATGTTCTAGAACAATGCCCTGGGGAGAGTATATACACTCAATCAATATATGCAGAAGAAATTAATTAAAGTGAATTACATAATTAGGTTTCCTGCTCTGTCCTTTAGGACACTTTCAGCTCTGAGTAAACCTTGTTCAACTTGGTAGACAAGTGAGGATATTTATTATTTCATACAACTAGAAGCCTGGAAATAAAGAGGTTCTGACGTTCTGTGACTGTTAATGTGGTGACTCACTAGCATCTTCTCTGGCCTGGGTTATTCTTATTTTTATGCTCTGTGGGCCCTAATCTGCCCTCAGAGTCAAAAATGGCTGCTGCAGTTCCAGACATCACGACTAAACAAAGTACCTCCGACAGCAGTGAAGAGAGCCTTTCTCTTCCTTGTATGTCTTTCATACAGAAACCCCTCAGCTGACCTCTGCTGGAATCCCCCACCTGGTATTTGTTCCTTTGCCCACACTAGGTCAGTCACTGACGGCCCAGTCAGGCTAAGCCCTGAGTTATATGTGGGTGGGGTGGATGTCTGAACAGACATGGGAGGACAGAGGACAGCCAAGAGTGTTAGACAGACCTACTTTCTTTTCTTAGGGGAAAAAATTAAGTAAAAATTAATTAAACAAGTGCAAGAACAAGTAGGTGTTTGTGTTATATGCAAATTAGGGGTTGGGGTTCATAAGTGAAGAGAGAATTACATTTTGAGATTTGGGGAAATGTACCAGACCCAGCTGCCTGTTTCAAGTGCAAATACACTTAGGGTTGCCAATGGCTGTGTCAAAAGCAGTGCTTACATGCAAGATAAAGTAAATTAAGATATATTTGCAGTGTTGCCATATCTGAAGGATTAGGTTAGAGATTCAGACCTGCCATTATTATTGCAGCATAATCTCACTAATGCATCTTCCATAACGTGAAGGATATCCTAGTTTAGCTGGCTAGGCTACTGTTTAGTATTTGCAAGGTAGAGACGGTTTGCAAAGCAAGTAGAGTCCAAGTGGGATCATAGGGTGTGTGTTAACTAATTATTTTTAATTCTGTCATATGAAATCTCATCTAGTGGAGAAATAATATTATTTGTTTATTTAAGTAGGTCCCTGAAACCTGTAATTGACACATTTAATGGTAAAAGAGATTGGCTGAATTGTATTTGGAATTAACCAAACCAATATATTCTAAAATACTTTGTGCTACAAATTCCCTTAATGCAGCCATTGCCGGCCTACAGTCAGTCTGGATTTGTGAGATTTCCTCATATCCTCAATCCTCAGTTACTTACTGGGTGGTAATGTAACAGGGTGGTCCCTAGGAAAAAGGGAAGTTCCAGGTTCCCTGCCCCACCCAGAAGGAGGGTGGAGCTGGGCAGAGAAAAAGGAGAAGAGAGAAGAAGAGAAGGAAGCTGGATGGAGAGCCAGAAGGAGACCTGAGGAAGCCACATGGCGCAGCAAGCATGTGATGAAGAAACCGTGCTTGTTTCCTGGCCCTGGACTGGTTAAGGCAGATGTGGGTGAGATACCTGTAGGGAGGTGACTATGGCAGTGTTTATATTGATTTTGATTTTGCTCTTTTCCTCCCAGATTTGTCTGGCCATTTCTGACCCTTTTCCATGGGTCCCGGCCAGAAGGTGCTTTAGGCTTGTGGCAGGCTTTCCGGCCTTGCTTTGGGCCAATCCCTTTTGGGTTGACTTTTGCCCACGAGGGGGCGGGTAACTTTAGGTGTTTGATTTAGAAGTTATATTCTTTGTGTTCCATATTGTATATTCACTGTACTAAAGTCACTTTTCATTAAAGCTTTATATGTTTTGTTTTGTTGCGGCGGATGGCAGAACCCACTTAGAGCAGGCAGGTTTTTGGGGCTTCAGGGGTGCCCCTCTCTCCCCCGTCCTGGAACAGAATTGGGGTGCCCTATAACAGTAACAGGAAGCCTATTCTTCTTTCTGGTGAGATTGCTGGGGCACAACTGTGGGTGCATTTAGTGGAAGCCATCTAGGGCAGATACCAAATATAAATACAGTTGGGTAGTCACCTACGTGGTTTCAAATCCCAGTTTGGCTACATGTCATCTCTGCGGGGGTGAATTATCTCTCTATGCCTCCATTTCCTCACGTGTAAACTGGGAATAACAGCGCCTACCTTTTAGTGTTGTTATAGTGAGTACATGGGTTATTATTATAAAAGATTCCTGGCTTGTAAGTTGGGGACCGTCCCCACCATGGATTGTTGGGGGGCAGAATAGGTAGGGTCTTAAAGTGGGAGTGGCATCGGAGAGTGGAGATTCCTAAAAAGGGAGAAAAGGGGAGTGGGTGCAAGGAAGACGGGAATAGGAATTGGGTGCAAGTCTTCCTGTACTGCTGTCAGCAGAAGTTTATTTTATACATTTCAAGCAAGCAGTGAGATAACATTAGCATATGAATTGGGCTAAGATCACAATCATCTTTTTTTTTTTGAGAGGTTTGGAGTCGTATTGACCTTCAGCTGAGATATAACATTTGTTATTCTTAAAATCAACCTATTAAAATTAAGGTAGGTACATAAATTCATAAAATTTAAGGCTAACATTATTACATTTATCACAGTGATGACTGGCTAAAATAAAATCCCCTTAAACCTTAAATGCTACTTAATGATCTTCAGTATCATTGAGACATCTTAGAGGGTAAAGTCGAGGGCTCAGGGTGGAGGCTGGGTTGGAGATGTGAAAGAGGATAAAGTGAGGTCGCGGACCAAGGTAAAGTTGTGAAAGAGGGTAAAGTAAAGTCAAGGATTAGGGTGGAGAAGTTTTCTTGTAGATAAATTACTAAAGGAGATAGTAAGATTCCTCATTTAAAGATTAAGCAATAGAAAGCTTAAGTAAGCTAGTAGAGAGATAAGATTTGAATTCTCATCTGGGCAGTAAAAGAACTCGTAATTTTTAGCATGTTCTAGTACTGTCTTATTTTACAGTATTGATTTTGCTATAACAGCCAATTGCTTTTATTAATCAGCCTGTTGTAATATTTTTGACTTTAAGAAGAATTTCCCGCCCTGGGGCAGCACTTGCTTGCCTGGGCCAGGTAGCGCCTTATGAGGCTAATGTAATCCGGTTACAAGCTGATGGTTGCTCAGAATATTTTGATATTACAAAAAAGGGGGGGTCATAACATAAACTAGCATGGAAGTTCTGATTTTTCAGAGCTTTTCTTTTTCTATCTGGAATTTGTCAGTTGACAGAAGTCCATAGCTTGTATCACTCATGAATATTGGCTATCTATGATCATATGTTGAATATATGAATCCAATTGAATAAATTGAGCCATAAATATTGTAACTTCAGTGACAATGTTTGACTAATTACAAGTCACTTTCTTTAGTAAAAGGTGGAAGATGTATGATCTGAAGCGAAAACATAGTCACAGTCACTTTCTTTCTAGGTCCCTTGAAATGTCACTGGGAAAGTCTTGTCCAACATGTCTCTGACAGAGCAATCATAGTGGAGCTGGGTAAGTGCTTCTAAGGGTTACAACAGATTTTAATAAGACTAGTCCATTCCTTCTCAAGCAGCTTGTAGTGATTCTGTTCCAGTGAAGACTCACTTTCTCACTTTTGCCATTGACTATCACTTCCAGCATTAAACTAAGTTGAAAATTCATATTTAGGCTTGAATCTTAGTTGACTCATTTCTGTAATTTGTTTACCATCTGTCACCCCCTTGCTCTAAGAGCCAGAAAAAAAAATCCATTGAACAGCAACCCATTCAGACATTTTAAAGTAAACATCTTCTGCATGAATTATCCCAATGGAGGTTAAGATGTGTCCACTTTGCCAATGAATTGAGTCATTTTCTATTTGTGTTCATCTGATCTGGGACTTAGCACTCTGCCAAGACTGTTGAGCTCATGTGGACACGTGAATCACAGGTTGAGTTATTATCCATATAGTCTGTAGTTGCCTGAACCTTAAGGGTATTGGAGAGATGCTTGATCTACTATATTCAAGCTGGGAGTGAAAGGAAAGCAATTGACTTCCTGTCTGTTCTGGGAATTCTTTCTGTCCATCCAAGCAGCAGAGCATTGTCTCATTTGAAGTTCTAGCCTAGTCTGCAGCAGGAAATTGGTTACACACGACATCACCATGACATCTCACACTGAATTTTCTGAGCACAGCCGAGATCCTGGAGCCTAGGAAGGTACAGGGGTGACGCTCATTTCTAGCTCATTATGGTTTCCCGATTGTCTGTGAATCAATCCTTTCATTAACTATTTCCAAGGCAATTCTGAAAGTAGGGTCCCCCCAAAGCCCTGTCCTCAAGCTATATTCTTTTCCTTCGTTGGCCTTTCATGCTTTTTTATGGTGCTTATAACCTTAGAAGTAGCTGTTCTTTGTGTTTGTTTTCCTGAATGTTTGCAGAAGTGAGTCAGATCTTCCTTTTAATATATGCACAACCTGGGGAAAATGCTGTTATTTTAAGAGCTCTACCCGGGAATTCCTTTCATGGAAGAGACTATCTGCCACCTTAAAGAAACGTTTGGCTCTGGAGATAAGCCCCATAAGAGAGAGCCTAAAGAGTCTGGAGCTAGACTAAGAGATTGCAAGTTGCTCTATGGAAGAAGTTTGTAGAAATTTGGGAATGGAAATAGAGGTTTAGATCAGAGAGGTATGAAGAAGGGAGAGGGATGAAATAAGGGAGGAAAAAAAGGTGATGACACCTGGTAAGACACTCTTAAGGAAACACAAAGTCTGTTCCACACTAATACTTTCTAGGACTGCTGTTGTAAAAGAATTCACCTTTAAAACCTAGGTTGGCATAGGGCTATCCTAGGAGAAGAAACACAGTGAGTTCAAGAACTCGGCTCAAAGAAATCCTGGGAGTTAGTTTCCAGGAATTCTCAGAATTTGAGGAGAGAGGAATTCTCAGAATTTGAGAAGAGATCATCCGCTTCCATCAGGCAATGGGGTATATACTGAACCAGTTTTTGTTTTAATCTCCAAGGGAGGAGTGACCTTCGCTGATAATCTTGTTACATCTGTATTAAGGACAGAGTTAAAGAGTTTTTAAAACACTACTATAGGGATGACTGAAACCTTAAGTAGACATTATGACTTACCTGTCTCATAAAAAGAAAGCATTTTATAAGTTATTTTAAAGGATTTCTTTATTCTAATGAGTAGAGATTGTCTTTGGATAATATAAATATTCCAAAGATTTAATGGAGTTATCTGAAGGCGTGTAGACATTAATTAGAGTTCTGTAATTAGAATTATAGTTACAGAAGCTTCTGACTGCAAAATAGAGGGCAATAATTCAATATTTCAGGTTTACTGTGCTGTTGAACATAGTACCTGATGCATTTTCATATACCATGGCTTTAATAATTCTTTCTAAATAACCATTTTGATAGATATTTAATAGTTTTCTAATTAATGTTGGAGTAAGACCCATTTATATCCATGCTCATCCCAGCCCTTCTGCTCTCACCAGCCAGCAGCCTGGCTGCCCCACTCTGCACAGAGCCACCCAAACCGACCATGACACAGAATCCAATCAGAAAAGCAGCATAAAGATGAAAGGTCTTACCAATGAGAAGTGAACTTGCTAAAGTACACCTTTCAATGAATTTGGACAAAACTGAAAAATGTTGTTGATATCAGATCCTTAGGCTGATTACTGAAGCGTTCGATTTTTCAGTATGTCAATTCATCACTGTCTACCTGGTTATATTTAACACTTTCTCCTGTTTCCATCGCGTCTGCTGAGATAGGCAATTGCTGTCACATGATATCTGCCTCTCAGGAAGGTCAGTAGACCATCGGGCCTCCGCGGTTTCTGTCGCTCAGCTGCTTTGATCTTTCTCAGGTATTGCTGACAGCAGATGGAGCCTCAAAGTCTTGCAAGATCTAAAATATTAATAAGATTAGGGCTTTTATCCTTCAAAGAGTTTAGCCTTTCCTTTTAGAGGATCTGCAAAATGTCTAATCTGTTAATTTATAACACTGGCTCTCCAGGAAGACCCACCACCACTTACAGCTACCAACACACCACTCTCTACCTGAGTCTTTCCTATTTCCTTCCTGGAAATGCTGGTTCACATTTTAAATCACTCTCATCTTTCAGACACTTGGATGAGTTTAATTCCATTTTGAGATGAGAGGTCTTGGGGTGCGCTTTAATAAATATTTGATGGGAATGCTAGCCCTGGGGGTCATTCTTATTTACAAAATTAGAGAGGATGTCTCTGATGCCAGTTTAACTTTGTGGAAGATGCGGTGCTTATAAACGCATGCAGTGCTCTCCTGCACACGTCCCCATTCCTTTTCCGAACACAGTAGTTGTCCGCGTTCCATTTTTAGAAGCAGTGATTAAAATGCAGAGGACTTTATGCCCTGGGAGTCTTATCTGAGATTTGCTTTTTGTTTCAATAAACTGAGGAGGCTTCCCCAGGAAAAAAAAAAAAATGCAGAGGACTGCTGTGTGATACCAATTAAAATAACCATTGTCTATTCAACCGTCTTTTTTTAAAATGGAAAACAAACTTCACGTTTCTGCATCTATACAAAAACAAAACCACACATCATATGGTGTGCAATTTGCATCATTTTAAAGGACAATAATGACATGAAGTTAAGATAGCCCATTCTAGTTGGACAATGAGCATCAATTTTGTTAATTAAGAATTTTGGGCTCTGTAAATTTATAGTACAATTACAACTTACTTCAGTTGAAAAAGGGTCTTTGCCCCCTGCCACCATTAGCAAACCGTCCACTTTTATTATTCAATTTCAAAGATAGATGAATTTTAGAGGAAAAGTTACCATTTCTTTGAGAATTGAAATTTCTCATTGAATGTCAATTGCTTGTCAGCAGAATGCAACTAGAAAGACTTTGACTTAAATCTTTCTTTTTCCTTCCTTTTTTTTTTCTTAAAGAAAAAGCCAATTCATCAGGTAGGAAAGGACTGCCTTTTGCAGTCTCGGGTCCTGCCAGAGACAAATGACTGTAAAAATTTAAAATCAATCATTAACAGATTAGCTGTTGGTCCAAAGTAAATAGCAATCAGCTTATTAGGCATCAGGCAGAGTGAGATAAAGGGGAAGAGTTATTGAAAATGAGGATGTTGTCTGGGGCTCTGCTTGTGGGGTGGAACATGAGGAGGCTGAGTCTCATTATAAATGGAAAAACGAGGCAGCTGACTGAATAAGTTGAGCCCTTGGTTATATGAAAAGGAGTCCTGTGGTTTTTGTTTTGTGTTATAACCTCATTCACCTTGTTTAGCATCGAGGTTGCTTCTGCTCCCCGTTCTTCTTCTCTTTGCCTTCTAACCATGATTTGTCAATGGCCTTTGAGTTGACTGCAAAACAGCCCAGAAATAATGACTGAGACACCATAGTTTCAGGAAGTGGACCTTTGAAACCCCTTTGCACACTTAGTTCAAATCTCACTATTGTTTAAGTTGACATTGAGAATGGAAAGGCTTGTTCATTAGCTGCTTCCTCTTGGTTCCAGGTGTGTGAGTTGCCATGCAACAAATGCTGTGGTAAAAATTGTGAGCAGGAGTCCCTACTAGTGCCAGTAGGTGAAGATTTGAAGAGAAGCAGAATATCTGAATCTCAGAGTGTCTTTTCCCAATATTTAATACATATAAAGGAAACCCAGAAACTGTGATAGTGGTTAACTTGGCTGATGCCCCACCTTAACCAACTGATCAAGGTTATAAACAACCCCCATGTTGCACTGAGGACACAACATCTGTATTCTTACTAAAAATGTATAACCTCATTCCAATTATGAAGGAGCATCTGACAAATCCATTCTTCAAAGTAACTGAGCAATAATTTTCCAATGTGTCAAGGACATTAGTGTCAATATAGTCTAAGAACTGTCTTGGTTTAGAAGAGACTATGTAGGATTCTGGATTGGATCCTAGAACAGAAAAAAGGTATTATGGAAATGCTGGTGAAGTCAGAATAAATGTTAGCATCAGGGGAAGCTGGGTGAAGGGAATATGGGCAGTGGTGTACTATTTTTGCAACTTTTCACTAAGTCTAAAGTTGAATTTCAAAGTGAAAGTTTAAAAGAAAAAAGAATGATGGCCCTCCCTGGTGGCGCAACGGGTTAGGATACAGCACTGCAAGCTGGCTACAACCACTTCAGTGCAAGTTGGATTCCCCGCCCGGAGGTGACCCACATGGCATGGCAGACCTCTCCTGAACCGCCTGCTGCTCCCCTCAGCCGTGTACTTCGTCAGCCTGCCTGTTCTGCTCACCACTCTCTCTCTGGTGAAGCCTCTCACCGTCCCTGCACCTCTGGCTTGTACCCCAGTTCTGTATGAATAAATAAATAAATCTTTTTAAAAAAAGAAAAAAGAATGACGTACTGGAAAGAAATATCTCATGAACTTTGGCTTCCATTGCAGAACCCAATTTATAGTCCTGGGCCAGTTTTGACCTTTGCTCATAGTTATGCTTTATTTTGGTCAAAGTGGAGTTAACCATTGCTTTTGTTGGGAAACAAAGCAAAAGAAAACAGAACAATGCTCTTCACTTTAGAACAATGCTCTTCACTTTAGTGTGAACAACATCATAAGATTATTATGGGATTGATTGTTGTTTCACTAAGCAGGGACAGTCCCTTGTAGAATGTTGGATTCTGAAATTTGTGTGACTTGGATTTCCAGTTTCTATGAATTTTATTATTTGTTTATTCTCATCTGTAAATCGGCTGAAGTTGACTCAGCTTTATCCTGAGAACCTGGGTTTGCTCTGATTTGGATCAAGGGAGTAAGTAGGACATAATCTTAAGGTGATGGCAGAAACACAACAGAGCAAGAAAACCCCACCCAAAGCACATGTTAAGCCTGAATTTGTGTCCTAACACCCCATTGATCAAAGCGGTTTTCTGGGCCTTTCCTAAAGTTCCGGGGTTCCAGATGACTGCAGGCAGCAGGCACTGGCTATCCAGCCACTCATATTTGGTTCTTAGGCCCTCTTTCCAGGCTGTTCTCCAGTGGTCTGTCCGTCCTTCCCTACTGCCTGGCTTCCGATGAGCTTCCCTCTCAACACGTGTACATAACTGTCTGACCAGTGGCTATAAAATCAGCCCAACTTTGTTAACTTGATTGTCTGTTTTCCACATGTTATTCCTTGGCTACCCTAGTCAATGGTGCAAATAGTTACTTGTCAGGAGAAATATATCTGATTACTAATGCATTGAAGCAGAAAGAATACGATACTTTTCCTATTGCAGTGAATTACATGTGGCCCAACTAGTTTAAATTATCAAAAGGTGCTTGCTAAAGAGAGCTAAGCTAGTGAATTTTTCATACCCTGACCCAGCGTCCACTTGATTTTCTAGTTTTCTCATGGTCCCAGTCTAGATACTGTTTGCACCATGGTCTTCCTTCTTGGTGCTGGTGCCCTGTCCCTCCAGTTCTCCCAGCAAATCCTGCCTGACTTTCAGGGCTTTCCCAGAGCCTGTCTACCACAAAAATCTTCCCAGCGCCTCCTGCCTTCACACTTTCAAACCTTATGAAACTCATGTAGTGCGAACTACAGTTTGCCCTTTAGTTAAGTATTTATTTTGCTTTTCTAACTGCAAGCTTAATGTAACAACATAAATGACCTTGAGTGACTAATTAGACCGTAGTATCTTTGTGGTCAGGGCCCATGTCTACTACTGTTTCTGTGTCCTTCTTAGCCAGGAATATGATGTTAAGCTCATACTAGGAACTCAAGAAAATCACGGCCTGTTTAAAGATTTAAATAACAAAATAAATCTTAAGCCGTCTCCTAAATTAAATGACATGTTAAAATGGCAAAATAAATAGCAAGAACTAAGAGGCAAAAAGAATCAAAAGAGAACAGAGGAAATAATCTCAATGTGGACATAAAATATTTTGAAAGTAGTAGCTTTAAATTAGAAAGAAAATTGGTAGTTTGAAGTGGACAAGAACATTATTCACAAGGAAAAAGTCATTCTGGATTTATATTTGTCAGCTGAGGAATCAATATTAACTATTTCAAACTCTTTTCTAAATGTAGTAATAGATTCTTTTCTAGTATTTTGCAACTGAGACAGCGGTCCCCTACTTTATGGGAAGATAAGAATTTCAAGTTCAGGACATATATGTGCTTCGCCTGACTCCCCTAGTCCCTGAATGGCAGAGCAAGGTCTAAGCTATCTTCTGGCTTCAGACCCAGGGCTCTTCCCACCCAAGTTACAGATCTCTGCTCCTGGAGGATGAAGACTTTCCTGGAGTAATTTTGTGGTTTTTGTAAAAGATCTATCATTCGGAAGATGAATTGCACTATCAGGTGGACACTTAAGGAAAGGAGAGGAACTAAGTTGAAATGTAAGTGGATTCTGGTGTCAGTGGCTACCTGGCATTATAACTGATGACATAATTACTTCCCACAATAGGGAGCATCAGCTACAGAGTAGGTGCCATGCACAGAGGTGCTTAACTATTTATAAGCAGGTGCTAGATTCTGCATTTCACTAACCGTTACGGTGTAAGTTTCTGGTCCAGACTAACATTCAGGTCCTCTGTTACATCTGTAGTCTTTCTGGCCTTTTCTGCTCTGCTTCCCATTACTCAACGTACCTTCCAGCTAATTGGGATACCCAGAGTTTTCTAAAACACAGTCCCCCCACTTTTGTCTGTCTCCCTGAGCTTGTACCACCAGTTACTTTCCCCTTTAGGATTCAGCTCAAATGTCACCTCTTCCTGGATTCTGCCATGCTCTCCCAGCAAGAAATGCACTGTTCCCCATTTCCAACCCCGTGCCCCCAGCACTTCATTTCCTTGACTTCTCTTATGCTGATCATCATCATGCACTGTCTTTATTATAACAACTGCTTGCTTTTCTCTGTTTTGTGACTACAGAACCTTTAAGGCAAGTTTATCAGACTTTAGCATAATGCCTGGCACTCGAAATGTGTAAATACAGCTTGGGAAAATGACTGAATGAACAAATGCCTAAAACAAATATTTAAATATCTCATCTAGCCTGTGAGGTGGGGAGCTTATGATGCATCTTTTAAAAAATTTTTTCCTGGCCCTCCCTGGTGGCACAGCAGGTTAAAGCACTGTACTAAGAAGCTTAAGCCACTTCCGCATGAGTTCGATCCCCACCTGCCCCAGAGGTGATCCACATGGCATGGCAGACCTCTCCTGACCCGCCCGCTGCTCCCCTCAGCAGTGTACTTCGTCGATCTGCCTGTTCTGCTCCCCACTCTGTCCCTGGTGAATTCTCTCACCCTCCACATCTCTGGTCTGTACCCCAGTTCTGTATGAATAAATTAATAAATCTTTAAAAAAAATTCCCCCCCCTATATTTTAAAAGAGAAAGGGAAAGAGGCACCTGTGTAGTCACTGGTAGGGAGGAAAGCTGCCTGATGCATCTTTGAATCTACTGACTGTAGTGTTCAGTGCCTTACATGTAGCAGATACTGCATGTGTTCCTGTTGAATGAAGACAATAGGTGGGTATGAATGAAGTATAAAGGATGGATGGATAAATAAATGATAGAACAAAGGTTTGGGAAACTGAGGTGGAAAAATCAAGGTGAACACGAGTTGTGCCAGATATTTGACTTCCTTGAAAAAAAATTAGTAGATCTAAAACAAATGTGTAACATTCTGGATATCAGAAGAAATCTTTGAATTGTCTGCTCTTATTGACAGTGTATGAAATAAATGCAGTAAACTAGTATTTCACCATCTGTGCTCTTTTGAAAGTAAAACATACCGGTATCTTTCAGTATTCGAATATTTGTTTTAGGCATTTAAACAATGAAGTCAAGAGCATTTCTATCTTGAAACACACACAGTGAGCTTACACAGGGTATTATGATTCATCCAGGCTCACACTGAAAACCTTTCCAGAACAATCTGTTGTTTGACTTCCTGCACTGATAGCAAGGTTGGCATCTTTAGTCTGGGTCATTTGTGCACCCATGCTAGCCCCAGTTCCTGCTCTGACAGAGTGGGGGACAGGAAACCTGAGGCCTGGTCCTGGTTATGTAGAACAGGTGGTAACTGGAACCATCTCTTCCTTTTTCATAATGCTGATATCTAGGAATTTACTCCACATTATATATTTTTTAAGAAGACTTATTTTTTATTTTTTTTAAAAAATTT
>NW_004567106.1:26815036-26853278 GCF_000260355.1 Condylura cristata
ACCTCCGGGGCAGGCAGGGCTGGAACTCATGCGGAAGTGGCTTAAGCTTCTTAGTGTTGTGCTTTAACCCACTGTGTCACCAGGGAGGGCCTTTGAAATATTTTAATGCAACCTTTTCTATTATTATTGCAACCACAGTTCCTTTCTTTTTAGAATAGGGAAAGAATAGGTTTTAAACAGAATGTGTTTTTTCCTCTCCGAAAATTTCCCTGTGTTAGCAGCTAACAACATCAAATAGAAGAGAAAAATGAACCAACATGTTGGATACCCTTTCTGAGCATTTAGAAATATCCTGCTATTGTATCTCAAGGTTCATTAGGATAGAAACAAGATTTTTGAAACACGGAATGTGGCACCTACTTCCTGTAGATGCTTATTTATTTAAATTGTTGCACCAAATACATAATAAGTAACTTAGGGCTGGAGATTCTCATCATCCCCTTTTGAAAGCCTCCCCCATGTGGTCAGTGTTTCTACCAACCTTTTACAGCACATTGACATCAGAACCATTTTAATAAAACTTTTGATGGTGGAAATGTTCTACATCTGTGCTGTCTAGTACAGCCCATGTGACCTCGGAACTCTTGATAAGAGTCAGTGTGGCTGAGGAGCTAAATTTTTTAAATTTTATTTAAAATTAGTGTTTCTAAGTGTGAATGTCCTTTGTGGCTAGTGGCTACTGACCATGCTGGACAGGTCAGATTAGAGTGTGGGAGCCTCTGTCACAGTTGGTCCTGAGAAAAACATCGGAGCAAAGAGGTTCCGTTCTAGGTCCATTCTGCAGAGTAGCTTGGAGAACTCCAGGCTTCGTAGACCATTTCCTTTCGCTTTTCAAGGCTTTCCCCACCAACATCAAAAGTTTGAGTGAAAGCCAGGACTTTGTGTACCTGTTTATGAGCTCAGTCATTTTTGTCCAGCTTCCACATGCTAAATATCTGTCTCAAATTGGGAGCATAACTGTCCCGTCTATGCTATTTTCAAAGTTGTCGTTTAGTTCTTTACTTTTCCATGAAGATGATGAGCCTGAAGAAATTTTTTTTTTACAGAGAAATATTATTAAGCAAGGTTTTTTTTTTCCTTTTAAATAACTGGATTCAAATGAGATGTTCCCACCATACACCACTTTCCTCACACTGTTTATATATCTACTTTGACTAGGAGAACCTTTTTCTTTTGAGCTGTTACTATTTTGTTCTATAGGTTGAGCATATTCGCTTTCATATTGTAACTGGTGCCATCTCTGTTGGAGTTATTGCTGTTCTCAAGCAAAACAACCACTTGCCTCTCTCCTAAAGATTCTTATTGTTGAGACCCAAACAGGTAAACAAGATATTTATGTGAAGAAATAAACCTAGTAAGTAGAAACTATATTAAGAGGCAGTGCTGGGAGAAAGGTATACATTTTTTTTTAAAAGATTTATTTATCCATACAGAACTAGGGTACAGGCCAGAGGTGCGGTGAGTGAGAGGATTCATCAGAGAAAGAGTGGGGAACAGAACAGGCAGATGCACTGAAATACACTGCTGAGGGAAACAGCAGTGATCAGAAGTCTGCCACACCATGTCGGTCAGCTCCCTGACCAAGATCGAACTCACCTCTGCAGTGGCTGCGGTAACTTCATAGTGCTGTGCTTTAAACAACTGCACCACCAGGGAGGGCCCGAAAAGGCATACTTTTTTGAGTGAGAGGGTGTCTTGGAGCCTCTCATCAAAGCTTCCTTCTTATATGGAAATGTGATGAAACAAAGAGAATTTGGTTTGGTTAGAGCAGCCATGTTAAATTTATGATGCTTCCAGGCCCTTGCAGGATGCCAACCATTTCTACCAATGCATGGCCATGGCATTTCTAGGCCTTCTGCTCAGGCGTAGCAACCAACTGCCCTCAACCTTTCCCTTCAGATGCCACTTACTTCCCAGCTTCACCTTGCAGGGGGCAGGCCCGATGGCAGCCTCCCACAATGTCCAGGGGGACAGCATTGCAGCATTTTGGGGGCGGAAGTGTGGTCATTACCAGCCCATGATTGTTTTATTTTGTTTGAATTATTTACAGTGAAGGAAGCAGCTTGGAGAGGAGGGGGTGTAAAGGAGCTAGTTCAACCCCACTCACATTGATTCAACCCAGAGTGAGAAGAGCAAACCTATTAAGGAGAAAAATCACTTCCTTTTCTTCCTCTTTTTCCCACCCCCAAGTCTCAGGGAAAAAATAGGTAATGCAAAGAGAAGTGCTGGATGGCTGTAGGGAAGGGCCGGACTGGTGTTTGTGGCCTTGGTGGAGGACTAATTCCATTACTGCCAGTGAGTGCTGAACGAGCTTTCAGTGGTTCAATTCTCTCTCCCAGCTCTCTCGAATCTTGCATGTCGGTGCATAATGAACACTGAGTATGGATTTAAATCCCATTTAGAGGATGTTCAGTGACGGAACCTGTAATCAGGAGAGTTGTGTTTTAATCCCAGAGGTGCCATTCCCTCATTCTTTTTTTAAATTGAAGATTTGTAGCTCTCTAACTTCCAAAAGGACCTCTGCACAATTTACAGAGGCAAATGTAGCTTGTGAGGAGAACCTTGAGGATAAAAGAATAGAATCCTCCTGAAGGAAGCAGAATACACGGATGCTCACGCATCATCAGGGTAGAAACAGCTGGCCTGTAGGACTGTGGCTTCTCTATGCTTCTCTTTTTTTTTCTTTGTGAGATAAGGAAAGTAAGCCCACCTTCTACTTTATGAGATGGTAAGTGGAATAGTGTTTATGAGGAGATATGGCATTTTGACTTGCTGTTGTCCTCTTACATTAAGAAAACAAACAAGGCCCTTCCTGGTGGTGCAGCGGGTTAAAGCACAGCACTGCAAGTGAGCCGCAGCTGCTTCAGTGAGTTCGATCTTCAGCCAGCTCTGGAGGTGAGCACATGGCGTGGCAGACCTCTCATGTCTCTCTGGCTGCTCTCCTCAGCGGTGTACTTCGTTGATCTGTCTGTTCTGCTTTCTACTCTGTCTCTGGCGAATCCGCTCACCGTCCCTACATCCAGTTTTGTATGCATAAATAAATAAAATCTTAAACAAAGAAACAAACAAACAAAATGTCCTTAGACCTGTAGTGTCCTCCAGCCAGACCCTACTGCTCATCCCTGAAGAGAAAGACCTGCAGCCTGGCACGTGGAAGAGAATGGGGGCCTGGGTGGCCCCTGGGACTCGATGCAAAGTCGTCGTTTCATTTATTTTTCTCATTGAAGAACTTTTGAATATAATGTTAAAAAATACTTGCAAATTCGTAATATATATGCATTACAAAACTTTGCAATAAAATGGATGTCCATGTATTGACCCAGCCAAATTAAGAAATGCATTATCGTTACCGCTGAGACTCCAGGGGCGTGCTTCTTACCTCTGGAGTTAACCACGCTCATAATTTTGTACCTACCATTCTTCTGCTTTTTAAAGACAAGCTTTCAATGTGTTGGAACTCTGTGTAAGTGAATCATACTGACATGTTCTGTGAAGTGCTTTTTTATTCAATATTGTATTTTGTGAGGTTTATTCAAGTGGATACAAGTAACACACTTGATTCATATTCACTACTGCTTGTTATTCTATTGCATGAATACTCTAAGGCTTATTTAGCCATTCTCTTGTTGATGACAATCTGTATGTTTCCATTTTTTTGTTATTACAAACCTCATTGCCATGAATATTCTAATCCAATCTAGTCTCAGTGCTCAGGTCTAAGCTTCTCCATTTCCTGAGACAAGCATCACTAGCTTATAGGGCATGAGCATCTTCAACTTTATTAGATTCTATTTAGTGGTTGTCTAAGCTACAGTTTTAACAGCAATGCTTAAGAGGAACTCAAGGATTCTAATGGGCTGTGTGTGGACAGAGTTGCTCTCAAATATCTAGTACAAGCAGAAAGACTGGCTATCTAACAGGAATCTATAGATAGTCATGTCCGTGGTGAAGCTGATGAGCACAACAAATCCTGACGTAGTGCTTACTGTGAGTCAGGTACTATCATTCAAACTTTACAAGTATTCCGAGGGATATGTGCTGTTGTTCACCTGTAAGTATAGATGCTGAGATACAGAGAAGTTAATTAACTTGCCCAGGTTATGGCTGGTAAATACAGGATCTGAAATTTGTTTTGTTTTGAAGATTTATTTTTATTTATTTATGCATCTTAGAACTGGGGTGTAGGACAGAGATACGTGGGTGGGGGGTGTAGGTGGGGGTGAGAGGATTCACCAGAGGCTGAGTGGAGAACAGACAAGCAAATTGACTGAAAAACACTGCTGAGGGGAGCAGCGGGCGAGACAGGAGAGGTCTGCTATGCCAGTGGGTCACTCCCTGGCTGGTAGCTGGCGATAGCTTGATAGTGTTGAAACAACCCCTGCACCACCAGGGAGGCTCCCTGGATCTGGAATTTGAACCATTGCTCTGAACCCCTTGTCTCATTTTAAATATTAACCTATGAGTTCACTCTAAATGTGTTATTAATAATGGCAACTCCATGCCTGATGAGTGGTTAGCTACTGTGCCATGGAAGGGGTAAAACCATTCCAATATACTTACTACATGCCTCCTTTTCATAGTTCTTACTGCAAGTTTTGATATAGTTAAGCCTCATTAGAATTTAATTGCTAAGAAGCAAGAGAAAAATACTCTTTCTTGCTCAGCATCAAGTATATATAGTCATCTTGGCTAAGATGGGAAAAAATAGTGAGCAGGAATTCTTAAATCAAAACACATCCCAGCTTACATAACCTACCCAAAGTTAGTGCTGTGGTTGCTTGCTATTAACTGGAGTAGAAGAAATAATTATTTCTAGTGATAGCTTGATGACAGCACTATGGTTTGTGTGGCACAGTGATGGGAGAGGATATTGATGACTCAAGGGCTGCACAAAATGGCTAAAATATGACATAAGAATGCTGTCATCAGACATATATAGGCATTGCTATTTTTTTTGTCATGAAAACATCAGCAGAAATGAAGAACCATACATAAATTCATACTTCAGGATCAATAAAGCTGTATTTTTTGGTTCAAATTTTCAGACTAGTCAGTTACATGGGAACTTCAACCCTCAACTTCCCACTTTCCTTCATTTATACCTAGACATTTGAATAGTGTAGTAAAGTGCTATTACCAAAATTTAATATTTGAAATCTTTATGATCAGTCTTTAAAAGTAAACACATTTTCAAAGATGATTAATAGCAGTATTCGCAAGATAATTTCTTTCCTTATTTGTTTGTTTAAAATAGGGATGTTCGTATGAAAACCCGGTGCAAGGGCAAAATCATTAAGCTCTTCCTGAATCAAACTAGGCATATTTCATGCTGAAATATGTCATTTTTAATGTTGAAAGAAAAAAAAAATCTTGAAAGATTTGGCCTACAGAGTAAATTCCAAAGTGGGAAAAAAAAACACTGGTCCTATAATGAGATGTAAATCATAACAACAGCATCTATCTTCTGGTGTGTTCAATTCCCTGCAGCTGCATAGAGAGGAAAAATATTGGAGTTGAGACTAATAAAGTGAATACAACTTGCTCCACATGTTTTAATGACACCCTTTTTACAAAATAAGAGTATCTGAAAAAAAAAATAGGTAGCAGATTTATCTAAGACATATTTCTCTTTTCTGAAAAGATCCCCAGACTCTTTGACCTTTATCAATGTATTGTTGACTTGAATCTCACCATTGGGAGCATATGTGGACTATGGGACAGGCCCTTTCAAAGGGAGGGAGTGTAAGAAGGACTGTGTCTTTCATATGTGAATGTGAATTGTCTTAATCAGGTGGTTTTCATTTTGTCAGTCATTGGAAGGATTGACATTGAAGGATCTGAATTTTGGGGTTAAAATAATTAGGAAGGAGGCCCTCCCTGGAGGCACAACAGGTTGGGATGCAGCGCTGCAAGCTAGCCACAGCTGCTTCAGTGCGGGCTCAATCCCTGGCCCTGGAGGTAACCCACATGGTGCAGCAGACCAGATTAGCTCAGCAAAATCAATTTAATTTCTTTTAGAAATAATAGTGCTGCCTGTTCTGCTCCCCACTCTGTCTCTAGTGAATCCTCTCACAGCCCCTGTACCTCTGGTTTGTACTCCTGTTCTGTATGCATAAATAAATACATCTTTAAAAAAAGTTAAAAAAAATAATTAGGAAGGAAGTGAGTGAAGAATAAGGCATAGAGCTTAGGGGTTTACGGAAGCCATGAAGAGGCAGAGCATGTGGGGAAATAAATCTAAAGATGTATTTATTTATGCATACCAGAATTGGGATATAGGCAATGGAATAGGGGTATAGGTGCCAGGGGGGGGGGTGGTTCAGGAAGACAAGAAGATTCACCAGGGACAGATTGGGGAACAGAACAGGCAGATTGATGAAGTACACTGCTTAGGGGAGCAGCAGGCAAGACAAGAGAGGTCTGCTGTGCCATGTGTCAGCTCCCTGACTGGGGATTGAACTTAGGCCATGGTTGGGATAACCCTGAGACTTAACCCCTATGCCACCAGGGAGGTCCCCATGTGAAATTATTGGGAAAGGGGTGAAGAAAGAGGGCTTGGAAGATAAACTTGGCTTATTTAAAAATGGGGCTGCACCCTATAGAGCTGCACCCTATAAACTTGGCTTATTTAAAAATGGGGCTGCACCCTAGACCAGCTATTATTTCTAAAAGAAATTAAATTGATTTTGCTGAGTGAATCTGGTAACTACAATACAAGTTTCTGCTTTTATGGAAAAATGCATTCAGAATGTGCTAATTGAGAGACCGTTTTTTTCACCCTCTTGTTTTAGGTGTATGTGGTCTCAGTGTATTTCCCTAGCCTTTGCCTTTACACTTGTCTATGAATTTGTTTAGGCTGACCACATGTGGATGAGAGCATATTCTGCTTGCCTTTTGCATTTCTGCTTTCTCTAACAAATGAACTTCCCATGGGTAACTGCTACCCCTTTAACAACTTGAAACAGAGCCACAGAGGCAAGTGCCAGCTCCAGTTAGCTGATCTATAAAACAACCAACCTGTAGGTATGTGAGACTAGATCATAGTTGTTTCAGGTCACTGAGCTTTGGGATGGTTGGTTACACGGCATCTTTGTGGCAATAGTTGATACACTGAGTTATTAAGAACCCTTTGTAAGTGAACTCTTGGACTACAACCTACTATTAAAGAGTGGGTTGTTTGCATTGCAACAGATCATTACTTTCTTTTTAATTAGAATTTTGTATATATTTTGGTTTGGTTATACCTCACGATAGAACACAATTAGTTATCTGATAATTCAAAGATTATTGCCTGGTACCTGTAGATCCAGCACTAGCAGCAATTGTATATGGTATGGTTTCCAAACAACTCTGAAATTCTGGGGCCTTTAGGAGTTTGAATACAGGCTGCTTTGCAGGGAAATTCCCTGTCTCCCTCTGTTACCTATTCAACCATGATAGAGCTAGTTTTACTGTTTACATCTTGGGACTTCTTTGTAATATTTTGTCCAATTGAAAGGCTGAGGTAAGTTTGAGCACCTCCAATGAACTCCCTGCTCTTTCTAGAAGGCCTGATCTCCCATACCTGGGCGTATTGTACCTCCTGTCCACGGTACCCTCTCAGCCTCTTTGTAGAGCGCTCCTGTTCATTCTCCACTACTCATGACTTAACAGTGCAACGATGAGTTTCTGGATGCTTCTTCTTTCAAAATACAAGCCTAATTGCCTTTCCTTTAAATGTGGGCAGTGCTTAGTAACTTCAAATGGAAGAATATATAGGAAGTGATGATGTGTGTTTTTGAGATTTGGATCTCAGTCTTTCTGTCTCTCTCTCTGTCTCTTTCTCTCTGTCTGTCTCTCTCTGTTTCTGACTTTTTTTTTTTTTCCGGAGTTATAAGTCTATATTTACAACACGCGGTTATACAAAGATTTAAAAGAAAAAATATTTTTCTTAAGGCAGAGTAAGACGGTGCCGTCAGTCAGGATGGGCCGCAGCGCTGGCCGGCAGCTAGACCCAGGATGTTCGCCTTCAGGAACGACTCCATCTGTTTCCCGGATATGCCTTCCACGCGTTCCAGATCCTCCACCTGGCTGAAAGGGCCGTGAAGCTCCCTCCAGCCCACGATGAGCTGGGCCTTCTTCTGGCCAATGTGCTGCAGGCTGCGCAGATCCCGGGCTGTGCCTTCGTTCAGCAGATCTAATATCTTTTTACGCCCGTGGGCCAGTAGTTCCGGGCTAATCTGCAACTCCCAGCAATCCTCAGTCTTCTCTTCTGACTCTGAGGCATCCAGGGATTCCAGCTTTCTCTTTCGGCCTCTCTTCTTCAGGATGTGGATCTCCGCATTTGGGGATGGTGCCTGCTCCTGAATCAGTTGTAGGGGCATCACTACAGCCTTTTTGAGAGGTTTAGCCACTGTGACTGTGCGGCGGGCAAGGGGCTGGAGCTTTGTGGGGGAGCAATTCTCTTTTCCCTTTGGGTCCGCAGCCTCCTGGGCCAGCACCTTGGCTTCCAGTTCTTTTTGCTTCATCTTAAGCCTCTGAATCTCCAAATCTTTCTCCTCCATTGTCTTCATGAGTACCATCCATTCACGCTTGGGGGTGTTCAGCAGAGGGGTTCCCTGATTCCCGTGGGAGCCTAACAGACGGTCCAAACTCATGAGGCGCTCCAGCATGACCGGGTCCATGCTGCTTAGCTTCTGTAGGGGACTGAGTTTCTGGGAAGCTGAGACTGTTGCTGCTGGGACTGTTGCTCTCACTTCAGTTTCACTCATTCCTGGGTAAACCAGCTGACATTACAGGAGAATGTTCGATTGGCCCCATAGAGAAGCTCACTGAGAGGAACTGAGGTCTCCTGCTAAAAGCTCTGTGAGTGATGTTGATCACAAGCTCATGAGAAACCTTGACAATTATGACTCAGAAAACTGTGAGACAAACAGAATACTTGTTTTAGGCTGCTATATCTGGGAGTGATTGGTTATGAAGAATATTTAATCAATATAATACCAAAAAAATTATTTTCTATGAGTTTTTCCTGAAATGCTCCAGTGAGTGTTAATAATTTTGTTATTTTTTTATATTCTTTAACATATACCTCATTTGTAGAACTTATTCCATGTTACTAATTACATGTTTCCTTCAATAGACTTTGTGATACATGTATTCTTAGATGTCTTGAACAGTTCTTTGCCTCTTATATCTTGGATAAAGGATTAAAAAAAAAAAATAGCCACAACCCAAACCTGAAAAAAAAAAAACAACTAAGAAAACAAGTTAAAAGTATACAAAAGGTCCCCTTTATTTCTGCCATAGTAGTTCTC
Source organism: Condylura cristata (assembly GCF_000260355.1). Taxonomy (NCBI): domain Eukaryota; kingdom Metazoa; phylum Chordata; class Mammalia; order Eulipotyphla; family Talpidae; genus Condylura; species Condylura cristata. The sequence goes on from NW_004567106.1 coordinate 26,824,333, forward strand.
AGTTTGGACCATAAAATTCTCTAAAGTAAATACTCTATGGTGCATTTTTTTTAACAACTTTTGAAGATATAAATCAGCTATCTTACTCCTATTTTAGCAAATGATAGGTGTTTCTGTTCAGATGTTGTGTCTAGAATTCCAGTGTCTGTAAAAGACCAGGACCAGCATTTTGACTAGGTTTATAGGAGAACAGGTTTGAAAGCTATCATACAAAACAAGCCTGGAATTTATGGCTTTGACCAGATGTAAATAGAAGGACTAGAATATGGCAGTCTACATGATTGTTTTTAGTTATTTATTTACTTTTTTAGAGCTGCATAGTTGAATCAAATGGTGTAGGTTGTATCTGGTTCACGCCATGTAATTTGGAAGGAGAGTTTTTAGGGGTGTTTCAGACTACATAGGTCCTGAACAATTTTTAAAGCTGAGATTTAACGATGGTACTGTTGATTTATATATATATATATTTAAAGATTTATTTATTCAGACAGAACTGGGGTACAGGCCAGAGATGCGGAGGGTGAGAGGATTCACCGGAGACAGAGTGGGGAGCAGAACAGGCAGATCGACGAAGTACACTGCTGAAGGGAGCAGCGGGCGGGTCAGGAGAGGTCTGCCACGCCATGTGGTCACCTCCGGGGCAGGCGGGGATAGAACTCATGCGGAAGTGGCTTTGACTTCTTAGTGCTGTGCTTTAACCCACTGCGCCACCAGGGAAGGCCTATATTTTTATTTTAATGATCATGTAAATATTAGTAGAAGAATATTCTGGATCATTTGGAGATCAATCTAATAACAGTATTGCCTTATAATTTCAGCTCTCTTCCCAGTCTGTGACTCAACATGACTCAAATGGCCCCTGTACTGATACCATTTAATTTTTTAACATGTTGTTTCTCATGCTGAGGTCTGTGGGCATGTAATTTCAAGGACCTACAAGTTCTTATATTTGGAAAACAGTGATAGAGACAATAAATGCTTGCACTGAGGAGGGATTATTGATTTTTCATTGGGATAGTCAAGGGAAGGTTTTATGAGAGAGCTGGCATCTGAGCTGGCTCTCAAGGGCAGGCCCTGTGTGCTTTCTCTTAACAAATGACATCAAGTGTCCACTTAAACTATCTGCTTGAGAAAATATCCCCTTCCAGGGGCCATTCATTATTTCTTGGTTATTCTTTGAGAGCCTCTATGTGTTAGTTATATTTAATTATAGTGTGACCCAGGGAGAAGATGGAATGGAAACTGTCCAGAGGGAGTCCAGAGAGAAGGAAAGGCTGGGACTTAGCAAAGGACAGTTCAGGTTAGCTGAAGTGCAGGGCAGACGCTGGCTCCGGCGGGACATAGGACACTGAGCTCGCAAAGTTCTTTGCGCAGACCAAAGCTTAAGGGTGTGTTTTCTGTATTAAGTAAGGAATTTGGACTTTTTTTTAAGATTTTTTTTTATTTGTGCATACAGAACTGGGATACAGGCAAGAGGTGCAGGGGCTGTGAGAAGATTCACCAGAGACAGAGTGGGGAGCAGAACAGGCAGATCTTCAAAGTACACTGCTGAAGGGAGCAGTGGGTGGGTCAGGAGAGGTCTGCCTCACCATGTGGTCACCTCCGGGGCAGGAGGTAATGGAACTCATGTGAAAGTGGCTTAAGCTTCTTAGTGCTGTGCTTTAACCCGCTGAGCCACCAGGGAGAGCCAACGGCATTTTTTTTTTAAGGTGCTATCATTTTATGCCTTTGGGGATGACTCTGACAATGCATCAGTTAACCCAAATGCATTGTTATATTGTTGACTAACCATTGCAGCAGTCTTGTTGTTTAGAATGCTTGCTCATTGCTGACTTTTTTGGGTGTAGGGGGCATTTTCAATTTATGTGTCATCTTTGATCTTGCAGAAGGCATAGTGGACAAGTTTTGAGTGTGTACCTTGCTCTTGCTGAGGGGGTGAACACAGGACTCATTTTAAATGGAATAACCCTGCTAATTACTCCCCAAATTGGTTGAGTCCAACAGTGTATATGACTATGGGAAAACTAATCTGTTGCCCATGCTCAGCTGGTCAGACTCTCTCTTAAGGGAATGTAGAATCAAAATCAGTAAGATAGACTGTTGTGAGAACTGAAAGGTCATCCCATGTGTAGCTGTGTCAAAAGCAGAGGAATATGTTTGAAAGACAGGTACAGAAAGAGAAAGAAAAGCATGGCAGAGATGAAATGCAGGTAGAGAGAATAAACCTAGCTCCTGGCTTTCCAATGCCACTTCTAGTTCTTATTTGACCTGCATGTAATTTGTTTCCTGTGCTTTTCAGGATGGCCTGTTGTATCTTGCCAATAAAACCCTGGGCACTTAAGCTAATTTAAGTGGGTTAGTCTTTGTTGCATCCACACATCACTCCTTTAAAACAATGTTAAATTTTCTTTCTTTTTTAAAAAGATTCGTTTACTTATGCATACAGAAATGAGGTACAGGCCAGAGATGCAGGGGCAGTGAGAGGATTCACCAGAGACAATGTCGGGAGCAGAACAGGCAGACTGCTGAGGGGAGCAGCAGGCGGGTCAGGAGAGGTCTGCTGTGCCATGTGGGTCAGCTCCCTGTCTGGGGGTTGTACTTGCTGTGAAGCAGCTGCAGTGAGCTTCATGGTGCTGCGCCTTTACCTGCTAAGCCACCAGGGAGGGCCCCAAGCAATGCTGAATTTTCAAATGAAGTCAAGAGACCATGACACTGAAGGCAACAGCAGTTCACTGGTTTAGGTACCAAATCAGCTTTCCACTCATGAAGCAAGAGGCAGATAAACATGACCTCAGTTTATTAGTGAGAACACAAGTTGGCAAGTGTGACATGACCACTGTTTGAAAAAATTCTACCTCTTGATGTGCCCAAGGATGGACCAAATATTCCAGTGTAGAATGTACTGATCATAGCTAAAAACATTTCGATAGAATCTGAGATGAATAACCATGGTGACTGTGTGTGTGTTTGTCCATATATATATCCTTAATTTCCCACGCTTTTTTGTGAATAATAAAATCTTACAGTGGAAGGAATGCCTTCTTTTGGTGGAAGGAATGTTCTTTTGGGTATCTGATGAAAATCTAAAGATCTTTTTATACCAACTGTACTATTTAATCAGGAGTAGCTAATATGAACATATAAACTAATGAATTTCAAGTATTACAACCTATGGAGGTTGACAGTCACTGAATTCCTGGGGTATGCAACTTGTAATTGAAAATCTTTATATTTTAGTTCCACTTGTCATTTTTCTAATTTTATTCAAAGACTGTCTGTTAAAATCATATCTTCCCTGTCTATCAAAAGTTAGGCTTTATTTGAAGTGTATGTTGTTGGAAATTGTTAATCCCAATATGTTGATAGCTTGAAACTCTCTCTTTTCCAGGGTTGTTGAAAGTGTAGGAAAGACTTTTGTCCTGATAACTAATACATTTAATAAGTTGAGGGAGCAATGAAAAATATTCCTTTAAAGTCAACTTCCTTTAAAATGCCAGGAATCTCCTTTAGGCTGGATACGCTGGAATATCCAACAGGGGATGGAGTCCCAAGGAAGCTTCTTTGTACTTTTTCCTTGAAGAAGCTTTTCTTTTCCACTGCTCATCTGTTTGTCTGTGAGAATTCTGTTATTCAAGGAGAGCTGTGTGATGAGTTTTGTTTATCTCCTCTCTGAGATTTCTTTGAATGTGGGAATTTTACAAGGAACAACCAAACGCCACCACAAAATGATATTGATATTATGGGATTGCATCAATAGCATTGGCTGTTTCATTTCCATTCACTTATCAGACATATTTACTTCTCAGATATTTCCTTAACCGGAATTGACTGTACTATAATTGCCTATTTCTTTGGTCCATTGGCTGTTAACCTTGAAGTGACTGGGGTAGAGCTGGCGAGGCCTTGCCTGTCAGGCCTGACCTCTCACTATGCTGCAGAGAGCGCTGCCATGACAACGGCGACAGATGTCAGCTAAGCAATGTGCACCCTAGAAAGACTCCTGTATTGAGAAAATCGATCTTGTAATGGTGCCACGGAGCACATTCGCTGAACTGCCAAGTGTTCTAGGCTTAATCATTTATTTCATCTAGCAGAGAGAAGAAAACATAAAAGAAATGAAATGAATTTGACCTCTGTCTTTTGAGTGACTTTAGTGCTATGCTGAATTCTAGCAAGTACCTCTTATGAATTTTAAAAAATTACATTAGGAATAACATTTTGAAGTGAAATGACTCTTGTAATGCCAACCCTCCAGAAACATGTTATTTCAAATGTCAGATACATAATAGTCATTTGCTATTTTCTGTGTATGTCTAGGGGTTAGCTCCATCTTGGGTCTGTTTCAGGCAAATTGTTATAAAGGAACCAGCAATGAAGCAGAGCAGATCAGGCTGCTGTGGTTTTCTCCTCTCTTTGCATAAGGTGACTTCCTTTTTGCTGATTATCACAGGGTTTAGTGAGTAGCATAGACAGCATTTCATATTGACAGCTTCGACCCCCTCTCAGCTTTACAGAGTCTTCCAATAGTTTGTTCATGTCTGTGTCTCCAGAATGGAGTTTGTCTCCCTGACAGTTAATCCTGGGACAGCCTTCCATCGCCTTGATAGGCTTGTCATTCATGCTTTGACACCTCTCATTCATCTAAGCTTGGCCTGCTGGATATGCAAATGATCGGAAGGCTGAAAACCATAATCCCTCAGCTGTGATGGCTAGTATGTCAGTGTCACTGTTCTTGGAACAAGCCACTCTGCCAGTAGCCAGGGAGCGAAGGGCGTCTAAGCTGGGGCTGTGGAATGCACTTATGACCTTTCTTTGGACCCTGTCAGAACGAGACTTAAAAAAGCAAATGCCCAAACCAAGACAAACCCCCAAAGTCTAAACATGGTAGACAAATCTCTCTGATAACCTTGCCCATATAAATAAATATCATCGAGAGTGATTATAGTGGAAAGGATCTCTTAAGATTTTCAATGCGATATGTCTGTCTCTTGTGCTGTGGGATATTTTATTGCATTTTTGCCCTCAAGTGGAGCTGACGGGAGCCAAGCTTGTAATTTAAATCAATAAGAGCCCTTTACCATGGCCATAAAATACTTGGCTAAACCTTTGAAGTGGCCACAGTTGAATGCACAGTGAACACAGTATAAATGTTCCTTAAGATGTATTGTATGAGACCACTACTAAAACAGCATTCAAAGGCACCGGCCTTACGCAGCCTTTGTGACCGATGGGAGAGGGTTCTGGTTGCTTTTGATCATTTACATGCACTGTTCACATTGCCATGCGAAGTTGCTCCAAACAAGATCACTTAATTGGTACATCAGCCTGGCGGCAGCCTTCTACTCTCTTTAGACCTTTTCACCTTCTCTTTGGTGAGATTTCAGGGAACTCAGTCCCCTTTTAAACCAGGAATCCACATCTGATCTGCTGTGTGTTGATGGCTCCCATTCGTTTTCCCATAGCTGGAAAACAGAACAAAGGCCAGTGTTTATACCCACCCAGGGAATGCAGCAACTCAGCAAGGCCGTCTAGGCAATGTTCTTTGCATAAAACTGAAGGCCATGGCTGAAGTCTACCTGTTGGTTCTTCTGGAATGTTTTTGGAATGGAGTTCTTCAGAATTGTTGGGCTCGATACAACTATGTTTGCCTCCACTCTGTGCTTTGCAGTCTTTCTCATGCCTGCTCTCTGCAGATCCCTTTCTCTGGCTCCTTCTCGCTGCCTTTGCCTTTCTTTTGTGTAGATGGATGGACGGGTGGGCGAGTGCATGAATGAATGGCTGGGTGGATGGAAGCTTCCTCACTCTTGTCCTCTGTGTCTCTGACTACAGTCTCTTACTCTTTGCCTTTCTGTCTCAAATTCTAAAATCCTCTCTGATTCTGCAGTAAAAGTAAATGGTAATCTAAGTTTGGAATTTGGCCATGAGACCTTTGCATCACACTCGCTCACCCAGTTGATAATCGCAATTATCTGTCCAAAGCATGGGCTTACACCCCGGGTGGCAGTTGTTCCCTTCCAGAATTTCCGACTGGATACCTTTCCAGGCTATTGCCTCACAGAAGCCACTTATTCTTGGTGAGAAGCCCAGAGAAGGACTGGAGACAGACCACTTCCCATTTAGCTGCTAGAATGCTGCCTTCGCCACGGTTCTCTGAGTCTCAGCCCGGGACCTCCATGACTCCTTATGGCTTAGAACACTGATACACGTGGTGTGTAGCCTCTCTGCTTTGGCTAGGGACTTTCTGAAGGGCCGTCTGTGTTTCAGGTGTCACCGTCCTCCTGGGCCACACATCACATGTGCTTCCTTGTGCAGTCTGCTAAGACATTGTGCTCTGTTGTCTCTGCAAACCCAACATGGCCAGGCAACTGTTGATATTTCAGCTGATGTTTATAAGATTCCTTTTACCTTTAATTGACAGCAGCATAAGCAGCACCTTAAAAATGCATTACTTTGTAACTTTAATGGGGTTTAAAAATGAGTGTGAGGGTAAACTGTCTTAATTAATGGAAATCAGGTTTTAAAGACATACCAACAAGAACAATGTTTAGAACTTGTTGGGACCTGATTTGAACAAACTAACTCCCTCTCTCTCTCTACATATATGTGTGTGTGTATACATATATTAATATATACTTGTGATATATATTTCTGTCTGTCATCAATATGTCTATTTATTTACCTACTTGAGACAAATTGTGGATATTTGACTTTTTAAAATTAGATCATTTTAAGGATACTATAGGGAAGAGACATGTGGAGTAGCAGAAACTGTATTGGGAAATGATACTAATTGTTTAGCCAGGTGATGAGCTTCAGAAGAATGGCTCTATACATGCTTCTTGCTATTTTTCTATGTGTTTTTATCTATACTAAATTACAAAGTTAGAAGAAGTTTGTGTGCCACCTTCAATGCATGGTCACTGCATTTACAACTGTCCAGTGAACTTTCTCTCTTAGGCCCTTCCCTGAGGTCCTTCACTATTTACCTTTTATTCTATCTTTTCACCTCAACATCCCCCACCTATTATGGGGCTATTGGAATGATATCTATATTCTTTTGCCAACTTTGCAGCCTGAAGTTTAACATCTGATGTGGGAGATATTTGTCTGTCTCTCACCAAGTCTAGATTGTTAACTCTTGGAAGAAAAATTGTTTTTCATAGGTGTTTATTGGGTGTAGGACCCAGAGTAAGCAGGAGGGCAACATCAACCTTGGCACCTCAGCAACTTCATGCAGTGAGAGCTCGTCCCCTGTTGATGCAGTCAGAGGCCTGTTGGGCACCCCTGTTCCACCTTGCAGCTGTGCTCTCAGTAGCACTTGGCCTCCAGTGGGACTCTCACAGGAGACAGAAAGAGCTTAGAAAGGACTCCAGAGTGCTCCCCAAATAAGAAAATATCCTTTTCATCCATTTCCACTGAAGAGGATACTTTACATTGAAAGAAACAAACATATCAGAGAAAGAAAAGATAAAATAATTATCCCAAAAAGGGGAAACATAACCATCATAAAAAGGACAAAAAAGAAGACAGGAAAAACATTCTTCCACTCCTGAAATCTCCAAAAAGTAACCAGAACTTTGGCCTCTGCAAATAAATTTGAAATTTTGGTTTTGAAAATTATTTGACTGTCCTTGTAATTTGCTGTATTATGATGCTTTGGCATAAATCGGGTCCTATATGGGATCATTATCCTCTTGCAGTATAACTTAAATGCACTCTGATTCTAAGTAGTATATCCTTCTTATTACTTAATAGCTATGGACTGAGTATGGGTATTTGTACATAAAAAGCACATTATTTGTGATATCCATGACTCTGTGTCTAGCTAGTGTTCTTATTTTATAGGTTGCTTGTGAATGGCTTTCCTGTAGTAAGCACAGATAGTCTACCTGGCAGCCAAGTCTGATGTCAGCCTTCCAGCGAGAAAGCCAAGTTGGGGGTAGTGTTTGGCTCTTGACACTAAAATATGTAATGGTTAGCTATCTTACTGTCCTATATACAAAGGCTATATGAAAATTCCTCATTATTGTTTTTAAATATTGAAGCTTTTTGGATGTCACAGGACAGTAAACCTCTTTATTGGTCTTGAAGAGGACTTTAAAAGTAATCGGTGTTGGGCCCTCTCTGGTGGCGCAGCGGGTTAAAGCACAGCACTGAGAAGCTAAAGCCACTTCCGCATGAGTTCGATTCCCGCCTGCCCTGGAGGAGATCCACATGGCGTGGCAGACCTCTCCTGACCCTCCCGCTGCTCCCCTCAGCAGTGTACGTCCTAGATCTGCCTGTTCTGCTTTCTGCTCTGTCTCTGGTGAATCCTCTCACCCTCCGCATCTCTGGCCTGTACCCCAGTTCTGTATGAATAAATAAATAAATATATTTAAATAAAAAAAAAGTAATCAGTGTTAACAGGAAGCTACTAATGAGAATATAGCAAATTTCACTGTTTATGAAATGCATAGTTTTTAGTACCTGCCTCCTTTGCTATTTCTAACGACTCACATATTTCCTTCTTGTTTGGTGAGTCTCAGCGCAGGGCATGAGTTTGGGACAGACTCCTGGGCTGCTGAGAAATGTGGCATATTAACGTGTCTTCAAGGATACATCAAACACAGAACTTTTTCTTTAGGAGGATGATAACTGAATCTTTTTTTTTTTTTTTTTTACTTTCTCCTTTCAGGTATAGTTCCCATAGAAGTCCCACCACCATTCACCTGTGCTCCATCATCATAGCCACTTGCACTCTTCCCTTCCCTGTTTTGATCCCTGTCCTCTCCCTCCCCTGCAGAATGTCTGTGATTTATAGTTGGCTGTTAATTTTTTGTTGTTGTTATTACTCCCCCCCAATCTGATCCCTTGTTTGGTCCCCCTATCTTACTCTTGTAAGTGAAACCATGAGGTATTTTTCTTTTTCCTTCTGATTTATTTCATGGAGCCAATCACTTCTAGCTCCACCCATGATGCTGTGAATGGCATGAGTTTATCTTTTTTGTTCTGTGAGTACTATTCCATGGTGCATCTATACCACATCTTCTGATCCATTCATCTGCATTTGGGCACGTAGGTTGTTTCCATATCTTAGCTATTGTAAATAGTGCTGCAGTAAATATAGAAGTGCAGGTGTCCAAATGTGCCAAAATGTTTGAGAGTTGGAAAGACAATAAATGAGAAAAACACATTTTCTATCCTTCTAGGGTTTTGAGACCTCACTGGCTAGTGAGAGAGGTGGCTATGAAGACAGTCAATTGCAGCAATGTGTTTGGTGTAGAACAGAATAGAATATTTTTTTTTTGTAGTAGGGCAGAGAGGAAGAAGAGAGCATTAACTCTAACACGGGGACTCAACAAAGGTTTCAAAGGCCAGATCATATTAGGGTTGAATATGAAAGGGAAGTAGGAGATTGCCCAATACATGGAGTATTTCAGATGGAGGAAGCAGTCTGAGAAAAGGCAAGAGGGGAGAAGAGTGTCTCTGGATAACACCAAGTATCTTTCTGCTGCATTTCAGGGTGAGTGTTGGAAGCTGAGCTGAATAGGGATGAACAGGACACATCTTGGAGCCCTTTTTATGGTAGGTCACAGCCAGATGATGCAGTCAGAAATAAAATAAAAAAAGGTTAATATGGAGGAGCAAGGAATCCTTTTGCAGGTTCTCTTTCCCAGCTGTAGGATATGACAAGCATTGAGCAACCTGGTTTTTCATTCCAGGCACCAGGTGAGTCCAGCCCCCGGTAGTAAAGTCAGCCCAGGCTCTGCCTTTATCCCAGCTAAGATCCCAGACATCATGGAACCCAGGGACCAGCACCAGGCACCGGCCCTCAGCGTGTGTGAGCATATGGATTCGTAGGAGACCAAATGGAGGCGCTGACCTAGAGCACAGGGGTCTCTCACATTGATGAGAACTTCCTTGAAACAAGTCTTCTCCTCAGGGTGTACCCAAGATCAAGCCTGTGACTAAGCTTCACGCTGCTGTCACTGACCTTTCCAAACCCAGACCTGATGTGCCCCTTCCCTTTGTAAAAGCTGTCTTGGGTCCTATCTGACTGCAGAATCCAGTTTACACTATTAGGCCAGTGCCTAGGTGTGTGGCAGGCAAGCCCCTCTCTTGTGCCTGGTCTCTTGTGGCTCTCCCCAGCACCCCCTGCTGCCTCCTGGTCATAGCTTGGGGAGAGCACACAAACGTGTCTAGGTGCTAGCTAAACTCGTTCTGGAAATCCTGCCCAAGAACAGCAGCAGGACGAACCGCCTCCTCTTCTAGGTTCTCAGCACTTGGCATTTTCCTCTCTTAGAGGTCTTTCCAGTTTGTTCATTCTTGTGCCCATTTCTTAGCAAATCCATGGTTTCCTTGCGGTTAAGGACCAATGTGTGACTCCTTTCCATAGTCTCAGGTTCAAACTCTGTGCCTGGCGCTGAGTATCTAGATGCTCACTAAATGCTGTTGATGAATGAGTGGGTGCCTGGGAGGGGGAATAGTGGGGAGGCAGGTGTTCTCCCTGGCAAAGATGTGATTGAATCTTCTTCTGGCTTTTGCTTGTTTTCATTCCTTTCACTGCACCACTACTCCTCTCACAACCAATTGTGTGTGTGTGTGTGTGTGTCTTTAGTTCTCTAGAAATACCCACTGTGCTGTGAGTTGTTACTTGGGACATGGAATACCCAGGCAGCTGTCATCGGTACCTATTGTGGATGAAAAATCAAACCTCTAATGCAGATTTCTATTTTACATTTCTTTGTTAAGTATAATAGGAAACATGAGTAACACTAGTGTAAGTTCATGTTCTGCACAGGTTGTTTTGTGGTCTATAAGCTAGTTTTTTTTTATGTTTAGCATTAGAAACTGATGATACTTTAGCTTTTCCCTTAGGAAAAATATTTATGGATTTAGCAATCTTACTTTGAGGGTAATTCTCCAATGATTCTGCCTAAATATTTCTCCTTTAATTTCATCCCAAGGCCAAGCTTTAATGCTTGAAATGATTAGTTCACACTGCAACCAATTTAAAATCTGAGTTAACACAGACATAGTGTGCACATATAATCTCGTAAGAAATACTGGAAATAACCCTAAAACTCCAAAGTTTTAAGATTTTACTTACAAATGTGGAGAATATTATCCAAGGTTGTTACCATTTTATAAACCAAGGACAGGACTCAAGAAATCAAGGCCTCTTGAATCATCAGGACCTACCAACTATTTTTAAAGACTTTAATGATAATAATGATGCATGGATATGTTACATAGCTCCATTTCCACATGTCAGTTTTAGTCAGTTGCTTTTATCTTCTTCTTAAGAACCTTTTCTAGAAATTCACTTCAATCAAGTATCTCCAGACAGTAATGTAGGGAAAGGCTTTGTAAACTAAAAAAAGCTTTGCATTTTGGTATCATGGGTATCTTCATGTTACAAATTTTAAAAAGTTGTAGACAAGCTACACATATTTGCCCATCATTTCTGTTACAAATAGTTATTACTTTTCATACAAATATAAACAAAACCAGAGATGGTATCTCTACTTTTCATACCTTTCAATATACTCTCAGGAGAAACCAGGTCTTGCTCTCGGTTGACCTGTATTTTCAAGTTAGTCAAGTACCTTGTAATCCAGTATGAGGACCCCAGGCCATCGGTGTCTCTCTCCAGCAGAGCTGCTTTCGATCTCTGCACTTTTCATTCATGGCTTCAGACTGTTATTTGTGCTGGTCTCAGGAGGCCTTCTACAGAACCAAAGAGGCTACCAGAGGGTTCATTTTTCATTTTAAAAATTATTTTTCAGTGAAGACTATGGGTGATTTGGTGATGGGAAACCCAAGGGGATTGCAATTGAGATGGAAAAATGCACAAAAATATGTAAAAATAAATATAATAAAAAAAAAATTACTCCAGTGCGAAGATTTAAACATTCACTATCTTGGCTCCAGAATCCCCTTCCCAGAACAATGGGTAGGTTGCCTTGACAGCTCCCCATAGCAGCTACAGGTGTCTATAAAAACATAACTACTGTCAGGCAGCCCACCTCTCATTGCACGTCAAGTATCCAGAGTCCCCACCAGGGCTTGGAGCACTGAGAATCCTGCTCTGCATCCCTTGCTCCTGCCTCTCACCCCTCTCAGGCTTTTCTCACTCTCCACACTGGCTCAGACACACCCAACCTTGTGTCTCTGCAGGACTGTGCTTTAGGTTCCTCTGCCCAGAACACACTTTTCTTGTCTTTATCCCGGCTCCATCTCATTCTCTTCCTTTGCCTTTGTGTTTGATAATTACTTCTTTACTTATCTATTTTCTTCCCCACCAGCCTGCAAACTCCAAAGGAGAAAGCATCCTAGGTCTGTTCTTTCTTCACTGCTCAGTCAGGATGTCAGGCCCAAAGTTGGTATTGTTGGCAGAGACTGCCAGTTGGCCCACAGAGTCTGCCCTCTTTCCTGTAGTAGTAGACTTTAAGCTGCACATCTCCAGATGCCTCATTCCCAAGCTTTCCTTGTGGCCAGGTACTGAAGTCATTACTTGCATCGTGAGGTTTATTGACTTCTGCCTCCTCTGCTCAGAAGCCAACTTCCAGTCTTAGACTGGGACTCACCTTCCTGGGGCAGGAGAATGGCAGTTCCCATGATCAGTTTGATTATATAGACAAGGACATAATTCTTTAGGCTAAAAGAACAATGGGCTGGAAAAAACCTGGGCATAAATGAACATATATGGTCGTGTCTCTTCCATCCCTTTCTGTGAGTTCAATATAAACTTGTGCTGCCTTTAGTCACTGTATTCCGTGGGCTCTTTGTTATTCAGTTTAGCTTTCAACCTGACTAACCCACAGTTGAATAAACAGTAGTTGGATCAATGAAAGACTTGCTGGTTTGCCCTGTGATTTTGTGCCCCAAGGGCAAGAGAGGAGCCAGCCTCACCAGTCATCCCCTGCCCCTGCCAGGCCCTGGAGAGACATCAAGCATGGCCCTGTGCCCTGGGACAGCCTCTTCTCGCCCCAACCACATACTCCCTGTGACCCGCAATGGCAGATTTTGCTCTATTGTTCAAGAGAAACCAAAAGTGAAAGGATGTCACACACCATGCAGCATGTAAGTAATGCTCTGTGTGTGAAGATTCTAGGTTGCGCTGTTGACAAGTTCTTGTGTGGGCCATGTGATGGCCCGAGCAGAGAGCGCACCATTTAGCAGTGCGAGCCTTGCTGCTACAGCTCACTGGTGACATTTTATACCCGAACTCTTTTTTTTTTTTTAAAGATTTTATTTATTTATGCATGCAGAACTGGGGTAAAGGCCAGAAGTGCAGGGGCAGTGAGAGGATTCACCAGAAAGAGAGTGGGGAGCAGAATAGGCAGATTGAATAAGTACACTGTTGAGAGGAGCAGCAGGTAAGACAGGAGAGATCTGTTGAGCCATGTGGACAACCTTTAATGTGGGGATCAAACTAGCACTGAAGTGGCCACGGCTTAGCTTAGCTTAGCTTAGTTTAGCTTAGCTTAGCTTCGCAATGCAGTGCTCCAACCTGCTGTGCCACGAGGGAGGGCTCTTATACCTGAACTCTTAAAGTTAGACCAGTTTTCCTGAAACTTCTTCCATGATGGTGGGTGGTTCTGTTTCTTTATTGAACATCGGGGGAGCATATTAACTGGCAGTTATGATTTCCCTAAGGAATTGTCAGTTATGGCTTTAATTTCAGGGAAAAAATCATGTTTACCTTTCTCAATGAACTTTTCTACTTAGGTAGGTCCTGGTATATTTTTAAGCTCTACTACACTTGAAGAAAGACATTTAATAGTCATTTAGTTAATCTCTTACCTCTTCCCAGAGGTAGTATTTAAGCAGTATCAGAATTTAGGCTTGCTTTTAGCTCATTCCCCCAGCAAACAAATTCTGGGATGGGAATTTAGATGCAGGAAGTTAATTGAAGAATGTTCTGGGTACAATACCTGGGAGAAGTGAGGGGAGCAGAATGGATCAGAAAGAGGAATTGAATAAAACCAGGTTCCGCAGCTAGAATAGCCTGTCAGAGTTACCCAGTGTTGAGAGAAGGGGCCTGGACCTTTGTTATTACCTCCTTCTCCCTTCCCCATTCACCAGTTATGAGATGTGGCTGGAAGGGAATGCAATCTTTGGTGAGGCAGCTGCTTTTGGCCAAGGACCAGGCCTAGGAAGCATCTCAGAGATGAGTTATCAGTCGCAGTTAAGTTGAGTGTCCAGAGGTGAGTAGCAGTTAGGTGAGTGGCTGTGGTTTTCTGCAGGAGGGTCTAGGCAGAACTTCCCAGCACCCCCACTCCAGGGCTTCAATATCAAACTCAAATCTGAACACGCTAGCCTCTAGAGGGCACTGCCTTGCCCATCTTGTTTCTTGTGTTTCTGGCACTTAGAACAAGTGCCTAGCACATGCACACAGGAGATTCTTGTTGAATAAGTAAATGAAAGAAAGAACATAGAGGATCATACAAGAGATATACAAATTAGATTACTTTAATAAACTTTGTCAAAACTGAGAAACCTTTCTTGACTTTAAACTTTCTAAGTGGAGATCGAAATCTTCATAGATGTATTGAAGCTATTGTCATATGATAATTTCCATTTCCTCTGTTTGGTTAGATTGTGGGAAAATATTTTGAGTCTACTTGAGTAGTCAAGAAAGTGGCAGATGAGTTTCTTTCTAGGCAAGAATAAGTCAAGAAAAATACTGTTAAGCTCAAAATCAGGACATATGCTGTAATGAGGTTTGACAGTGGGAGAGAATATTTAAAATTTGGGCATCCAGAAGGCATCTTTTCTAGACTCAGAGGCTGAAGTTTCTCAGTTATTGGTTATGACTGAATTTGCAAAAAGGTGGGAAAGAGACTTTGAGGCTGGTTCCTGATCAGCCTGGGCTGTAGCCATGGCCGGGGCCATACGTTGTCATGATCACTAGCAGGTACAGTGACTTTGGAGCCTGTGTGAACAGCATATTAAATTCACAATCTCATTGGATTCTCAAGTATAGAAGGGAATAAACAGAATACTTATGTCATTACACCAATAGACACGAAAGCCTCTAACAAAATATAGCAAATTGAGTGCAGCACATGGTAGGATTTATCCTAAGAATGCCAGTATCTTAACATTTAAAGATTAATCATTATAATTTAATTGTACCCAACTATGGAAGGACACCACGTGATCAGCTCAATGAACAGAGGAACATATTTGAAAACTCAGCTGTCAGTCAACTAGGACTGGAAGGGAAATTCTTCAGCTCTTCAACCTGATAGAGGACTTAATGTAAAATCTACAAGTAACATCTTATTTAGTGTTGAGACATTAAACCTTTTTTCATAAGGCTAGGACAGGGCAAGGAGGTACACTCTTACCATGTCAATTCAAACTTGTGCTGGAGTTCATAGCCAGTGCACTCAAGCGAGAACAGAAAAGAGGATAGATAGGAAAGGAAGAAGTCAAGCTGTGGTTATTTGTTGAGGCCCTGATTGTCTGCATATGATGGCCATTGTGGAGATAAGGAAACAATGTCAGGGAGTTGGTGATGACTTAGTTCCTGCAGGCAAAAAAGATAGAGCTGGCACTGTAACCTTCTTACTCCAAGCACTGGAATAAAATTCACTTAAAAAAAATCCAAAGTGGGCCCTCCCTGGTGGCACAGTGGGTTAAAGCACAGCACTGAGAATCTAAAGCTGCTTCTGCATGAGTTCGATTCCTGCCTGCCCTGGAAGTGACCACATGGCGTGGCAGACCTCTCCTGACCCGCCCGCTGCTCCCCTCAGCAGTGTACTTCCATGATCTGCCTGTTCTGCTCCCCACTCTGTCTCTGGTGAAGCCTCTCACTGCCCCTGAGCCTCTGGCCTGTACCCCAGTTCTGTATGCACAAATAAATAAATCTTTAAAAAAAAATCCAAAGTGAAGCTTCAGTGTGTTTCTTACCAAAAAATCCAGTGGTACAGGGAATTGAGAAGTAGGATAGACTAGCTGGTGAAGGCTTTTGATCTGAACAATTTAAAAAGGGAATGTATATGGCTAGGTTTGAATATAGGTCTTATTCATTGGATCCTGAAATAAACTGAGGGCAACCGTCAGGTAAATTTCACTAGAAAAATTAAGGACTGATGAAAAAAAAATATTTTTAATATAGTATACTTATGAAACTTATTATCAATAGGTGATGCAGGATAGAAAAAGTTTAGCGAAAAAGATGTCAAGTGACTTGTAATTAGGGTGACCATGTAACTTACCATCGTAACAGTGATTCTTATGAATAAAAGGAGGTGCTATTTGTAATTACACAAAATTGAAAACTAGACCACTACATGCATACAAAGAATGGAACTAGATTACTACTTCACACCATCACTAAAACTAACTCAGAAATAGATAAGAGACTTGAATGTAAGACCTGAAACCATAAAATACATCGAAGAAAATATAGGCACAATACTCTATGACATATACTTCCAAAATGTCTTTGAAGACTCATCTCCTGAAGCAAAGAAAATGAAGGAAAAATTAAACACCTAGGACTACATCAAACTAAAAAGCTTCTGTATGGCAAAAGAGACTGTAACCAACATGAAGAAGTAGCCTACAGATTGGAAGAAAATATTTGCACTCCATATAACCAGTAAGGAACTGATATAAAAGATCTATGAAGTGCTTACATGAGTAACTCAACAAATACAAAGCAAGTAACAATCAAAAAATGGGTAGAAGAACTAAAATGACACTTCTTCAAAGAGGAAATGCAAATGGCCAATGGGTATATGACAAAATGTTCAACATCACTTATAAACAGGAAAATGCAAATCAAATCCACAATGAGATACCACCTCACACCAGTGAGAATGAATGGCCCATATCAAAAAAGCTGGCAACAACAAATGCTGGTGAGGATGTGAAGAACCCTCTTATACTGCTGGTGGGGAGGCAAACTGGTCCAACCACTGTGGAAATCCACCCAGTGATTCCACTCCCAGAAGTCTACCCAAAAGAAAAACAAAACAAAACATTAATTCAAGAGGAAATCTGAACTCCTGTGTTTATTGCAGCATTATTTACAATAGCTAAGCTATGGAAACAACCTAAAGGCCCCCAAACAGGTGATTGGGTCAAGAAGACACACACACACACACACACACACACACACACACACACACACACACAATGGAATACAATTCAGCAATCAAAAAGGACAAATTCATGCCATTTGTAGCAATATGGGATTATGCTCAGTGAAAAAATTTAGAAGGTATCAGAAAAATACTGGGTAGTTTTTTCACTTACAGGAGGAATATAGGGAACCCCCCCCCCGCCCCAAAGGGTCAAAAAAAAATTTTGCAGGCAAACTATAGATCTGAGACATAAAGCAGGGGTGGGGGTGAGAGTTAACATAGGGGAAGGGAAGAGCACAAGGGGCTGTGATGATGGATCACAGGGTTCACAGGGTTGTAGTGGTGGGAGAATTATGGGGACTACACCTGAGGGCAGAAATCAAATACTGTACAGAAATGAACAACAGTGTAAGAAAATTTTAAAGTTTTAAAAAATCACTATAAATGTATATGGTATTACCAAAGGAATAAAAATATGCCTATATAAAAGAGCATCAGAAATAAAATTTGTATGTAATTGGGAAAAAAAAATACCCCAAGTCACATGCAGAAACCAGGACTGTCCTGGGCAAATTGGTACATTCAGTCCCCCCATCCTCTAAGAAGGATAAAGAATACTAACAAGTTGGAAGAGGGCATGAATAACATGTAAAGTTTCCTGGGATCAGCTCAGACACTGACTTATCCCTCAGGCCAAGCAACCCAAAGGTGAATGTTTTGGGGCCTGGAAGGCTTAATAAGGATCAGATCTTTGTTGACCCAGCATTTTCTCTGCTCCTACTGCTAATTATAATAAATAAGACCAATAACTACCGTGTATTGAGCACTCAGTACAGGCTGGCCACTCTAAGAAGCACTCTATGTGAAGATTGTCATTCAGCAACTTCAGAAGAAGGGTACCACTGTTACCTTCATTTTGCTACTAAGGAATTAGTAACCCAGAGAGGTTGAAAAACTTACCCACGATTATTCGGCTGGGAGGTGTTAGGACAGGAATTTGAACCAGACCACTAACCGTGATGTTAAACAATCATGACTTCTTTTTCCCTTTTGGGGTGCAAGCTGTTTCAAGGACCCAGGAGTCTGGCATAAGAGGAGCGCATGGCTAAACAAACTCCAGAGTGGAAATTCGGGAGCCTCGAGAGCACCCAGCCTTTCTCAGTTCCAACCTACCTCCATGATGAGATGAAATAACCTAGGGTGATGCCAGGTGGTTTCACCTCAACCAGCATCAGGCTTTTGTGTTTGTTCCTCCCTTGTGATGCTGTGTGGACTAACGCCTGCTTCAGACGGGAAACTTATCCCTCCAGATAGCAGCATAGCCTTTCTAGAAACCTGGTCACCATTGGACCACACGGCCCAGATTTAATTCTGTCCATCAGTCAATCGGAGGCCCTCCGTAATTATCTTTATTACCTTTCTCTGAACCCCCTTCAATTTGCTGGCATATTGCTTTTTGAGGAGTGAGATTCCAGAAATACTCAGAAATTATAGTCTCCTGTGTCATGATGTGATGCTTTGGCCTAGGAAGCTGAAAATCATTGATATCATAGCCTGCAATCAATTTGGGTATCTTCAATTAACTTGAAATTTTTTTTTTTTAAAGATTTATTTATTTATTCATACAGAACTGGGGTATAGGCCAGATGCTCAGGGACGGTGAGAGGCTTCACCAGAGACAGAGTGGGGAGCAGAACAGGCAGATTGACGAAGTACACTGCTGAGGGGAGCAGCGGGCGGGTCAGGAGAGGTCTGGCTCGCCATGTGGTCTCCTCCGGGGCAGGCGGCAGGCGGGAATCGAACTCATGCGGAAGTGGCTTCAGATTCTCAGTGCTGTGCTTTAACCCGCTGCGCCACCAGGGAGGGCCAACTTGAAATTTTTTTTCAGTTAAGGTGAGCACTTGGCTCAAAGTCAATACAGCTTATATCTGGAATATTCCAAGGGGTGTGTGTGTTAAGCAAAATTAATGAAGAAAATTCAGGAAGGGAAAAAAAAGTTCTTGATCTTCACTCATTTTTTGATCATTTGCTATATCCTAGATCCCAGACACTATGTTTAGGAGAATCTTATCTTGGAATGCTTTTAATTTCTAAAATGTTTGTTCATTAAAAATTATCCTTGTTTTCTTGGATGCTTCTTTCCCTTCAGTGTCAGCATTTTGATTCCATGTTACTATTTGTAGATTGACTGCTCTTTATTTTCTAGTGACAGTGCCCATTTGTGACTCAGGCTATAGTAGTCTTTGCTTTGGATATTTTGGAGTTAGTTATACAAAGGCATGAGTGAATAATTATATTGCTCAGGTTAGCATATTAAAATACTAGTTGTGCAGTGTTCTTTTCCTGTAAGCAAAAATGGAAGACTCAATTAAAATGAAGTTTAAAAAACATAATTTGAAATCACTTTTAATCTTTCAGATTTAAGGCACTTTGGTTATTTTTTTTTTCAAGTCTATTTGTTCCTACTGTGGCTTTTTTTTTTCTTTAACTTTGTATTATATGCCCAAAGAAGGCTAGATGATTATCAGTTCCCAAAGTGACATGCCAGCAGATGTGGCTCTGAAGTTCCAACATTTAAAACTTTGTTAGAATGTAATGAAAACAGGAGAACCATGCAGCTTCTCAAGGAGGGAAAGCTGGAGCTTACAGAGTCAAATCACTCATCTCCAGAGCCGGGGCCCATCTCCTCTTGCCCAGGTAATGGTTTTGACAGCTGATGCTGGTCCCAGCTCTGTTTGCTACCCCAACATCTGTTTCCTGAAGCCCTGCTATTTCTAATTGGGGTACAGATCTAGCTGATGTGTTCAACCCACCCAGGTCATTTCTTTTGCAGTTTGGTCTTCTCAAATAGTTTCTTTTCGTTCATGGAGTAAAATTTCATTTTATTTCAAGAATCTCCTGCAGTTTCAAAGTTGGCCTCATTTTCTGTCAGGTCAGCCTCACCTGGGCTAAGAGAGATGATACAGAAATCATTAATCTGTTTTTGCTTGACAATGAACACAGATCACATTATTTAGTGTGTCCCTCTGGTTAAAAACAATAACACAACGTCACCCCAAATACCAAATACCACCCCAAATAAAACTTCACTGCAAAGTCACAACAATATTCTCTCCTGAACCTCCCTTGACTTTGTGTCTTTCTATAATATACAGTATAATTTATAAAAGTGTGAGCAACTGTGGAATTGTTCTCCTAATAGATTCTGAAGATTCCAATTTCCATTCTGCCACACAAGACTGAAAATCCACTTGTGCTCACTTATCTGTATCTGTACCTCATCCCCACGCTGCATCAAAAATCAGGTTCAGGTGCAGGTTAAGAGTGCGCATTTACCTTCAGAATATGGGACTTATTAAATATCTCTCCACAATTAACATCACCATATCAATAAGAATTATCATTAGGTCCTGTCAATCAGGTGCTGAATTTTGCTTCAGGGAAACAAAACAATTTAAATTATAGCAAGTGCTCCCCTTCTTTTTTTACGTGCTTCTCTTTAAATTGGATAATTATGTGGCTTTTCATTAGATTCCTCTAAGCGTAATAGATCACGATATTCACCCTTTGACCTTGGTGATGAATGTCTCTGGTGAAAACATGTGACAAGCAGTGTTCTAATGAGAACAAAATACTGACTAACTGGAAATCTTGTATAATGAAAAGGGAAAGCAGAAGGGAAACACAGCAACCCTTAAGGTTGGTGCACAAAATGTATTGGTATTGCAGCCATGATATGAGTTGGGGAGAAAGTAATGTGGGTGGAAATGCTGGTTTTTCTCCTTTGGCATGTTGGAAAAAAAAAAAAGGAGAAACAGACATTTCAGGAAAGTCGCACATCAGAAAATACTGGTCTCGGCTGAATTGCAAGCACAGATGGAGTGAATCCACTGGCCTAAGGGGGGATTCAAATGACTTGATGCATCTTAGAATACCTGCAAATGGCAGTCTGAGGGTACCTCTCATTTTATGGCTGTTTTTATGGGAGTTCCAAATGTGAGGGCAGCTTATAAAGGAAGTGATTTGGTCTTGGGGGACCAATAATCATATTGGGACTGTCAAAGAAGGGCAAGAGGAACAAGGAGAATCACAATGGCTTCCCACTTCTCTACCTCCTACTCAGTCCCTGGGCAGCATACCTTGCTGGAGCTCTGGGACCTTCCTGTCTCCAATGTCCTCATTCTCTGATGTGTGTGTACGTGTGTGTGCATGTGTGTGTGGTGGGGGGAGGGGTCCGGCTACCCTCAAGTTGGCCCTGAGATGTAGCCCATGGACATTAAGGATGTGCATTAAGGACATGCTACTTCTTGCTTCCTTCCTCAATTCCCTATCCAACACAAGTTCCCTTAAAAACTAGTTTGGGGGCTGATCCGGGCACAGCTTTGCGATGAATGGGGGATTTCTGTAACATCATCCAGTGATATGGTGATGTGCTCTGGAGTCACGGAAATGGGCGAAGTTTGCTTCTTTTAAATTTCCTACATGCTTGTCTAGCCATTTAACACAAGAGCAGCCCATTATAAAACCATTTATCAAAGACATGGATTTGCTCTATCCTAAGAGGACATGGAGTCTGAGGTAGGAGTTACTTGCTAAAAGCACAAGTTAGGCTGTGATAGTTCAGTGGTGGAAGAAAAGGAGTCAGGAACCACCACTTACTATTGTGTGCCTATTATGTGCCAAGGGCTCTACCTGGATATGTGCTCTCTGATTTAATTCTCCCAGTAAGCCTCCTCACCCCATTTTATGACTTAGGAAATGGCCTCACCTGACCCAGAATGGCATGACAGGAAGGCTGGCTTATGACCATATAAGCTCTGGGTAGGAAGAGCATGTGCTGTTAACGTTTCCCACGAACTATACATTTATCAAAATTTTCCCCCCAACTTACTTTTCTAGGGCTCATGCTTAGAATTGATGTGGGTTATCATGGACTTAATAGTATCACTATCAGTTTTGCTAGGCATGCAGTTTATTTTGCTTAATAGAAGACATGCAAGAGAAGAAACATCTGTTTCTAAAAATTAATTTCTTCCGGTGAATTCCAACTTGGGATAAGAATTTGCAGTGAGTGATGGTGTGCTTATGGAGGATAAAGAAACTGACCAATCTAGAAACCATGATTTCCTTTGTTTATCTGCAGATCTGGTCTATTTAAGATAAAAATTCACCCTGAGCGCTCCTCCCTGACCTCTGCCAGGTGGGTTGGAGTGGCGACATCATCACTACCGGCAATCCTTCACCTCTTTCCACAAGAGCCTGCCAGGAAGAGAAATATCTGAAGTACATTTTGAGCTCTCAGCCTGGGATTTACCTGCGATTTGTCATGGACATTGGGCAATTACTGGCACACGAGCCAGAGAAGTGAGAGAGGCGAGGCTTTGCCTCTCCTGCAAGACCATCATCTTTGCATCCGTCATTCTTCTAGACGTCTCTAGTTTGCGTTCCCAGCTCAAACTGCACAGAAAAGAGATCTTTTAGCTTTTCCCTAGTCACCCACATGCTGAGAAAACTGGAGAAAATGGGTAATAGTCGTTGTTATCAGTACTTGTACGCTTCAGGAGGTATCCCCAAGAACTGTATCTAAAGAGAGGCTGTCATTCTCTGAGATTTAAGCCTTCAACACAAAATACAAGAATGGAGGTACTAGCAATCATGTGAAGGAGCTGAAATAGCTCCCCAGCTGCACAACTCACATCCAAACCTGCTTGAACATTTTATTAGAAAATCTAAAGAAAAATGAATTGATCAGAAAAGGGGGAGGGTTGTTCAGTCATGGAAGCACAGAGGCAAATGTTACCAGGGTTCATCTACATCTTTTCCAGGGACAGGAAGCTGGAGTCAGTGGACGTAGGTGGCCACCGATGCCCTTGGGAGACACATCTCTAATAACCACACGCATTCAATGTATGTGACTGACAAACTTCAAGGCTTCAGCTCCCTTTGATAACATCCCATCCTGTTATTGAGCCCCCTTTAGACGTTCAGCCTTCCCTGTCTTCATTCAGTATATTAAATACCTTCAGACTGTTGCTTCCCAACAACACTTGCAAACAGAAAGCAAACAGAATGATGCCATGACTTAGAAGATCCCTGATACATTTCTCACTGTCAATGCCTATGCTGTGTTTTGATCTTATATCCACATGCTGTGCTCCTGATATGTCTCCTTTGCCTCTCTGCACTGACACTGGCATTCAAGCTGAAGACTAGACCCTGGGCCCTGGAAGCACACCCAGCCAATGCCTGCTAAGGAATCCCCTCCAGGTAAAGCTGCTGGCACTTTACTTTGGCATCTACCTTTACCCAGATGTGTTCCTGAAAGTGTATTTTCTTTCTTTTGCCATTTTAACCATTTTGAAGTATACAATTAAGTGACATTAAATACATTTACTTTATTGTATGCCATCACCACCTCTCTTCTCCAGAACCTTTCATTTCCTATTGAAACTGCACCCATTAAACAATATTCCCACTCTCCCCGAGTTTATCCATTTTTCTGTCAACAAGGTTCTGTCAACAAATATTTGACTTGTTTCTACCTTTGGCTCTTGTGAATTATGTTATGAACATGGGTGTATGACTCTCTGCTCAAGTTCTTGCTTTCAAGTATTTTGAGTAGGAGAGAAAAAAATTTTAAAGCTTTTCAGTAGTCATATCTTATTTTCCCATAGTGCTTTGTAGTTTGCAGAACATGTCAACATATTCACCTGATCCTGTGAGGGAAAAAGGTAAGGAGAGAGTTAACAATCACCCTCATTTTGTTCATGGCAAACTAGAGTTCAAAGAGGTGAAGTGGGGAAGCCTGTATTCAAATGTTGGCTCTCACCACAAGCCTTGTATTCTTTACATTACAGAGCTGTCTCAGAGAGGACAGCAGCAAAGTTTGCCTTACTCACTGTGGGCCCCAGGTCCAATAGGAACCCTAGTGCAGGGTTAGTCACACAGGCACTTGACAAATGTGTGGAATGACTGCTGCTCATCTCCCTCCCAGACCTCAGGAGCCGACGGCATGAGGCCTGGGGGATACTTGGTGGGACACATTGGTTAACCAAGTTGGCTGAGGGGGTCTTAAAGTCCACTCTAGGTTTCCTGAGGAAGACCAACTTGTTTCCTAGCTGACTGGTGGAGATTGACTGGAATAGAGGTGATGACTCCCCTACTTCTTTGATCCCAAAGGGGTATACACTCCCTGTTTCTGTAGTACGTGCATTTGTTGTTATGACAAGGAGAAAAATGTTCTTGGGCCTAGAAGAAAACCTGAGTGCACCGAGGAATAGCACTTGAATAAGTTTTTCCTTGCCCTGTAGACACCCACAGGTACATCTTACTCTGGTCATCTGGTTAAGACGTGAATCGTGTCCTGAAAGGGAAAATGAAATCTCAAGATTTTAATTAATGTTGTCATCTTCTGATTGAAAGAAAAGTCAAAGCATATTTATTATCACGGGACACAAAGGAAAGGGCCATTGAAAGTGAGAGAGATGCTATGTCTTCAGAAGTACTTGGAACATTCTCTCTCATGTCTAGCTTCACTCATCATTAAAACTGTACAGGTTTTGGCACATAATCAGTTCGATAACTTTTTTGTTGGAAGTGAAAACAAGAAAAATTTTCTCCAACAAAGGGAATATAACCCATGTTGGAGTCAATTCTGCCAAACTGTGGTCTCATAAACTGTGGTCTCATATCCCAAGCCTTCAGGAGCTTGGGATAACCTCAACCAACTCTATCTTTGGGAGAATTCTATCTGTATCTTATTTCAGCTGTGTGTCTTAACTTTTTAATGGTCTCAGTAGCAGAGATACATACTAAGTTGAGTTTTGAGACTAGAGACTAGAACCTGTTATTTCTGAGTTCTTGATGTGGTCCCAGATCCATGTCAGTCCTGGGTTCAGAGTAGTCATCATAGAAATTTAGTTGAGGAACTTAGCCTAGATAATCACTTAGCCAAGGTACCACACTCAATCAGGGTGTTATTGTTGTTGTTGTTGTTATTATTTACTTTAGAGGTAGAAGGGGATGGTGACAAGTTGAGGTGCCATTTGGGTGAGGAACTGTAGATGGACAAATATGAGCGCCATGGTAACTGGACAAGGGACCCTCCTGGAGAATCTCCCTTCCTCAACTCACTTCTTCAAATGTGCCCTGGAAAGTTCACAGACATGTTGCTGAATCAAACATTCCAGGAAACACTGATATAGACAATTTGTAATTCATTGCGTAATTACTGGAATTCATTGGATAATTACCAACTCTCCACACCACTCTCCTCAGTGGAGACCTGGCCTGAGTATTCTCCAAGTCTGAACTTTTAGATATGAACTCAAATCAATAGAGAGCTGAATAATGAAGAGTTACTGTCAGAGAGCATTCCAGTTAAAGGAATAATGCCCACATCCACATGTATTGATATTGAAGCACCACATGTATATTTAAAATATGGCAAAGTGTAACACGTGCATTTTGCATTTGAATTATCTTTTGCCTATCATTTAAAGTTACTCCTAAAGTAAATCATTTGGCTTTCCAACAAGGACATTTTTTTAATTTTACAACATGTAATATATTTGTAACGACCTGTCATTTTTCTGAACTCAGCCTTGCAGGACACAGAAGGACTGCCATAAATGTAAGGGGTACCAAGGGCAATCTATCCCTCTGTGGTTTGTTGAAGGAAGAGGAGGAGAGAGTGGGGAAGGAGAAAAAGGGGTAAGAACTAAACAGGTTCAGACAGCCCGTACTGGTCCCCATCACTGCTGAATCCTGGCCAGGCTTCTCTGGGGGACCACAGTCAAGTGCCAGGTTCTATATTGTTATTTCAGAATGATTCTGGGATAACCTTCTGGTGGGAAGAGAAGGGAAATCAACATTTAGTGAGCAAGTATCGCATGCCAAACATCCTTCATTCCATTTAATCCCCCAATAATGTGAGAAGCTAACTTTTTCACATTCTATTTATAAGAAAATTGAGATTCAGGACATTAATTTGGCCAAGATCTCATAGAAAGAATGGAAGAACTGAGACTTGGCATCTCGGTCATTGCTCCCTTAGCTTAATGAAAGGAAACTGAAGGTTATGGTCAATTACTTCTGTTTTGGAGGGAGGCGACCAGGCAGCAGCTGGCATCAAAAATTCCATTTGCTAGGCAAGGGAACAGAGGGGGGAAATAAACTCCTCTTGGTAATCCTGAAGGCCGTGAGGATGGAGTAAAGAGGGTGCCAGCAGCACCATGTGTTCAGGGTAGTGTTTGTGGCGGCCACAGGAGTGGTCTCTGATGAAGAACCACCTGGCAACAGATGGCTGAGCAGAGCTAGGCTTTATAGTTTCCTTGTACATGACAGGCACATCAGAGGGTGGATTCAAATAAATGTTGTTCACCTGTCAAGTGCTTATGGAGTTCCTACTGCATTTTGGGTGTTGACAAAGTGGTGAGCAAGCAAAGTTCCTGCTTCAAATGAGCTTATTTTTAATGGACCGATGATGAGTAAGTAAATAAGTAGAACTTGGCTTAACAGATGGTGATAAGCTGGATGGGGAAAAGTCAAGTAGAAGAAGCAAACTAGAGGGATGATGTATGTGCATTTTATGTTGGTCATCAAGGAAGGCTTCCCTGCTAAGTGACTTTGAGCAGGATATGGAGGAACTATAATGAGTTATTTTACTACCTGGAACATTCCATTTTAGTCAAGGAATAGTAATATGCTGGACATATATGAAGAACCGGAAGAGGCCATTGTGGCTAACAGAGAGGGAGATGGAAGGATAGACAGAAGTAGCTGAGGTCAGCATATGTAGGACACTTTTTAGGCTATTGTAAAACTGTTGCATTTGATCCTGAGTGATCTGGGAAGTCATTAGAAGCCTTTGAGCAGAGAAGTGACATGATCTGACATTTATTTATTTTTTTAATTCAACATTCACTATGAATTACTTTCTTTAGGCTAGTTTAACCTCTCAACTTACATTGGTGGTTACTAAGCACAGAAGCACAGTGAGTATTTGAATTTAAAAATTTTAAATCTCGATAAAATGAATTAAAACAAAGTTAAGAATCCATTTCCTCAATTGCAGTGACCACATTTCAAGTGTGTAACAGCACATGTGGCTGATAGCTGCCAATTTGGACAGCACACATATAGAAAATTTTCATCATTGCAGAAGATTCTATAGGACAGGGATGCTCTAGGCAGCTAACTTTGCGGGGTTAACTATAGATTGGGCTCTGAACCTTGGCGATGGTAATTATTATTAGAATTCATCATCCCTAGCTTCCCATTCAGGATCTGTGTTCTAGCAATTAATCCACACTCATTGCCACTGCCTACAGGCTCTTCGTAGACTGGCTTTTGTCTACTTGTCTGGCTTCATTGGTATGAGGCCTGGTCTTATACATTTTCTCACCATCAAACCCCATGCTTACCCCAGCTTCCTCCCTCCCCCAACCCTTCCAACCTTTTCCCTATTTGCCTTCCTCCCTCATCCATTCCACCCCCCCATTTTCTAATAACCATTATCTTCTTTTTGCCAAGTTCAAATTTCATTCCTTCTATTTCTGTGTTTAGTTTTTTAAATGTGTTGCTTTTTAAAATTTATATTCTATAGATGAGTGAAATTATCTGATATCTTTTACTTTTTGACTGATTTCACTCAACATAATCAGTTTGAGTTCCATCCACTTGGTCTCACATGACTGGTTTGCTTTTCATGCTGTGTAATATTTCACTGATTACTTCCAATGTCATCCCATCCCACCCCTTTTATTTTAGAGGCAGATTAATTGGTGCACAGGCTATGCTGAGCGTAGAGTGCACTGGGCTGAGGGTAGAGGCAGGAAGATACTTAGAAGGCTGCTGCTGTCATCTTGGTAAGATACGGTGGTTTGGAGCAGGGAGATGACAGCAGAGGGAGTGAGAATATAGTTGAAAAGAGTCAGTTTGATTTGCTGATGGACTGGAATGTGGAGTGTATAAGAGGTCAAGAATGACTAAGGCTTTGGTTCTGAATAAAAGATGGGAGAGCATTGATATTAACTAAGAAGGATGCTGGAGCAGATTTTGATACATGTGTACATAGGCTGGGTAAGAGGTGGAGCAGGAATTAGGGACTCGTTTTTGGAAATAATAAGTTTGTGATGTCTGTTTTGTCCAATTAGTGCTCTTCCTTGAGAATGGAGTGTCTAGACTGGAGTATGGGACTTATTAACAAATAGATGGTATTTATAACCATGAGATGGGAAGAGATCAGCTAGGGGTGTGGTTTAGAGACAGAAAAAGTCCAAGGCCTAAACTTTGGGGCGTGATCATTTTTAGGGATCAAGAAGGGTGATGGAATCAGTTGGAGAGTGACAAGGAACAGTGTCTTGGGAGCCCAGTGAAGAAATCTACTTAGACTTAAAATAAGCTGAGAATGGACAGCAAATCACTGCATTTAGCAACAGTGTAGTCATTGGGGATCCTTACTGGAGCCATTTTGTTAGGGCTCAAACCTGAAGGGACCTGGTTTGGGAGGGTGGAAAGAGAAGCAGTGTCAGGGTAGACAGCTTTTTTGAGGAGTAAATGACTATGGATATAAAATGAATAAAATTTCAGATGAAATTGAAATTCAAAGATCCAAACATTTTTAAATATAAAGCAAAGGCAATATAAAATGACCACAACTCTCTAGTCCTATGATTCCTCTTTTCTGAGATAATGGCTTCCTTTAAATCCGTTATTAACTCCAAACTCCTCCATCTGGTTTTCCCTGAACCACATTCTCTACCCATGTAGAAACTGTCTCCTAGTTTCTAACTCAAAGTCTGCTCTGCTGGATGGGCCTCAGCTCTTGTCCTCCAAGTGACTCATGTCTGGAAGAGTTTG
>NW_004567106.1:26853378-26862397 GCF_000260355.1 Condylura cristata
TTCTCTTACCTAACCGCACTCCCTCCACTTCTCTCTCACTTTCCCTTCTCTGCATATTCATTACAAGGTAGCGCACTTGGATTGTTTTCTGATTACTTTCTCTGGGACAGCTTTATTTCCAAGGTAGAGTGGCTGGGCTTAAGGTCAAGGGCAACTCTCCTTCTAGGCTGGAACCTCTAGAAATATTTGATATTGACCATGGTGTGGAAAACAAAACAGAACAAAAAGGCAAGGCTGGTTGCTCAGCCCTGGGCAGGATCCCTGACTTCCTTCAAGTGGGCCACTAGCACTCAGCTCCAGCACAACACATCCTTGCAAACCCCCAGTCAACAACTATTTCAAAGGCACCCAGGTCAGAACGGCACATAATTCTCTTGGACCTCTTCCTTTCATAGCTCCTCCAATGCTGGATTGATTTTCGTGCAGTTGGAAGAGCTGCAGGGGAGACGGGGGGTTTGTGTTTGCTCCTTCGTTGTCATCAGTGAACCAGAGACTCTTCGGCTCTGAATCTGGCAGAGAGGTGACCTGTATTGAGGCCTCTCTACCCCCTGGGTGGCATCCAATTGAGCCCCGTGCAGTTATTAGAGGGATAATGGGATTCATTTCAGCAAGGACTGCCTGGCTGGGGCCGAGCTTATTTTAATTTTCAATGTTAATAAACTGGTGGCTATTGCTTTTTTCACACCGATGTGCCTCACACCTCATTTCGCCCGCCCATTAGGCAATTACCAGCAGTGCCTCTGTTCCCTGCACCTTTTAAACACGGAGCAATTATGCTTATTTGGTGAATGATGATGAAACTTGGAGGAGGCAAATGCACTGGCGTAGAACTTTCCTTCCAACTTCATCAGGTGTGCACTGAGCACATCTTTAGTGAAAGTGGGGCTGTGGTGGCAACCTCCTCCGTAGTGGAGAGATGGGGACCATCCTCCTGGGTCCCTGATGGGAAAACTAGCACAGACCACCTGAACCAGCCCGGGCTGACCCAGGCCTCAGACCTGCAGCACTGGGCTGTGAAAACAGCCCATCCAGCTTGGGAAATGAGCAGCTAATGCTCTTCATTTATCTTGAAATGGGAAGTTTTCAATAGGTCTTAAGTGTGTATTAATGCATCGAGAGTAATGATCCCTTTATTTACAAAGTTGTTTAATTCCTCACTTTTGTGCTTCTTGTGGGCCTGAGTGGATTTTTCATTTACCAAGTTAATCCATGATTGTCACAGCTGCTTAAACAACTCTTATTTGCCTCCTTCCAGATCCTTCCACTGATACAGAAGCAAAGTGACTGCCAGACTAATTTCTGACTCCATTTGTGGAAACTCCCAGGGCTTGCTTTGAAGAATGGTTTTGCAAGTAGCAAATGTGGGGCTGTGTGTAGAGTGGAATCAACAGACAGGGCACAGGTCTGCACCCAAAGAGCAGTGCCTTCAGCCAGCAATACATTCCCCCTCAGCTCCGTGATGGCGTTGTTCTACTTAAGTCTTCCTCCTCCAGCTGATCTAGTTACAGCTGGTGTCAGCCTTCAGGATTCCCAGACCTGTGACAAGTTTTAACCATCTTCAAAGAGGTGTTAGCAGTGCAGAAAACTCCTTTCAAAACAGAGCTATCTGTTGGTGGTGATGACATCACTTTAATAGGTTAGTACATTTTACCTTCTTAAAGAAATGACTAGAACAGAATAGAAAATATCAGTGCATTGCTCTGGTGAGGCAAGTATTATTTCCTAGGGTTTAGTGCATTCCAGAAATAGTTACTCTCTAGCTATTCTGTAATTGATATAGCTGTAGGAGTTGGCTTCAGCTGTATGTTTATATATGTGTTCACTTGTTATATGTTTACTGGACCACAATATTAAACATAGCTCTTACATAAATTTGCATGGACAGATTTTAGAGTTCCAGTGAATCTCCCAGCACAGCCCAAGAGCCAAGCATCTCCAACCTACTTTTGGCCCCTGAGTTTCACCAGTTAACCTAAGTCTTGGTCCTAGAATGTGATGCTCTTGATTGTTCTTCCCTACTCCCTGAACGGAAGGGACAGGGTCAAGTATTTGGAAGCACATGACTCATTGGCTTAGAGGCAGAGACCCAGGTAGCATAGCAGCCAAATGATGCTGGCTTGAGCAATTGAAAAGATTGAAAGACTTGACCCCTTTTAACTAGATGAGTCTCTGTGTGAGACATTTTCAGAGGACATCGTACCCAGAGTCAATGAGGTTCCTGGTAGGGTAAACTAACCAGGATTTCTAAAAGCAATTCTTATGAAGAATGTTAGCTCTAGTGCAGCTTCAGATGGCCTCTGTGGCCTTCGTTACAATAACAAATGGGATTATCATTAATTTAAAGAAACTTCTATTTTTATGATTGTAAAAATTCTGGACTGGTGGATAATTGCAAATGGGTAGAATTTTGCTAGTGAGTGTCTCCAGTCTGCATATTTTTGAAGTGTCCCTCTGGAATCTCTGGGCTCACCATTGGAATGACTCTAAAATGATATCTTGAGCTGGCACCTGAATTAAGACACGGGTGAAGTGGTTGTGGAAGGATGTACGAGTCAACCTTACACTCAAAGAAGGGTTCAATCAAGACTTTTGACTTTCTTGTCAAGTGTGGTTATGGGTAAAATTACAGGATAATAGGATAGAAGGGAAATAGTTTCATTCTCCTTTTTTCCCTATAATGGGATAAAGTTATTGATAGTTCCATAAACTGATATCTTAACACAAATCGTGTCATTAAATTATGAGTAGCACTACTATATTGCACTATTTGTTTTGGTGTTAAAAAGTTCTATATAGCTAAATGTCTATGATTTTTTGTAACATTAGTTTTGTAGTACGCTGAAGCCTATGTGACTTTGGTTTGGTCAATTTAAGAAGATTGACCTGTGTATCAATCCCATGAGGACACTAAGTGGTGGCTATTTTAGAAAACTCATTTCATGCCATTCTCTTCAACAAAGGAATGTAAAAACAGATCTAACCCCATTTATGGAGCCCTTTGGACACTTTCAGAGCAACACAGAAGCCCATAGGTGATGGCAACATGTGCCCAAATGGCCTCTTCACGAATGCGTGACAATGACTGAGGCATAATGAAGTGGGAAGGGGAGTGTTAGGTCAAAGACCCAGCACAGCAGCTCTGGAAAGCTCAGGAATTTTCCTTCCTTTTAGTTCATATTTTTTTCTTATTTAAAAAAGGTGCTCCTTTCCTTGCCTACAGTCTTTCCTATTCTTCAGTAACAAAAGTTATATATTCAGAAAATGTAGAAAGGAAAACAAAGAAAAATAGCCATCCATAACTTTTTTCTCAGTCCCACAACTCAGCCAGGCAACAACTAGCTCTGAGAGCTGCACTCTCTTGTCCCAGGTGTTTTCTTTGCCTTTATAGAAATGCGTAGACTGCAAGAGGAACCTTCCTTTTTGTCTTCCTGTGTTTCACCTGGGACAATTAAACTGAAACTCCTGGCTCTAATGAAGAATTGGCAAGATTGTTTCAGTCTTTCCCTTTATTGTTCACTTATTCCTCTATACCCATGGAAAGAAGAATTACTGGAGAGGGTCGGGAGAAATCAGGGAAATTAAGTACGCCCCTTCCACTTTCATGGATTTCACCTCTGGTGACGCTCAGCACCATTACCCTTGATTGTGGGAGAATTTGGAAATATGGGGGGGAGTTTCTATGTTGTCACAAAGCTTGGGGGATAGTAGAGTATTTAGTGGTGTTGGGGGGGGGGCAGGAAATTAGCCTCTCTGCAAAAGACCCTGTCTACCCTACATGGGAAGAAATTTGGGCTGGGAAGTACTACACAGGAGTCAGCTCACTAGGACTGGTCCCCTCTTCCAGGGAAGGTCTGTAGTCCTTAGGGGTCAGGCCAGTTCACAGAGGAAGAGTGTAGGAAGCCCAGTTTGCCTCAGATTCAGGTTCAAGTAACACTTTTCCACCAGAATTCTTAGTAACAAATCTAGTACTTGGCTCTGCATCTGCCCGACTCTTTAGACCATTTCTCAGTTGGTCTCTTCAGCTCCCTTCTCTGAAGGGAAAAGAGAAATGATTATTAATGCCCAACATAGACTTAAAAAAAAAACCAGATTATATTAGCCACGTTGTTTTGTGCTTTCTTTGTTTTCATGTAGAACTAGAGCACACACATTTTCATGACAATAAATACTTTGTCTGCTGCACGACTTTTAGTGGCTGCACCCTACCATA
Organism: Condylura cristata; assembly: GCF_000260355.1. NCBI lineage: Eukaryota > Metazoa > Chordata > Mammalia > Eulipotyphla > Talpidae > Condylura > Condylura cristata. The sequence goes on from NW_004567106.1 coordinate 26,857,589, forward strand.
GAGATGCACTGTACTTGACCTAATCAATACTCTTCTCTTAGACATTTGTTTCCATTTTTTTATGTAAATAAATAGAACTGTGATAAATGGCTTTATACTCTCTATCTTGGTACACATTTCTGATGCTTTATGATAAATTCTTAGCATTGGAATTAAGATATATGCATAATATTTAGACCTTTTGTTTCTTAAAGAAGCCTTATTGAGATATAATTGCTGTCTAATTAGTTGCACATATTTGAACTGTACACTTTGATATATCTGTACCCCTGGAACTGTCACCTGTAAGTTTCCTTGTCACTCTTTATTTATTTAAAGATTTATCTATTTATTCATACAGAACGGGATACAGACCAGAGATGTGGAGGGTGAGAGCCTTCACCAGAGACAGAGCGGGGAACAGAACAGGCAGATCGACGAAGTACACCGCTGATGGGAGCAGCGGGTGGGTCAGGAGAGGTCTGCCATGCCATGTGGATCACCTCCGGGGAAGCGGGATCGAACTCATGTGCAAGTGGCTTAACCTTCTCAGTGCTGTGCTTTAACCCTCTGCGCCACCAGGGAGAGGCCTCCTTGTCACTCTTTATAATCCTTCTCTCACTCTCTCTCTTCCCTCTCCCCTGAGACACTTGATCTTCTTTCTTTTTACTAGAAGTTAGTTTGATTCTCCTAGAATCTTTCAGAATATACTCACCTTACTTCCTTTGCTCAGCACACTTATTTTTGAGATGTATCTATATTTTAGACTGTATCTAAAATGTATTCCTATTCGTCAGATGGATACAGAACAATTAATTTATTCATTGTTGGATAGCTGGGTTGGCTTAAATTTTGGATAGAAACAAAAATGTCCAAGGCTTTTTGTAGACATCAGGTTTTATTCCTCTGGGGTAAACACCTGCAAGTTGAATAGTTGCATTATATAGTAGGTGTGTGCTTAATTTTTTAAGAAACTGCCAAATTGTTGGATAAAGTGGTTGGACCACTTGTTGACTTTTGATACTTAGTTTAAAATATTGTATTCAAGTTACCGTTGTAATGAATTACATTGGTAAGTAATGAATTTGAATTTATTTTACTTGCCCTTGGATTAGGATCTGAAGATCAGAAGCCAGTGCAACTAAGAGGAACTCAATATCATAATCTGGTTCTTTGCTTTGTCAAAGAAGAAACAGTAATCCAGAAAGATTAAGTGGCTTTTGAAAGGCCTCTCAGCTCACAGGCTAATTTCTTCTTATATGACCTACAATTTGGGAGAAATTCTACTAGTGTTCTACTAGAATTTTCACTAGCAGCTTCTCAGCAGGACTGTATGTTATGGACTTGAAGGGCAAAAATGTCATTCAGAATAGACTTCACTTTGCATGTGTTTCATGCAAGGATACTTCGGGCAAGAAACATCTTTTGAAATTGGAGGAATTTTTCAGGACATGGAGTAAAGAGCATACAAAGGGCAACAAGAATATAACCTACAGGAAATCAAATCTGACCACTTATAGTATCCATAGCAATTCAACAGTGGGTAGAATAAAAACCTGTTCATCATTAACTCTTGGAACATGGAGGAAATCCACCAATTTCTAAACAAACACGCACCCAACTATTAAGACTAGTGAGTGGGCCCTCCCTGGTGGCGCACAGCACTAAGAAGCTACAGCTACTTCCCCATAAGTTTGATCCCTGCCTGCCCCGGAGGTGACCACATGGCTTGGCAGACCTCTCCTGACCTGCCCGCTGCTCCCCTCAGCAGTGTACTTCGTCGATCTGCCTGTTCTGCTCCCTACTCTTTCTCTGGTGAATCCTCTCACCCTCCACATCTCTGGCCTGTTCCCCAGTTCTGTTGGAAAAAAAAAAATTTTTAAAAAAAAAAAAGACTATCAAGTGGTCCCTTAAAGTTGAGCAAACAGCTTGCCAATTACCCAGCTCCTTTAGCTTACCTTCCAGCCCCCACCTCTTATTATCATATTCATAAGCATTGTCCCTAATCAGTCTTCTTGAGTAAAGGTAACAAGTATATGTGTGCACTCTCTTGAAATTGTTTTGCTTAGCCTAAGAAGCTGTCATAGAATTGAGAAGGCTGCCGCTTTAACCAGATTTCATCTCTCTGTGTCACTGCTCATGTCAAAGTAAAAATGCGCTCAGACATAAGAGTTGTCCTGCTTTCATCAAGAGCGCCAGCCTGCCTGAGCCCTGTTCCACTTGGTTAAGCTTGTTATTTAAATTGTTAAAATTGAGACATCGGCAGTAAATTTCAAAGAAGATATAACAATTATTAGATACAAGCTGGGCTCTTGTACTTGAGAATATACCATGCCCTCGATCCACCAGCAGAATTAGCTGCAAATAATTTACAGTGGTTTCTTTAAGAAGTGTGCCCTGTAGTTCTTGGATGGCATTAAATCACACTCCGTCCCCACCTGGATCATATTTCCAACTTTAAGATAGATTTGGTTCTAGTCAGCAGAGTGCGGAAGCACTCCAGGGGTCTGCCTTTTAATGCCTATAACTCTTGCAGAGCGGAGAGAGGATTCCCTGAAGCTGCCTTCCAGCTATGAGTTTGTGTTTAGGTGACTTTATACACCAGGCAGGGGAGCCACAATCCAGAACAATCACCTCTTGAGGGTGAGGAGAAGGAAAAGCCAAGAGGCCCTCTGAATGACCTTGTGCTGTTCAGTGATTCCGTTAAAGTCCTATTGGAGCACTTGACTTCGTGGGGCTTGCGTCTTATACCATAGTCTAATTGTACAGAGGCAGAGACTAAAGGGAAAAGATAAGTGTGAATGAAGCTTGGAATCTTCAGACAGACCTTGGGAGGTCCTCTGTCCCATCTATCCTGTCTCTCGGTGACAGAACGCCGACAGGATGTGCTTATGTAGCAGTTGATGCATTGGACTTTGGGGCCAACAGAAATCTCGCATTTGGTGGAGGATGTTCTATATCACCAGTGCCACAAATGAAGGCAGCCACGTCTCCTTTTATCTGTCCTTGTGGAAGTCATTGCTCAGACTCAGATGTTGGACTTGACATTCAGTTATGCTAAATTTCATCAGACTGGGTTTTGTTCTTTACTTCTATTAATGAAATATTTAAAAATTCTAATTCTGACATTTAATATATCAGATGTACTTACTCTTTAGACTTCTATATTTTGGTCCAAGTCAGAGAAAAAGTGGATTTTGGAGATGAGAGAAAACTTGCCTATCATCAATCCAGAGCTCTAATTTAAAAAGCTAACAAATTCAGACAAAGAGGTGAAATAACTGCCCTGAAATCACATATATTGATAGTGGCATTAATCCATGGGTTTTATGTTCCCTTGTTATGTGAAAATTCTTCCCTTTGTAAAGTGAACTCACAGTTCCTCACCTCACCTAAGAGGCTTTGCAGACATACCTTTTCAGAGTCAGACTGGCCCTGGGACTTCCCTCCATGCTGTTCATTCCCCAGGTATCTCTCAGTGCCTCTCTTTGGCCTGGTCTTCTGCCCTTGGCAGCTAGCTTTGCCCCATGTGTCCTGCTTTCTATGGACATCACCTCGGGCAGCCACAAGTGGAGCTGTCTGACACTGACCAACAAGAAGACAGGGGACCCTGGTCCCTGCACCTCTGCATGAGCCCCTTGGACAGACAGGGGTGTATGAATCAGGATTCTCCAGAGGAACAAGCAACCTATACACTTACAGGGACTGGCTACCCAGTTATGAAGACCTATATATTTATAAAGACTGGTCACCTAATTATGAAGACTGGTGAGTCCAAAATCTGCATCGTGGTCAATCCAAGACAGGCTTACCCACCAGGAGAGTTGGCTATGCTATTCCAACCTGGTGGCCAGCAGGCTGTCACTGATGTGAACTTTTAATCCATCAAAAACACCCTCTAAGCTGATACATGAAACCTGTGAAACAGAAGATTGACCAGCAAAGTATGGGAGTCCTGGGATAATTTATTCGCCTTGCCCACCCCTTCTCACCCACAGCAGACTGCCTGGAATACAGTGACTCATCCATCTCTCTGAAGACCCCTTGCTTCATTGAAGTTTAGTAGTGCTTGTAGTTAGGTGGAGCCCAGCTTGCTAGTCTACCTTTCTGCTCTTCCTCCTTCCCTGAGTCACTCCATCCCCCTCATTTGAGCTGCCTTAGGCTTTAAGCTTTTGCCTGAAGCCCCCCCCCCTTCTTTAAAGAACCTGTGTACCAACCCACAAACCCATTCTTAAACCTGATTTAAGTGGGAACCCATTCTGTGCTATACATAATGTGACCTCCAACTTTGTATTCAGGTGCAAATTTCAAGAACCTCTTACTGTAAAGTTTCACTGATTCCCTTTGATCAGTTAAAAACCTGTTGTAGATTATGTATCTAGCTTCCAGTCGGGCCTCTTATTCCCACTTCTACATAGAATCTGGACTGTACCTTTTTCAACTTGACTCCCACAGCTCAAATCAATCCTCTCTGTCTAGACAAAGCAATTTAACTTCCTGGTAATTTACCAGTTACAGAGTACTTATTTATTGAAGAATTCATAAGTGCAGGACATGGCAAGGGTATGAAGACTAAAAGACATAATATCTGTTCTCATATTGCTCATGGTCTACCAAGCATCTTTGTTTTTTGTTCTCCTATCAAATTGAAAATACGTATGCCAAGTTAGACATGAAATATTTTTATCAAAGTCTCTCAACCAAGGCGTTTTACAATCAAATGCTTTGATTGGAATCATTAAAACGGTGATGGTGTTAAGCCAGTAGGTGCCTATGGAAGACAGCTAGTGGGTGCAAAGAGCCTATCCTATAGTTGCTTGCTGACATTTT
>NW_004567106.1:26864598-26885156 GCF_000260355.1 Condylura cristata
ATGTGAAAAATGATGTAAAAATAAACTTTTTAATAAATAAAAAAGTTAAAAAAAAAAAAAACCTGTTGTAGATTATGTATCCAGCTTCCAGTCGGGCCTCTTATTCCCACTTCTACATAGAATCTGGACTGTACCTTTTTCAACTTGACTCCCACAGCCCAAATCAATCCTCTCTGTCTAGACAAAGCAATTTAACTTCCTGGTAATTTACCAGTTGCAGAGTACTTATTTATTGAAGAATTCATAAGTGCAGGACATGGCAAGGGTATGAAGACTAAAAGACATGATATCTGTTCTCAGATTGCTCATGGTCTACCAAGCATCTTTGTTTTTGTTCTCCTATCAAATTGAAAATATGTATGCCAAGTTAGACATGAAATATTTTTATCAAAGTCTCTCAACCAAGGCGTTTTACAATCAAATGCTTTGATTGGACTCATTAAAACGGTGATGGTGTTAAGCCAGTAGGTGCCTATGGAAGACAGCTAGTGGGTGCAAAGAGCCTATCCCTATAGTTGCTTGCTGACATTTTGAGGGGACTAAAAAGGAGTAGACCCACAGGTATTACAAAAAGCAAACAACCCACAGATGAAATTGACTTTGAAGTATACAGAAAAACTTTTCAATAGTAGCTTTATCCTCTGAATAACAACTTTTCTAATCCAATGTTATAATCAGTCGCATTTTCCAAGGTAGAACTTGAAAGAGAATGCAAAAATCTGGTGGCAAAATTAGGCTATGGAACTTCCCCATACCGTCCTCTTATCTGGCACAGAGGAAGAAATAAGCCAAGTTCATAGCATATATACAGTCAGTGAGATAGCTTCATCCTTTTACTGCTCCACTTCAGTTTTAGAAACCTCTCTTAGCTATTTGTACTTTTCTTCTCACTTTTGCATCTGCCCACAAACATATGGATAGATCCTTTTGAAATAAAGAACCAAGCAGAAGACCTTTGTGAACAATGTATTTTCCATATTAGAGAGGTGCTGCCTCAATCTATCTGAACTGTGAACCTATCTGAACGCTAAGATCTAATGTCTTTAAAAACATCCCCTTGTTCTATTAAACCTTTCAATAATTGGTCTTGATCCTTATTCAGGCAAAACTCCTACTGACTTTCAATTGATTGAGCTGATTTGACTTGAATAAGGTCAGCTACAAATGGCCCCCTTTCTACTCTGCATTCTGATCATGTGTGATGCAATGTGTCATAACGCGGCAGTGATATGTATTGGCAATCTTATAACGGTGATTAATTGCTGGGAAAGTAATTTCTTTATAATTGCACTCGAATGCTTTTGGTGGCCTGACATCATAGGGTCTCAGGCACACTGGCTCAGAATGGCCCCAAGAAGCTGACTTAATATTCCCAGCCCATCCCCAAATGACCCTGAACTTTTGAAAATAATAGTAGCAGTTAACATTTCTTGAATGCTGACTTTGTGCCAGGCACAGTATAAATGTTTTTTAGGAACCACCCATTTCCTGTCATCTTTGTGGTGGCCCCACGAGGTAGGTGCTGTCAGGAGATGTTACTGTCTCATCTGGACGCTGTCTGTGTGCCTGGCCTGATCCTCCTGCCCATCCTGTGCTTTTTACATTTTAGGTTTCAGTTTACATGCCACCTCTTTGGGCAGGCCACCCTTGATCACTCCATGTAAAGAAGGCCTCCTGGCTACCTGCATGGGTGTCAATTACTCTCCAACTTCCTTCACAGCACCACTCACAACCTACACTTACCTTGTTTTAGGGAGTGTTTTGGTTCTTTGTAGTCACCCACTACAAAATAAATTTGGAATTATTATCATTTTAGTTAGTTCTAGCATCCAGGACAGTGACCAGTACTGATGCTCAGCCACTACTTGTTGAATGACCAAGGAGCCAGGTTTAGGGGAGCAGACTGTGGATTACCTGCCTGACAGGTGTGTAGGTTGGGTAGGGTCTCTGGCAGAAATGCTCAAAACAGAAGTGTGGATAAGAGAAGACACACTTTAAGTACCACATTTTTTTTTCTATTTTTGCCTACTACCTGTTCTCTTACTCTTCCTCTAGTCTTACTCCTGACTCATGCTGTACCTCTGAAATATTTTCTTGCCTGCCTTAGAGCAAAAATGCTTTCCCTTGCATCATGGGGGATGTTGAAACTGACTTTGGTTGTCTCATGACTGATGGGCACTGGTATTTGCTTTTCAGGATAACCGAACACTGGACAGTATGGGAAATCCAAGCAGACAGCTAACTAGCGGGACTTCAGCATCTCGGCTGGACTAAGGCAGGGTGCGTGTGGTAGTGACATCGACCTTGAGAGGTGACATGTCTCATTACCAGCGAGGGTTCGTGGTGAGAAGTGACTAGTCGCTAATGTTTCAATGTGAGTGCGTTGGTTGGGATGATTGGTTGGTCCTAACTTGTAGCCAGGTATTAGACAAAGTGCCTTTTTACTCCCCCCAATAGTGGGAGGGAGATTGAAAAGGCTGCTTGCCTCTGCAAGATCTGCTTGCACTGCATCCCTGCTAGCACGCAGAGGGGCCAGCGACTCGGGGGTCCTCAAGTAAATATGTTACACACTCATCCTCCAGGTTCAAAATGCATCCTCGACGCCTTTCAAAGAGCCTGACATCCTTTCAAGTTAGCTGCTACAAAGGCAAATGCAAACAGAGCGTGTTTTGGAGGCGTTCTGTCAGTCAGCCCTCAATCTGTATGTTCTTCCAGACACTCCTTCTCCTGCCTGATTTATTTCATATTAAAAGGACTGTCAATCTGTATCATGAGAACAGGTTGAGGAAAAAGTGAGTGATGTTTGCAGAGCGGGTTTTTTGTTGTTTGTTATTGTTAAAACTTGTCTCCCCTCTCTGGCCACGCTCCTGCCTCGCCAGACAGGCTTTCCTGTCCCTACACGCCTTTCTCTGTAGGTATCTATGCATCAGAGGTATGAATTCCACATACTGGATGCATTTACATTAGAAATGTATTTTGTGAGGCTGTGACAGACCCTTTTTTATTATCCATCAAATATATCTCTTTTTGTCATCTGATGGCTTGGCAACAGGACATTCTTCTTTCAAATGAAATAAATGTGCTTGCAATGTGGCAGAATATTCAGTGTTGAAGAGCTGTGCCCTGGTTAATGTGCATTGCATTCTGTGTGCTGCATTACGACCGGACACGAAGGATGCAATGGACTGCTCCTCGTGGGTTTGTTTTATGTGACCAGCTGCATTATTGTTTTATGTTAAGATATTGATTATTGCCTTTTCTCTCATTTAGGCTGGCTTCTCTTTCTTTTATCTGCTATTTTGGCCATAAATAGAATTGCCCTATCATTCTATGCTATTAATTTCTCACTCTTGAAGGTGTTCTTAGACAACCAATCAAAACCATCGTCACCTGCCATGTGAAAACTCCCAGATTACACAGTAACCAGAAGTCTGATTATCTACTGACATAAGATCCAACCTAGTGGTGTTAATTTAATTGTGTGTGGGCATTCAGGGAGAGTTTGTTGAAAAGCAAACTCCTGAGCTCTAATCTATATGTGCAGAAGGTGTGAGATGGGGCCCCAGAGTCTGCATTGGAAACAATTACTCAGGTGATGCTCTGGAAGAGGGTTAGGTTGGCAGGGAGCTGGCAGGAGACCCAGGCTCACCCCTCTTCCTCAACCCCTGGCTCTGTGAGGCAGGCACCTTCTCCTCCCATCAGGCTTAAATCCAGGGCCCACCTCTCTGTTCTGCTCTTACTACAAAGAACAAATAACGGAGGAGAAGGGCCGAGCTCAGCAATGATTTTAATGCTTCTCCTTTCCAAGAGAAGTAGATACATGATAGGATTTTTTAGTGAAAAAATAAGACGAAGAAGGGAGGAAGAAGAAAAATAATCTAGAATAAAAATACATGCAAGCCATTGCTCAGTAAAAAAGCCCTCCAGAGGCCCAGAGAAGATGCTACCTTCACGAGAGCAGCACTCTCCAAATTGAGGTTAAGTCACTGGGAGAAACCTTCGGGGCATCAGGGAGGGCCGGTGGGAGCACTGGGTGCACAGCACACAGGTCTGCTTTTGCTCTCTGGTGACATCCACTGAAAGGCAGCCCCCCAGGATGGGGCAGATGTGTGAGGACCCACAGGAGCTAGGGAAGGAAATTCTCGGAACATCTATAATTAGATCCATTATGTCAAAACCAATGATAAACGCCCAAACTCTCCAATTGCTATTTATTTGACTGTATTTTCCTCTTATGTATGGTTGTGTCGAGGCTACCGAGTTCAGTTGAATCTGAATGGTAGGAATCTTGGGCAGTGGGGGAGCTGTCTGTACCTTATCCCAGCTCTGTGTTCCATCACATCATCTTGGCAGCTTGAAATTGACCACGGTAGGCATATTTAAACCACGAAGACCAGCCAAGGCTGCAAATCAGCACTTGATTTATTGTTTTGTTGACTATCTAGACTTAAGAAAGTGATGGAAAAATGTTAATAATGCAGATTAAACTTAAAAGTGTGTCATGTCTACAGCTCCTACATTGTGACTAGCACAAAAAATTGGAGAAAATATTTTTCCAGTATTCAGAAACCATAATCTGATTCAGCAAAGAAGTCACTCATGTCAATGATGAGCGAATATAGTTCTGACATGTGTCTTCGTTTTTCACTTTTGTCCTACTCATTAATGTAAATGAAAATATCAACCACTATTCATGTCAGAGCTGCACTCATGCATCACTTGCTACCTAGAATGGGTTGGATCCTTAAGTTCATACAAAATTGGCTAATTCTGACTATGTGGAATTATAGCATTTGCTTTTTTTTTTTATTTGTAAATTATATGCTATGTTTCCTTCAAATTAGTAAAATTTGTGATAAACCTTTGACCACATAATGGCAGGGGACTTTCTCCCAACCCATTGCCAAGGTGGCTGTTAACCACTTCCCAGTATTTTGCTGTCTCAATCATATTTATAAATAGAAATTAGTGAACTCTTCCGAGGAAACCCCAAGTATGGTTGTCAGTGATTCAGAGTCCATCTTATTGACTGGATTTTGTGCTTTTGCATAAGAGTTCATGTCTGATTCAATCCTTTATCTGCTATTTGCTTAGCACAGAGCCTGTATTCAGTAAATGTCCAAATATGTTGAATGAATAGTATATCCCAACACTTGCTTGTCAAGTGGTAGTTGAAAAAAAAATACAGCATAAGTGAAATACAGGAAGACCAGAAAATGAAACTAAGAACTCTGGAACTAAGGGCTAAGGACTCCATGGCCCACCATAATTTGGAACTAGCAATTAGAATGAAATTGCTGTTTTATTTGCAAGAAGCTCTCTGACAGTTTGCATTTGGGAAGGTCGCTGAGCTTGTCTCTCCATTCTTCACCCATCTTCTCTGTTCATGAAACAGTCTTTGAAAGTCACCTTACCTTCGGTCTGCAATACCATCGTGTTTGGCATGACCCACAGTGCCTCTGGAGCGAGGAGAGGGAGGGGCAAGGAGATGAGCAGGAGCAGGCAAGGTAGCTAGTGATGCTAAAGCACATGACGTCCTCACTAGGTGTGGGGACTGCACTGCATACTTGACAACAGGGTTACTTAAAACTCACAGCCAACCTTGTGAAGCCCTATCTCCAGTCCATTTTACATTTAAGAAAATTAAGACTGGGCCCTCCCTGGTGGTGCAATGGGTAAGGACGCAGCATTGCAAGCTCGCCTCAGCTGCTGCAGTGGGAGTTCGATCCCCCCCTGCCCTGGAGGTGACCCACATGGTGCGGCAGACCTCTCCTGAACCGCCCGCTGCTCCCCTCAGCAGTGTACTTCATCAGTCTGCCTGTTCTACTCCCCACTCTGTCTGGTGAATCCTTTCACCATCCCTGCACCTCTGAATTGTGCCCCATTTCTACATGCATAAATACATCTTTAAATAAAAAAAAAGAAAATTAAGACTAATCAGAGGTAGCAGAGCTGGGATGCCCACCCCACAGGCCCAATGCTGGGGTCTCTGCCCGCTGGACTGACTTGACGACGGAGTGAGGTTTGGCAGTAACACAGGGCTTTCTGTTCCCAGGCCTGGAATCTGAGCCCTGCGAATTGGATTACAGTTTGTTGTTTATGCGCAGACCCCAGAGGACTTATTCTTTGTGGTAGCTTCATGAGTCACCTGCAAGCGAGAGTTCTGGCGAGAGAGGTTGCTATAAGGTTCTGCTGCTCTGGAGACGACTTCACGGTTCCTGGGCTGGGAATTTGCCTTTCTTTCACATGATCATGTCCTTGGGACTTGGAAGAGGTAGGAATCACAAGGAAACCTGTTGCAAACCCAGATTCTTGTGGAAGGCCTGGAGAGGGAAGCTCCGCAAATCCTCAAGGGGCTTGTTCCACTGTTTAACAATTTTTACTTCCGAGAACTTCTCATTTATATTGTCTCTAAATCGCTCACTGTATTTTAGGAAATTTGTGTATCAAGTAGGCCCATTTTTCAGAAAATTCACATGAAGCCATCTGGGGATTTTGTGACTCTTGGGTTATGAGAAAGCCTCAAGTGTGTCGGTATAGAAACGCTGTGTTCCAGCCTCCTGCTACCAAAATTCTCACGCAAGCCAGGTGAGAAAGAGTTGGTATGTGAATAGCCCGCCATCTGAATGGTGGCCACTTCTTATCACGCGGGTCTAATTACAGTGGCCTTTCTTAATTCCTCACTAATTCCTGTGATATTTGCTGCAATAACATGTCTCACAAAGAACTCATTTGGTATTCATGTGAATGTAATATGCTGTTCCATAGGAATTCCGCTGTAATTTAGCATTCATTAATGTCCACTTATTGTAAAGTGTTGCAGAAAACACTTTATCGCTCACAAATTGCCAAAACGATTTCCCCATGTGGGTGTATATATGTTGTGTACACCAACTAATGAGGTCCTTTTGAACTCAGGAACCCTAGTAAATATAAACTTCATATAAAGTCCCAGGTCATAAATCAAACAACTATTGCCAACGACCTTGCTGTCTAAAGGTCAAATGTGCTCTGTCCCATCAAAGGACTGTGATCTTTTGCTGTGTCCAAGAACATCCCAACACCTTGTTCTAATGGGCTCCGATTAAGGGTCCCTTCAACCTGTGCAGCTCCTGACTTCTAACAGACAGCCCCCAAATACCTTCCCTTGGTCATTTGCTGTGTTTCCATCCCAGTAGCCCCTCACGGAGGCAGCCACCTTTACCTCTCCCATTCGTGGGAATTTTCCTCTGTGACACTTCTGAATACTAAGTGAACCAGGGCTATTTGAACCCATCCCACTTAGAAGCTAAACTCCTGTCGCAATAGTTTCAGCTAGATTTAAGATCAAAGGCAGAGGTAAAAGTCAGCGTAGCAATGCAAAGCATTAATCTCCTATGTCAGTTGTGTTCACTGTTGCTTTAAAAAAAAAACATTTCAATAGCTTGACATATTATTCATTTATATTCAATAGGAAGAATTTACTTTGCTTCATGCCAGATATTCACCATTGCACCACTGTGGGACTTTTTGGGGGGCTTGTTTTTAACAAAGGTCATCTCTGCACTAAAAATAACCTCAACACAATACATGCAACACACCACACCCCTCACTCTGCTTTATCCTTTTGGATAGCATTTTCTCTGTGATGTAACTGAGTGATTTTGCAGCAGAAAGCTCCAAAAATTAAACCTGAACTTTCCAAATAGCTTCCTAATAACCGTTGCCCAAATCAATGGGGCTCCATGAATATTTTGACACAGTTTAAATGGGTTTGTATCCTCACCACTGAGATCTGGTGATTTAGCCTGTCAGGCTGCAAATGTGGAAATATCACCTCTCACTGAGCAAAGTCCAATATCTCATTAGAAATGAAAATAGAAGAGAAGGGAAGCACAAATGCTGTCAGTGGCGGTGAGGGAAGAAATTAAACCTCCGGAGGCCTGTATATCTTATACAAAAGATTATGCACTGCCAGGCTATATAAATCATGCCAGGGCTCTGGGGCTGCAATGGACTAGAAAATAAAAAACCATAAAAGTGTCATATTGAAATACAGTCACTGAGAATTCTTTTATGATGAGTCTAAATTCGCCTGACATTCTCGCAAATTCAGGGGCCTGCTTGGGTTGTTTATACCCGGCCTTTCTCTGTCAGTCACGAAGTCCCAGTTTCCACAGCAAATTATTCTAAACAGGGCTTATTATCAAGGCATAAAAAAGTTAAAACACAGATGGCTGGAGAGTTCCTGTTTAATTTAAATGCCCTGTGGCCCACATCAATGTGAGTCTGTCTTGTCCTAGATTTACTATCAATAAATTGGCTGCACTTATTAGACGGCAGAGCCCTAAGATGTTGGTGGGGAGTATTTCAAATAGAATTAACATGAAGAGATGCAGAGCTGTCTCCCATCATCTGTGAAATATGGAGAAGGACAGGATGTATATAAGCAGGTCTGACCACTGTGCCCAGGCCAGCCTGGGCACTGTGCCCCCACCTGAGCGGGAGGAATGATACCCATCGTGGGAATTAATTACAGACATGGGCTTAATTACCATTGGCACTTTCCCTCTGGGTTAAACAATTAAAAAAAAAAAACAGATCAGATCATAGGAGCAAATGGTGATCCAGATTTCCAGAGCAAATAAAGGAGGTTTGGGCCCAGAGAACCAAACAGGGTATATCAGAGTATTTACATGGAATGGCACATGGCCAGTTTGTGAAAATACGGGCCAGTTCTTTCCTTGGCTGACTTATCTTTCGGCCTTGCTTGGACAGCAGCCAGATAGTGGGCAACATTTCCTGGGTTCCTATGGGTCATTGCAGCAGGTGACAGAAGGTTCAAGTGTCCTGTCTTCTGTGGGAGCCCAGGGCATGTAGTCCAGTGGAAGGGAGCAGGATGCCTGGCTTACCCCAAGTTGCCATTGAAGGTTCCTTTATGTGAAAGAACAGCTATAGGGTGGCACCATGGTGGTAGTGGGTGAAATTTTTTTGTTTGCTTTTAATTTAATTGTATCATTTTTTTATGCAGGTAACATTAGTTTATAACACTATGATTTAGAGGTACAGTCTCACACCTCTTCAGATGTATGCTACCCCACCACACCCACTGCCAGGGCACCCGTTGTCCCCTAGCTCCGTTCCTGGGTCTCCCCTGCCCTTTGATCCCTTTTTTCACCTGCCCCCTCTGGTAGCCTCAACTCTGCAGCCAGATTTCTAGGGTTTTTTGGTTAAGTTTTGTGTGTGTCTTCATTTTGTTTCTTTGTATTCCACTTGTGAGTGATGTCATCCAGTATTTGTCTTTCACCTTCTGACTTATTTTGATTGATGTGATGCCCTACTGGTCCATCATGTTATAAACGATAAGATTTCATTTCTTTTCATAATGGGGTAGTATATACCACATCTTTATCTACTCAGTGGATTTTGGGCACTTAGGTTGTTCCATATGTGGCTTTTAAATAGAACTGTAATGTTCTATTAAGTTGGTGTTTTTGTATTCTTTGGGTAGATACCTAGGGGTGAAATAGCTGGCTCATTTGGTAGGTCTATTTTTTTTTTAAAATGATTTAAAGTTCTGTCCAGAACTGGGATACAAGCCAGAGGTTCAGAGGCAATGAGTGGATTCACCAGAGACAGAGCGGGGAACAGAATAGGCAGATCGACTGAAATACACTGCTGAGGGGAGCAGCCGGCAGGTTAGGAGAGGTCTGCCATGCCATGTGGGTCAACTCCCTGGCCAGAGTGGCTTCGAGAGCTTCATAATGTGGTGCTTTAACCTGTTGCACCACCAAGGAGAGTCCGGTAGGTCTATTTTTAATGTTTGAGAGACTTCTATACTATCCTCCATAGACCAGTCTACATTCCCATCAAGAGTGTGTGGCGGTTCCTTTTGCTCCTCCCTCACCAACACTTGTTGTTTCTGATATGATACAGGCCAACAGAACTTAACCTCCAACAGAAGTGGGCTGAAGCTAGGCAGACACAGCTTTAAGTCTCCACTTTGTCTTTATTAAGTCATATATGAGTCCATGGGAATTTTTTTGCTTTCTTTGATCTTTGGTGTCTCTAAGTAAAAAAAAGGATGTCTGTAGGAACTGAGTTAGAGGAGACATGCAGAGACCAAACATGGCACCGTGTATTTAAGTGCTCTGTGACTGCTTGTTGAGCTACACTGGACCCTGTCCCTCTAGCCCTGGGCTTCCCAAGAGCTTTTCTGATGCACTGAAGAAACTAGTTAAACATCCAGTCAGAACAAAGGGATGAGGGATCTCCTCGTGCTCTCGGAGCTCTCTGCTCCAGCTCCTTCTTGGAGGACTGTGGGTTACAGGCCCACTCAACTGTAACCCAAGGAGAGTTTCCCTATTGGAAACCCTAACATCTGGGAGAGAACATACCAAGAGCAGCTGTCTCATTCCAGTCTCGTTTTCTGACCTGCTGCTCTCACTGAAGGTTACTGGGGACCTTTGTGGGACCTTCTTTTTGCACTCTCCTAAGATTTCTGGTCCCATTTGTAGAAACCCCAGTTTTAGCAGGCCTCATGGTAATGAACTTCAGTCAATCATATTGGAGAAAACAAGGCTTCTAGCTGCTGTGAGTTCCGGGGTTCAGCCTGAACATCTCCTCAGTGACTCCCAGCACTGAGTGCAGTTAAAAAGCCCTGTGCACACTTGGCAGTGCCTACAGAGGACCCCAGCCTGTGCAGGAGATTGAGGACCACAATGGCCGTGCTCCAGGACCAGATATCCTGACAGTGTCTTGTATTAGCGAAACACCATACATGCAGCACTGAATCGAGTGACTCTTCCTTACAAGGAGAAGAAACTGAAGGAAATCACTTCCAACATGGCATTAGTCTTTCCTGACTCACAGGTGCCCTGGCAGTCAGTGAGGGCAATTAATTGGAGTGCACCTGCCCTAAGCTGCATTGGAAAGACCCAACCTGTTCCGTGAGTCTGAGATACTTAGAACTGAGAGTCACGGATGTACATGCTTGTACAGAACAAAGAAACACTCCTTGAACCTGAAACAGGATAAGATTCCCATGCAAGGTGGTAAGTGAAGCACAGGACTGGCACGTGACATCTATGCCAAATGTACTCAAAGCCTAGAGAGGGGGAGGGGCGAGAACGAGAGGGAAGGAGCATAATAAGGCTAGAGTGGTAGACTGTGGGTTACTTGGTGGTGGGTGCACTATGTTGGTGATACCTGACTGGGGTATCATATTCGTATCTCAATTTTTAAAAATGTGTCATCATTTGAGAATGGGCTCTTTATCTCTTGGTAAAGCACAGTTCCAGACTGTAAGAGAAGAAAGCAATTCAGAAAATGCTTGGCTAACTGTTGGCAACAGAAAACTCTTGAGATTTCACTTAGAAAGTTCACCCCAGCTCTTGCTTCCAAATGTCCTTGCCTCTCTGGAAGGTGAGCCTCTCTTAGGAATTGTCACTTGGCTACAGTAAAATAACTTTGAGATTGAATGGTGTATCTTAAGAGTGATAGCACATTGGCATCAAAATGCCCAACACTTGTTCTGGCACTTTGTGGAGGAGGGATGAATGCTGAAGGGTGGAGGGGAATATGAAGTTCTGAGTGGGGTTTTCCGGTTCTCCTCTCCCCCAGTCATATTGCCCAGCTTTCTCTTTCCAGTCTCCAGACCTAATGGTTCATCCTTGGAAAGAACTGCTTGGAAATCAGGTCAGTAGTTTCTCCATATTGCCAGTGCCTGGGGGGGCGGGGGTGGGGAATGAGGCTTACTTTGCAGGTGGATGCTGTGGCATTTGTCCAGGACTGAGTATCATTCCCTTGCTGCCAGGGCCTCTGTTTGCTGGTGGTTTACAATTTATTCCAGGCCCAATAATTGCTTTTGGCCAAAGAGAGCTGCTTTGCCCCAGGTTAAGGTCTCTCTCTGGGGACATCTTCATCAGTCATTGGCTGATGTGGAGGGTACAAAGAGCCAGCCCTCTTTTCTTAGGAGGGCTAGCTCTGAGGGTCTTCCCAGCTCCTGCCAGGCTCTTGTTATTATTTCACAGCTCAAAGTTGTGCCTCGAGTTGCTTCCCTCACTCACCCACAATTGTGGCTCCTGAGTCCAATCTCCAGTAAGCTCTTATGTAAAATCTCATACCAGAGCCAACTTTCTGTGACAGTGGTTCAGAAATCCCTGGGCGAATGAGCAGCAAGGAGGGAAAATTTCTGGAATGTGAGAGGGAGAAATATGAGAGCGCCATCATCATCAGTGATGGAAAGTCAATATTCAAACCCTATGACCGACTTTCCCTCTCTTTCCTAGGTGCATAGAAAGAAAATTAACTGTGGGAGTGATTACAAAAAGGTGTATGTTAATGAGGTGTTTGATGCATATTTCTTTTGCTAGAATGTCATCACAGTCTGAAAAAATCATATTTTCAAATCCTAAAACATTTTGTATATATTGTACAAATTTCCCACTTTTGGGCATGTGGGCAGGCAAGAGGAGAGTTTGGTGAATAGGTAGTTAGTAGACCACCTAATGTATGTGATTTTATTTAAATAGTATAATTTTCTCGCACTATGTCTAGAATTCCAATAAAGATCTGATATTAGAGTTTTGAAAAATAGTCTTTTGTTAATGTGCACAAATAGAAGATGAATGTGACTAATTATCAACTATTCATTGTCAGCAAGCTTAGAACAAGGAAAGTACTAGAAGTGAATGGGGATTTGTGGGTATGGTTAGAAGGACTGGGAGGCGAGGTGGGAGGGAACATGATGAGCTGTACTTACGTTATTATTTATATTTATTCTTATATTTCATATTTATGTTTTTTATTTTATATAAAAATATTATTTTCATCATTACAAATTTATTGTCACAGCTACTTTCTATTTTGGGCAAGAGTTTCTGATCTTCTATTTATGGGTAGTGATCTAAACTTTTAGGATAAATACATTTAAATATAAATGAATCCATTTAGATAAAATATTTACTAGTACAACAGAGTCCAACAGAGTCGTCTGCAGACAGTGTAAAGAAATATCATCACAATGATGGTAAGTGAATAATAAAAGTTTAGATGTGAAATCTTTTGGTGCAAGGAGCCAGAGTATTTGAAAAAAGAGATTATTATCTAGCATTGTAAGAGCCTAGCGAATATTGAATAAAATAACGGTTGACACCATGCAGCATTTGTGTCAAATTATTAAAATGGCTTCCATCTTTGTTACTGTGGTACTATTTTCCTAAGCAGGTTAGATTTCCTCCCTTTATATTGTACAAATTTTTTTTAGGTGCTTCATCTCTAGCACATGTGAATGGTCTATGAGAGTTTGTTGTTTATCACGCACGTGTTACTGTCACCCAACTTGTGTCAGGTGTCTTCAGGTTCATTAATTAAACAAAAAGCTAGAGGATGTAAAGGAACTTGGAAAAAACATTCCCATAGTTTGGCAGATTTTCAGACTAAATACAGAAACTTGAGACTATGAGTGCCTTTTAGAACATCTCCCATCAAATATATCTTACCAGGACAATTTCTTACAAGAAGACTAGGCAGAACTGCTTGGTGGCTGGGTTTGCTGAGGACATGAGTGTTCCGTGGCTCACAGATGAGCTGTTCCCTCCCCTTTGGCTGGCGGTTGTCCCCTCCCCCAGTACCCACTCTTGAAGCTCTTGGGGTGTGATACTGTTTGAAAATCTCTTCTTGGAATAATTTTCTTATTCAGGCTACACTTGTCACTTTGTGTCTGGCATGGTACTGGCTTTTATTGTATGGTATGACAGTGTGACTGTGTTTTGAGAGTACGATAGCCATGACTTATCCAAGAGATAAAAAAAAAATCTGAATTTAGGAGAAAAATAAACAATCTCTTAGACTATAAGCTGCACGTAGGGCCTTGAGTTTGCTTATCCAGCAGCTAGCAGGGCCCTGAGACACTGGAGGAACAAGTGAGAGAATGAATAGAAGAGCCAAGAAATCAATGATACATTTGAGAAACAGAGCTAATGCGTCCAAGGCTGTGGATATTTCCAAGCCTTTGAGTAACTGAGTTATTTCATAGAGCAATAGTGGGACAAGCCATGGTCATCTAAGTGTGGTGGGACCCAAAGGTGCTGGTGCCTGGGAAAGCCTAGAGGAATCAGAAAAGAAAAGGTGAATCCAAGACACTCAGAAAAGAAGCAGTACTGTTGCTGGGGGTGGTGGGGTGGGAGGGTTGGGGTGGGGAGACCTGAAAGATAGGGGCCCAAAAGATTGCTATTTTGATCTAGACATTCGGCATGCAGGATTGGAAATAGCACAGTAATTCCTCACAAGGCTGGTCAGCCTTGCTGATGGCATAAATCGAGAGTTGACTTCAAAGACATAACTCAGCAGACTGCTTTGGGGGTGTGGTGTCATTGAGATGAAAGCAGGGACACTCTGCTGAGTTCCCAAGCCAGAGCAGTGATTGAGCACATGACCCAGACAGCTCTCAGTCTTGGTTTAGGAGAAACTCAAAGGAATGAAGGCCAGAAAAGTCAACATTGTTCTTCTGTGGAATGTGGACAAACTTACCCTACCCCTCCCTGTCAACCTCCTTTTTCTTCTCCTCCAAGTGGTCCTGGAGGCCACAGGGTGGTTACTACCTCTCCCCAGTGTTCTACAACCCAGCCTGTAGAAAGCTTCTACAGCCAGAGCACTTCTAACCCTCCCAGTCTGTGATATTTATTTGACACCATTTGTCACCTGTGTACCTCACTGGATGTCTCTCTGACTGGAATAAAAGGACATTTGAGGGCTGGGTCTTTGATTTCTTTACACATTCCTTAGTATCTTTCCCCAGACCTCCCTTCAATAGGAACTGAGGCTGCACTGCTTGATTGAATGCCTGATAAACCAAATAATTTCAGAAAATCTTCATTTCCAGGTGACTCCTATCCAAACCACAGAGGCCACAGACTGGATCATGAGCTTAGTTTTCCAGAAGCCTGAAGGAGACCTTGTTTTATTGGTCTTGAAACCAATCTTGGGTAAGTATTGGGAGGAACAGTGTCTTTTCTACCTAGAATGTTCCCACCCAGAGCTATCACAATGTATCTGATATGTTGCTGAAGCCACTTGTTCCACAAGGAGACATGTGTAGAAGCTTTGCTGGCATCATCCCAGGGGGTATTTTTTGCTTCTCTGCCCTGAAGGGATGTTCACACTTGAGAGATGAGGCCCCTGGGCATGGTGACCAGCCTTCAAGCATAGCTGTATATGCCATTCTGGGTGTAAACACCCGAGAAATAAAATATGGTGTTATTGATGACCTTCTCTTCCATCTGAGAAACGTAATTAGAAATTCTACTTCCACCCAATGAATTTTCCTGAAACAGGGATCCAAGAGGCAGAGGGAGAAGAGAGTACCCCAGTTGGCAGAATCTGAAGTAAGGGGTCATTCAGCTGGAAACAGCACAGAACTAGAGCCATGGGCTTGGCTAGGAATGGACTCATTTGTACTTGTAAGTAGCTTCCAGACCTTTTCACTTTGCCTGCTCTTTCTCTTCACTTGCCTCCCCTATTAGGCTGATTTACCCCATTGTCAGTTGTGCTCCCAGGTTTAAAATTTTAACACCAAAGAGTCTCAAAGACGTAATCACATGGAACTTAGGTAGCACAGTCAGTCCCTTGTTCCTGAGTTCCACAAAAAGCCTGGAGGAAATATTTGGAGCCATAGAGCTGCCTCAGTGCCTGTGTCAGGTGTTTTGCACATTGGAAATCAAGAGCCTTAGCTCTCACGGCAGTCACAGGTGGGACTCCAACTGCCTTAGGGCTGCTCTGGGTTCCCTTCTGTTTGGGGACATCTGTGCATTCTCGTACCATCCCTAGGGACAGAGGGAAGAACATCCTTCTGGTCACAGGAGAGCTTGTGTTTGCAGAACTCTGGGAGAGAGGCAGGTTTGGGGCTTGCTGACAGCTTCTGATGCGGGACTGGATTCCAGAGGTGCCTTTGTCTCACCTCCCACAGGATCTGCAGCAACAGATCTAGGCAGCCCACATTCAACATAACAGCAGCTGGGGCCCACACAGCCTGGAGGCTTCTTTGTTGGTAGAAAGAAGATATTTTTCAATCACTAAATATAGGAGGGGCTGAAGTCATAAGACAAGGTAATTCTCTTAAGCACATTGTAACCCTTGCAACACAATGAGATGTCCAACCCAGGACAGCAAGAGCAGGAGGAAAATGTCTTTCTTTGGCTAACCCAGATTATGTAGGCTAGATTTCTTTGAGAGGACCTGTGTCCTTAGGCTATGGAACATCTTCCAGAACCTTCCCGCTACTATGGGGGGACAGGGCAGCTACCCTCCCACTGCCATTTTGGGGGGTAGACCAGTGCTCATTGGAAGACAATGGATGTCTGTTATATTGGTAACCCTTCTTATCTGTAAAATGGGTTTCCAGGACACCATCTCCAGGTTTGGTGACCAACTGAAAAGTTCCAGAAGCTGAGGTCCTTTCCCCCAACCGTAGCTGATCACTACTCCGCGGCTCTGGTTTCCAGTGACAGAAATGACACCAAGAGTCTCAGAGAGCTGAGCTATCTGGACACAGTACATCTGCTCAGAGGTGTCCTTCCCCTGCTCCCCACTCTAAAGCAGTCAGTGCTGCACCCAGAAGCCCTCGGCCCTTTCTGAGCAAGCCACGTGCCCTGCCAGTCCCAGAGCTGTGCAGGGAGCCAGGGCAGGAAGGCTTTCCCTCCTGCAGCAAGGAAGCACAAGTGTAAGAACAAGAATGCCAAAACTGGATGGCCCTTGAGACTTACTGACCAGAACTAAGATCCGAAGTCCCATCAAGGTTTCCACCACCTGGTCCGACAGGTGGGTGCACCTCAGTTCATGGAGGCCACTGCAGTGGGTTGAAGGCTGCTTTTCACTTGTGTGTCATTGGAAGTTGGTGGCAGCTCACTGACTCCACTTGGCTGCTTCTCACCTGCCTGTCTGCTCACTCACTGTCTTCCCTTGGCAGCAAGACAAGCGAGAATACAAGCATACACTCTACCTAAATTCCTGTCTCCTCTCATTTCCACGGGAGAGTAAGTGATTTCTTTCCTTGCTTATGCACCTGGGATTCTTTTTTTTTTTTTTAAAGATTTATTTTTATTTATTCATACAGAACTGGGGTACAGGCCAGAGATGCGGAGGGTGAGAGGATTCACCAGGAACAGAGTGGGGAGCAGAACAGGCATATCGATGAAGTACACTGCTGAGGGGAGCAGCGGGCGGGTCAGGAGAGGTCTGCCATGCCATGTGGATCTCCTCCGAGGCAGGCGGGGATCGAACTCATGAGGAATTGGCTTAAGCTTCTTAGTGCAGTGCTTTAACCCGCTGAGCCACCAGGAAGGGCGCACCTGGGATTCTTAATGCCCTGTTCCTGTTCCTTCTATACCAGCAACCAAAAAAGATACTGAGTAGTAGAAATGTCACTACCATTCCCACAGTGAATTTTTGTTCCCATTTTACAGATAAGAAGGGTTACCAATATAACAGACAGCCATTGTCTTCCAGTGAGCACCTGTCTACCCCCCAAATGGCCGAATGTCCACTATGAGTCAAGGAGTGTTAGTTACTCTGGACACTGAATCCAGTGCTCTTTCTACCCCATCACAGATATCTCAGATACATTCAACAAATACTCTTGGCATGTTGCAAGTGCTGGGACATTCTAAGTGCATTTCTCAAAACCAAAGAAAGAAAAACAACCCTCAAAAAAAGTCTATTCCTCCGTGGAACTCACATGCTAACTGGAGGAGGCAGGCAATACAAATAATAAAAAAGCAAAATACATGTTATTGAGATGTACTGTGAAGAAGAATAAAGCAGAAGAGGTAGAGGAGCATTTAATAAATGTGATGTAAATAAATAATTTTCACAAAATTAATGGCTCACTAACAGTGGTAACACATTCCCATTATAGTCAAATGTTCTTTGGTATTAGTAGTTCCCTCCCCTGACATATTTCAGGAGCTGCTAAACTGCTCTCCAGTTTCTTCTCATTTGAGCTACTTACATCCCACAATGTGCCTGCTATTGTGAGATTGTCCTCTTGAATGAAAATAGAACTTCTGTTCAATTCTTCCACCCATAACAAAGGAGCTAAGGCAGAAATAACTTCTGTATCTCTCTCTAGCTACATTTAGTTAAACTCTGCCTCTTTTTTCTCTTTTTTCAAAAAAGATGTACCATAAAACCTTATGATGTAATGCAGCTGTTTGAAATTTATGATGCTTTAGATAGGCTTTGGCTTGAGATTACCTGGAGAGGTGGATGTAAGCAAGTTAAAAAATAGAAAAGATTGCTAAAACTGCCGTACTCGAGTGGCTTTTTATTATAATAATAATAATTATTTTGAATATGTTGTTTTAAACACATCAGAAGAACTAAGTCATACTTGAGTGATAGAATCATTATAAATAATTCTTACCTATTCCTAAAAGCAAGAATCAGTTCCACACTGGCTACCTCAATTTAGGACCATTTGGATTTGAGAGTAATAAAATGGCTTTTATTAAACAAATATTCTAGAATGCACACTTCACTACATTGAGACTCACCTCTTATTCAAATGTTGCTAGATTTGAACATATATCGTACATCTCCAGCCTGGGCTTTTTCTATAACCTATTTCAAAAGATAGATTTGTTCACTCTTATCAGTGAGGTACTCAATCATGCTTCCTTGTATCAGGCACCTCAAGGGTAGGAGATAACACAAATTGTTTGGTTTTTAATAGCTGCAAATATGTCTACGTAAGTTGACTGTATTTACCCAATGCCAGCTATCTGAAAGGAGTATGAAAAATTAAGGTAATCATCGGTGCTTCCCAATAGCTGGATGTGGCGGTTATGTTTGCAAAGCATTGATTATGCCATCGTGTCCCAGTTGGGACATTTTGGGAGTCTGGGAGTGGAATGAGCATGGGTGATAGGGAGGCCCAGGGGGAATATAGGTGAGGGAAATAATCCATGAGGCAGTTCTGTCAGTTTCAGTTTCGGGGAAAACAATTTTACATCAGTGTGACCAACGTAAGGCTGGTTATCTCATATTTTTATTATTTTTGTCAAGTATAGAAATATATCAAGAAGAACGAATCACCTTGTTTTTTTTTTAAAGATTTATTTATTTATGCATACAGGAACTGGGGTATAAGCCAGAGGTGTGAGGGGTGGTGAAAGGCTTCACCAGAGACAAAGTGGGGAGCAGAACAGGCAGATGTGCTGAAATATACTGCTGAGGGGAACAGCAGGCTGGTCTGGAGAGGTCGGCTGGGATCAAACTCATGCTGCAGTGGCTGCAGATAACTCAGTGCTGTGCTTTCAACCTGTTGTGCCACCAGAGAGGGCCCAGAAAAAAAAATTACCTTAAATACCACCAACCAGAGAGAGTATTAACAAGAAAATCTATCTATTTAGAGGTTTAAATGATTCATGAATTGGGAAGTATACTGTGTAGGGGCTGCAAGGGTTTACACAGGTTTAGGGCATTTACAGACAGTAAAGGGGCGGGGACAGATTTATTAGTGAAAGAAAAGATTATTTCAGGTACATCTACCTTCCCTCAGGGAAGGCTGGGAAATTTTTTCATGCAAGTGACCTCTTCTGTACCAATTAGATATTAGGTCTAAGGGGTGTGTGTGTGTGTGTGTGAGTGCAATGATGACTCTATTTTGGGTCTGTTTTTTTCTATTTTTAGCAAAAGCTACTGCAAATAACTTTGGTATATTTTTTACTATATCTCTTCCTATTTCTACCTGAAAGCAAACACATTTAAAATTTTGGGTTTATGTAATTTATACAATTTTATCTACTACTTTGTCACTTATTACAATTAGGGCATTTTTTCATATGTATTGAAAACATAAAAGTCAAATGTTTACATCATAATGTGTTCAATCTTTCCCTTGTGGTTAAGCATTTGGAGTGTTTTCATTTTTTCCTTGTTTACCTGTAATAAACATTCTTGAATATAAATACATGTTGACAGTGCTGACGAATTACTGTTGGAACTTGATTCCTTTCCTTACCTTCAGAGAGGTTTATGGAGACATGACATAAGATCCAGACACAAATGCTTATCGGTAGCAAGAAAGGGAGTCATATAGATCCAATAACATTTGATCAATTAATTATTTTATTGCTTATTCAACAAGAACTTACTGAATACGTACTATGTGCTTGGCACTGTGGGGGACTGCAAAGACATTGAGGACTGAGCCATCTTGTTGGACAGACATGCTTCGACCACATTCAGAGTTAGCTGGTGGAAATTGCTAACAGTGACCTGGAACTTCTGTTATGTTGCTCTAGCTGTTGCATGTATGTTTATGCAAATATCACAATGCAGCAGCAGCCCTTTGATGAGCCACATCAGCCTGGACTATGCCCTGGTATTGAGGTTTGACGGTTTAATGGCTGATCCCGGTACAGCCATGTTTGGATTTTAGGAAAAAAGAGAAAACACCCGCAGCAGCTTGTCTGCCCAGCTTTTGCACCAGTTGCTGCAGGGTAGATTGAATACATTCTGGAGGTTTTGGTTTTCATCCTGAGCTGGTTTTGAAACAAATCAAACAGGTCCAAGTTCCC
>NW_004567106.1:26886211-26898057 GCF_000260355.1 Condylura cristata
CTAGGTAGACAAGTGAGATGCTCCATCTGGATCCAGTCAGGAGAACAAAACTTCCCTGTAATTTGAACAAGAAAAACTTAACGTGAAAAATTATTTACTATAGCAAGGACTGCAGTAGCAAGGTGTTGAATGAGAAAGAAAGAGAACACATAAGAATAGCAGCGACAGGAGCAATCACCATGTCCACGCTAAAATTCATGTCTTGTAGAGGTTCATGTTTCGGCTTCCTGATTGGCAGGGAAGATGCTTCAGTGCTGTGCCAGTAGAACTTGTGGGAAATTTGCCATCTGGAATGTTCCAAAAGCCCCACTACCTCCCTAGGATGTCAAGGGAGTGTGTTCATATAAAGTGCCTCAAGTGAGGCCCTCTGCTACAGAACTGCCAGGGCAGTGGAGGGATGCCAAGGGAAGGTCCCCGTTGGCCTGGCTGCCAAGGCTGGGCACTGGGCAGCCTGCTGAGCAGCACACAGGAACAAGGGTGCAGACCCCTCTTCCTCCTGCAGTGTCTTTCCAGAACCTCTGCTGACAAAGCTTAGCATCTTGCCAACTGGCAAAGAAAAAACAATTAAAGGGCCCAGATACAATTTTACAGAGAAGCCAAGAAGGGCGAATATGGAACTGAGAGACAGTACTCTGATACCCAGCAAAAGAGAGAGGGAATCACAGGTGCAGGAAACATCACATGCAAAGGCAGGGAGGTATGAGAGGGAGTGCAGGGTTTTATTTTGACAGTCAAGAACAGGGTCGTTCACATCTGTCTATGTACCTATTTCTGAACTTTCTACCCACCATGCATTTGGTGGTGGTTTTTAAAATATAATAGTTTAGGGCTCTCCCTGGTGGTGCAGTGGGTTAAAGCCCAGCACTAAAAAGCTAAAGCTACTTAAGCATGAGTTCGATCCTAGCCCCAGAGGTGACCCACATGGTGTGGCAGACCTCTTTGGACCTACCCGCTGCTCCCCTGAGCAGTGTACTTCATCAGTCTGCCTGTTCTGGTCCCCACTCTGTCTCAGGTGAATCCTCTCACTGTCCCTGAACCTCTGACCTGTACCCCAGTTTTGTAGGCATAAATAAATAAATCCTTTTTTTCCTATTTAATACCAACTTTATTATTTGCATAGCACAATATATTTATCTTAAATTCTTTCTTTTTTTTTATTATTACAAAAGTTTATTTTTACATCATTTTGCACATTTTTTTTCCATCCCGATTGTAATCCCCACGGGTTTCCCATCACCAAATCACCCGTGTGCCACCACCATAGTCCCATGCATTTCCCTCCCTTCCCCCCACCCCCGTTTTTGATCCCATTCCCCACTCCACCCCCACAACATGTCTCTGGTATATGGTTGTTCATTATTTTTGTTATTTTCTCGCCTGGTCCATTATACTCCTGCTATGAGTGAAACCATCCGGTTTTTTTTCTCTTTCTGGCTTATCTCACTAAGCATGATCTTTTCCAGCTGCTGCAAAAGACATGTGTTTCTCTTTTTTGGTTGCTGAGTAATATTCCATTGTATATATGTACCACATCTTTTTTATCCAGTCATCTACTTTTGGGCATTTGGGCTGCTTCCATGTTTTTCCAATTGTAAATAAGGCAGCAATAAACATGGGGGTACAAGTATCTTTTTCAATCAGTGTTTTTGTGTCTTTTGGGTAGATACCTAGGAGTGGGATTGCTGGGTCGTAGGGAAGCTCCATGTTTAGCAGTTTGAGGAACCTCCAAACAGTTTTCCATAGTGGTTGTACTAGTTTGCATTCCCACCAGCAGTGCAGGAGAGTTCCTTTTTCTCCACATCCTCGCCAACTAAATAAATAAATCTTAAAAAAAAATTTTAACAACAACAAAAAATAATATAGGAGTTTATTTTTACATCATTTTGTGCCTTTTCCCATCTCAGTTGTAATCCCCATGGGCTTCCCATTACCAAATCTCCCATGTGCCATCACCAGTGTACTCCTCTCACCCCCATTTTTGATCCCATTCCCTACTCCACCCCCATAAAATGTCTCTGGCATATAGTTGTTCATTATTCTGCTTATTTCTCTCCCTGGTACTTTATACTCCTGCTATGAGTGAAACCATGTGGTATTTTCCCTTTTCTTTCTGGCTTATTTCACTAAGCATGATCCCTCCCAGCTCCATCCATGTTGCTGCAAAAGGCATGAGCTTATCTTTTTTGATTGCTGAGTGATATTGCATTGTGTGGTGGTGGTTTTATGCCCCAGCTTATAAAGCCTCAGCACAGTCATGCTAATTAGCTATTGATTGATTGATAGACTGTGACAAAACCAGACAGTGACCACAAAAGATGAATGGCTAAGTGTTTGGGAATCTTATTTTGAAACAATTGCCTCCTGCTTTTCCTCATGCTTCCTGGCCACTCACTGTTTTCCCTGTTATGCTCTTCCCAAAATGCTGTTCCCCATTCCTTGTCATGCCACAAACATCTGCTTCCTGATTTCATCCACACCATGTCTTTGGTCACCTCAGTGGGCCTGTGACTTGGACATCCTTATCTCCAGCCCGGATCTCTCGTCTGGGTTCTGATCACACTGGCTCAACATTATCGCCTGTTGTCCCAGCAACATTCACGTACAACATGTGCAAGGCTGTCCTCATCAGTGTCATATTTCATACCTGGGTTTTCGTGTCTCTTGTCTATCTTCTTTGTCATGATGTCAACATCCAGTCAAAACAGGGCAATGGAGTTGAAGCTCTTTCTCTTTCATACCCCCACATCCAAGTCATGATTAGTCAGTATTTTGATACCTTTTCAATATGTCCATTTCTTGCCATTCCCACTATTACCTTAGGGGAGAGCATGGGCATCTCTCCCCTGGTTCTCTTGCTGGCTTCTCATGGACTCTCTGCCTCCACTCTCTGCCTTTCAATCAGTTCTGTACATAGAAGGCAGGAATATTGTTTTACAACTGAATGTCATTTCCTTGCTTACAACTCTTCAGCATGACGTACAGTGTCCTTCATGATCTGGTTCTGACTTGCCTCTCCAGGTTTGTCTCATTATTATTACACTTCCATTCCCCTTTTGTCCCCTCTCCCTAGCAATGCTGCAGGGCCTTTGCACATACTGTTTCCAATGCCTGGACTAGTTTCTTTCTCTCTTCTCACTCAGTGGTGCCCTCTCCTCTGCATGCCCACCCTAAATTCTTTACTCTTCCCCTCCATCTGCAAACTGTTTGAAGGCAGAGATCATAGATTATTCATTTTAGCACCTAAAGCACTCAGGATGTTACCTAAAACTCAGTAGGAACCGAATTGAATCAAATTAACATTTCCTGAGCCTGGAGAAGTAATGTGAGAAGCAGTGGGGAGAGAAGCCCATGGTTGCTGTTTTTGAATAATAATTGCTGCAATTCACAGAAGATAGACTTCTGTGAGCCTTAGAAAACCATAGAAACCAAAATAATAGGTTAATATCCAAAAATTAGATCTGAAATTCATGTAAAGGAGAGTTTAGTATTATGTCCACCTACCTGGTAATAGCATGGATTGCCGTGAAAAGCAGTGAGTGTCCCCTACTGGGGGTTCCCACATCCACTTCTCAGGGATTCCTGCTGTGGCCAAGGGCTTGGAGCACATGGGCTTTGAAACCCTTCTGACTCTAAAATCCATGATTCTGGATGCAACCTAAAGAGAATGATTTTACAGTAACTCAGAATTTTCCCATTGAGAACTTAACAGTTGACTCACCAGGATGTCTTCTGGTGAATAATAACTTAAGGAAATAACTTAAAGAAGCAGAATATATTTGGTGGTTCATTGGTATCCCTGGGGAGGAATCTGGGATTCATAAATCTGGGAAGGTCTGGGAGATAGTTGTAGGGACACAGGTGATCTGCTAGGGCTATGGGAGAACTGAATCAGAACACAGGTCAGCAAGGACCTGACTCCAGGGAGAAACCTGTAGGGAGATAGCCCAGATGTGTGCCTGTAAATGGGCAGAGGGAAGCATCCTGGGAATCTGCAGGCAAAGGGCAGATGAGCCAGGATTTAGGGCGGCTTGGCTTTCAACAGCATGGTAACTCCAGGTTCTAGAACAAAATGCAAGAACAAGCCTGACTCCATTGTTGGGCAGCTGATGGTGGGGATAGGCATAGCACTATGTGATTGCTGGGGCTGGAGAGAATGAGGAGGACTTGTTTGTATGTATAATTACCAAGTGCACAGAAAGATTTGCGTGGGGCCACAGTAGAAAGTATGTTTTGCTGTTGAATCACTGGCCTGTTGGCCTGGAAGTCTTCCCTCCACACCCCAACCTCTCAGTGTTGGTTTCTCAAATGGGATAGTTTAGTCTCTTCCATCTTAGACTAGTACTGATAGAGAGGGGAGAAGTGTGGGAATGTTATGTAGTTACATCTTCACAGCTTAGAGACTAATCTCGTAAAGTTATTGGATTGGTGGAGCCTCGGTTTCAAAGCATTTCCTTTACTGGCTGACCTAAACCAGGGTCTGTTGACTCTGGGTATCTGTCCATTGTTGAAGAAGAATTTCAGGTAAGGAAATTTAGCTTTTGAGTATAAGAAGTCATTGTTAGATTTTATTTTGTTTTCCTGATTTAGCTAGAGATTTTTGAAGCCTTCTACCCCCATCAATTTTACTTAGATAACTGTGTATAAAATAAGATACACAAGGTATACACCTGAGGAACCATCAGCATCACCATTACCATAATGAAGACATTGAACATTTCTATCCCCCTAAAAAGTTCCATCCTGTCTTTTGGCAGTCGATCCCCACACCTGCTCCTGCTGTCTCCAGGCAACCACAGGCCCGCCTTCTGTCAGTGTAGATTGCTTTGCCTGATATAGAATTTCAGTAAATGGGAACACACAGGATGTATTCTTGTGTCTAAATTCTATCATTTGGTGTAATGTGCTTGGAATCTGTTCATGTTGTATGTTTTAATCTTTCTATTGCTTAGTTGTATTCCATTATTTGAATAGATCGGAGTTTGTTTATCCATTTACTGGTTGGTTGGTCTTTGAGTGATTGCTAGTTTGGGGCAATTATGAATAAAGTATCTTCCTCATTTGTATACAAGTCTTTTTTTGGGGGGGACATATGTTCATTTCTTTTGGTAAATACTTGGGGTAGAATTGCTAGGTCATGTAATAAGTATATACATAACTTTATAAGAACTCACCAAACTGCTTTCCAAGTGGTCATATCCTACTAGCAGTATACAAAAGCTTCCTATCCTGCACAACTCTGCCAACATTTGATGTTTTCAGCCTTTTAAATTTTAGTTACTTCAATGGATATATTGAATGTATGATACTCATTAGGTTTTGTTTGGCCTTGTTCTAACGGGATGAAGTTCTTGTAGACTTTTGAAGTAAACATTTTATTTGAGATAATTGAAGATTCACACTGGGGTGGATTGTATAATCACAATAATAAGAAAGATCCTTAGCCCATTTTTCTCAAATGGTAACATGTAGGAAAACTAACACAATATCACAGTGTATTAGAGCCTTTAAAATATACATGACTCTCAAAGTTTAATGAGTGCTAAACAGAGACAAGGCCCCCCATCTGATCTGGCCCTGGGACCAGCTGTCAATGAGACAGGGAAACACAGGGCATGGAGTACCTGACCACACTGCCAGTGAACTCCAAGCATCACATTTCAGGGGCCGCAGAGTCACTGATTCATTAATACTAGCAGTGCTAGCACTCAGTCCTTCCCATGTGAAAATGCAATTGTAGAATTTCAAGTAGACAACCCCCATGAGAAAGCGAGGCTCAGAGTGAAGGGCAAAGAGACAGTCAGAACCATGACGCAAGACCAGCGTTCTGGCAGAAGGACCTTCACTAAGTGTTCCCCCTCGCGTAGATATTGTCATCTCTCTGACTTTGGAACTAATTGTGGTGGTCGTTCCATTCAGGGAGCATGAAATAACTGAACTTCAGAAGGCCCCTGACCTCGTTTGAATTAATAGCTTAAAATATTTGGCTAGATCCCAAAAATAAGTAATAAAATGAGCTGACGGTAGTTTTAGCTTTTTGTGTTTCCCCTGTCCCATCTGGTAGAAGGATTGATGAGCAGTGAAATGGCTAAGATGCAGGGAGCATGAGGGGGAGATGAGAAAGACCCACATAATCTCCAGGCTGGATAATTAGCCCCTGTGGACTCCAGAGTTGATGGTAATAAGTGGATGCAAAGCCTTGAAATAAAGGTTAAAAGGTTCTCTCAAGGAGAAGTAAAGACAGGGAAGGTTGGAGAACTGTAATTATAAACAATTTAAAAAAAACCATGAGAAAGAATACGATGAAAATTTGCTTGATGAAAAGTGAACGCGATGGCTCCCCTCACCTAGTATCTTCCTTCAGAAGATGACCATTTTAGGACAGACCCCACATTACTGTGACAGGACAATCCCACTTGGGGGTCATTTTTGGTATGGCAAGATCAAGGATGCCAGTTGTAAGCTACTTCAGCTTGTCCATCTCAAAATGACCACACCATCTTGTCGCCTCTTTCCTGGCCCCAGAGGTTCCGCCTCCCTGGTGCGACTGTGTCTCTGGCCCTTGTTCCCTCTACCTGCCTTAGACACTAGGTCCATCAGGACACAGTCCTCCCTTCCTGGGGGTTGCAAGCATGCCATCCTGTCCCTCTTGGCCAGCTGCCCCTTCCCGAGCTGACTTCCACCTCTCCCCTTCCCTCAGTAAATGTTTCCAAATCTCAGTGTATACTCGGCAGTTTCTTTCCTTACCACCCACTTGTTTCCTGGGGGAACTGCTGGTCTCCCTTGGTGGATACTGTTTTGTAGGTGTAGTCAACGTCCTCGTCACCAGGCCCTGGGCCTTTTCTGGTCATCACCCCTGCCCCCTGAGGACGGGCCTGCCTGCCTGCCTTGCTGCTTCCTGGGACTCTGAGCATTTACCTGGCAGTCTTGGTCCTTGTCCGGTACATTGTCACCACTTCCTCGGCCCCTGGAGGTTGGCATCTGCAGGAGTCCCCCTGGGGCATTTTCTCACTTTCCTTTCCACATGTTCACTGAGTCACCATGGTCCTGTTTATGAATTTTCAATGTCCTGATGGTGTGGAAGTGACATGCACTCAGTAGACACTTTTGTGCTTTGAAGTTTACATTTTCCTGGGCTAGTGAAAAGTGCCTCTCTTGTGATACTTTATCTTGAAATGGTCTTTGTGTTAGGTGGTTTTGACAAACTATAGGCTAATGTGAATTCTGAGCACATTTAAGTAGACTAGGCTAAGCCTTGATGTTTATGGTTAGTATTAAATGTATTTTCCACGTCAAAGGTTTAAAATTTATGATGGTTTATTGTGACAGAACCCCGTCATCGGTTGAGGATGATCTGTCGTCTTTCTCTCAGTAATTTCAGCAGTGCTCTCTGTTTTAACTGGTCTCTCTGCAGATGTCTTTGGACTCCATTAGTTATTACCTTTCTGTAGGCGTGTTCTCTGACTTCTCGTCACTCTACACATGGTCTAAACTGCAGGGTTGTGTCACACTGAGATGGAGTTTTGATTCACCCCCACCCCCACCCCCGCCCCCAGCATTGTGTCCTGAGTACAGTCCAGGCTTAAGTGACACTTGCTGAGGAGCATTCTCCTGCCTTTTGGATGTTGGGAAACCTCATTTTGATGGCTCATTGACGTGTTGGTGAAGGGAGACCAATGAACCCCATAGCCCCCCCCCCTCCCCCCCCCCCCCCCCCACAGAATCATGTCAGGTAACGCTCCAGGCACAGGGCATTTGGAAGCCTTCTCTGCACAGTTCTCCAACACAGCAGGGGAGCCTTCAGGAGAGAAGTCCTGGAGTAATTGAGTCATGATTGGCACCCCTAGTGCCATGCTAGCTGACGACAGGCGGGCATGGCAGTGTGAGCCTCTTTCAGGTGGCATCTAATTTCTCAGAGGTGACTTTATATCGCTTTACAGAGGCTGGCACACTGATTCGAGAGAGCCTACTGGGAGTCGCACCTGAGCCTGGTGCTTGACTGCAGAAGACAGCTGCCTAGTTAAGGCGAATTTTACAGTTAAATTGTGTTCTGCCTGGGAATTGGGAACTACTGCAGAAGGACAAATGCAAATGAGATTCCAGTGCAGGGTAGGAGCTTGTTAAGAGACAGCTCTGCCACAAAACCTGATGTCTTTCCAGTTTGCCTTCAACTACTGTTTTGGGAAAACTTATGGGCCAGTTTCCAGAGGACTTTGGGAGAGGACAGAGGCTGCTTTGGTGTAACATAAAGAATGTGGGCATGGGAGGGAGGGTGACCATGTTGTTATTACAAACCTAGCCCCAGGCCATCTGGGTCCAATGTTGGGTCTGCCACTCTGGGCTGAGCAGTCTTGGGCCAATAACCTTAAATCTCTGAGCCTCAGTTTCTTCATCTGCAAACTGTAAATAATCATATGTACTTTGTTAGGATTCAAAAATACCTAGATATTAAAACCTTAGCCCAGTATTTATATAATAAGATTTCTATCAATGAAAATAATTTCATCATTGTTATTATTTTATAATTATGAGGTCTTGGGCAAGTCCTATAACCTCATGGTGTCCATTTATCCATTTTTTGAGGTAATAATAGTGAGCATTCAGTGAAGTAGGACAGATTGAGGTGTTTGGCTCAGGATGGACCTTACCTAGGTGATCACTATTATATTCATATTATTTTGCTAACTGGCCAGGTATCAGTAAGCTGTTTCACATCTCTTAGCTCAGTGTGTACCAGCCTGTTAGCACTTCCTAGGGAGCATAGTCCCTAAAAGAACAGGTGAAGACAAAGTCAACATAGGGCTTATGAGGTAGGTGGTCGAGTCAGATGGCTCAGCTTCCACACTAATGACTCCCTGCAACTCGGGAGTTTCCTTCTCTGTGAAATGGGGATGGTAACGATACAATAGCATGGGTGTAAGTGGTGGTTAGGACTATGTAGACTGGTGCAGGTAGATTGTGGGAATCTAATGCAAGATTCATGGGGAAGGGCTGAAGACATCAGGAAAGGGAGGACAGGAAGGAAGGGAAGGGGAGAGAAGAGGGGCAGAGAAGGAGGAGAGACTTTTAGGTAAGTCACCTGAAGGAGATTCTAACTTGGAAGAGAAAAAGTCTGGTGAGGGTTGGGCCTGCTTTCAATTATTTTTTGTTGATGTATCATTGGATTATAATATTATTTGGGTTTCATATCTTCATCACTATGACTCAGCATTGACACATGCTATACCAGCCTCACCACTAAAGGTCCAGTTCCTTCCTTTACTACACAGTTGACCCCTCTATCCCAGTCTAGCCAGCCCTCTGCCCCTTCCTTCTAGTAACTGTTAACTTGTTCTATTGAGGCTGCTTCTTACTGTACATTCCTGCATATATCTCCCAAGCTCATACACATGTCTTACACATGAGAAGTCAACAGATAGTTATAGAATGAGATGAAGTCAAGTGAGAGCCTGGCTAATGAGAAGTTACCCCTTTGAGAGTATATGTGTTTGAACATTGTTTTAAGGTTCTAGAGTTTAGGACTGTGGAGTGTAGTGTCATTCTAAAAAGTCGGTACATTGAGGATACTGGAATGATAGTCCTTTTCCATCCATTACTGGACTGAGATGACCCGCCAGAGTCTCAAGGGTCTTGTTTTGATTCTTCCCCCAGAGAGGGGTGCCTGTGCCTGGGAGTAGGCCCTTTGTGAGAGCAACAGTCAAACTCAGCCAAGGTTCACATGCAAGGTGCCTCCACAGCCCAGCAGGTTACAATCCGTGAAAAGAAAGGGCTGCAGAAAGGAAGGAGCGGATGCTGTGGTGTGTGGTGCTGGCCCAGCCCCTCCCCTGAAGCACTGCTCATGAACCCAGGATGCCAGTTCCGCATCATCTGTTCATTGGCCAAATTGCAATGGGGTGGAAGGGCTGTTTATTTTCCTCCCAGAATAGGAATTCTCAGAAAATCGATTCTCTCTCATTGACAATGCATACTAAGTGATTGAAAGGCCATTAAACCCATTAATGGGGTGCTCTTTAAATAAAATAAGTCCCTAAAAGGGATCTTAGACTTGGCAAAATCAGTAGAACTGACAGTATGCGGGGGCTGCCCAGGGACCATAAATATAACAGAACAAATATTGGAGGGAGGCGGGCAAACAGAGAAGAGGGGAATCAGGAACAATGAATAGCGTGGTGCATAAAGGACAAATGTTGCCAGACAAGCTTAATGGCTTTTATTTTATTTTTGACAGGATTTACAAAATGAGTAGATGAAGGGAAGTTTGCATCTTGATTTCAGTTAAACATTTGGCACAGCCGCCCACCAAATTTCATGCACAAAATTAATTCAAATTGTCTTGGATGGAAGCATGGTCACATGGGTTGAAAATTGGCTGGCACACTATGAACAGCAGGGAGAGGAAGACAGCCCCCTGTGGCCAGCTTGGTAGTAAGGCCTTATTCTAATTCCTATCAGAAACCCAGAAACAAGGGCTCCACTTCCCCAGCTCCCCCTCAATAATAATATAGCAACAACAGTGTCAGCTAATATTAATTGACCATAATCTTCCCACGACTCTATATTACTGAGACCTTTTGTTCTCTTACATTCTCTCTTTTATTCGCTGAGCTTCTGATGCTTCCTTCTCCACTCTTCACCTTTTTTGAGCAGCTATTCAGCTGTGTTGATGGTCTCAGGGGAGAAATGGGATCAGTGTGTAGAGATGCACAGTAAAGAAAATGTTTGGGAGAAACAAGAAGAGAGAGGAATTTCCATCCTCAGATTAGTCATCCTGAGAGGAGATGTGAGAGGCAAGACCTGTGTGCCCCTCCCAGCAGGAACCACCTGGGAATTGTCATAGAGGAGGCCGCTATCCATCTGGTTCTGAAGCAGACCAGACAGGTCCAGATGGCCCATTTGGGCAAGAATGTGGGCCTTGTAGCACCAACCTACAAGGACGGAGGGTGATGAGTCAGTTGCCTGCTGTCTCTTAATTCCTGGAGAACTGAGCACTCACGAGAAAGTAGGTTGAGTGATAGGAATTTTTTTTTTTTTTGGCATGCTTCAGATTGTGGATGCATTAGTTCATTATTCTTCAATAATGCAATACAATACACATCAGGAAACTACGGCACAGGAAAGCAAACTAGTGGAGCCACATAGGGACTCAGGCAAGAGCCTCTTAGTGAGATTTCATCTTCACTGAAGGGTGGTGAGAACCTCTTAGTTCTAGTCCAGATTGCTGTTTCATCTAAGGGAAGGACTGCATGGAGACATTGCTGGATATGAGTAATTTTAAGGCCATTTATTCCATGCTGGAGAAGGTAGCACTATCCACAAAGCTGTTTCATTTTTACAAGAAGACGACATTCATTCATTCAACAAATGTACACTGGGAGTTTATTCTATCTCAGGCTCAGTCTCTGGTCTCTAAGGGCTCTCATCTGGTAGGGAAAACACACATAGACACATACACACATGTAAACAAATACATAGTCACACTACACATGCATATACATACACACTTACACATACATACAGATACACACACCTATATAGCAGACAATTTCTTTCAGGACTACTTTTATTTTTAAAAAAATTAATGAGCTAGGTCAACATAATTGTGGTCAACTGAGTGTTGACAAAGTTATTGAAGCAGTTCGTTTGGAAATGATATTTTTTTCAATAAATGATGGTGAAACCAGTATAGTTATATGAAAAAGCTGAACCCTGATCTTTATCCCACATCATACATAAAAGTTAATTGAAATGACTTATAGAATGAAATACAAAAGCTAAAATTATAAAACTTACAGGAAGAAAAAAAGGAGAAAATCTGCATGACTTAGTTTTAGGTAAAGTTTTCTTAGGAT
>NW_004567106.1:26899022-26924467 GCF_000260355.1 Condylura cristata
ACTGCAAAACGTTTTAACTTGGGTCCAGGTTGAGCTATACCTCAATGAAATTGCTTAAAATTAAAAACTAGGCAAGTAAAACTAGTCATGAGTTTGAACAATAGCGTTTGCTTTTATCAAGGATTCAAAGTATACAAATTAGTTTCTTAACCTGATTTTCTCATAAAATAAAACAGAAAAATATTAGCAATTGAAAAAAACCTTCATATCATGACTATTGCTCTCATGGTGGTCTAAGGTTCTGGAAACTTGTGATACATTTACCATGTAAGAAAGAATAAGAGATTAAGAGTCTACTTACAATCCTTGAAGGAATTATTTGATACCAATTTATTGAGGTTTTTTTCCTATTCTGAGGCCCAGGGGATGTAGGAAACTGACCACTTATCTACATAGCATCACAAAATCACACACAATCTGCTTTCTTTTCTCCTATAATTTCACAATTGTATAGAGGGTAGAACATATTGGTCTCCTGTCAGAGCCAGGAAAGGGGAAGGGAATTTCCACACTGGCTTAAAAGTATCTGATGAAAATACACCTTTTTTTTTTTTGACTGTTTGATGAAATGGCCAAGAATTTAGAAGTAAACATGCCATATATTTTGGCCTTGGGCGTTATATTTCACTGACAAATAGAGTGTGTTGTGTAATAGGTTACTGACATCTGTGATAAACAAGGCTCTGGAATAGCTTTTGGGTACATACCTCTAGCCAAAAAGAGATTAAAATGCCAGTGTATAGGGAAGCCTGCAGTGCTCAGTGGAACACACACAGAAAACAAAGCCTGGGTGCAGTGCATGCTTCCTGGAGGAGGTGTCCTGAAGGATGTAGGGGAGAAGGAATTCACTGTGAATAGAAAGTTTTAGAATTTGGTAAGTTGATAAGAGTGCTTGTGTCCAGTTTTTCTTGCAAAGCCAATGCTCTTCTTGTACAACATGTCTTTTAGAAAATATGTGCATACCCAAAGGGTGTGCCTTTTTGTTTCTTAGCATGCGAAAGAATAGATTTGATTCTTCCTTTGTGAGTTCCTTAAACAAAGGATCTCTTCCTTCACCTGGGCTCTCCACCTACACCAGGGAAGTGGGGAGGGTTCACTGGTGATTTGGATGTGATTATTTGGATGTTGGTTTG
The DNA here is from genome assembly GCF_000260355.1 of Condylura cristata. NCBI lineage: Eukaryota > Metazoa > Chordata > Mammalia > Eulipotyphla > Talpidae > Condylura > Condylura cristata. The sequence goes on from NW_004567106.1 coordinate 26,900,156, forward strand.
GAGAGGATCGAATAGACCCAGTTGATCCATAGGCAAAAGCATAAAAACACTATCCTCACACCATAATCGTTAGTCGGTTGGAGGGTTTTATGTTCAGGTGCAAAGATCTTTTCAGTGAAGATTTGTTCCACTTGCTTGATGGCACCATAAAAACAGGGAAGCTATCTTTCTCTGATACCATGGGTAAGAGAAGTGTCCAAGCTGTTCAAATTCACCTTGTATGGCTACCACCTGGGCGAGCAGGGCTTCTTCCTGGGATGACATCTGCTTTTGTTTTCCCTTGTACTACCCCCAGAATACAGACTGTTTTCAAAGATCTTTCCCAAGCTCTTGTTTCTGCTCAAGGTGCTTGGCAATCCCACTCACTGCCACCAGCCCCTGCTGGAGTGTCGAGTGTCACAGAAAGGACAATGATGGTAAGACAACAAATGCCATTCAGGGGATCAGAGGGTGTTTTTGGAAAGATGATCTTGTACATAATTTAGGAATTGATCTGTGATGTAAGGGCTTGGGAGGGGAAGAACATTTTAGGTAGAAGGAATATTATGAACAAAAGTATAACATTGCCTTGGGGAACTACAATTATAGTGTCTTGAATTGTAATATTAATAGCAAACTTCTATTTAGTTCTGACTGTATGCAAAGCCTCATTCAAGCTTTCTTCATACTTCTACCATCATCAGAGTCCAGCCCAAATGGTGCTTCCATATGGACTATCCTAAAATCTCTTCTTGGAAACAATCTCACGTTCCAGTGGACTTGCATAACATTTGACCTACAGCATCTATTTCTTATCTTGTAGTAACTGCTGATAAAGCCTATTTGATAGCCTCTATCTTGCTATGAGTACTGACAGCCTGGAAACAGGCAGAGGCTTGTTTCACCTCCTCCCTTATAGCCCACTACCTTGCACATATTGCTGCTAAAAACTTTGCTCACAGAATGAATGGATGAATGAATGGTCTCTCCGGGCAAAATTGTGATAACTCACAATCCCTTTTTTCTCTTAAAAGCCACCACTTGAGATTTATGCTTCAACCCCCCCTCCCTTTTTATTGTGTAAGCTATTAATTTTTTTTTTTTTACAAGCAAGATATTCCTCCCAATGTCCAGAGTGACTGCAAAACGTTTTAACTTGGGTCCAGGTTGAGCCTGTAAATCACTTGTTTTATTTGCCATTCACTTTCCCAAATTCATCTTGTTCCTAAAACCCTATTCTTAAAATCACATCCCCTCCTGCTGAAGAAGCCCCTGAGTTTTGCTCAGAAAATGTCTAGGTATTTACAGTCCTGCTATATAGTATCTCTCTCTCCTTTCCTGTCTCTGAACCTATTTCTGCTACCTGCTTCAAAGCCAGACTTTCTATCTCCTTGATCTCACCTTCCCCTCTGCTTCCCAAGAGTCCCCCATCACATCACCTCATTTCCATTTCCAAATCTCATTATTTCCCCCAGGAAAGTTTTAGTGTATCTAAAAGTCAACTTTGTGTGTGTGTGTGCTACAGTTTGCGTAGCTCTAAGTTGTTTTTCTTTCCCTTATATCATGAAATCACTTGACCTGATGTTCACATCATAATAGTTGTTCTCATTCAGTTCCATGTGTTTGTTTACATTCTCTCTTTTCCTCTCATATTCTCTTATATCTTCCCTAAACATCATTGAGATAAATCAACATCTGAAATTTGATTTTATGTGCATCGGTATTAACTGTGCTCACATTTTATGCCAGGTACTTTGAATGGTTTGGGGAGGAAGTAAGATAAGGTGGAGAGAACTCTGTGTTAAGTGCCCTGGAGACAGGAAGGGGTCAAGGAAGGGGGCATGTGTTGGGGGAGGTTTCATCCAGAACTGATATCTGAGTTCAGTCTTGCAAAAAAGATGAGATGATGCTCACTAGGTGGATGGCAGGGGATGGCAGAAGGTGAGTGGATGGTGGTGGAAGCGGGTGGGACATTCCAGGCAGAGTGGAAAGGATACAAGAAGGGGGGTTGTTCTTATTAATGACGGCTTTTCTCTCCCTCTCTCTGTTACCTTGTGTGCGTTTTACTTAATGGACATCTGTTCTCCTGGCTCTAAATGTCTTAAGAACAAAGATACTGCCACGTTCTTGAGATTACTTGACATTACTAGAAGTAGCAGGCATTATGAAGAACAGATGCTGGGTAGGTTGTTGGACAAGAGAGAGAAAGGTCTTCAGGGGCGGGCTCCGTTATGTAGAATAGAAAGTCTGTGCCCTCACATAAAGAGAGCCCATGTCTTGCTTTGAATGAACAGATGATCAATAGCTTCTTGCTTCTGGCCAGGGTGTGGTAACATCCAGGCCATTAATAAGCTGTTGAGACCTCTCCATGGATATTTGTTTCCTGAAGCTGCACTGCAGCATTTCTGAGGTCTTCAGCTTCCTCTTCTACCCTTTGTTTTTGTCCCTGCAGGGAGGAAGGGCTCTTTTTCTTTCTGTTTATGAACAAGGTAATGTGTTTCAAATTGCTTTGGCTTAAAGAGGCAATTGTACACCTTTACAAAAGGTGCAGGGAAATGTTTCTCTGTGGTCAGATTGGCCCATAATGCACATCTGTTCTGTTGACCAAACTCCAGCAATCTGCCCTCGCTTAGCTGCTAACTCCACAGCCTGCTCCTGGCCAGTGGCCCAAGCGTGCAGGGGAGTCTCGGTGTGGCCCATCCAGCTGCATTGCTGGCTGTTATGGATGGCAGTCCCAGGACTCAGTATTCGCAGTTCTCCACAACTTCAGTGCATCCTCATGACATCTACAAAAAGCTGCGCTGGCCCACCAAGGGAAAGGGGCTCAGAAGTAAAGAGGAAGTTTACCTAGAAAAGTTTACCTATGTTCCTGCTTTGGAGAAACTTGAGTGGAAACTGAAGCAGATATCTGTATGGTTTTTCCTTTTAGACAGTGACCAACAGGGGGTTGAATTTGACTAAAAGCCAGACACATTGTTATTTTCCCCCAAACTCTGACTTTAATCAAATTCTATGCATGGGATCTGCACATGAGAGACTGTCCTTGAATAATGAGCTGGAATGACCTAGAACAGTGCGGAATTGAGTCCATGTGCATCCATGGTGGATTTCACTTCCAAAGACCTCCAAGTGATATTGAGCACCACAAGACTTCCCACATCTCCCCCAGTACCTCTGTCCTAGCTTCTGTAACAGCTGTAGTGGATTATCTTGCCAGGTCTTCTTGCTTTTGCCCTGCCCCAATAGTCATGTATTCTCAACAAAGTTGCCAGAATTTGCCTTTTAAAATAAAACAGACTGATGGAAATGCAAACTAGTACAACCACTATAGAAAACTGTTTGGAGGTTCCTCAAACTGCTAAACATGGAGCTTCCATATGACCCAGCAATCCCAAAAGACAACAACACTGATTCAAAAAGATACCTGCACCCCCATGTTTATTGTTGCATTACTTACAATTGGAAAGACAAGGAAACAACCCAAATGCCCAAAGTGGAAGACTGGATAAAAAAGATGTGGTACATATACCCAATGGAATATTACTCAGCAACCAAAAAATAAATAAATAAACACATGCCTTCTGCAGCAACATGGATGGAGCTAGAAAAGATGATCATACTTAGTGAAATAAGCCAGAAAGAAGAGGAAAAATACCCAGTGGTTTCACTCATAGCAGCAGGAGTACAACGGATGAGGCAAGAAAATAATAATAATAATAATGAACAGTTATATACCAGAGACATTTTATGGGGATAGAGTGGGGAGTGAGATAAAAAACGGTGGGGGGAGGGAAATGCACTGTACTTTGGTGATGGCACATAGGTGACTTGGTGATAAGAAGCCCAAGGGGATTACAACTGAGATGAAAAAATGCACAAAATGATGGAAAAATAAACCATTGAAAAAGAAAAAAAAAACAGATTGTTATGGAAAACAAAGACCATCACCTCACATCTCACATAAAAAATAATTCCAAATAGATTTAATATGTGGAGGTAAGACCTGAAACCATAAAATACATAGAAGAAAACAAAGGCAAAACTACCCCTCAATTTAGGCTTCAGGATGTCTTTGTAGATTAATCTCCAAGGGCAGGAGAAACAAAAGAGAATATAAACAAATGGGACAATACCAAACTAAAAAGCTTCCACAGAGCAAAATAAACTAAAACAAAGATATCCTACTGAATGGGAGAAAATATTTGCACATCGCACATCTGACAGGGTTGATATCCAAGATCTACAAAGAGTTCATCCAACTCAACAAAAGAAAATAAATAATGCAACCAGTGATGGGAGGCAAAGCTAATAGACACTTCTCGAAAGAAGACATACAGATGGCCAAGAGGCATGAGGAAGTACACATTATCACCTGTGATCAGGGAAGTGGGAAATACAAATCAAAATACCAATGAGGATCTGCAAGCATTTCCCCTTGAAAATCAGACTGCATAGTTTAGGATAGTATATGTAGGCAGTCTTATAAAGTATAAATAAAAATTGGGGGGGAAATACCAATGAGATACCACCTTACATCAGTGACAGTGGCCCATATCAAAAAGACCAGAATAGCAAGTATTGATAAGGGTGTAGAGAAAAAGGAATCCTCTTACTCTTTTGGTGGAAATGTAGATTGTTCCAGCCTCTATGTAAAACAGTATGGAGTTTCCTTAAATTGTTAAAAATAAATCTACCATATGACTAGCATTTCCATTCCTGGGTATCTATCTGAAGAATGCAAAACTACTCATTTGAAGGGCTAGCTGCACACCTAGGTTCATTGCTGCACTATTTACAATAGCCAAGCTATGGAAGCAACTGAAGTACTCAAGGATAGATGAATGAATTAAAATGTGTGGTGAATATACACAACAGGATTCAGCTTCGCAATAAATAAATAGATGAACTCTTGCCATTTGTGAGGGATCATGCTAAGCAAAATGAAACACAACAGAAGAGACAACTATCACATGGTCTCACTATTACATTTGGAAAAGAGAAATAAAACAAATGGTTAGTCGAAACCAAACTAATAAATTCTGTCAATAAAATGAAAGCTATCAGATGGGTGTAGGAGGGTGAAGATTAATGTGGGGAGGGGCCCAATGGGTGTTGGTGGAGGATTCTGGGAGTCTTGGTGGTGCGAAGGGAGACTGAGGACAACAGCATATTTCAGGGCATAGGGATAAATATTCTACTCCAGCTTTGTGAGTGGACTACAAATCCACACCAGCTTTTTGGAAAGCAGTTTTGGGATTGTGTAGTCAACTAGAACAACCCAAGTTTACCCAAGGGAAGTTTTGACAGTCCAACGGTTCTATTTCTGTGTATACACAGATCTGCAGAGAAGCTGCTACTCAGCTCTTCACAGATGAACTTGAAGACATTTGCAGGGGTGTAAATGAAGACATTAGCAACATCATGAATGAAAATAGAAAACAAAAACCAAACTGGAAACAACCCACACAGCCATCCACAGAAAGCTAGATAAATAGTTGATGGAATTTGCATATTTGAATAATCTACAGGAATGAGAATAAATAGACCATGACTGTATGCAGTCACTGGGCTGAATCTCAGAAAACATAACTTGAAGTGAACAAAACAAGTGTCAGAAACTAAAGTATGATAATAGTCAATGGTTTTTAAAAACTCTAAAAGTAAGATCAAATAATATATTGTATGGTTATATGTGAAATACTTACTTATATAGACCCTATATGTTTTTATATGATATAGTTAATTTTTTAATTAAAGAAATAATATAATAAGCATATTTCAGGGCATAAGGATAAATATTCTACTTCTTGAGCTGGGTGGTGGGTTCACCAGTGTTCATTTTGTTGTATTACAAGTGCTCTTATGAATACATCAAACAGTGCATAAAATTATTTTAAGAGTCTGGGGTTAGAGGCAGGTGGGTATGGTGTGACTCTCACTCCCTACATCATCTTGGGTGCATTATTTCACTTTTTAAACCTGTAGTAGTTAGATCTATGATTTTTTTGAGTAGGGACTGAGTGCTAGGTATTGTGCTAAGTACTTTTTGTCCATTATCTTAATCCCTGCAAAATCTCTCCAATCTGGGTAGTTCTGTGTGTGAGGATGAAGGAGGCTTGGTAAACTGACCTGGTGGCCATCTGGCCAGGGGCAGGGCTGACTCTAACTACTGCTCTGACCAGACACTGACGCTTTCACACCTGCGCAGTAGGTGTGATTTCACGTTGTTTCAGAGGTTTGTTCTGAGTCCAAGTGTGACTGAACCTGGGGTGAGGTGGGCGGTGGGGGGGAGCACTAGTTGATGGCAGGAGCCCCAGCCTGGCCCTCTGCCCAGGGGACGCTGCCTCAGTATGGACCTCTGGGTTGATGCTCCTGCAAAGCTGACTGCTGAGTCCTCTCGCTCACCGGCTCAGAGGTGCAGGCACCTGGTGGTGCCGCTGAGGGGCTCCGCTATGACTTTCACCGTTATCTGGCTTCCCTGTGGGTGTTTCGGTCTCTGAGGCCATAAAGGGCCAGGTCGTGAACGTAGGGGATACATCAAATGAGGACTCTTCACTTTAGGTTGGATCTTTAGCGCACAAAACCAAAAACACGGGGTGGCGATTCTGGAGTGTGCTGTCTTTGCTGTTGTGCACTTGGAAGAAAACTGCTGCTCCGCTGTGATGCGACTGTCTGCATGGAGCCAGTGCACGCGGGACAGACACCACAGGGGTGGAGGCCAGCAGACTGGCCACTGCAAGCGCTTCCATCCCCACTCACCCTGGTGACTTAAGGCTTAACTGGCTTCTTTCTCATTAGAAATAGGGCGACAGTGCATAACACCCCCATGGGCCTCTTGTCTGATTGATAAAATCTCCTCATCTGTCTCCAGCAACTAATGCCTCCAACTTCTTAAAAGCTCAGTCAGAGGCCTTGCCTTAACTAGGAGAGAGCTGGGGTGTGGGCAGGCTAAATGCTGGGAATTTCTGCTGGCTTCAGCAGAGTGGTTTCTGGAATGCAAAAGCTTAGCTTTCCTTTTTTTAAACAAACTGACTCCGAGGTTAGCCCCCTTTCTAATTGATTAATCTCTTATGCTTGGCACTTACATGTATTTGGAAAGTGGGTAGAATTTGGTTCTTCTGGAATTAAACTAATTTGCCATTTGTGGTTAAGAGCAAAACTCCAGAGACTGGTGTGCAGAGCAAACTGGTTTTGCTTTCCTTAGATGGTGACCCTTGGCTTATAATTCTCAGGTCAATTGTAGCTACATTAGAACAACTGATTTGTTTATTTTTGATAACTTATAGCCATTCTGAATTTTCTCCTCTTGCTTTGGAGAAGGAAGAGAAAGCCACCATTTATAGAATGCACCTTATGTTCTGGGCTCTTTATGTGTCTGATTTAATTTAATTTAGTTCTCATGACCTCTCTTGAGGAAAGCAATATCTTCCCTACTTCACAGATGGGAGCAAGTCCTTTAAAGAATAAAAGAGGGAGAAAGAAGGATGAGATTGTAAAAGTTTTTTACTAAGAATTAGGACTGATTATAGATTATATTTCGTAGAGATCAATTGGCTCTTTGTCAAATTGACCTTGGTTACTATGGAGAGAAGAAGTAGGAAAAATCTTTGTACAATTCTTGGAAAGGATCCAGTCTAACTGGAATCTGGTTCTTGCCAGTTAGTGAAGAGTTGGGGTTTTAAAAGTTCCATTAGATGAAGTTTCAGGCACAAAATGGTTTCAGTTCAGTCAGTTTGAAGGTCCCTTTTCACAGGTAGATTGCAAGGGGTTTTTCTGTTGTTACTGCTTCATGTTGGGTATAATAATACTTTTTCCTTGTAGAATGAATTTGTCTCACTCTTACCTATTTGGGTACCAATATTCTTTTGATGCACAGTAATATTTAAAACAGAAGGCCTGAGTTCCCAAACTGGTTCAACCACTTACCTTCTCCTCATTCTAAGTTCCTCACTGGAAGATTTGGGATAATAGTATGACTCTTGTTTGTCATGCTTTAAGTAAATACAGGGGCAGAGTATGGCTCAATAAGTGCAAGCTGCTATTATGGCTTAAATATACACTTTCTGACTGCAGATCAGAAATAGCACACCTTGAAATGCCCTAGAGGGCTTACTTTCCTGGGATTGGGTCACATGACAGCCCTGTGTTGGCTAACTAAAGGGAACATCCTGATAAGTGCATCATGAGGCAACTTTGTCATCATGCAAACTTCACAGAATATAATTACACACACCTATGTGATCTAGCCTACCACACACCTGGCTGATCTGGTGCAGCCTATGGGGCCTACCATCTCTGCAGTCCACCATTGACTGAAAGGTTAAGAGCTACAAAACAGTGCAAGTAATAAAACTTGGATCTAAGACAGTCTTGGCCTCCCTAGTGGCGCAGTGTGTTAAAGTGCAGCACCCCAAAGCTAGCCAAAGCCACTTTAGCAGGAGTTTGATCCCTGGCCATGGAGTGACCCACATGGCACAGCAGACCTATCCTGTTTCTATTGCAGCTCCTCACAGCAATGTACTGTATTCTGCTGCCCATTCTGTCTTTGGTGAATTCTTTCACCCCCTCTGGTCTGTACGCATAAATAAATAAATCCTTTAAAAAGAGTAAAAATTAAAAAAGAAAATACGAACAATGAAAACAATAATCAGTGGGAGAGGGGGAACCATGCGGCATTCCATATATGAGGGACCCAGTTCCCACTACCACCTTCAGGAAAGAAAGACCACCACCTACAGTAGATTTTATTGGTGTCCTAAACTCCCATTGCCTCCCTGTTAGAGGAGCCTCCCTCTGAAAGACTGACAAAGCCTCCTGGTAAAGCAGGCTGAATGTACTCATGGGTTGCCGTTGACTCATGGGTTGGCCATGAACTTGCTTTCTAGTAGATTGTTAGTGGGTTCAGCAGAAAGGCTTTAAATGTGCTTGGGTGATCTTACTGGTTCTCTTACTCTACTGCTATGTACCATGAGAAATAAATGTCCTTGAATGAAATGCTCATGTAGGAAATACATAAACACTTTTAAGTCAGTACTTTGTAGTGATTTTATGTGGAGGTGTCAACCTGGATATCCTTATGACTCCATATGATCTCAGTGATAATTTATCTCCTTTTTTTGATAGCAGCTTTATTTAGATACAGTTCAAAACCATACAACTCACACATTTAAATCATACATTCCAGGGTTCTCCATATATTCAAAGGTTTGTACAGCCAATACCACTATCCATTTTAGAACATTTTCATCAGTCGGGAAAGGCCCTCTATCCCCTTTAGCCTCACTAACTTCCAGCCCTCTTCTCAATCCCCATGCAACCACTGTATTCTGTTTCTATGATCTGTCCTGGACACATCATGAGATTGAACATGTAGCATGTGAGCTTTTCTGACTGGCTTTTTTTGACTAGTATAACATTTCCAAGGTTCATTCCTGTTGAAGAATGTATCATTACTTCATTCCTTTCTTTGACAGATATTACTCTATTGTAGGAATATGCCACATTTTATTTCTCTATTCATCAGCAGTACTTCTGAGAAACCACAGAAATATGCAGGAGGAAGAAGAGTGGTTCATTGTGCTAATGACTTTTTGGGACAGAAGATTTCAGTGTAATGCTCTGGTCACGTATACATGACTCTTCCATTTATACAATAGCTCCACTTCTCATAGTAAATACACTATTTGGCATGTGACTTAGTATAATAAGACTTACCAGCATGAAACAGTGTTTCCAGGTGCAATCAATCAACTTGCAGTCATCGATGCATGATAGCTCTATAGAGATGAGACCAGAGTCTACGTGGATGAATTTGCCAAGCAACTGCCTTCTTTTGTTTGGGTGACCAGATGGTCTTTTGGGGCCATAGACCCTGGTGTTTATCAAGGGCTCAAAAGTTTTTATATAATCATGGAGACTGAAATCCCAGGTAATTAAGTCACTTCTTTCCTTTAGTCTATTATGTATGATGATGGTACCAAAATTCTGCATGTTACTTCCTTCTCATACTTTGAAAATTTAGAAATGTTTATCTTACTGAACCAATAGAATTACTGATGGTCAGATTCAAATACATTTGTCTTTATCACTCACATTCCACCAAGAAACTCTGTCACTTACAATGAGGACACTAAAGTGACTAAGGAGTTCTACAGTTGCACCAAGCCAGGGATGTGACATGTCAGACTAGAGTAATTTTCTCTGGAGTAGTAACTGTCAACCTTAGGGATGACGTGTCACTATCTCAGGAGTGTGAGTACTTTGAGAACAGAGCAATACTTTGTCTCATTACTTTGACTTGCTTTTGTCCCAATATTTCATTTAGATTGAATGCCTTATTGTTCAGAGAGGGTAAGAGGATTTTACCTTTTCAAAGATGTTCAGAGACTTGCAACTACTAGATAAGTAAGTCTTGGAGAGTGAATCCACAGCACAGTTATTACAAAGAGACTAGATCTTATTTGTTTTCACCACAAAAAAGAAACACTAAGAATGGGATGTGATAGAGGTACTAACACCATGGTGCTAGGTAGAGTGCAATATGTGAGGGTATCAAGTCAACATACTGAACATCTTGAGCTTACATATATGACAATTATATCTCAATGGAAAAAAATCAATCTTTTTTGAAGACAAGAGGGATTTAGGGAAACTTAGGCTTAGAAAGTTTAAAAAATAATACCTAAAAAAAAAAAATACGGGTAGTAAACCCAAAACGAAAAAGGACCAGACTGGAAAAGCCAACAGGATGGAGTGACTGGAAGGAACTCTATAAAGCCTGACAATAGAGACTGACTACATTCTCTTACCATATGATGGTATAATTAGACACGAATAATCAAAAGGTGGGTAAAGTTATGCTTAGTCACTATGAAATCTACTGCTGTATAATCCTTTGATAAAAGAGAAAGTTAAATGGTAAATGATGAACTATCTAAGAAACAAAGGGTAAAACACTTCATGTAATTCTATGGAATAGAGTAAAAGCCATATTCAGGGGAAAGAATATAGACTTTATTGCTTTTATTAGGGGTCAGCAAACTTCTGTGTAAATGTCCAGAGATTTGAAGACCAGAGATTTGAAGACCAGATGGTGTTTGTTGCAGATTCTTTCTTCCTCCTCCAAAAGCTTTAAAAATAAAAACTGTTATTAACTCCTAGGGTTTATGAAAGCAGGCTTTGGGTCTGACTTGCCCCAAGTTTAAGTTTTCTGACCCTTGCTAGTATTAGTCACCCTTGTTCACTCCCAAAAACCTCTAAGTACTAGCCTTAAGTAGTTAGAAAGGATGATAACAATAAATGACACTATAAAGAGAAATTAATAAAAAATAAAGTTGAAGTAAGTGGCATAGGAAACAAACAAACAAAAAATAGAATCCATATATCTAACAGCTGGTTGTTAAGACTAATCATATAGAGAAGACTTTTGAAATTTGACTAAAAAAAAGAACAAAAATTTACAAGTATAAAGTAACTATAGATATAAAAGGGATTATTAAAAAACTGAGAAGACTACATGCCACTCAACAGCAATCAATTTGAAAACCTAAAATAAATAGTTCTGTGGCAAATAATGCCAAAATGATCCCCCCAAAAAAGAGAAAACTAGATAGGCTAATTATCAAAGAAGATAAAAATTGATTGAATATATATACTATTGGAAAAAGCACTGGACACAGATGAGTTCACATGCTTACATACTCTTTAAAAAATGAATAATCTATTAATTGTTTAAAAACTATCCAGGAATATGAAAAGAAAGAAATTTCTGTAAATTCCCCTAAGTGAAGAGATGAAAATCCTGAATCAGGAGCAGCAGTTAAGTTTGAGTAATAACTCAGAACAAATGTTAGGGCCAACTTGGAGGCCCTGTAGAAGAGTTTAGGAAGCATAATTGCTAGGCAGTGGGGGAAATCTGGGGCTTGATTTGCCTTTCCTGACTCAGTTTGGCCTATAAAGTTAAATAGATGTTATGGGATAGGCAGGAATTATTCTGTGATGTCTTATGATAAATTTATAAAAAAAAAAACTTACACATGCTGTAATACTGATATACTTCTAATGACATGCAGGAACTATATGAAAATCATCTAACTGAAGCATCCAGACCAATTATGACTTTGAATGAAATCATCTGGTATTTTTCTTTTTCTTTCTGGCCTATTTCACTAAGCACGATCCCTTCCAGCTCCATCCATGTTGCTGCAAAAAGCATGAGTTTATCTTTTTTGATTGCTGAGTAATATTCCATTTTGTATATGTACCACATCTTTTTAATCCAATCATTTATTTTTGGGTATTTGGGTTGATTCCACATTTTCCCTATTGTAAAACACAGAAACATTTATTCAAAAGGACACCACACCCCCTTGTTTATTGCTGCTCTAATTCTGACTTCGAAGAACTCACAGGTAGTAAACATCACCCAAGAATCCAACAAACGCACGGATACTTTTCAGTTTCAGGACTATCATGAAAAGCTGGTCTTCCATGTCTTTGTTGATTTGTAGCTAAATAGAAATGTTCCTCTTCTGTTGATTAAACAGTGACTTAAGGGCTTTCTTTCTCTAATTCAACAAATGTATATGCAACTAGACAAAATCTCTTACCTTCCCAACAGGCAGCTAGCTCCTTCCAACTTGCTGCACTGGCCCTCCCTGTTTCTCCTTCCCCTCGTCTATCGCAGCACCCCCTGCAGGCAGGAAGAGGGACAAAGAGCCTGACTCCGTAGAGAGAAAGGACCTGCCGGCGCAATGAATAAATCTCTATTGTTTCATATATATATATATATATATATATATAAAATCATCGTTTTACTATCCTCGTATTTATGATGAAGTAAAATAAAATGGAAAAGAAGAGCTAGAGAAATGATTGCTTAGTAAACGGCCTCAAACCTAGCACGTGTTTATTTAAGCGTCTCTGTGCAAACATAACCCTGGGTGTCCGTTAAATCAGCAGGCATGGCAGTTGGCACTTCTGGTTACAGACCATTTTACAGTCATACATCATTCATAGCCGTAAAAGCCATTTGCCCTCTGTCACCCAACCAATCAGGATTCAGCCAAGAGGAAGCAGAGCAGGAGCCTGGCACTTTCCTCTCAGCTCCTCTGAATTTCTACAACCTGGTTCAACAGAATGTCACAGAAAATTAACTCTTCTTGGTTATTAAGACCCCCTCCCCATACACCCCCACTAAAAAGCAATATATGATTTCAGGCTAATATTGACTCCATCACAAGGAACACCTGTGCAGGGAGCATGGCACATGAGCCCAGTGTAGACCTGCAGCTCTGGACACCAGGGGGCTGTTCCCCCACACCCCTGCACTTCATCCTGACACCCCCCTTAAGCAGGTCACATTTTTTCACTCCACATCTTCACTATTTTGTTACTGAAACCGAGATGCCTGTCAAGGACTGATAACCACCTCTGGTCTCATGAACCACTTGCCTTTGGGTTTTCCCCATTACTTTTGCCTCTGGTATTTTGCTTGAAATATCTTCTCAAATCTGGGTTATTCCTTGTACGTGTGTTGTTTCTTAACTCTTTCTTAGTTCACACTGTCATTAATGGACACGTGGAAAAACCCTGGCAGGCCCCAGGACAGCCCTATCTGAGCCCACTTCATCTCTGCTAGGGTATTTCCTGTGTCTTCTGGCCTCTCCAGTCATAACAGGATAGGATCAATTTCACAGTGGCAGCTTGGAAATAATTGTGCGAAATGTATATTAATACAGAAATATATTGTGAAACTGTCCTTAAACAAACAAATGAGCCACTTTAAAATATTACTGCTATAAATGACCATGACAGTAGCATAGCACATATAATAAAAAATAACTGCTGAAGAGAAGCTGCTGAATTACTATAGTAATAAACCAGATGTGATTATTATCATTTAACACGGTCATTGAATACCATGAATCCCTGAAGCCATTAAAATATTTATGATTAAACATTTGCTATTCCTTATAACAGAACATATAGTTGGGTACTAAAAAACTGTTAAAGTATTATTTCAGCCTAATATATGCCAGTTCTATAATAGAGGTCAACCAACATTGCCTGAATCCTTTAAAAGAGGGATGAACAGCTGCCTCTCCATTTCTTGACATATTTTAGGATGTTTATGCTGGTATTATACACTCTCATGGTGCTGTGCAGGATGCATCAACTGCACACTACTAAGGTAAAAATATGTTCCTATCCTGTATGTTCATGAACAGATGCAGGCTTGGAGGCTGTTCTGGTCATTCTTCTAGAAAAAAAGCAGATGGAGCAGATGCTCCCCAAACCTTCCTCTGATTCCCCTGGCACTTGCATGGAGCATCCTGCAGCCAGCATCCCCAACAGGGGCCCTCCCTGGGCCAGCCAGGGCTGGAAGGGCTAAGGAATCGGGTCCTGGGGGGCTGCCCCTCAGCCTTGGTGGATGGAATCTGGAGAACACACATGTTGATCTGTCCCTTGTTCTTGATGTCCTGGTTGCTTCCTGGTGATTGTTTTCAGTTAAAACTTCAGCTCAGTTAAACATAAGGTAGGACTCATGCTGAATAAAAATGCTCACAGCCAGTTAAACAAGAGGCTCTTCGACCACTCTTCTGGGGTGTTTGCTTCTCACCCAGTCCTTCCTGTTTCTTGGCAGTTTGGCTTCATGGGTAGATGGCAGTCCTTTCCAGGAAGGGAACCATCTGTCCATCCTTGCAGTATCCTGGTGACAGCCCAGAAGTAGAGGGCTTGGTGCTTAAAAGCTGAGCAGAGGGAGCTTTCTTCTTGACCCTCACCTGGGGCTTACCTGGTTATTTCAATTATTCATGCTTCAGAATTAGCTATTTCATTTTTCATGGATACCAACAGTGAACCTGATGCTTGACTTGCTTGAACCCTATTATGGGATAATGTAGTGGAAAACAAAAGAGGAGGAATTTTGGAGAAAGACCTGGATTTGTGTCCCAGATCTGTCCCTACTGGCTATACATATATATAGACACACACACACACACACACACACACACACACGTTGCATAACTCCTTGGAGACTCTTACCTTGCCAGAGGTAATTTTCTCATGGGTGAAATAGCCAGAACCATTGGGTAAATCTTGTAACATATATGAAGTATTGATAGTATGTAGTATTGCACATACTACCTATCATGTGCATAACTGGTATTTAATAAATAGTCTATTAAATGATGAATGAATGCTGAATTTACTCACTCAGAGGTTGTTCCCACATTATCTTGGTGATGACTCAATTCTTGGCACAAGCCATTACCTATTGGGAATCCATTTGGTTCCCAGCATGTCACTCTCTGGCTCTCATCACAGGATTTTGGCAGAGGTACATGCCTCTGTCATGTGGGATCCATGTTTGCCTGTACACTTCCAGCTTATACTTGTGTAGGGCTGCCCTGTTCTTGCTGTGGTCTCACATTTGTAGGCTTAATAACCTGGGCAGTGGGCTGTACAGGAAAACACACAAAGCCACAGAGTGGAATAGAAAACATTTTTGAAGACCCCTGCTGGCTCAGTCAACCCTAATGAGCTATTAGGTCATTAGAGACTCTTGCCATCAATTAGTCATTAGATCAGCAACCACTCATTGATGACAGCATGTTCTTCCACTTAAAGGGATAGCACTTAGAAGGCAAAGGATTCATTGCTGGTATTTATGAAACTGAAAAAGCAGCTCCATATGTCCTTTCCAACTTATCAGATACTTCAAAACCTGAAAGGAGGGTTAGTTTCAGGTTACCTTGACTTAGTAAGAATATCCAAGGAAAGAAGAACTAAAGACTTGTTTGTTACATGTTTATATATTGACCTATAGCTCAAGTGGGATAAACGGCTCACATCCTCTTGTCCACATGCTATGAATATCATGGTCTTCCTTGATTTCTGGGACTTTTAGGGGCTGTCTTCTGCTTGCCCTGCAAACCTCTGAAACTCTCTTGGACCCCAAGTCTGCTATCTGTTCTCTGCCTATGGCCACCAGACAGTGCCAACTTTAGTGAGGACGCCTAATCACGTATATAGTGCAATGTTTATAGACCCATGGGGACAACTCTCTATGAGTGTGTGTGTGAGTGCAGCAGATGTTCCCTATAATGCAGTTTGGCAGATAACTGCTAGCTAAGAACATCAGGGATACTGTCTCATGTACTTCCCTGTCACACACTCATCCAGGTAAGCCTCTCTGCCAGTTTTCTTCCTAAACATCTCCTACTACCTGTCTGTCCCTCTCACTCAAAGTATTCTTTTGTTTCTCAGGCTGCTGTCAGAACTTCCAAATTGCTCCAAGGTTATTAAACTGAACAAATTGCCTCTGTTCTTTGGACTTCATCTGAAGATTCTGGAATGGCCCACATTAAGTTATGCTAAAGTGAAGACAGCTTTCTCCCTTATGAGGAATTCTGTGCAACTCAACTAACAAATGTTTTTTGCAAATATTTGTGATATTTGTGTAAGTATTTGAAGATCATGCACATTACAGCTTGATTATTTTACTATTTTAGGAGTTGTGCTGTTTCTCCACACTGCATCCACCAGACAGCATTACCTGGGTCAACCATTCTATTAAGGCTGTTTTTTTGTTTTTTGTTTTTGATGGAGGTGGAGCCAAAGTTTGTCTCAGTGGAACTACTTTTTTGAAATTAGAGTGAGCAAATATACTTCCCATGTGGAAGTGCTTCTTGCCTGTCTTTAAATGAAAGTAGATGTTACTATATAATCTGGTGAAATGCTCTAGAGAAGCTGTATTTTGCTAGGGATGTCCAAGACCAGTGGGGAGGGCGAGTCCTCTTTTGAAGTGGGTAGAATGGAGTTGGCTGTCATTTCTGCCTGAGAGAAGCTGATCTTTGATGAAGACTCAATTGCTAGTGATTTTTTTTTTTTTACTTTAGAGAGCCCATTAATTTAAGTTCACGTGTCTTCAAACATACTTTAATGTTCTATAGACCATTCTTATTTAGTTCTCTGTAAAAACAAATTAAAACTATGAAGTAAACCTAAAGCTTGACTATTCTTAAAGGTGAAGTGTGGCTCTCTCTAATAATTTCTTACAGAGTCCTGGGATAGGACTTAGCAGTAATGGTAATAATTGCTTTCTATTTTTCTCTTTCACTATGTGTTTAACTTCACTTCTATTGTATATAATCTCACTCATTCTCATAGTGCCCCCACCAAGGCAGGCATCCCATTACCTCCTTTTTACACTGAAGGAAATAAGTCTCCAGTCACTTCTGTATCATTTTTGGGAGGAAGGCTACCTTGGCTTCCCCTATCACCATGCCGATCATGTTTCACTGGAAATGTCTGTCCCTCTGTATGTGTACACCCACTAGATTGTTGTACACAGGAGCTACTTCTATGCCTTTACTTATCACTCCTGCTCCTGACTTCAATGCATGGTATACTGATGAGTATACCAGATGAACAGATCAATGTAGAGAGGAAAAATGTGGTCAAAACCACTGTTTAGAAAGTGAAGCCAAGACTCAAACCCATGGCTGTGGGACTTTCAAGTCCAAGCTTTTAGGAGATTCATAGAAATTTCCTACTCCCACCAGCACCCTCATGGCCAGCCCTCAAACAAAAGCAATATGTTGATTTGACAGAAACATTCTTCCTTCTACCAAGGCAAACACCTTTAATCTTCCAACTCCAGGGGAAATCAGCTGTCACCACTGTATATAGGCTGGATTCCTTGGGTAACCTGGGTGGGTGCTCTGAACTGGGCAGAGCTGAAGTGATAAAGGAAGACTAAGAGCGAGCCTACCCTCAAGAAGACAGAAATCTAGAACATTGGATTGTTACCATCCTGAATGTTTAAGAGCTCTCCCCACCTTGGTGCACCCAGAAATTCCCAGATCAAATCTCATCTCTACAGAGATTGAAGCTCTGAAGAAATGCATTTAAAACTCGCAAGTCTGGCCTTAAGAAAGTCTTAATGGTCAAAATACAAAGCGGGTGGAGTGGGGTGAGATGATGTAGAATTGAGGGCGGTGGGGGTTTGCAGAATTTCTCTTCTTAAATGAAAAGCCCAAATAAAATAAATAAATGAAAACATAAATCACAGTGTCTTCTCCCGGCTCCTGGCTGGAGGAAAACAAATTAGAAAGGGCTTGAATGAAAGGAGTATTGAAGAAGCTTGACTTGAATTAAGTGGTTATATATTTTAAAAGCACTTTGTTGGGTTCTGTAAAAATAGCAAATAAAAAGGTAGTAATATCCCCTGGCTCTGCGAGGCAAATACCAGTAATAAAGTAAGCTGGGGGGTAGGGGGAGTGTTGGATCTTAACAGTATAAACTTCAGTAGAAAGGAAAAAGAAAATGTTTGGTTTAGAAATGCTTTCATTTCTCCCTTAATAATTAATGATGAGGTGCTATGTTTTCAAATAGATCTCATGTGTCTTTCTAACACCATTCATGTTCCTCTTAAAATGGCCCTAAATGAAATTTAAGGACATAACTTGGAGTTCTTTTCTTTTGGCAGGCAACTTGAAGGAGTTATTTCAGGGTGATCAAATAGTGATAATTTAGGCTTTATTTTACGATAACTTTATTCATGGTCTGAGAAAAATTTCACAATGATATGGTACGAAGCATCTACTACAGGCATCAACAGCCACTTGCAACTCCTTTTTGACCTGCTATATTGTTATTAATTGGAAAATAAACATTAACTGGAGTGTTTAGATAGATCTACAAATAGATAAGAGGCTTGAGCATCCAGTCGTGCAAAAAGTGGTTATGGAAGAGAATAATGCAGGAAAAGTTACCGGGAAAGAACTAAATGAACTTTCTCCTAGTTAAGAAATGTTTAGGTCCTTTGTTTGTAAATGGCAGGTGGGTTGTACAATTCCAATGTAATTTCAGAAAGTCATCTTCTGAATGTAATAAACATGTCTGCAATAATAGGATTCAGAAAATAGCAAAATGCATTCCAGACGCCCTTTGATTGTGCATCCTGAACAGAGAATTTAGCTATAATTGGCTATAACGCAGTTATGGACAGCAAATGACACACTGTGGATTTGGGTGATGTAGAAGCTCTGATTAGGGATGGTACCTTTCAGCTGAACACCAGAAATAAAATGGCGAGTGACACAGCTCTCTGCAGCCCTCCCTGGCTTCCTCCCTTCTCTCTCCTCCCTCCCTCCCTTCCTTCTTTCCTTTCTGTTTAATTGAAGATTCACAGTTTATACTAGAAAACTTATTCTATTATTATGCAACTAATCAATTGTCAACCAAGACTTGGTTCTGTTCAGAGACTAACAATTGTTTGGAAAGGGTAAGTAAGAGCTCATGGAGAATTGACTTTTGGAGAACTTTGATGTAATTTGAATCAAGAATTATGATAGGAAATAAACCATTACAATAAACAAGGAAACATGTACACAATTACTTTCACGGTATAATTTTATTCACTCTAGTTGAGAAAATAAAGAGATAATACTGACCGTAGCACCTGGGTATTTAATGCAAACTGTAAAATCTATTATATTAAACAAAGTCAAAAGCAATGTGAAAGATCTTGAATCTATTCAAGGCATGCACCTCATTACAGACTTAGCAAATTAAAACACAAATAGGATTAGAAAAGAATAATGTAACAATCTCCCACTACAGTCCCTAGAGCATTAAGTCATAAATTGGGTTTGCATTAAATTGTGCCTGCAGTATTGAATTCAGGGAAAGAGCTGTGGGCTGGAGATAAACCATGCTGGGCTACTCACCAACTTTGGCAAAGCTATGTGTTTTCTATGACATGCAGTAAATTTGTTAGATTATAGCAGATCCACAAAAAAAAAAAGCATTTCATATCTTAATTTAAATAATGTCAGTGTCTTGTCATATGTGCACTACATAGGTACAAATGCTGAGAAAAATCCACGTGGAAAATGGAGCTTTTATCTGCATAAGTTTAAAGCCATTTCCTTAAATGCACTGTTTATACCAGACACAGGGTTTTTAAAAAGTCTCCATAGAGACTTTGTTTGATAGACTTTGACTATCAAAAAGAAAGAAAAAGAGAAAACAAACCATCCTTTTTAGAGAACACATGAGCTTCTAGACTATGCAAAGAAATATTCTTTTTCATTTCACAGAAAGACTAGACTCTATTCCTACTGATCAATAGAAAACTATCTATGAGTTATTTTTAAAAAGTAGATGAACTTAATCAATTTTATTTTAATGACGTAGGCTTTCAAAAACACCGTGTACTGCAAAGCAGGTCCCCTCAACTACAAGTTCATTCTATTTGGCATGTCTCTAATCCGCTCATGGAGACCACTCTGTCTGGATTATTCTGATAATCGAAGGGCAAATTGCAAATTGGCTGGCTAAACCAAAAACTGACGGTGGTCCTATTTCCTTAGGGCCACTTTCAGGTGCAGGATCCAATTTATTTTCTTCTCTGTGACTTCTCCAGGCTTATGAGAATTAAGGAAAATCAGTGTAAAATGTAAAACGTTAGGCTCCCTGGTCTTGTTTCAGCATTAAGTTTAAGGCAGGAAAGCAGCATTTGCAAGACACCCAGCCTCAGCAGGAAGTGTCATTTTCCATGCTCAGTGGTGAGCAGGCACTTCTTGGTTCTGTAGTGAAAAATCGCCGGACTCCCCGTTGGGGGAAGTCCCAGCATTCTCTCCCCAGCCAGTTTCTCTTTCTTGCCTTGCCCCAGGCTTCCTTTTCTCCCTCTTGGCCCTTGCAGCCACCCTGGTCTCCAGGAAAAGTGTTTCTATATCATACTTAGCAGCAGACACTCTGTTTACACGGGCATTGTCTATTTTTAAAAGCTGATTTTGAAAGTCTAAATGGCTCCCGTTTTGGCTTTAGTGAGACAAATATGGGCTAAAACGCACAGTGCCCTTAAGTATGATGGATACGCAAGACCTGCTAAAGTTTCCCGTAGCCAAAGTCTGGCTCGTCAGAGTGGCAATTTTTCTGCCATGTTATTTATGTGGTGGTTTTACTTCTAATTATGGCTCATGATGGCTGTTAGCGCTGAGCTGTAAGATAGCAAACTGCATTGTACCGCCACTTAACTCCAGCCCATAAAATGGGTGATAAAGCTGGGGGCTGGAAACCAAAACAAAGCCAAAAAAAATGGTGACTTTCTCTCACAAGCTCACATCCATTGCTGCCATTCGGAAGCTGGAAACTTTCCCTGAGGAAGCACATGGACTAGGTGGCTTTGGAGGAACCGGAACCTCAAATTTCGGCTCAGGTGTCACCCTTAAGTAATCCTCCGTTGTTGACAAAACTACCCCAGACCTCAAGCATAATTAACACATGCCAGGTTTAATCAGAACCCGTGTACTTGTTGTTTGGAAACTAATGGAAGTAAATAGATGTTATTTAACACCTTAAATAATGAAAGGTCTTTTGTTGTCCTCAATTTTGATTACTTTTTTTTTTTTTTTTTGGTGCTAAGAAGAATGCCACTTGGTGTGTGTGTAAACAAAGAAGATAAATGACTGGGATGAGAATGAGTTGTCCATAATCTGATTAAAGCCACAGAGCTGGCTCCTAGGAGAACCGTGCTGGGCTTAATGATTGGGCTGTTGGTCTTAATACGTCTAATGTTCACTCTTAAAGAAATCAAGAAAAATGATAAGAGGGTACTGATATTTCACCATGGCATTGGGCTGTCGGAGCATCTGACAGGAAAGAACATTCTGTGTGGCTGGAACACAAAGTCCAGCCACATAAGCTAATTTACCCCAATGACATTAGGAGGCATTTAAAACCTAAATCTGCCCAGATTCCTCACTGTGCTGGGATGAGTCTGGTTTTGTTGAAGTTGTGATGTGATCAAACAGCTGCAAAATGCCACTTATCTTCCTTATAGTTAGCCTCTTTCTCCTGCCTGACAGATTGTTCTAGATTTCAGTAACATGTCTGTTAGTGTTTGGATAATAAATGCATTATTTAAGGGCTTATGGATACTCTAGTTGGGATATCAGGGAGAAAACTTAGGCTCATCGTTGAGTGCTGTAGGCACCCAGGCAGGTTAAATGGCTGACTGGAACAGATTGCCCTCCTTTTTCTTGATGTAAATTCCCTGGTCCTGTATGTGGGCCAGTGCACATATGTGTGCACACGTATGTGTGTTCGCCCATACCACTGTCATGAGTGGTTCCAAAATTCAAATTGATCTCACAACCTGAACAACATACAAAGGTCTGATTGTGCATGGCCTCCAGGAGATGATCATCGTAGAAATCACAGATTTCATAAGTTCTACGATTGCCCCAATGATATTCAGTCCTTAAAATTTTTTTGTTGCTTTTAAATTTAGTTCCAAAATGGACAATTGGTTTTAAAATGTACATAAGTAGTTTTACTCTGCTTATTTTAGGCCAGAAACCCAAATAATTTTGAATACTCTAATTCCAATTTATTAAAGTTGTGTTGAGAACCCACTCTGAGCTGGTGTCTCATGTTACAGATAGGAAAGTTGAGGTTGGAGAGGTTCAATAACTTTCCCAAAACCCCTAGCCAAGTGATTATTTAATAGCTTAGTCCCAACTTGGAACAAAATCCCCCTATTCAAGTCCATGCTCTTCCACTCTGTGTGCCAATCAACAAACCTCCATACTCCAAGGAATAGTAAATGTCTCCGTCTGGTCTCTTTTCTTGATAGGGTCTATAAATGTGATGGAAATAGACCCCAGGCCCTCTGCCAGGCAAGGGGAAGCAGCCACGGCTCGCTCTCCACAGTGGGGGTGTGGCTTCAAAGTACTTCTCAGTGCCCTGGTGTAACTGTCTCTCCCTCACAGACCAGCCTTTGGCTTCAGCAACTTCCCAAACTTGAAGGACTGAGGTCGGATTCCCAGCAATATAAGCAGGCCATTGGGGCCAGGGAGGCTGGGAGTGGAGGGGAGAGAGACTGGGAGGGGTGGAGGGGAAGAGAGAAAGAGGAGAGAGAGGAGGAAGAGGGAGAAGGAGAGAGAGGGAGGGAAGGGAGGAGGGAGAGGGAGAGAGAGAGAGAGAGAGAGAGGGAGAGAGGGAGAAAGGAGAAAAGGGAGGGAGGGAGGGAGAGGAGAGAGAGAGAATACGACTATTATTCATTATTTTCTGGGTAAAATAATGTTCATGAGCATGTGAACTGCTGACTGCTGTGGGGGAGCTATGAAGCTTGTTAAGTTGTGTGTAAGGTAAGAATCCCTTTTCCATGAGCTTCATGAATCACTTTAGTAAGAACTGCAGTTTAAAGAGGGAAGGGTTTTGTTTTGTTTTGTTTTGTTTTTTTTGAGAAACCTGAAGATCTACAAAAAACATTGTCCACATCCAGACCTAGATATATGTTCCCTGTGAAATGATGGTATTGAATATTAGCTATTTAGTTTTAAAACTTAAAAAATAGCTAACTTGTGCCACCCTATAGATTTTGTCATTTTTGTTTGCTTGTAGCATTTTATGTGGATCTGTTTGTGATTTTAGAATCCTGATCAATTTCTAGCAATTTTTAGTTTTTAGCTTTACTCAGAGTGAAAATGCTTGCTCAACTGATAACTTTGAGACAACTGTTTTTGACTAAAATTACCAATCACATAAATTGCATGTCAATGGAAGTCCCTTGTGACTTTACATTGTTTATCTATGATCACATAGTTTATAGAACATCCCTACGAAGTAGTAGAAACTATTCCATTGTTTCTATATATCCATAATGTTGCAAATCTTATTTGAATACATGGCTAAATGAATGGTAGTTTGTCAGAGACCCTTTTCCTATATAGTTCTTCAATTACACTAATGTTGAAGATTTTCGGTACAACTATTTGCCAGTTTCTTACATCCACAGATTCAAAACCAATCAGTCAGGACTATCCATGGCTATTTGTATGGTTGTCAAACTTATGGTCTATTTTCTTACTATAATTTGCTTGTTAGCAGCAATGCCTCACTAGCCTAGACAATATTGGCTTAGTGCTTGAGTTATTAAGCTGAAAATTATTTTATGGGAGTGTTGTGTTCCCTACATCCCAAGTTGTGAACTTTGTATTTATTGTTCGTTTTCTTATGGCTGTGTTGTTAGATTAAAATTGGGGATTTGAGTGGATTTATTATTTTTGATATCTTTTCTTTCTGCTTCTTCAAAGCAATGCCGGTAGTCACAAAATTAATGTGATCATGGCTGGTGTTTCCCATCTATATGCTCTTTTTGCTTCTTACAAATTGGATTTCTACAGCAATTTAAGATCTTTATTTAGAGGCAGATTTCTTGGATGAAGATGGAACAATGATCTCAGTCAATTCATTATCTTGTCCAGTTTGACTACCAGCTGTATTATGGGAATCAACCAATGCTTTTATAAATTAGTT
>NW_004567106.1:26924907-26940264 GCF_000260355.1 Condylura cristata
AGATTGATTTAGAGGCCAGGGAGAGGAAATGAAAGGAGATGAAACAAAACCACAGCTGTGCTGTTGATTAAGCCTCTGTTTTTTTTCTTTTTTTTTTTTTTTAAACTGGATAGAAAAAGAGGTTGGAAATAAGCTGCTTTCTCAGAAAAATGCTGGCAATAATTTTAGTAGCAGGTTTTTGGCATCTGAATATATTAGCTAAAGTATTTGAATATAATGAGCTGTGCAGTGTGGTGGAGTGGCAAGAGCCCAAGGCTAACTGGCACAATCAGTGACCTTGGCCAAGCCACTTCACCTCTCTGTGCCTCAGTTTCATCTCCTGTACCAGGTGCTCATTGAGCCCAAAGAGACCTAAGACTTCTCAGGAGAAAGGAAGGAGGGTCTGGGTCATCTTTCAAGTCAACTGACTGGTCTGAATCTAGTCCTGTCACTCAACTCATACAGGAGCTCTGAGACTCAGGGTCAGTTACTCAACATCTCTGAGGCATAATTTCTACCTCTGTGGAATAAGATGTCTTCCTCAGAAATCAGCAAGACTTTTAAGTTGGTAAATGTGCCAGCAGCTACAGGACAAGGCATTTTCTCAGGATAAGAAGCAAGAATTGGCGAGTTGGATGCTCTGAAGATGAGTGAGGGAGGATAACTGGCCTGTGAAGCACAAACTGGAAGGGGAAGGGTTCTCTGAGCAACCCTTCCCAAGGGAGGAGAAAATGAAATAATTCTTAGTAGCAGGACAGAAAACAGGACGCCTCAATGCCAGGCTTCATCAGGAACATTGCCTAGGGGCAGAAAAGAAATCTCAGAACATTCCTGACTCCTCACCTACTTTCATTTCTTAACTCTTTATTTTTAATGAAGATGGGAAGGTTTACAACTTTGATAGTTCCATTTATTTCTACCATTTTCATCTAAAACAATACAATGAACCGCAATTATTTCCACCCAGGGTTTCAACTACAGCTGGATAAATGTCAGTATTAATTAAACATGTGCTGTATACTGTGTACTTTTCTCCTGTTTCTCTTATCTGCTTGTATCTTTCTCTACCATCTCTCTCTACCACCAAACTATTCCTCTCTCCTTTTTCCATCTTGTTCCCCTCACCCTCTTTACAGCTGGGCACACCAAATAAAGACCTAGTTAACTAAAAGGCTAAACCCATGAGCAGGAACCAACAGTGTGCAAGAAGAAACCCAGAAAAACAACCAAGGATACGTGAACGGTACAAGCAGTTCCTTGACTCACCGTCCAATGGCTCCAGGCCACAAGGGGGCGCCCCAGCTGACCCTTCAGGCAGGGAAGTTGACCCAACAGGTCTCAAGTACAAAGCAGAGAACAGAGGCTCTTGCAAGAGCAAAAGGAATGAAATGCATCCTAGGCCTCAGAGCTCCTCGAGGTATCTCCCACCCAGTGTAGCCGGGGTCCCGTGAACACATCCTGTCCCTGAGAAAGTGGCAGAAGCTTTATTTGCGTAATCATGGTCACATATTTGTATTTGGTTAGGCTCTTCTACAGGATTCTTCGATTTTTTAATTCAAATATATTTCCAAAATAACCTGGATCTCAAAATAATCTGGATCTCCTTTATAATAAACGTGATACAAAAATAGAATGATGACAAAGAAGGTTGAATTGAAATTACCGAAAAGAAGCAGAGATGTTAAATGTTACCAGGCATCTGAGATCATTAGTACAGTATTTGGCCACTGCGTTTTAGAAAAAGAATGACTTTCTAAATAAAAGAAAATCTTATATAAAAAAATAATACATATTCATTACAGGAAAGGTATAAAAATAGCTTTTTTTTAAGGAACGAGATCTATAACCTCGCCGCTCATTTAACCCCTATTAACAGGTTTATGGCACCATCCCAGCTTTTTGCCTGTGAGGTCATGCACGTCCATTTAGCAAAAATAAAAACTGTTAACCACATTAAACATTTTCCATTCAGTAAATATCACAAGTTCACTTTGAATGCTTGCCATTCTATGTTTATATTACTACCACAGACACACTAGGAAGATGTTATTACAATGCTCGATGCTGGATATTCAGGTTTCTAACATTTTAGCTTTATAAACAATTATTCACTGAACATCTTGTGCTAGCTGTTCTCAAGGTTTCCTCTGAGACTAGCTAGCTTTCAGGGAGTTTCTGCAACTAGCCGTGTTTCAAGACAAGGGGACCACAGTGAATCTTGAATTATTTGCCTGATGACCTGTGGCCGAAACTGTATTTCTTTGTACCTTTTCGGGCAGAAATGAGTAACTAGAACCTATAGCCTTGAAGAGCATGTTCTAGGCTACTTAGTGAAGACAGTGCAATTCTTTGGTTCTGCAGTTCTGTCCTGCAGTCTACAGGTAGGACAGAAACAGAGAAAACTGAAGAGGCCGACAGGATGGGTTCACATCAGCCACTGATTAGAGCCCCAATATTCCCTAAAGGAGTGGGCTCTAATTTCTCATGATGTGCTTCTCTTCCTGGAGTGACCTCATGTCAGAAGCAGAGTGGCCCTCTGTAGAGGTAGAAAGCATTCAGTTGTCTTGCTTGTAGGTAGTGAGTTTACTATCCTCTCCCCCCCCACAGAAAGGTGTGGCATTTGGAAGCTGTTCTCCCGCTCCGTGGTTCTTGGAACCAAAGATGGTTCGTGACCTAGACACTCAGATTGAAATCCCTTCCAAGAAGCGCACAAACACACCTCTCTGTGCATGGTGTCCCTAGTTAACTTCAAACAGATGAGAATTTATAACATGTTTGAATACCAATAAAGAAGGATTTTTCTGGACCATGTGGCATAGTAGCAATCGCAATTACTAAATGTCCCCAACCATGTCTTTATGCATTCACACACATCTGACAGCTTCCATCTAAGTATGCAGAGGTAGACTTTAATAATTAATCATGACACATATGAATTTATTGTACTCATATTTCCAGTACTCTTCTTTCTCCCTAAGTGTCCTTTTTTTTTTCCTAGAGCATACTTCAACCCAAAGGACATACTTTTGAGAAAATACTCCATTAAAGACATTGTTGGAACAACTTATATTATTCATTAGTGTGTTCTAAAGTGGACCCAAATGGAAATGCTTTTTGCTAAAGTAAAAATACATTCATTTCTATGATCTAATTGTACAATTGGTTAGAATTTCTACCTATTGGTTCAAAGGGAAATTTGGTTTCAGTGAATTTGTTTTTAATAAAAATGTGTTATCTATGATAAATATATTTCACTTTGTTCAAATGGATTTGATTGGGAAAACATATTGAGCAGAAGTACTGGTAGAGCTTAATTTCATTGCTTTGAGAAAACGTATTGAATGCTGGTTTGAATTAAATTCTATTTGTTTTAATAAAAGTGTATTGGCCTGAGTGTACATATATTTGTTTTAGTGGCAGTGCATTGGATCCAATAAAACTATATTGGCTTCACTGCTTATGTCTCCTTTTCAGTGAAAATAGATTGAATGGGAAAACGAAAGAGGCATGAAGCAGCCAGCCCCAAGGTCTTTACTTGGCGAAAGTATCCAAGTCACTGGGAAGGAGGGAGTTTCCAAAGACTTCATATCAAAACATGCTTTTAAATTTAAATACCTTTTACTGTCAAGGACAAACATGTGAGACTGAATTGCCCCCAGAAAGAGTGTAATTTTCTGAAACAGCCCCTCCATGGACAAGTGTGGGGCTGTACATAAAAGAGGGAAAGAAAATTCTACGAAAACCAAAAACAGGTTTGTCAACATCCCTCAAGCTTTATATGGGCCTCATGGGTTCCAATAAGACGCTGTCTACTAGATAGTCCTAAATCCCTTAAATGAGCAGAAAAGAGATCATGAGTATTCCCTGAAGATGGTGCTGGCCCATCAGCACGGAAATGAGTCTGACTTTGGGCTGATTAAAAGGAGGAAGACTAGACACAAGACTACCCTGAGACCCATATCAGAATTACCTGGCTTTTCATGGATTAGAGGCCCTTAGCACGGAGATGGCCCTCCTGAGGGGGATGGCGCCGGTACTGATGTCTAGAAAATGGCAGCCTCTGCCATGTGCCGTGACCACTGTGCTTAGCTCTAGATGACTCCCAGGGGCCCAGGCACACACACACACACACACACACACACACACACACACACACACACACTCCCTTGCATAGGGCCCAGAGTCAGAAGTAGAGTAAAATAATGAGGATCAATAATGATATTGGCGGTTATTGTCTCTCCATTAAAGCAGTATTTGCTCTAAAATGTTTTCTTCCCCAGAAGATGAACTTGACCTGACTCTTCTACCCAGTTTCATTTGACCTTGATGAGAAATTCAAATACTACTTGAATCAACCTCTTTGCTCTTATTAAATACATAACAAACACATTCTAGAATTTAACCTTCTCTCTAATAACTGCTAATTCTCCACTCACACCACTACTGAAGAGCCCTAAGCCCTCAGTGAATAACTACTCATTTTTTGAATGTTTGAATTCTTACAAGATCCAACCAGATTGAGAGAGGAAAAGGAATCCATGGATTTTCCCCCTGTATAAATATTCCCAATTATGTACTGGACTTAAGAATAAATTAGAATTTGTGACAAAGAAATGTGCTGTGCTGAACTCGGAGAGGTGGGACTGTGACCCAGGAAGACACAATTTGCCAGAGTTAGGACTGACACTTCCACCACATTGTAGAATTACAACTTGGAGCTGAGTGTACCCATTTCAGAAAGGAAATGTAGTGCACAACAAAATTCACCCTCCTCACAATGGACTCTTACATGGTAATCCTAGGACATTCCTAATATCAAGCAACATGAATGTGGAAAATTCTATATATCTCACTGTCGGGTTTGGGGATTGCTATAAAGAGAGATCACGTATCTCTGGGAAGTGGAAAATCTCATGGGTAGATTTGCAGGGTTATAGAGGGGGAAAAACACAACTAATCTTTTGAGGGGAGCACTGAGAACCAGGCATTGCCTCTTGGGAAACCAGTTAAAAAAGGCAGCCCTCACTTTTCCTCCATAACCAATGAGAAAAAGAGACCAAGATAATTTCAAGAAAGCCCAGAAGGTGAGTGGGCAAGTTAGACAAAGAAGGGAGGTAACTACTAAAATGTTTGTTATTAAGTCAGTTGCCACTGTGGTCAGCTGGAGGTTGATTCCTGATAGAAATCTAGTAGCCAATACTGAACTCATGTCTTACAGTGACCTCTTTAGGGATAAGGAGCTCAGGTATTTATACCAACATGCTTAGCCTACTGCTACATGGTCAGGAGCTTCTTTGGGGAGTGTGGATTTTCTGGTGCACCCAGTCTGTCAGGTGAGCAACACAGTGGCTCTGACCACTGGAAAAGCTTTAAAGCAACAAATGCTGCTGGAAGTGGTTAGGTTTAAAGCAAGGAAAGAGAACTGACAAGATCTCTTCATGCTGCCCCGTGAAGCCCATTTTACAGATGAGTAAACTGAGATAGAGGTTAAGTAGTCTCCCCTTAAAAAAAAAAAATAGGGCCCTTCCTGGTGGTGCAGCGGGTTAAAGCACTGCACTAAGAAGCTTAAGCCACTTCCGCATGAGTTCGATTCCTGCCTGCCCCGGAGGAGTTCCACATGGCTTGGCAGACCTCTCCTGGCCCACCCGCTGCTCCCCTCAGCAGTGTACTTCGTCGATCTGTCTGTTCTGCTCCCCACTCTGTTCCTGGTGAATCCTCTCACCCTCTGCATCTCTGGCCTGTACCCCAGTTCTATATGAATAAATAAATAAATCTTTTTAAAAAAAAAAAGCGAATAAACAACACAGGCAGAATATAAACCCAGCCACTAATCCGCTTGAAAGCTGATGACTTAACCACCTAGCACACTGCCTTGGCATGCTGTCCGGCTGGAGAAGTGAGAGTGCCTTCCAAGGTTAAAAACCACATCTCAAGGGAGTATGTACCTTATCAGGGTGTGAGCTGAATGTTGTGGGAAGGGGAGGGGAACTGGAAGTGTAATAGTGCTGGGGTTTCTGCTCGAGGTGTAGCCTGAGAGTTATCTATCTCAGACTGAACTGAATCTTAGTCTCTCGGTGTCTCTTTCCTAGATGCTAACCTCAACTTGTTTTACAGCATTGCTTTGCTTAATAATTAATTAAAAATAACCATAAGAACGTGTGCTCCTGGGTCATTTCCAGTGAGCCCAGGTCCTGGCTACCTCCCAATTCTACCAACTCCCCTGTAGACCTCTTCATCTTCATCCTTTTGCTATCAGCCTTTTCATTTCTGCCTCACTTTGTAGCTGCTAGCTGTTTTATAAAGTAAGTTATGATGACTTCATGCTATAAAATAAAATAGTATTCCTCACAGCTGTTTTGACTTCATTTAATGAAATGCTGGTGACATCTGAATGTCACCATCACTGAGAAGCAGGCAAGTATCTGTGATTGCCGAGAGTGGAAAGATCAGTATTATTTCCCAGGTTAAAATGTCACGTGACATATCTGCAGTTATTGTCTTGTGTCAGCCACGGTTGCTGCGATGTCCCTCTTATTAGAGTCTTCAGGTCCTGAAACAGACCTCTAGCTCCTTTTTGTTACCTATAAATATGATTGGACAGCCCAGATGGCAAGGATGCGTGCAGTATCGTGAAGATGAGTAAAATGTGTCAGTAGACACTCTCGACTAACAATTCCTGCCATTCAAGAACTCATAAAAAATGCTGTCTCAGGAAAGTTATAGTGTGTATGTCACCCCATCAGAGAGTGTCAGAGAAACCTTTGGTTCCTTCTTCCGCGTCACACATAAAGAGGAGAGAGCGGTGCTGAGAAGACAGAGACAGCACGCATGGAGGCAAGTCAAGAAGCCAGTCTCATCCTCAATCAATTATGTGAGTGTACTACCAAGTCAATGAATGCACAGTGTGAGAGCTTACAGCAGATGGACGAACACTTGTCGGCTATCTGGAGCTGCGGGAGAGTCAGATTTATTTTCAAAGCTTGTTTGTCTCATTTCTCCTGCCTGGTGCTGGAAGGCAGAGCATGCATCTGTGATTTTTCAAATGCAAGAGATCTCCAACTATTTTCTAGCACGGTCTCTGTGGGCTAAACTCTCTAAGACATCTGGGCTCTTTTCTCCTCAGGCTGAGGATAAGGAGTGCAGTTTTAACTTCCTCCTGCAGGTCTCAGCAAAGACAGAATGAGTTTGGCTCATTCCATGCACTGGCCTCAAAGACTCACCTGGACTATGGACTTCCAGACACACTCCCCTATGACCTCAGGGATGGGCCCTGAGGAAAGGAAGAGGAAGCTCCTGTGGAGGCCAGCCCGAGTCACGATGGTACATGGGGTTGTTGGCACTGTCAGTGACACTGCTGTCACTTTTCCCAGCCACCAAGGTTTCTGGCATTCTCAGTTGATGGAGGACTTGAGATGAGCTCTCATCTGAACTGATTAAGGAGGGAAGGAGCATGTTTGAGTGAGAATCGGTAATTTCAGAGCATCTCCCATCCTGCTCTAGAATGCTCTTTTTTTTTTTTGTTGTGGGTGAAATCATCTTTTCCATTTTGTAAATCGGAGCAAGTAGAAGTTCGTTCATGTTGTTGAATCAAACAAGGAGGTCATGAATATGACCTCCTGACCCAGTCTATGAGCAAAAAGGCTCATTAGACAAAATTTAAGTACTGCAGGGCAGAGCAAGTCTAATGTGGAGGAAGGCAAATCTCAGGCTCTGTGTCTTAGTGTATTCATTCCTTCATTCATTCATTCATCTATCCATTTGAATCCTAGCTCACCACTAACCAATTAAACTAGACATTCTGGGTGATATTCTCATGTGATCAGAGTTCACTCACTGTACCAGACACTGAGGATAGCGCAACGCAGAGAGCACAGCTCCTGCTTTCATGGTCCATGGTGATGAAAGTGACCAGAGCCATGGCAGAAGTAGGTCCATGAAGGAGTTCACAGTGACCGTCTGGAGGAGCTGCTTTCAAAGAAGCAGCAGGAGTTTTGCATTGTTCTGCCAAAGAATGGGGAAAGCAGACCTAGTAGCATTCTGGAGACTCTCCCAGAAGCTCCCTGGCACCTGCATTTATAATTCAGAGGAAGAAGGTGGGCAGGTGGGATGACAGGAGAGCCTTGCTGGGGAGTTCAATCCATCTTTATAGGAAAATCCTTTGAATAGACTAGGGGTTAGACTGCAGGTTCAGAAAGGACATCTAGCAACTGATTGGGAAAGAAATAGGAGAGACTTAGAGAATGAGCAATCCAAAATCATTAAAATGTGTCACCTTTTCTAACTAGGGCTCATATTTGGATCTGGAAAAGAAAGATAGTGAAAGTTTTTCAGGAAAAAAAATTATCATAAAATTTCCATTGTGGTGTTTTAAGGAAGTCCTTTAAAAAAACTAAAGAACTGAAATTGAAATTGAAATATTGAGAGTTTTACTGCAATTATCTGTCTTTGGGGAGATATGTGCATATACATATATAGTTTGGGGTTTCTTGAGTGATGATGTTTGGTTAAGTCCTACTATCTTCCACCTTCTGGCTGAAAGGATAGTAAAGAACCCAGCTTTGGGGTTCAGAAAACTCTAAATTTAAATCCTATCTCTGGCCCTAACTAACCATGCAACCTTGGGAAATTTACTTAACCTCTCTGTACCTGGGATCATTCATCTCCAGAGGAGAACAACAGCATCCCCCTTCCTGGGCCCCAAGATGGAGCCTGTGTGGAGATGTGCTGCAGCCTGGCCCTCTGGGAGCACTCAACAAAGACGGAAGGAACCACAGGGCAAAAGACTAAAAGCAAATGATTCAGAAAGGAAATGGGATGCTCCACGAAGTGACCCCTATTTATTTCTAGTTTAATCCACCCTGGCATGATCGAGCAACATTATTCGTTTTTTTTTGTTTTTGTTTTTGTTTTTGTTTTTTTTTAAGATTTATTTATTTGTGCATACAGAACTGGGGTACAGGCCAGAGACGCGGAGGGTGACAGGATTCACCAGAGACAGAGCGGGGAGCAGGACAGGCAGATCGATGAAGTACACTGCTGAGGGGAGCAGCGGGCGGGTCAGGAGAGGTCTGCCACGCCATGTGGTCACCTCCGGGGCAGGCGGGAATCGAACTCATGTGGAAGCGGCTTTAGATTCTCAGTGCTGTGCTTTAACCCGCTGCGCCACCAGGGAGGGCCCCATTATTCGTTTTTTAACAAAAAGAGAAGAAACTCAACAAAAAGAGAAGAAACTCATCATTGCTGGATGAGTTGGTCCTTCTGGCCAGTCATAACCTCTGTGCAGAAGAACTGCATTGACCTACTGGTTTCTTCTCCAAGCTCCTGAACCAACTCCTGACCACCCAAAAAAACTGCAGAGCTGCTGCTACTCTCACTCATCCTGGGAAAGACAGAGGAGGACTGGGCCCATTCACGGATCACCTCTACAGCCACCCCTCTGTGGCTGAGCTGAGGGATGTGTTCAGAGATCCCCTTTCCCCTTTCATGTGCTATTAAATCAGATACTCTATCAGCAGAATTAGTTCATTTGGTGTCTGCCCTGCAATGTCCTGCGACTTGTGTGATGTCTCTCGCAAATGGCCCTGCACTCTAGGCCCACTTTGGCAGTTTATATCCTGCAGAGCAGGCCATACTGCCCAAGAATCTGACTGCCTTCCTCTAAGCGAAAGATGATGGCTTGCACAAAGGATAATTATGCTGAGCATTTTGCCATGTGTAAACCTGCAAATTGCAAACACTGTAGGTCAGATGCTGGCCTGAGCCCTGAAGTCCCCACACACTCCCCACCCTTTAGCTTCTCTGCTCTGCATGGGTCTGCCACCTCCACACCAGTGCCCACATATGTGCTTCTGCTGGGATTTAAAACATGGAGAAATCCTCTTCTCCAAAGAATCTGGGACAGATCTAAGAGCATTGCCACTTTTATATTCTCCCACAAGAATTGTGGACTGAAAGTCACACCAATAGTTCCATTCCCTCTTATTTGCATTTGTCACCTACTACATGCAAAAGTCGACAATGACAATGGCTGGACCTCGGCATAATAACCACGCACTCTGAGGTCAGTGAGGCTCTCAAGCACACACTGCCATCATCAAGTGGGGCACGTAGATCATTGACGTGACTCTTCGCTGGCTGTGGGCACTCTGCCTGCTTTCCCTTATGCCAAGTTGTATTTAGCCAAGGGCTTTTAATCAGTTATTCTCTCTTTTCCTAAAGTAGAAAGTCAACATGTTAGGGAAGTGTGTGCACCTGTACCAGATAAACCTTAGGGCAGTGTATGGCGAATATTTAACCTGGGCTTAGTGTTTGCCAGTTTCCATGATATAAAGACTGCCAGCAAGGCTGATTGGATGCCGTGTTGGGAAGAGGTATTTGTAACACCCCCTTCCATAATATTTCAACAAAAATAACCTGGGAGAGAGAGAGAGAGAAGTAGAAAGAGGGAGGGGAGACTACTTTTACCAGATAGAAGCTGGAGTGAGGAGCGACCCCTTCATCTCCAGCCTGTGAAATACACACCTGAGCCCCATCCTGCTTCCAGTCTGGGGAGCTCCTAGGCACAGCCAGCACCTTTCATTGTGGTCACTGCAATTGTGCCAAAACCTGGAACCGCAAGGCCTGAGCCAAGATAGCTCTGCTCCTCAGATAAAGCGGGCCAAGTGAGCACCCTGTACCTCACATCCTGCTACAAATAGCTCCAGGGGACCTGCAAAGTCTGGGGCAGACCTTGCTGGACTGCTCATGGGAAGGGACCTCGGCCATGCCAAGATCACTGTCCACAGATGCTGAGCCCCTCACGAGAGGTATCACTTATCAGGCATCTGTGTGGCGGGAAGGATAAGACTGTGAGAGCAGATGGCCAAGTCAGAATCCCAGCTTTACACATATCACCTGTGAGTCTGGGGCAAATGGGGCAAATGACTTTATCCCTGAAACTTGCAGTTTTCTCACAAGTAGCATTGTCCCTTCAGGGTGGGTAAGTTCCAACAACTCAACACAAGTGAAGCATTTGGCATCTGGGGTGACCCAAAGCAGGTGTATGACACACTTACTCTTCACCACCACTGGAGGTGAGTTTTACTATAAGTCTCACTTATAAGTGAGCAATAGGGGCTCACAGAAGTCAAACCACAGCCAGGGCCTGGCAGTTGGCAAGCTGGGAGCTACATGTGACCGCCGGCAGCTGGGTCTATGAGACGCAGAGGAGTGACTGGTGCACAGTGATAGGGGTGGTAGGTGGGGACGCCGGGGGAGGGGTGGGGCCCATGGTGCACCCAACCTGTGTGCCCTGGGCTGTCCTGGGCCGGCTGAGGGAACTGGCTGCAGTCGCTGAGTGAGCACAAACAGTAGAATGGGCTGCCCAGGGCCAAGGCAGCCACTAACAAGTTACAGCCGCCGTCTAACTTTACAGCCTTCGTTTTTCAATATAAAAATACTACTGTACGTGCCACAACATGTGAAACAAACAGAATCGTGCCACCAGAAGGCCCTCCTCAGTCATAAGTGTCCATGAAATAAACCTTTTTAGTATTAAATGACCCCACCACCTTTGTTTCCTCTCATTAGAGTTTAGAAATTCTTCTGAATTCACCCTGGGAAATGCTGGAGGTGGAGCAGGAAAATTCTGGAGAACACAGTCAAGCTGTTGGCCTCAGAGCCTCTTGAATATTTGCAGTGGGGGTGGAAAGCCTTGGAGTTTCCACCATGTACTCAGTTTTCTGGACATCCCTACAGGAGTGAAAAACCAAAGAGAAAGCTAAGGATGGCAAACCCACTGTCCAGAGCCAGACTGGTAGTTTCTTGGTTTTGTGATAATAAGTTGCTATGCTGATTCAACCAACACCTGCAATAATCATACCAGTCAACATTCATTTAGCGTCTACTATGCTCCAGTAACAACCTTTTAAGGTCACAAGCTACTTTCGTTATGACATTGTCAATGTATAGCTAGAATAATAGCAACACTAGCTAACCTTTATTGAATAATTACCATGGTTACTTTGCCTCCATTATCACACTCATCTTTAAAACTTCATAGCAGTGCTTTTCGGGTTGGTGATTTTATCATTCCTGTTATACAGATAATCAAACAGGTTTAGGTAGTTAATACCCTTCCTCACCTCTGTCTCATCTCTTTGACCCTACCCATTGGCTCTTGAAATTTCTGTCTCCCTCATACTTCCTTTTAGTTCCACTGTCCCCAGCAGGTGAAAGCCACAGAGCCTCCTGTCCTTGCCTTCTAATCTTGGCAGTCAGATGAGGTCCTGAATTGACACTCAGAACATGTAACACCAATGAAGAAAACTTTACTTATGAATACCCTTGTTGACTGCAATCATTTCAACATCCTTCAAAGCTTCCCCTCAAACCAGTCTCTCACTGCTCTTTCAGTGTGTCTTCCATAATCCCTGATCTGAATCAACAAATTCAAGTTTCCAGTGGGCTGTGTGTGAGATGCTGTGGGGTGGGAACATGGATTAGAAATCTTAAAAATCCTTTTTAGAACTTTAGACCATTTGTAGATGGTCCACAGGTATGAGTAACAACCCCTTATCATTACTATGTGCTAAACTTTATATTAATTGCTTTTATTTTGCATCCATTAACTTATTTAATCCATCTAACAATTTTATGAAGGAGGTGATATTCTTACTCTATTTTACAGATGAGAAAGCTGAGTCTAGAAGAAGACTGATCATTGATCCCAAGGTTACCCAGTCAAGATGGGGAGGACTTGGTCACCAAATCTCTCTTGGTGTTAGGGGAAGCATCTATTAGAGCACAGCAGCCCCCCAGTTTCTGTTAGCCATTTGAAACATTTCTAAAGTCCACCCCCCATCAATTCTACATTTTCTCTCTAGTACATGAGCAGATGAAATACAATATGTGATTTGTACCTTCCCAGGGTCTATGCAAAGGACAGACATCTGGAGTCAGAATCTCTGCAGATTTGTATTTTGGAAGGAACTCCCCAATAATCCTCACAGGCCAGGTTAGAATCTGCCCAAGGACAATCCCGTTGAGTCAATAGCTCCCAATCAGACCAGTATTACTTCCCTGTTAAATTACTCTTAATCCTTTTGCTTTACTTGAATCCTGAAAGTAGATCAACAGATGCTTGCTCACAGGAAATTTAACTATTTTGACAGCACAGAAGAGCAGCACATCTGGAAGTTTTTGGGCCCAGCTATAAGGAGACTTGCCCACCCTAAACAAATGGATTAACTGCATCCGGCTCCATCACTTAACTTCCCATGGTGACTGACTTCCGGAGCTGAGCTTACCACCAGCCAGGCGGAAGGGGGTAAAAGAACTTTTTAATGTAAGGTAAAGTAAAGAGGGTGTTTTTTTTTTTCTTCTCCTGGCTTATTTAAAATGGCAGTTCCACTTGAAATAAATTTTTCTTATAAGAAAGTTCTCAGAAAAAAAAAAGAAGAAAGTTCTCAGGTATTTAATAAAATCCTAGAAAAAATATACTTGTTCAAATACTTTAACTCTCACATGAAATAAGTATTTACAAAATTTTGTTTTGGGCACTGATGCTACAAGAATATTAAAAATTATTGACTTTATCAGTGAGTGAATTCTTCCTCTAAAAAATTTTTAATTAAGATCACAGCTTTTTGGGGCCCTTTCTGGTGGCACAACGGTTAGGACACAGCACTGCAGGTGAGCCTCATTCGCTTCAGTGAGAGTTTGATCTCCGGCCCCGGGGATGATCCACATGGCGCAGCAGACCTCTCCTGACCCATGGGCTGCTGCCCTCAGCAGTGTAATTCATTGATCTGTCTGTCCTGCTCCTGGCTCTGTCTCTGGTGAATCCTCTCACCTCTGGCTTGTACCCCAGTTCTGTATGCATTAATAAATAAATCTTAAAAACAAACAAACAAAAAAGATCACATATTTTGAAAACTGCAGCAAAAGGAAAACACCTTGGCTGAAACAAAAGCTACCTTTCTCAGCAAAAAATAAAGTTACTAAGGTGGAAAATCAGGTTAATTCCACTTTCGCTAATCACATCTGAAATGAAATAATTTTATAACGCTATTTTCCTACCTTGCAAATACCTGGAATATTTATTTATTTTCCCTCCAGAGGAAATAAGGGTAAATGTTACCTGTAAGTTACATACTCAATTAATGCAACAACAATGATTCTGGATGCATTAAATACGGTCCAGGTATGTAGAATTTGAGATCTGACCTTAAAAATGAAGAAAATATTATTGTAATTACTCCGTTTGCTAAAAACAAATGATGTGGCATTTGAATCCAAGGCTTCTATCAAAAGCAGTTGAGTGTCTCATCAGTTCACACCTTTCCATTTTAATGGAGTTGGGGCTGAGCCACTGCATTTACAATTATCCAGGCTGACTTCATCCCTTTGAAATGACTTAAAAAGATTAGCATTCATGGATTATTTATTAGCTCCTCGTGAATGTATTTCCAAGAATGGAAACAACATATTGCATCAAAGTCTAGTTTCCAAGTTTAACTCTTTTAATTAACAGCACGGCTGCAGGTTGTGGTAAAAGGCAGCTCTGAAGTCAGAGGACATTTTGTCTTGCTTTTTCCTCCACATGCGCCTTGAGTAGCAGTCTTTGTTCGTAGCAAGCTCAAAGGGAATGCTAATTCCAGTTCTAGTGACCGACTGTGATGTCCTGTAAAGACTCTGCTTGCAGAGAGCAGGCTGGAGAGGCAGCTGCTGCTGGCCTGCCGAGCCATCACCGATAGGGATTGCCTGTCGAGGACTCAGCACAGAGCTCAGTGACATGGTGGCACTGACAGTTTAACCCAAACACACTTTCTGCCCAGATAACAGAAATGTCATGCACGAGTTCCTGACAGCACCCCCAGAGGGACCAGCTCCAGTGTGAGGCAGTGCTGGTGGTGCAAGGCCTCTCTGCTATCGGCAACTCTTCATCATCTGTCTGTCTGCAAACCTTACCTTGTGTAAGTGGAAATAGTCCAAACGCTGTGGGACAGCAAATCTCACTGGAATGGGGGGGGGAGGCGAGTAATGGGGAGGTGGTAGGAGGGGACTAGTGCTGAACCCAGGCCAGCAAGCCGGGCCCTGGAGTTCAAGCTGACAAAATCATCTGAGACCTGCTTTGCAGGGGAGCTAAACTCCCATAGAATGAGAAAGCAAAATGAGAGAGAAATAAACTGGGGTGGAGGACCTGGACAAAAATGGCACTCAAATCTGGGTCTTTTAAGCCTTGTCTTAACAAAGCAGGGGAGGTGAAAGCAAGGAAGGCATGTCTATCGCAGGAAGCCTGGTACTTGTCTAAGGACGTCAGGATTCTTCACGCAGGTTTGATTTACATACACTTTACATGCAGAGGCTGAGAATATATTTTGCTACTTTTTTTTTTTT
>NW_004567106.1:26941270-26968016 GCF_000260355.1 Condylura cristata
CTCCTCCGGGGCAGGCGGGAATCGAACTCATGCGGAAGCGGCTTTAGATTCTCAGTGCAGTGCTCTAACCCGCTGCGCCACCAGGGAGGGCCTTCTTTTGCTTTTTAACCAAATGACAAAACTGATAGATAAAACACATGCTACCCTTTCAGCAAATCGGATAGAGCAAAATTTATAAACTGTACAAATGATGACTGGTTATTTGCTTTTGCAAAGCTGTTTCTGCAGAATCCTTCTGGATTGTTCCATTGAAACAGGGGTGCCCCAAGATACCCAAACTATAAGTTGATTTATGAAAAGTTTGTTTACACAAAGAGGCATCCAACAAGACCCACCCACAGCTTTTTCCTGTATATGCTAGATTGGAGACATATAATAGAGCAGGACCATTTTATAATTTATGTTTCTTTTCTTGGTACAAAATTTCTGAGATTCATGCTAAAACAAATTTAAGTAATGAAAATTACTTTTTAGTGCAGTAAAAAGGGATTTATAATACTTAAAATATGAACTGAGATGGCATAGTTAAAAAGTTATAATTCTTCTTACAATTCTTACAAAGTGCAAAGAATGAGAATTGAGATGATCCCAAAAAAACATTTTAAGAGTAAGGATGCCGCTTTGGATCAATTAAAATCCAATCCATAACTCATGAGAAAATTGTTGCCGTAACTGATCTGATTTGTCGATTTGCTCATTGAGAGCTCAGTGGCCACGTCATTCATTTGTCAACTCACTCATTCCTTTATTCATTCATTCGGCAGCTCTGTCTCCAGGGCTCCCAGTGAGGCAGACAATGTGTTGGATACACACTGCAGTAAACATGAAACATATTCTTTTCTTTTATTAAAAAAAATAGTTATTTTTACTTATTCATGCAAAGACTGGGGGACAGGCCAGAGAGGTGAAATGATTCATCAGAGACAGAGCAGGGAACAGAACAGGCAGATCGACTGAAATCCACTGCTGAGAGGGGCAGCGAGACAGGAGAGGTCTGCTGCGCCATGCGAGTCAGCTTCCTGGCTGGGGGATTGAACTCGTGCAGTGGCTGGTGATAGCTTCATAGTACTGAGACTTAACATCTGTGCCATGAGGGAAGCTCCAAGAAATTTATTTTTGAGGAGTATGTAATCTAATGAGAAAGAAAAAGCAAGTCTACATAGAACTACTTTACAAGGCCGGATAAGCTAAATGCAAAAAGAGTGGAAAGAAAGTGGCCTGAGAGGCCACATCCCATTGAGGTTTTACTAGAGCTGACTGCAAGCAGTGAGGGTCAGAGTGGTACTAAGGAAGATGCCATGAACACCTGAGTAGAGAAGGTCCAGGGAATCCTGCTGTGAAATAATCTGTATCTGTGGACATGGGGCAAGAGAGGAACATTTCTGTATTTGACTCCTGTGTTTGTTGCTGTCATTGTTCAGGATACCTATGCCCACTAGGTTATTTTTATAAAATGTAATTACTATGACAAACGAATTTCAGGGCAGAATCCCAATATATGTATTCACAGAGAGAAAAATGACACATATTGGTTGAGCAGAAAAAAATTAGAAAATAATATCTAGAACTTTGTCATTTTACAAACTGAAACTCTATACCACTGGGCACTTATTTCCACTCCCACCTCACATCCCTCCCTTTCATCCTTTGTTTTCATCCTTTCTGTTTTTACGATTTTTGCTATTTTTAATAATTCATATGAGTGGATCATAAAGTAATTGTCCTTCTGTGGCTGGCCTATTTGGCTAAGCACAATGTCTTCTATATTCATCTATTATGTAGTTTGTGACAGGATTTCCTTTTTTAAAGCTGCATAATATTCCATCATGTGTATATACCACTTTTGTACTTACCTGGTGATGGACACCTGGGTTGCTTCCATTTCTTGACTGTTGTGAATAATGCTACTATGAACACAGGTGTACGAATACCTCTTTGACATAATGCTTTCCATCCTTTTGGATATATACCTTGAAGTAGAATTGCTAAATCATGTGTCATCTCATTTTTTAATTTACTGAGGAAATGCCATATAATTTTCCACAGTAGCTGCACCATTTTCCCACAAATAGCACTTAGATTCTAGTTTGTCCACACCTTTGCCAACACTTACTTTTTGTTCTTTGAATAATGGCCATCCTAGTAAGTATGAGGTGCTATCTCATTGTGGTTTTGATTTATATTTCTCTTATAATTAACAATGTTTAATATCTTTGCATATGTCTGTTGGCCATTTGCGTATATTCTTTGGAGAATTATCCATCTGTATATTTTAAATTATAATGCTAAAAAATAAAATAGGATATTATACATATGGCTTTATTATAACATACTTTATCAATTATACCACAATTATCTTTTTATATCAATAGTTTTATACTTGTTTTGTTGATTTAAGTGACTACAACAATTAATCTATCTTTTATTGTACAAAATTTCAAAAAGTATCCTTCTGCATCTGTTCATGTATTTCTAAAAATAACTTCTAGAAATATTATTTTAGGACTAAAAGGTGTAGTTTGAAGCTTCTTAAGCATTTTAACATAATACTATTTTAGTAAAACTGTTTTAATTTGTGTTTCTGTAAATGATATGAAAGTACTATTTTCTCAAATATACCAATCACCTTTTAAAAATTTTTGACAAGCTGATAGTTAAACTCATGTCAGATTATTTGCATTTCTTTCATTACCTGTCTTTGCCATTATAATGCTTGATTGGTTTGTCTATTTTCTTGTTTTGAAAGGCCCTTTTAAACTTTAAGGGCATTGACCCTTTGTTATATATTTTACAAGTATTAGGGTAT
Source organism: Condylura cristata (assembly GCF_000260355.1). Taxonomy (NCBI): domain Eukaryota; kingdom Metazoa; phylum Chordata; class Mammalia; order Eulipotyphla; family Talpidae; genus Condylura; species Condylura cristata. The sequence continues at coordinate 26,944,077 of NW_004567106.1, forward strand.
CCTTTCAATGATCTTTAATTTTTGTATTTCTCTCAGTTAGGCGAAAAGTCATTCTATTTTCTCAAATAGAAAGAGGAACGACATTAAAACATTCGCCATAATTCCATGTTGTAGAAGTAATCCCTCTTAACACAATTGTGTACATTCCTGACCTTTTCCTCTTGTTTTTTAAACATAAAAACTTGGATTGTATATATATTCTATTTTGTGATGTGCTTTTTTACTTTATTATCATATGTAGGTTTCCATAGCAACACATTTACATGTATCTTGTGCATGTTTTGACTATTTTCCGTAGCACATGGAGCTTAAATGAAATCTCTGACAAATCTTCAGAAAGTAAAAGATTCAACCTCTAGTCCCAGCCAAGCTTCGGCTGGTCCTGGAATGTGCTCCATTGTAGGGTCCACAGGATGTGCGGCCCTATCTGCTGAGCTCCCTCTGTGTGTAGAGCTGTAATAAGTCCATGATGTGCTGGGGAAAATCCCTGGAAAAAGAAGCCACAGGTAATGATCTCAAAGCCTGGGCTAGGGTCACTGGAGTCACCAGTGACCTGCCTGAGGATTCCTGGTCTCTGAGTCTTAGGAAAGACATAGCCCCACATTATCAGGCACAAATGGCTTCCCTTAGTCTTCGATTGACAGTAGGATGGCAATTCCATTTGGTGGGCAAGGAATGGGTGGTGGGGTTACCAGATAGTCTGTCAGGTTGGTTTTGGGGGTAACCAGCAATCAAGGGAGCTAAACAAACCAGTAGTAGAAGTAAGCACGCTGCGTATCTAGAATGAGTTCTTTTAGCTGGTCACATTACAAAAAGCACAAAACCTAATACTATCTTAGCCATTTCTAAGATACAGTCAATAGTGTTGTAGATTCACATTGTTGTGCAACCGATCCCCAGAGATACTTCTAGCAAAACCAAAACTTGATAACTTTTAAAGCACAACTATCCATTCCTTTCTCTGGCCAGCCCTTAGCAACCACCATTTTTAGTATCTAACAAATGCTGTCACATTTCACATTCCCGTCAACCATGCTCAAGGATTCCAATTTCTCCACAATCTCACCATCAGCTGCGATTTTCTAGGTGGTTTTTTGGGTAACAGTCATCCTAGTGGATATAAGGTACCTATCTCATTATGGCTGAAATTTGTATTTCATTCACTTAGAATGAGTTCATAGAGGAAGAGAAGTAGCTCTACCATTCAGGAGTTGAACCTTAGTCATAGCTTTGATGTTGGTTCATAACCCAGTACAGCCTCATCACTATTTCACTTTTAGCAGTCATACAGTCAGAGAGTCTAATACCCCTGCTAACTCTCTATGTTCTACTTAGCACACAGAAGGACTGGGCTCATCTTCCAGGGCAACAATGCTAATAATATTACTCCAAAGAGCCAGCCATATATGAACAAAAGGTCCTGCGGGCAGCTTGTCAGGATCTCCTACGGTCCATAGAACAAGGCAGGACCTGAAGTCGCATCACAGTAAACACTACTAGCAGCTTACTCTAAATCCGTGGGTGACATCTATCTTAAAATATAATCCACTCTGAACTGAGCACTTATCACTTTATCTGCACCACAAGTCCAACCATATGTCTCTGTTATCCCCCTTCAATGACTAGAAACAAATTCAGAGTTTTGAGTTTCAACTGTTTCATTCTTGTAGCTGCTAAGACAATAACAGATTAAATTGGATGAACCAAGCGGCCATACTTCTTGTAAAGTTATCCCTAGAGATAAATGTACAATGTTGTTTTGGAGGCTGTGGTGGTGTCTGCAGTGTAACTAAGGTTGACAGACTGCCTGCGTGTGGGTGGCTGTCTCCTTTCCAGCTGTGACCAACTGAATTATATCACCTGTCCTGTTTGATGTATTAGGATATGCCCAAGCTCAAGATGCATGTTGCTGCAATAGGGAAATTAATGTCCACCACTGGAGGCAATTAATAATGATTAGGAGCAAAACAGCGGGGTTAAATCTGTGCATTTAACAGAGTGTTCATACACTTTTATACTATATTTCAGCCTAGTTGTTCAAAGGGAAAAAATAACCCTTTGGGGGACCAGAACAATCTTATCTTAATTAACGGGGAAACTTAGATGAAATGTCAAAGTCGCTTCAATGAGACATGTTTATTCATTATTTACTTAATCCTCCCTTTCTGGTGTTAGAAAAAAAAAACATTGCACAAAAAGGTAGTATACCAAGGAGAGAGGCATTCAGATAGGGAAACTGGACTTTTAGAGGAAATTCTCACTGCTTCTGTTTTACAATTAATTATTATTGCAATTAAAATATAAAAACAGCAGTAAATTGGCAGCACCACTTTATTGTACAGCTCCATAAAATCTGCATGTGAAATACTTAGTGGCGGGCAACTGACTTCTGTTTGCTAACTAACATCTAGCCATACATTTGGATATTAGAAATTTAAAGTGAACAAAGGCTTTTGCTCAAAAAACTCAAAAACCATTGAAAGCAGATTGGTTATAAATCTCTGAGGCAGAAGAGCCTGAGCGGTATTGATGTCTGCAAGTACACACATGCTTCTGACTAGGCATTTATGTCACCATGTATTAGTGTAAAGTATACACAATACAAATATTCATTGGTCAGATATTTTATTAGGAAATTTCATTAAGCAAATTAAAATGTAATCAGCCACGGGCTGGACCTGATAGCCCTGAGAAGATTATATACTTAGCCCAAGTGATAATGCAATTCTCATTAATTAAAAACTATGCGATAAAGGTCTTAGGAAACTTCCAAGCCCTATTTTATTATGGTGGAATGTGGGAAGAGACTCTGAAATGATGCCTCTGCTGTGCACTGCGTGATGATGGCCCCTGGAAGGTCTGTTTTGCACGACCTGGCCTTGTCATCGGTGCAAGGTCGCTGTGGGGGTGATCCTCCTTACAGAGTGCTCCTCCTCTCCGCTGTGTCCTCCAGACTGTCTCAGGCTGCTGGATCCTAAAAGAGACTCAATTCATAGTGAAAAATTCAGCCCACAATCATTTATTTGGCTAACGAAACCCAACCAGATAATTGGACATAACTGAAATATTTGAATTTTAATAGCAAATATAAATACTTGGCAACATATTTCATATGACTATTTTGCATCCTGTGATTCCATGTCCAAACAGTTGTTTAGCTTCAATAATTCATTCATTTGTTCATTAAATAGACTTTATGTCCTTATCATCATGATTTATTCATTTGCCTCAGAAATCTCACCATGGCTGAACACGGCTCAGTTTAGTTTCAGAGACAGGCAGGATAAGTCTGTGTATCAGTAAATCACGGTAAATTCTGACCATGTTATTTTTGTTATTTTTAAGAACTCTTTCACTGAACAGATAATATTTTTGCATACCAACTCTGTGTAAAGCACTACTAGAGATGGATGTGGATCACAAAGATAGAAAATATGGAAGCAGGAGCCTGCTCTAAACTTACCAGCATCTAAGTGCTGACTTTGTGCTAGACAGTTCCCATTCGGCTTCACAACAACCCCATGAAGCAAGCATTATTCCCATATAGATTTAGGGAAACTAAATCTAAGTCTCTGGGACATGACTTGACCTGTCCAAGATTGTACAGTCGTGATGGAGAGTACGTGTTCCAACTTCAGCCATCTGTTTTCAGGGTCCTGAGGTCTTGCTTCCACATAACAGCTGTATCTTAAGGAACGAGATGGCCCAAATAACAAGTCCCAAAGACTCAGCAAGTCCATGCAGCCCATCTCTTGGTCAAAGATCAGTCTCTCAGTCAATAATTACCAGAAAACCCCTAGCAATCTCTCATATTAATGAAGTCTGCTCAAGTTGTTACACAATGTTCATGTTAAGGGGCCAGTTGCACTATCCAGGTCCCAGCCCCCAGCAGACAGGGAGAAGACAATGCTCAACCTTCACAATGGCCCTGCTCTCTCCTCTTGGCCAACTGATCTGTTTCTTAACTTCTTATTGGATTTCAAGCTCCCCAGCTGTGGTCTCTTGTTGTTGGCAACAGGTTGGACAATTCCTTTCAAGCTTGATGAATCTGAGTTGCCCATTCAGCTCCCCTTCTGCCCTCTCCCCTAGTTTTATTCTCCCCTTCCACCTATAAGCATAGATGGCAGTCATCTCATCTCCTACCAGCCCTGCCCTGGAGAAACCACTGGGTAGCAACCCTGCCCTCCCCCCCCCCATCCTTTCCTACCTTGCCAAGAGGGAAGGTGTGGATAAGGCACAAAAATACAGCAGAGGCGGGCCCTCCCTGGTGGCGCAGCGGGTTAAAGCACAGCACTGAGAAGCTTAAGCCAGTTCCGCATGAGCTTAAGCCAGTTCCGCATGAGTTCGATTCCCGCCTGCCCCGGAGGTGACCACATGGTGTGGCAGACCTCTCCTGACCAGCCCGCTGCTCCCCTCAGCAGTGTACTTCATAGATCTGCCTGTTCTGCTCCCCACTCTGTCTCTGGTGAAGCCTCTCGCCGCCCCTGAGCTTCTGGCCTGTACCCAAGTTCTGTATGCACAAATAAATAAATCTTTAAAAAAAAATACAGCAGAGGCTCTCAAACTTGGGGTGTACTGAATCTTCTGGAAACTCATAGAAATATAGGCAACCGAACTCTTCTTTAAGCCCACTGACTCTTGAGGGTGTGTTTTAACATGTTTCCCAGGTGATGAAGATGCACACCAGCCCCACTGTAACAAGAGGGTGCTGGCTGCATGCACACATCTTCTTCCCCACCCCTGAATAAAGAATTTCATCAGGTTGAACTTTTTTTTCATCTCAAGAGAAGGGAAAAAGGAAATAGCTACTTCACTAATTATTTCAAATGATTATTAATCTCGCAGTGTGTCATCACATGGACTTCAAACATGGACAACGACCTAGAAATTGTAGCCCTTTGTTCTTAGAATTAGTATTAGAAAATTATATCTCCCTTGAACAGCTTTCCTTATTTCTCTACTTGTGAACAGGGGACAAAAAAAAAAAAAAAACCCTTACATATTAGAGAACTGTGAGAGAGCAGGCCTAAATTTTTAAGCAGCTGTCCAAGAAACTTATGATGAAAGGTTTTACAAATCAGTGTACCTATATTACTTAGCCATTAATGATTTCATTGCCAGGTTAATCCTCACAGTCTCACAAGGTGGGTAACATTATCCAACCCTGTCCTGGTGGGTCATAGACAGGTTTCCACACCATATGGGTCTCTCCCACAGATACCCAAGCACAACATGGCAGCTGGTATCCACTCAGAGGAGAGACAAAAAAGGAAGAGAAAACCCAAGACAGAAATTGCAATCTTCCTAATTTGTGAGGCAACGTGCCTGCCATCACTTCCATCATATTCTACTTTTTATAATACAGTCCACACTTAAAATCATGGATACTAGAAGGTGGGGTGCCACTGAGGACCATCTGCAAACCCCCCACCAAAAGTGGCAAAGTTTCTCTTCATTTTGGGAAATTAGAACCTGCCAATGGAAGTCACTGGTGAAATATATATTTTTATGGTCATTGGAGAAGGGGATACATCAAATCAGTAATCTGAGTCATTTTTATCAGTTCCAGCCACTGTGTAGCAGTGACTATGGCACTAGCACCCTCACTTCACCCACCCAGCCAGCCAGCACTGCAGTGGTCATGTACTGCTCTGGACACTAGGGGTGCTGCAGAGCCTGCCTTCACAGGGCTCACCATCTACAGGATTGGTACAGACAAGCAAACAGGCAGTTACCACAGATGAGGCAGTACCATTGACAAGTCTGCACGTGATGGAAGCCCAGTGTCAGACCCTGCTCAAGTTTGAGAGCTGGTCAGGGCAGACTTCCAGGAGGAGGTGTTATCTAGATTCATCTGAGCACCAGAAAGAGTTTGTCAAGTGGAGAGTGGCCTGTACAGGAGGAGAAGTGATGGGAGAAACAGGAATTTCTTCAGCTTTCAGATGGAAGCCAACTGACAATCCAACAGTGAACATCTGAACCCCTAAAAATTTGTGAAGGTAAGTATGAGCCCCTGGGCCTCAACACAACACTTCCAAAAATATAGCGGAGCTTGTTTAAGGCAACCAGGCCAAAAAAACAAAACTTTGGTGGTTCTGGTAGAATTCCATAAGCATTGGATAAATGAATTATCTTGTGCTGATCAGAAGTTCCATGTCTTTAATTTACAGAAATTAGAACAAGAATTAATCACTTAATAAATATAGCTTTCTTTTCTCAATTCCCTCAACAATTTTATATTTTATGCTATCTTACTATAGCTTAATCTCTGTAACTGGTCTTAAGAACCCAGTTTTTATATGAATAAATAAATCTTTTTTAAAAAATAAAACTATAAGAAGTATAGAAAAGTGTGACAAATAGAAATCACAAAGTAAAATGAAGCTAACGTAATGATCCAATTATATTGATAGTCACACTCAGTAGAAATGGTCTTACCTTTCTAGTTAAAGATTGAGACCACTAATGTACAACAACTAACAAAAAACAGAGTCAAACTATGCTTTATAACTAATATCTGTAAAATATAAGGATATGGAAACTTCAAAAAACAAAAGAAAGAATATGACAGGTATATCACTGGGATGAGAGTTAACTAGAAAATTCCAAACAACAGTGGCTTTACAAGGGTAGAAGTCTATTCGACGTAACATGATTTCAGCTCTATTTAATGGTTCCACAATCGGTGGTCTTGACTGAGAGGTACCACATGGCTGCATCTGCATTTGGAGATACAGGATGAGCGAAGCATGAAGAGGAAATAGCACGTTACTTAAAATGATTGGACGCTGTCCATCAAATTTCACCTTCTGTTTTATCAAACCATCTATTTTCTACTCATTAACCAGAGCTTAGTGACATGCCCATATCACATTTACTCCAGGAGATCAAGTGTCCAACTGAAAATAGGAGGGTAGGTAGATTCTTTATCATAGAAAAGGGGGAGAACAAACTTGAGGAAAACTCTCACAACTGGAAAAAATTAACCACAAGAAAGCTAGTATAATAATAGCAGATAGGATCAGACTTAGGTAAAAGGTATTACTGTAGAGAACAGGTGTCAGAACCTATTTTTAAAAAGTCATAACTCGCTAGAAACAAAGCTTTAAAATGTATAAATAATAATTGACACAATATAAGAAGAAATTATAAAATAGATCTTCATGGAGATATTTAGTGGTTGCTAAATCAAGCAGAGGGAATAATCAGTAAGAATATAGAAGAGGTGAGCATCCCAATCTTAATCTAAGGGATATACATTAATGCTACCCCAATCACCTGAGGAAAAAAGACTGTTTTCAAGTACATAGAAAACATTTAGGAAAACTGACCTTTGTATATATCAAAACAAATGTTGATAAATTTCAAGTAATAGTTATGTCAGTTCTCATTCAATGATTTCAATCAAATCAAATAAATAAATTGCAAAAATAAAATTGTAATAATCCATTTGTTTTGAACATTTAAAGATTTTACTTGAGGGTTCTCCCTGGTGGCGCAGCGGGTTAAATAAAGCACAGCACTAAGAAGCTAAAGCCACTTCAGCAAGAGTTAGATCCTCGCCTGCCCCGGAAGTGACCACATGGTGCGGCAGACCCCTCCTGACTCGCCCGCTGCTCCCCTCAGAAGTGTACTTCATCAGTTGGCCTGTTCTGCTCCCCACTCTGTCTCTGGTGAATCCTCTCACCACCCCTTCACCTCTGGCCTGTACCCCAGTTCTGTATGTACAAATAAGTAAATCTTTAAAAAAAAAAAAAAAAGAATTTACTTGAAAGTAACCCATGCTTCCTGATGGGACTGAGAAGTTGCTTAAAATTAAAAAAAGAGAAAAAGCATCCATTAAACTTGTGGGATGTAAAACTAATATCTTAAGTATACAAATAAGTCTCAAATTTTGACAGAAAAATGTCAGACAATCACTGAGGCATGAATAGATATTTTACTGTAAAGATATACAGATGGTGAATAAACACATGAAAAGATGTTCAGCATCATTAGTCTAGAGAAATGCAAATTAAAATCGCCATGAGATACAACTACAAATCTATCAGAATGGATAAAATGAAAAATAGTGACAACAACAAATGCTGGTGAGGATGCAGAGAAACTATATCCATCACTCATACATTGTACAATGTGCAGCTACTTTAAAAAATAGCTTGACAATCTCTTTAAGAACTAAGCATACAACTACCACATGACCCAACAATTCCACTCCAGAACATTTACCTAGAGAAGTGCAGATAAGGTCATACAAAAACCTATAAATGCTCACAGCAGGCTTCTTAGTAAAAGCTAGAAACAACCCAACTATCCTTTAGTGAGTGAATGATGAAACCAACTAAAATACATCCCTGTAATAGAATAGTATTCAGCAATAAAAAAGAACTGTTTTGGATTATGGAGTAAATGGAGTAGTCTAGTACATCTTCAGAGAGTCATCATAAGTGAAAAAAAAGCTCATTACCCGAAAATTACCTGAATTATTCCACTATAAAACATTCTTGAATGGACAAAATTTCATAGATAATAGATTAGCCAGGACTTACAGAGACAGTGATGGCAGGAAGGAAATGCATTGGTTATGAAAGGGCAACCTGAGGCCATGGGAATGTTCCACCTTGCTTGTACCATGACCATGTCCTGGTTGACATGTTATCCAGTGCTTCTATAAGATGTTCCCATTGGGGAAAGCAGGGCAAAGGGAATAGGGACTCTCTCTATATTAGTTCTTACAACTGCACATTTAACTCTGCCTTCACAGAGTTAAACACTTACATTAAAAAGAAGAAAGGTCGTCCTCCCTGGTGGCGCAGCGGATTAAAGCACAGCACTGAGAAACTAAAGCCACTTCCTTGTGAGTTCAATTCCCGCCTGCCCCAGAGGTGACCACATGGCATGGCAGACCTCTCCTGACCCACCCGCTGCTTCCCTCAGCAGTGTGCTTCGTCCATCTGCCTGTTCTGCTCCCCACTCTGTCTCTGTCTCTGGTGAAGCCTCTCACTGCCCCTCTGGCCTGTACCCCAGTTCTGTATGCACAAATAAATCTTTAAAAAAACAAAAAGAAGAAAGAAGAAAGGTTTAAACATAATGATAAAGGAAATTGGGAAAATAGCAGCACAGTAAGCTCAAAGTAGAAGAAAGATTAAAGAACAGAAATTAACTGAGAATAACAGAAATACTATTGAGAGGATTTAGCAAGCTATAAAGTTGATCTCCACAAAGACTGGTATGCCTGGCAAGTCTGATTTCAAAAGGAAAGAGAAGGCCCAATGATGAGAAAATGAGAAAAAGATATAACTACACACACTAAGGGACTATTTTGGACAACTCTGTGCCAACAAATTTGAAAACATAGGTAAGGTAAACAAAGTTCTAGAAAAAATATAACTGCCATTGATAAAATAAGAAATATGGTTAAATAACTGCTAAGTATTTTAAAATGTTTTCAGTATTAAAATTTTAGGACCACCAATCTCAAGACATAAATTATCTTTTAAAACTCTTCTCGAGAGTTTAAAAAGAAGAGAAGACAGATAGACGGGAGAGAGGGAGGGAGTGAGGATGGAGGGAAGGAAGAAGGAAGGAAGAAGACTTTCATTTTGTGGGCTGGTCTTGATATCAAATATAGATAAAGCCAAAACATAATCCAAAAATGCTAAATAAAATACAAGTAAACCACACTCAACAACCAATAAAAGATCAAATAGGATTTATCCCAGAAATGTGCCATTGATCCAATATTAGAAAAATGTATTGCTTTAATTAGCACATTAAGAGATTAGAGGAGAAAAACTACACAATCGTTTTGATAACTACATAGATCTGCAATTTTCTAAAAGGAACCCAGAAAAATTATTGTGTTCTACCTACAAGGGATCTATATAATGTTCATAGGGTCAAGGGCTGGAAGCAGCACCAAGGTTTATGAACCGTAGATTGGATGGATACAATATATTCATATTTGTACATTTGTATCGAGGAATTTAGTGAAAGAGAAAGAGCTATGGCCACAATGACATGGATGAATCTCACCAGTATAATATTAAGCAAAAAGAGCATGAGAGCAGCAAATCTAAAAATGTATCTTTCCGACATATGCAGAGAATATTATGAAAAACAGATGAACATGTGATTAACACAAGCTCACAGTAGTATTCTCTGGGGGCAGTGGGACAGACTCCCACAGGGCTCAGTTACTGGCAGGACTTTTTTTTAAGTAGATGGTAGATCCGTAGGTATTTATTTTATATCCTATAAACCGGCAAAAACTTAGTACATGTACTCTTTTATATGTATGCTTTTTTTTTTGTCATTCAGAAAAAAAAATAAAACTCTTTCCTTGGCATTCTTTGCACTCTGATAGCTTCAGCAAGTCAACAATTTGTTCCCACTATGCATACTATTCTTTTTGAAAACCATACAAAGGTAAAGTAAACAAAAAAGCAAATGACTCTCCCTGAGTTTTTCCTATTTATTTTGGGTCTCAAATCTGTAAGCCAGCAGTATTTCCATGACTCTTTCAAAAGATTTTTTTATCCACCTTGAGAAACCTCAGTCTAAAGCAAATCTAAGTTAACATTTACTAAACGATTGTACTTCCTATTAGAATCTGTATAACCTATCTATATATAGCCACCTAATCCCATCTTATTAGTGTGCCCTTACTATGGGCCAGGCACAGATACAATATCCCATAGGCCTTCACTTATCTTCATTCTCCCTGGAGAATGAAGGCTCCTCCCACAACTCCCCGTGTTTTGCAGATGGGGGCACTTAGTTACAAGCAGTAGAGCCAGGACTGGGGCCCAAAGCTGTTTGTCTGCATACTTATTGCCTCTGAGTACAGAAACACAGCTGCTGCTTTTTGGGACTTGATTTGGGTACAGCAAATGACATTTGAAATATTATTCAATGCTGAGGAGTGGGGTTATAGCCCTCCTGAGGGCTAGGGGTGGGAGACAGGCATCTAATGCAACAGAAAAACCATGGTATAACAAGCATTTACTGGGGGTAGTGCTGGCTTTGACTGGTCCAGATATGCACCCGAGAAGGGTCTGGGGGCTATAATTCTATGTCCCTCTGTATTTCTTTATAATTACCCAAAGGAAGTTATAGGATTTAAAGACTTAAGGCATGTTTCCTTTACAATCCTCACACTAGCCTAAATCAACTATAACTATAATTGTCCTTGAGGTTCCAAAGTGACCTCTTATTAAAATGATCTATAATTTTGATTAGTTTCTATTGCTCTCAGCAGAGCCCTGGACCTGTTAACTGAATTCACATGGTTTTCTCCTGAACAGAGGCTGGGCTGCTCCTTTGTTTGAGAGAGTCCTCTAAGAAGGAAATGAACTGAGTTTCTGACCCAAGTTAATTTGATGTTGGTCTTATTATTGTTACTCTGTTTATCTATTGTTACACAGAGGCACACGGTTGAGTTCATACCAGCCCACTTTCTCTCAGCTAGGGGAGGACTCTTGGATTATGAGAAGCCAAGAAGGCCTTAGAACTGAGAAGGTTCACAGTCATCCATCTTGTTATCATTTACCTACTCTGTACAGTAGTTTCAGAAGCTCCATCTACTTTATCTCATTTAACAATGGATTATTTTGAAACTGAAGATGAAAAACTTGGGTCTCAGAGAACCGGATCACACTGACCAAAATGTCAAAGTATGAAAGATGAAGCTCTGGGGTTTGAGCCCAGATCAGCCAAATCTTGTCCTCTCTCCCTGGGCATGATGTCTTATGAATGTAATTGGTTTTCTGATTGGATGAGACTAAGAATTCAACTAAAGAAACATCACACCAGTGTCAAGAGTTTGGGGTGATTCTTCTGCACTCTCTCTCTCCTATGTGGGAAGGAAAGGGTTGATCTTCCTCAAGCACAAACCCCACAAATGTCACTGAAGCAAAGTTGTGTCTCTATTTTTCATTATCACTGATAAACAAACAAACAAAAAACACTCTAGCAAGTTTGGACAAAGTTTGTAATCTTAAATTGACATATGTTAAAGTGAAAATGGTTGCTTTAAAACAATTTAACGTTTCATTTGAAAGTTGATGGAAACATGAGTTCATTTCAATATCTTCCTAGTGTCATCAGCACTATAGCTGGACAAATAAATAGATAGGCCTATAATATCACCATTTAAATGATTAAAAAGAAATAAAATGATGCCAGATGTTTACTTGGAATAACCCATAGAACACATTGAAAACAATTCCTATTTCTGCAACTGGAAATTGGAATTGATCATTACCAGACATTAAATGTGCGTATGTTTTTTCTAAAGTTCCTAAATCTATTTAATTTCTATGTTGACAGAGATATTAGACAGCTGTTTGAAAATCTGTCTCTCTTTCCTGAGCTATGCACAAGAAATCTTTATGTTAAACCACGAAATGTCAATGGGAGCTCTTCAGTGTACTAATCAGCCTGCGAGTAGAATGTGTACGGCTGGAAGCAATAACCTTAACTTACATTCTCAATAGTCTTGATGGTCCCATGTCCCCCTTAAGATATGGCTGTTGAAGGCGATGACTCCGAAATACAGGCTTGTAGTGGCAGCTCTGCTGATTAAAGTCAAAGACTGTGAGTTAGGAGATGGGAAGTGCTCTCGTAAATGGCTCCTCAGAGACTCAACTGTGCACCCCAAGGGAATGTTCCCAAACATTCTGCCTCTAGTATCCTATTACCCATCTCAACTCCATCTCCCTCGCCTCCTCCCCCGCCCCATCACACACACCCAATAGGCTACCATGGGTTTTACCAGGTGCAAGAGAGAAGAAAACCAACATTATTCCACAATCTTTCAAGGGCAGACTGGTAAGCTTATTGTCATCATTCTAGTGTCACTTGGCTACTCTAAAGTAGTTCCACTTCCCCAAAAAAGGAAAATAGAGATAAAGCTTTTATACACAATTCTATTATTTATAGACTGATTCATAAAAGTAAAAAATAAATAGGATTAGATCCACATATCCTAGCATATGAAAATGGGTACATAAGCTCTGCTAAATTGACACAATGGGTCATAGGTTACCAATGAAATCAAGTTCAAAGAAGAGAAAACCCTTTGCATTTACGAGCTGGATGAATCTTCCATGGTTAAGTGGATCTTCTTCTTGGTGGAGATCTATTTCTCAGAAATAGGCACATGGTTAACCATGTTTGTTAGATACATGCTTTAGAGTTCAATGGCAGTGTTACGTGCCCTGGAATACTTAGGCTGGCATAATCAGTATAGTCTCTGCCTAGAAATAAACTACTGGGGGAGTAATTTCCTAGTTGCCATGTCCATTTCCACGCTACTACTTATCAAGTGTTAATCATATACCAGGTAATTTAGCATAAAGACCTATCAATATCTCATTTTATGAAATCATGTTTGCAAAGTACTTGGCACATGCCTGCCCTATACCAAGTGCTCCATATTTGTTAGCTTGTGTTATTTCTACTACCACTTATCTGCCTCAACTCATCATGGAATCTAGGTAACATTATTCCCTTTCTGCAAATGAAAAAACAAAAGGAAATTCAGTAACTGCTCAAGCAGAGCCACAGTGGGAAATAAAATTGTCAGAGTAACTAGAATAGCAGGGCCACATTACAGACTTGCTGGCAGAGCCCTTGGGAAGCAATATCAGAAGGTTGCTTTGTGGTTGTGAAATCACAACTTAGGGCTTTAGAGGACTGAATTTGTAACATATGAAGACAAAACCGTTTTCATTCATCTCCTGGTAGGGTGAGCATGTATGTGAAGCCCATTGGTTAAGATTTCCTCTTTTGACTATGAAAGCTAAGCTAACATTTATGGACAATGATAAGCTCTAATTTAATAATTGTAAAACATCATGAAGTAGGTAGTTACAAACGTTCCCCAACATCTCACAGTTAATAAGTTGCAGAACCTGGATTCAAACTGCAGATGACCCAACTCCAGAGTCCTCTTAGTGACTGCCCTTGGGCTGGGAGGGCAGGCCAATACCTACAAACTGCCCTTCCCAGGCCCATACCCCTTCTTAAGCTGAGGAAGCCAGTCTTTCAAATTATTGACACAATGGCCATGAGCCCTCCTGTTTCTCAATGATTCTTCAGCTCCTGACGCTGTTCCATTATATACTTGTTATATATTTTAATCTGATCCATTATATTTTCATGGTAAAGTTTTGTATCCGAGGGAGCTTGTTTTCATAACTTACAAGTTCTTGGAGAAATCGCCTCATTGGCAATTCCTTATTACAGAAAATTGGCAACTGGTTATCATCCTTTTTTATTTTTTTTCTAGTAACTCTGGGGAATAGTAATGATATAATGTAGAATAAAATAAAGTGGGATCTAAAATGGTATCTACATGGTCACAGCTATGTTTAGTAGTAAGATGGGCAGACAGTCACCAAAGCATTGCCCATGACTCTCCTTGGGGATGGTACAATGCATGCTTTTTTCTTTCTCCGTACCTACAAAATGCAAAATAGTATATTTTGGTTACAAAAATAGTGATTATCTTGTGCCAGGCATTGCATTGCTACTGCATTGTCTCATTAGCTCTCTCCACAATTCAGAGACACCAGTTTCGCCACGCCCATTTTACAGACGAGAAAACTGACAAGTTAATACGCCCAGGGTACTTTGACAAAATGCCAGAGAAGGAAGACTAACCTGGCTTTAGTACAATTCACACTACATGAGATTGTTTGGGCTATTGTAACAAAATGCTACGTATGGGGGTTTAAACAACAGAAATTAACTGGAGGCTGCAAATCCAGGATCAAGGTCCCAGCAGGTTAGTTCTTCCCGAAGCCTCTCTCCTTGGATTGCAGATTCCCTCTTCTCACCATGTGTGGACAGGTTCACCCACCTACCTGCAAACGTATCTCTGAGTCCAAATTTCACCTTTTATAAGGACACTGTTTATATTGGATTAGGGCCACCTGAACTATCTTATTTTAACTTAATGATTGTTTAAAGGGCTTCTTCTCTCTAAATATAGTTATACAACATGAGAGGTTTGGGGCTTTCAATAATGAATTTTGGGGAGGAAGCACAACCTACTCCATAAAATGCATTTTATTAACCAGTAAATAATACTGTTGCCATAAAGAACTTCTTTTATATTTAAAAAAATTATTTTCAGGCCATACAGAGTCATGCTGAGAAGTTTTTCTTTAAAACATTAGAGAATACTTGCTTTCTGGTAGTTCCAGTGTCCACTATTTTAGAAATAGAATCTCAATTGGCAAAGGGGAAATGACTAACTAGAAAAATTGAGGAATCTCAAAATGGTTCACCTAATCCTCTTGCTTTGGGCACTCAATAAAATGTAATTTGCTGTCCAACCAGAACTTAAATCTAATAACAAATTTACTGAAATCAAGGCAATATGAAGAATATCCAGAAGTATAAACCCCTTCAAGGAACTTAAAATTTAGTTGAGGAGACAAAAGTATAAATACATGAAACATTAATAACAATGCATGACAGTAATACAAGAAATGCCATGAGGCAAAGGGTATGACATCCAGAGAGACAGAAAGTAGATGTTATGAATTCAGAGAAAGGCCAGCAACTGGGAAAGTGATTCAGGAAGGCTTCCTGGAAGAGGAAGAAGTTATCATGGTGAGCAGAATCTATGGGGAATAGAAGCACCCTCTCTCCCCATCTCACAGGGAAAAGCTGTTGAGACCGATGGGAACCCAAGAAGGAAGCAAGTAGATAAACAATGACAACCCTGATAGGGGAGGAAAGAAATAGAAAAGATGTTTCGAGAACAACGGTAGTGACTAGAATGAATCTGTCTGAATTTGGAGGGAGAGTCAAGAATGTCTTATTCCTGATTTGAACAAGAGGCACCGTGGTGGCACTTGGGGCAAATCAGCTGAAAAAGGAAGCTAGATGGAATCTGAAGACCCAGATTCTGCTGATGGGAGAGATGCACCAGGGAGCCAAGGACAGAGAAAATATTACAGCTGTATGCTTCCTTTCTTTCATTTTCCAGACAAGCTATGAGAGGATACAAAAGGTAGAGGAAATCAGAGGGAGGATGCATGGTGAGGAAACTCCTGATCAGAGAAACACACATGTCTGTCAGCTAACCTCTAATTAACTGCTAGTTGGAATGAAACCAAGGATCATATTTGCAGCCGTTCAGACCTTGTGCTTCATCAGCAGATAAAAGTTTTGTCCTGGGGACCATCAAACAGAAAAAAAAAAAATGTGTTTGGAAAGTTGGAAGGATTTTATCACAACTACACTTAGCAAGCCAAGGTCAAGTTCTCACTCTATTCATTCTCTTCAAAAGGAAGCAGCAGACACAGATGACCTTGTGCCAGGGAAGGAGGCAGGCAGAGAATGACACGACGCAGAGAGTCAACTTAAGTGGACCCGACAATGCACTCTGGGTTCAAGCCCTTGCCTCTCATGGACTAGCTGTGTGATTTTGAGCAAGTTAATTTATCTCTACGAGTCTCAGCTTCCTCATCTATAAAAAGGGATTAACAATTAAACTATCTCACAAGATTGTTTTAAGGATTAGTTGAGTCAACACAGCATTGATATTTAGGTAACACTCATGAAATATTAACATTAATGTTAGCATTGTGAAGGATCAGGATATTTCGTGAGAGAGGATGAGGCTGGTGGGAGCAAAACAGAGACAATGAGAATGATGGAAGAATTTAAAGAGAGCAAACAAGAGTGGCCTCCATGGTCATGGACAGACAAATCAAACTAACATAAACAAGCCAAAAAGCATGTAGACATAATGCCTGAACCGAGAAATGTTTCAGATGTGGAGAAAGTAGGTGGAGAAGAGGTGGGATTCAACCTGTGCCTGGAGTCATGCCAGTGCATGCAAACGCCTTGGGACTGCCACTGGAAGGAAGCTTAACTCCAGATCTGGCAGCATCAAAGCCGAGAGGAGAGACAGAGCTGGTTGTTCTCCTCTGATCTGCAGTCAGGAGGAAGAGTAACTGAAGTCCAAAAGTGGATGGGGAAGTTTAGATAGCAAAGGCAAGTGCAAGAGAACCTGTTTGTAAAGATGCTAAGGAAAGCATGGAGGTGAAGGCCACTTGAGGAGACAGCGTCAGCAAAGAAAGCAAGAAGGCATTGGGAAGAGGCTACTAGCATTGCAGGGAATAGAAGGCGGCTCGCCTGGAGGACATAGCAACTTTGCTGATGTGCATGGACAAGGAAGGGGAGGCAGGGGATCATTTGCTTGGCAAATAGGTTGGCAAATGCACCTGATACCTCTCCACACAGTATGGTTTTCGCTAGGGATGAGTGATTGCAGAGCCTGGCTCTCTGTGGTTGTGCCTGGTTGGATGTGATCTGAGGGCCATAATCAGGGAGTCTGCTAAATAGATGCCTTTCTCCCGGACAGTGGAAGTGAATAGTTTTGGGGGAAGCCCTGGAGTTGCAAAGGAGCATGGAGAACATCTTTTATCCTCTGACCTTAGGCCAACGTTCATCAGCTTTTGTCTCTGAAATGAATTTCAGTATCTAAGAGGGTTTAGTTGAGTCCACTTTTATATTTAAAACAAAAGTCTAGAATATAAGCAAGGCAGAGATAACAGAGATCAGAACAGTTCATAGGCGGCCTCCCTCCTCCCTCACTTTGCAGATCTAGTCCCGGGCACTTGCCTTCTCCTTAGTTTGGTGTAGCCTGCTTTGCAGGGCTCCAGAAGGAACATGCAGTGCTTGGAATGCTCCTCAACATTAAAACAAGATGGCTATCAGCAGGCGAGTGGACAAATAAAATATGGCATATACACTACTTGGCTATAGAAAGAGATGAACTCTTGCCACTTGTGACAACATGGATGAAACTGGAGAGGATTATTCTAAGTTAAATAAGTCAGAAGGTGAAAGACAAGTACTGGGTGGTTTCACTTATATGAGGAATATAAAGAAACCAAACAAAGAGTCAGGCAAAACCAAACCAGTAACAAATCCTTGACATCTGACTTCAAAACAGGTCACCAGAGGGTTGGGGAAGGAGAGAATGGGTGCAGGAAGGGGCCCAAAGGAATTTGGTGGGGGATTACTGGGGCACTGGTGGTGGCTGTGGTTGAAAACATACACTTGCAAAGGTCTGAATCTATAATCCCCAAAAAGACTATGTAAATAAACATAATTGGGAAAAAAGACAAAAACCTTGACATATGCATACAAGGAAATACCATTTTACCCCAGAAAGGACAGAAGTTCTGACACATGCAACAGCATAGATGAGCCTCAAAGACAGCAAACCACATGAAATAACCCAGATAAAAAAGGAAAAATATCTCATGTGTTCAGTTCTATGAGGTGTCTCAAGTGGTCAGATCCATGGTGACAGAAAGCAGAATAGAGGTCACGAGGGATGGTGGAGAGAGGAGATGACGAGCTGGTGTTTTGTGGGCTCAGAGAGTTTTTGTTGGGAAGAATGTGCTAGAGATCTGGATGATAATGGTTAAGCAATACTATAAATGTATTTCATGCTGCTGACTGTACACTTAGAACTGGTGATGTTGTAGATTTGGCTATACCTTTTAAAAACGTAGTTCCAAAACTGAATATAACAAAAATTAGAGGAGCCTTCGTAGATTATAAGGAGCTTGCTCCAGAAGCCCAGCATACAGACAGCTCAGTGATGTGTAGTTGCGTGGAACTCGAACTCTATTTCCATCGCCTTTCCAAAAGTGTGAGATTTGTCATAATTCTGCAAGCAAGGAGGACTTTGGGGCCAGGCCAGTATAAATATATTTGTGTTTGGACATATAAATGCATTTTTTGTAGAGGTTGACTGACTCTTCCAATATTTTAAGCAATTTACAGGTGGTGTTAAATATGGGGTTTAAATCCTTCTAATGTGTCTGGTAATCATTTTAGCTGTTAAAGCATAATGTGAGATCAGACATACAGTTATACTAAAATCTTTCCCACTTGCCTACCTCTCACACAGATTACGGAGAGAATGTGTTATAGACAATAAAACCTAAGGGGAAAAAAATTGCCATCCTGTTTCAGCTCTGCCATTAAACCCAACGATGGCGGCCATTGCCATGTTAAGGGAAAAACAACAAGTTTACAGTTTCTCATTTCCCATGGTAAACAGATTGCTTATTTTAATTTTGAAAATAAAGCGATGGAGGCGATGTAGGTCTGTAAATAAGAGTGTGCATCTCAATTTTCTGCAAATGCTTAAGTGGTTTACATCTGTTTCCTCCCAGTTGTATTTCTCAAACATGAATTTCCATTTTAAAAAGAGTCGTAAAATCACTACTGTTTCTCTGTGGATCTATTAGCAATAAAATAGCCTACAGAGGTTTGCACAGCCATGGAAAATGTACAGTGATAATAGGCTGTCCTGCTGTTACATGGCTTATGCAAACTTTACATTTATCACGGCACAGCCATCTATCCGCGGGGTTGTAGCACGGCAAACAACTGAATAAAAAGGCCAAGAGAAGGAAGATGAGACCGAAATCTCTGTGTACACATCATTAATCAGGCAAGATGAATTCTCAAACTTGGAAGTGTGTTTCCTCAAAACCAAGCAAGAGGAGTAACAGGAGGGAGAGAACGTGCTAGGTTGCTTGCAACCTGCATGAAAATTATTCTCCAGTAAACAAAAGCATTTGCTCCTCTTCCAAGCCTGGAGTGTGTTTCACTCCTCTTGTATATTTTTAAAAAAACAAGCCAGGTCAGTTGTTGAAAACTTTTAGCCCAGCAGGCAGCACAAATATTCTCTCATTACATTAAGGGTTCAAACAGCCCAGAGCTTTCTCCCACACCTGTTGGGTCTCCCCAGTTCTCCTGCACCCGTCTATCTGGAATGCAGATGGGGGACACAGCACACTTACCCAGCCTCCATTATGAGTGGATCTGGGTCCACATGTCTCCAGTCCCACCTCGCATTCACATAAAATCTACCACCTACAGAGAAGGTGACTTGGCTTTTCTCCTCTAAATCTTTAGTCCACTGACAGTCTGGAATGATGGCAAAGGGCCTCCTTCCAAAACAGGACACAGGTGCGGGTGTTAGTTCTCCCTGGTCCTTGTGTAGAGTCCCAGGTGTTCCACAGGCATCTGGCCTATTTCCCTAAAATAGAAGAGAATCAATAGAATACACTCAAGAAAGCTAAATTGTTCTATGCAGTGGGCTGTTTTTTCACATGTTTCATTTTGTTGTATTAGTTTAAGAGTTTGAGAAAGAATTCTTGAGCCTGTAGGAGCAAGAAGGAAACGCCATCTTTGGGTCCATGGTCCACCATTAGAGACGCTTACCACAACCACTACAGAAAGTTCCAAGCAACCCCAGCATGAACGAGACAAGAGGCAGTAAGAGGGAAGCGAGAGAAGAGGGCAGTGCTCACATTCCACAGCCCAGTATTTCCTGCCCTGGAGTATGGTACTTCCTACTCAGGAAGAAGCCTGTTCTTTTGAATTAATTTATTTCACTCAGTTCCTGAGGGTGAGGGACTTGTTGGTACTTGTCCTCAAAGCATCAGGTTGGGAAGCAATCCAGCTACCAACCTCAACCCATTTATGGATCAGACAGCTCGTTGTTCAGATGTGACCATTTTTGTTAAAATCTCATTGGAGAGCATATAAGCATCACCCCAGCGTATCTGTGGTGTGGGCACTTGCATTATATTGCTAATGTTTTCATATATGCTGCTCCCTGATCTTCCAGGAAGTGATGACACATTCCTGGACCACTGAAGCTGAAAGGGCTCTCTAATTCGATACTCCAGGTAGTTGTGTGGACTCTTCAATCATTTCTTACCTGGACTGTTCATCATCTTTCCCTAGCTGGTGCTTTGCCTCATCTCCTCTATCATTAGTTCTCTGTGGGCAGCACTATATTTGATGCTTCATAGAGTCGCCACCCCTCGGCCGAGCCAAACTGTGATGACTGTGTAGACCCAGGTATTCCCAGGCGTGTGAGGCATGCTTGCAACTGACAATTCATATTGTAGTAAAGACTACCGAGCTCCATCTCTGTTCCAGACACATTGGAGAGGAATGGATCATAGTTTGAAGTGTTGGTTGCAAGGTCTCAGGATTTCTTAGTGGAGACAGATGTAAATTCTTGATCTACTACTTCTTAACCATTTATGTGCCATCTTGGCTGCTCTTCCAGAAATAGAAATCCAAATCTCCTTAGAAAAATTGCAAATCCTCAACAATGATTTTTAGGTTGCATTGAGACCCATAGTTGAGGTCCTTGTTAATTCCCAGGGAAGACCATTTGACCCCTTTCAGAGGTTCCATGCTGGCTATGGGTTCCCATTTCTTCCCCTTTCTTCTCTTTAGTGACCCCTTCCTGAAATCCTGACTCCGAAAATAATATTTCAGATTATGTACCAGGCTCTTCTGCAAATCTTTAACAACTGGTCCCAGAGCTAATAATAGTAGTAATAAAGGTAGAAATAATAATTGCTACAACTACTTAGAGCCTCCTCTGTTCCAGATACCAAACCAAGACCACACAGATTCATTATTTGTGCAGGCTTGCAGCTAGTCAGTGCTAGAGTTGCAATCTCAATCCACGCCTCTAATCCCGTGTTGTGCTTCCTTGCTAATGCTAGTGTCTTTATGGCATCTTATGTTGGCTGAGTGGGAAGAAATCATTTCTTGCTTCTGGCCATCAGGCCCCCACCCCGGGCTCTCCTGAGTACAGTCTCTCTGTTTTCTCCCACAGCCTCTGTGCCTCCCTTCTTCCACACTTCCCCGCCCCACTATACATCTTTTACACAGCAGGACAGGGTAATTCGCTGCATGCTAGGCAGTAACTACATAGTAATAACAATAATTCTTGGTACTTAGAGCTTCTCATCCGAGGACGTCACCCAAGCTTAAAGAAATTTAAATATATCTGTTCACTGCAGCATGGTGGGGATGGTGTGGGTCTCGTTTTCGGCCTGGAGGAGAGACATGCACTTGTAAAAGAAGGAAACACACAGCGCTTTTAGTGAGGCCTTCTTTACAACATGCAAAACTAAGAAAGGGAACTGAATGGGGGTGGGCACTATGAGGGTCATGGCCTCCCTGAAGTTGCTTGATGCTCATCAGTGGATTTGCCACCAATATATGAGTGTTCTCGCCAGCAACGGTCCCTAAGGAGAGTACCACGGAGCTCTCAGTGGTTTGTGGCTGCTCTGGTCCCAATCTCAGTCAGCTCCTCAGTTACCCCTTTGCCCATGTGGGATGGCTCTCTATCCTACTTCAAGGAAAACTTCATCCAGAGATTTCTGCTGGCAAATCCATATCCATGACTTAAGGCAGACTTCCCAAGGGCAGTCTGGGGTGAGATAGGAGCTTTCCAGCTAAGAGTCAATGGTCCCAGAGCCTCACTTTCTACTCCTCCCCTCCAGCTGTCCCTTCCTTGTCAGGACTGAGCCTCTGGGCTTGTTTTCACCAGCGAAACCTGTAGGATAGGGCACTTTTCATTTGCTTAAGCTAAACAAGTGAAGTTTAGCCCCTTCACCAAATCCGCCTGTCAACATGTGCTCTCCATGTGTCACAATAGGTCGTGTGGATCCACTTAAGAGATGGAGACACTCAAAGGGGACCACTCAACTTGGGGGTCAAGTTCAACTACCAGGGAAATCCTCTCATATCTTGGGTTAAGAATAAGCCACTGCTTTAATCCTCACCAGGTTGAAGTGGAACATCCTTTCAGAGCAGGTAGTGTGTGCCTGGTTCCCTGAGGACCACAGCACCACTCTGCAAAATAACAAGAAGCACGATCTGATGATGCACCCATAACATGCAAATCACTGTCCCATAGGCAGAAGTATTTAT
Organism: Condylura cristata; assembly: GCF_000260355.1. Lineage (NCBI taxonomy): Eukaryota > Metazoa > Chordata > Mammalia > Eulipotyphla > Talpidae > Condylura > Condylura cristata. The sequence goes on from NW_004567106.1 coordinate 26,966,874, forward strand.
GCATGTGCAGATCTAACACTGTCCTTGCGCTAAGGAAGCAACAGCTTTAAATGGAAGATGAGATATAAGCACACAGGAGTATCCTAGTCCCAATCCTTACGCCTCAATCCTTATTCCAAGCATGTACGAAGCTCTGGGACCAAAAGTTGGTTCCCACCTCAGATGCGGTCACAGTGAGAAATCCGGAAGAAAGAAGAGCAATTTAGTCCAGGTAGATGAGAAACGTTTCAATGTTAAAATCACTGGAGCTTTTCCCTCTGACTCAAAGCAAATACATTTGTCAAATACACCATAAATATACAGTTACACTATTTATTACCTCTGCCTATAAAAGAAAATTGTATTAGGTGATTGTGCTGAAAATGTGTCAAAAACATAATTTGCATCTCTTTTATGTGGGTGTTTTTGTGTGTATTTGCTATATTTCAATTTGCTAATATACATATATATCTCTGTAGAGACATATATAAATGCTGTTTAGTTCTTCTGATCTTTGTTTTTATTTTCTTGGTATAAAAATTTCAATATAATTTGTGATTCTAAAAATATTGCTTTTGAAAAATATGGTATGGATCTTTCATTCCCTTAATTCCCATAATCCAATACAATAAAACATTTACTAAAAGTATATTAAAGAGAATGTCCTGAAGGATTTGCTTCTCTTTGACAAACTGTCACTGGAGGATTGTGCTGAACAATTTTTGTGTTGTCCTGAATTTCACAGAATCCATCTCTTTTCAGTTAGGAGAATTGTCCCCTAGCTTTCTCTTTACCTCTCAGATGGGAAGACTAATTTTGCCTCTTAGCAATCCTACAAACCATAGGGAACTGAGATTTCAGTTATTAGAATTCACACTCTTCTCTGCAGATGTCATGGATTTTGAAAGGATGTATATATTCTGCATTACTTTTATTTATAACATCTACAAACACCTTTACGTTTACAAAAAAATGATATTTGCCATTATATCTTCTGCTGGGTCTTCTAAACCACCTTAAGAATCAGACCAACAGCCCCTATGTTTAGGGAAGAAGGACTAACGCCCACGGGGACATTAGGTCACTTTGGGGTCACACATAAAATCATTAAAATATTAAAACATGGGGCCCTCCCTGGTGGCTCAATGGGTTAAAGCACAGCAC
>NW_004567106.1:26968218-27018218 GCF_000260355.1 Condylura cristata
TGCATAAATAAATAAATAAATAAATAAATAAATAAATAAATAAATAAATAAATCTTTAAAAAAATATATTAAAACATGGGTCTCCCAAGTCTCAAGCATTCTGCTTTGCTGTTAGAAATGTCATCTTAGTTTCTTTTCCTCATCTGCAAGGCACATACACCTAAGACCCAAAGAATCCACTGTCCTTTCTATGTTTCATAGAGCTAAAGAGACCTCAAGTTCCCTTGGACACCTAACACACCCCAGTGTGGCTTGGCAGAGAGACACTACTATCAACAAAGTATTCGTATTTTGAGCCCTTAGCCTCCAATGTGGCTATATTTGGAGAGAACTTCTAAGAATTAATAAAGGTTAATTGAGGTAGGAAGATAGGGTCCTAACCTGATAGGGCTGCTGGCCTTACAGAAAGAGGGAGAAAGACCCCCAGGTACATAATGAGAAAAGGTCACTTGAAGACACAGCCACACATAGATTTCAGGTGTAGGCCATTTTCTTGGGGCAGCAAGAAGCCAGTAGATCTGGAAGCTAGCCCTCACCAGAAACTGACCTTGTCTGGAACTTCCAGACGTCAGCATCGTGAGAAACAAATTTCTGTTGTTTAAGCCATGCAAGGCTTGGCATTTTGTTATGGCATACAAAGGCAGGGAAATTAAGGTTTGGCTTTTAAGTCATCTCCTAGGGCCCAATAAAGCAGAACACAGAAGCTGCCGAGTCCAGCTGGGGAAAGCTTGCCGAGTCCGGCTGGGAAGGGGAGTCTCTGGATGGGGTGGCCCCCAGGCAGGGCCAGTGGCTATGGAAGCATCACACAGGAGTTCCACCAGTTGGAGACCCTGGATGTCGTTGCCTGAGGGGCAAACAGCTCCAGGTGGAGGCCAGGTGTTGCCCTGGAAACCAGGAGGCCAGGCCGGCAAGCCAAAGATCTCCAGTATTCAGTGTCACCTCATGGATCTCCCTCCTCCTCACACACATCCTCCCCACCCCAGACCAAAAGGAAAGGGGTGGGGTGATCTAAGAGTTGGAATGTGTTTCTCAAGAAAAATTTTGACACCATTTAGAGGGACGAGTGCTCCAGATTAATGCCCTGGACTAAATAGAAACAGGATTAGACAGTTAGCTCACTTTCCCCCTCAGAGGAAAGCCAGTGTAGACCCAAGCAAGTCAAGAAGTAATCATTTCTCTACCCATGCAAATTTTAATTTAAGCTGAATGTGTGATCTTTACTGAGAGAGTAGTGAACACCCCTCTTTTGCGGGCAGGGGGTCTGGGGACCAGGCCAACTACAGGCGTATCCCACGAAACTGAGTGGTGGTGGTTTGTGTAAACCTATCCTGGCCCCATCTTCATTCTGTACCCTGTAGGCGTAGGCTGTGTAGAATTATTTAGTAAAGTAGATGACATCTGCATTCATTCTCATTTATTTTTGTCTTCCTGACTACCTTAGAAATTCCTCTTGAGCAGAAAGACAAAGACTGCCAAGTACAGAGCTCTGGGGAAGTATTTGCCCATTGAGCAGAGATGCTCCACTGTCTAGGATGGCTTTGAGTGTGTGGAGATTTTGCAGATGTTTCAAAATGCTTACTGAGGATTCTTGAGCTAGGTACCAGCTTGACCTTAGCTACAGACCTTGCACCGTTTCCAGGTTAGGAGTCCAGTGTCCACATCTATGAATCAACAGAGTTGAACCCGGGGCCACTGAGTCTCCATTGCAAGAGACCTTGAGGTCTATTAATTCCATCTTTACTGACTTTCCCGTGGGCCATCTGGAGATGTGGAACTTACATACTCTAGCTATAGACCAAATGACTGTTCTAAGTGCAAATTTACCCATTCTATCCTCAGCAACCCTCGGAAGAAAGTCCTATTATTTCCATCACCATTTTACTGACAAGAAAATTGAGACATAATGTGCCCAGGGAAACAGAGTTAGCAAGGCTTAGAGTTGACTTAAATACAGACAGAAAACTCTATGATGCCATTACTGCCTCCAGCATCAGGAATTATTAGCCAGTAGGTTGGCTTTGGGGAGAAGACAGGAATCCATATTTCCTGAGCTTGGAAGCCTCCAAAGTGATGCCAATATCCAAGGTTCACTTTTCACTGCAAGATACTCTCTCCTTCAGTCCCATGAAAGATTTTCTAACTCTGTTATTTCACAAACATTTATGGAATGTCCACCCTGTGCCAGGCTACCTTTGGATTGAGCAGGAATCTGAAATGAGGGCCATTAAAGGTGTGGCTAGGGTGGGGAGATGGATCTTTGTAGGACAGTTTCCAAGACATTTTTGTAAGGACTCATTCAATTTATCATGTTTATTCCAGGAAACTTAATTCGATCATCTCATCGAATGCTCTGAGAAGTCTCCATGGGGCTATCATCTGAGCCCCAAAAGAACCCCAAATGGGCCCTTTTTACCCTGTGATTTATAGTCTTCTCAATCTTTAACTGGCTTATTTGGCTTTTGTGAGGAGATTGTAGAGAAGTGGGAATAATTTGTCCTATCAATGAATTTGCTTGTAATTTGTTTTTATTCCCTGCCCTGAGAAAATTGTGCATTTACTCTTTTGAGCACAGCAACTTTAAAAAAATAATAATAATCATTCCTCAAATTGTTGATAGGCACTAAACTAGAGATGAGAAAGATACAATGGCAACACAGTCATTTTTCTAAACCACATCTTAGGCTCCTGTGAGGGCCTCACTCTTGTTCTCAAAGAACATGAGCAACCCTATCCTCTCCCAGGGACTTGGGAGAGCTGGGCAGGCCATTCTGCTCCTCAGACTGCCCTAGTTCTCCAGGAGACTAGGAATTGCAAAAGCTGTGGGCACCATGCTTGTTTTAGAACCTGCTGAGGTTGCTACAGACAGGGAGGAGAAAACAGACCCTTCTCACCCTGCTACAGCACCCCACCTGGCCCAGCCCAGCCCACCTCACAGCTTGTGCATGTTTGCCAGGCTAGTGGCCACTAGTTCTGTCAATGCTGAGGGCAGAGGATGCACTGGGGTGAGGAATGAGTTCTTAGTTATTTCCTTAACCCAGCAAGCACTCAGAGGGTCAGTGTCAGGAATAAGGTTGCAGGCTCTAGCTGGCAGAAACTGAAGCGTGAAAAACTCAGCTCTTCTGCTGAATACAGGCAGCTCCCCGGTGCATGCTACCTCCACACAGTCAGGGGGATGTATGGTGAGCTGTATAGGAAGAAGCCAAGACCATAGAGAGTCCCTACATGGGAACTGAGGTTTATTCAGAGCAGTGTGGTCCAGCCACACCATACAAGTCCTCTCAGATTGAAACAACAGGTGGAAGAGGACATGAGGCTAGTGTCTCCAGGATAAGAAAGGTTTAAGCCCACCAGGCCTTGAAAATAGTCAATGTACTGCACCAGCAAGAAAGTCTCCTTTCCCGAGTTCTGTCCTCTGTTTGGAAAGGGAGGTGGTCTGCTCCCCATGTTTCCTTGGCACAGTTCCAATGGGAATATCAGTCTGGAAGACATCTCTGGAGTGCATGATTTCTTCAAACTGGCTGTTGTGGGTGACCAGGCGCCAGCAGCCCACTATCTCCCTGGAAGGCGGCCATTTTGTGTCCCATTTAGTGTCAGCCAGCCAAGGAGCCAAGGAGAGGGCTCCGGAGACCCTGCCCTCAGACAATAGATGACTCAGAAAATGGGCACTCAGTTTGTCCCTCTGAGAATGGAAACTGCTTCATTTTTCTACTAGTGTGTGTTTTTCCCTTCTAGAATATCGCGCTGCGCGTGAGGGGGCGAGGGAAGTCAAGGTACCGAGTGCATACTAATGTCAAAACAAGCTCAGTTCTCTCTCCATTTTTCATATTGTTTCCTATTTTCAATAGCTACTGGGTGCCAGAGAGGAAAGGAACAACTTTAAAAAACAATTAGCGGGACATGTGGTGTTCATTCCTGGCTGAAACTATGCAGTCTCATCTGCCGGCAAATACTCTGCAGTCTTTCATGAAAAATGTTTTAGAACTAATGAGCTATATTTGCATTCCCCGTAGAATGGATTCAGAATTTTTCATCTATGCCGCACCATGAAAAATGGATGTGTTTGGCACAGAAGTCATTTGAACATAAAGCCCAGCCTCAGTGGAAAGACAACCTTCAGAAAAACTTCTGAAGTAACTTAACTCATTCGCACTTGCCACCATCGGGGAAGGTCAGGCTCATGTGAAAGATGGAAATTTCTCGCACAAACCTAGATGCTGATGAGATTTGTTTTTGTAGATAATCTGCAGCAGTGAGATTTTTCATAATGTCACTGCAAAATAAATTAAAATGTTCATCTTCATATGGCTGGTTCCATTGCATTAAAATAAATGTTGCAAGCTCATTTAATTAGTATAGTTAGGAATGTCTCTTCCCTGCTTCACTGACTCTCCAAATCACAAGTTAATTTGTCAAAATCAGACCATTGTTTTTCCTTCATTCTTCATTACTAGAGACAGCCCCATTTAAATAAATGTTTATGCTACAGAGAGCAGAGCAGTGAACAACCCCAAATATTTTCATAAGCGAGTGTTGGAAAAGTTTAAAGCACAGGGAGTGAGGATTGTTTTTTTCCTTCCTTTGTGGTTATTGGATATTTGACTGGCTGAAAAGGTATCAAATTGAACAGTCTGCTGTAACTGATGATGCCCATCCGCCATTGCTCATGTTGGCGGGTTCCTTCCTCTTGATAGCAGTTTTCCTCTGTGTTTTCAAAGAACAATGATGACAAAAGATACCATCTCTATAAATTACCCGCATCAAATTTTTCTCTTTAGGAAACCTTGGTTAATCCATTAGTTGGTGTTGGGGTTTTGAACTCAGTGGGGATGAGTTTCTGGTTTTCACAGCCATTTGCCTGTAAGCAGCCAGGCATTTCTCCTGAAAACTCAAGAGATAACCAAACCCTGGAGGCTTCCTCTTTTCCTCCTTCACTTTCTCAGTCTTCCAAGAGAAATCAGAAGTGTGGGAACACGGTGATCATTGATAAAGCATGATTTCCTGGCAACAGAAATATGTCAGGATCAATGACACAGACCAGGAGAAAAAGGTTTATGTACATGACTGTGACTACATCTTTGGAGGTGTTCTGGACAGCATCTTTCAGTAGCAATTGAAGAGAGCTTAGCTGATCATTGTCAGTACCCCATACTAAGGAGATGTATTCCTGCTTGGTAGAGACTCCTCCACTGAAAAATACCATAGTGCTCAATTTTAGATGCTGCCCCAACCAAGGGAAGGTCAGTTTCCTTCCTGATGCTTTGTCTTCCACCATGAGGGATGGGCTAGCTTCTCTCCTCCAAGAAGAAGCTGAAAAATAGATTTCCCTTTTTATTTTTCCTGAATAGGGTTTTCTTGCTCTGCTACCCAATTTCCTCTGATTCTCTTGTTTTGCAAGACCTTTAAGCCCCAGAGTGGCTTAAAGTAAGTGAAGGTGGTTCTCCCGATTTCTCACTATATGATGTATTAAGAAAGCTAGCAAAGTTGTCTTCTGTATGATTAAGATGAGGGATAATCTCTAGAATCAAACTTTCTTTTTCTCCTCTTTCTTTGCACACATTCTTGGAAACTGTTTTGCTTCATTAATAATTTTTTAATGAATCAGACCCTCCCTCATGGTGCAATGGATTAAAGTGCAGCACTATGAAGTTAACTGCAGCCACTGCAGCACACATTTGATCCCCAGCCAGGGAGGTGACTCCCATGGCATGGCAGACCTCTCCTGCCTTGCCCACTGCTCCTTTCAGCAGTGTATTTCGGTTGATCTCTTCTGCTCCCCACTCTGTCTCTGGTGAAGCCACTCATCCCCCTGCAACTCTGGCCTGAACCCCAGTTCTTGTGTAAATAAATAAATCTTAAAAAATAATTTTTAACAGGCAAGAGGACTTAATCATTGCATTTTGCACAAAAATGCCTACTTGACTTTCAGACTTAGGCAGATGGAAGCAACAGCACTCCTGGCCTATTTTATTGGTAGTTGGGAGTATAAAAAGTAGCAGCTGAGCATGACAATCATTCATTCATTCACTCAGTCACTCATTCATATGGTAGATATTTGTCAGTCGGCTCTGAAGTAGGTACTGAGTGTGGAGGGCCAATCTTCTTCTCCCATTTAAGAGAAGTGGCCGCCAATACCATGTTGCTTTTGCAGTCAACTGAAATCCCTAGGGCTTTTTTACAATTGAAAGGCTGTTAGTCAGCCTCTCATGTCCTACAGGGGTATCATTAATTAATAATCTTAATAACAGAATCTTAGGTTTATCACCATTAAATTCAGTGACTTTGGGGTTATCACTTCAGTCTGTCAAGATATTTTTAAATTATAATTATGCCATCTGGTGAAGTTGTTTGCCTCCCACTTCAGTGTTTGGTAGTTGTTCTGCTAGCCACACATCTCTCCCTCATGTCCTCACGTGTAGTCCTTGTCACTGAGCTCAAGATGCACATTCCTCTGAACAACCTTTTCTCATGGTACTCAGGTTATAGCCACCCAACTTCAAATTCCAATGTCTCCTGAGAATCGAAGACCTTGAGTGGTCCACCAGAAGGAAGTAGTCAGTAAACCCTTTAGTATGAGTTATGGACAATGGAAACTAGGAAAGGGTCTGCTATACACTGAATGTTTAATCTCTCCCCACTCCCCAACTCACACGTTGAAAACAATCCCCCAAATAATTAGGAAGTGGGACAGTGAAGCATTAGCAACTCTGCGAGTTGACTAAGTCACAAAGTCAGTGTCCTTATGAATGGGATTAGTGTCCTTATGAAAGAACCTAGAAAGCTCCCTTGCTTCCAATGCCATGTTAAAACACAGTGAAAACCAGTCTTCTGTCTATAAAACAGGTAGTGGACCCTCACTAAACATCAAATCAACTAGCACCTTAATCTTGGATTTCCCAGTCTTCAGAATTGTGGGAAATAAAAGTTTGATGTTTATAAGCTACCTAGTCAATGTTTTTTTGGTCATAGTAGCTAGCCTGAATCAACTAAGGCAAGTTCCTTAAAGAACAAAAAAGAGATGAAGGAAGAAAAAGGTGGAAGGAATTAGATACTTTGCCTGCTTTAGAAAGTAAGCAACATAATGAATGATCATTAAGACACGAGAGAACTTTAAAAAATTCAGTGTAGTCATAAGTGAAAATGGGGGCTGTGTTCATGTTTTCAATTATTTCAGTCTTTGCTGCGCAGAATCTTAAGATCATGAATCATGCATGTTCCTATTAGAGGACTGCAAACTTTGCTTTCTATATTTATTTTGGAAATTTAATAGGATAGAAAGAATACATATGGTGTGATTCTATTTGTGTAAGCTTTGAAACCAAGTAAAATCACCTATCATGTTAGAAGGCAAGATAGTGATTGCCATTGGAAAAAGAGGGTAGGCTATTGACTAGGAGAGCTCAAGGGGATTCTGGGGACTGGTTCACTGAGGTTTTGATCTGCGGGTGGCCACACAGGTGTAATCACTTTGTAGACATCAAATCAAACAAGTATGAATTGCGCTCTTGCATATTTATAAATAGTAAGTGGGAGTCAATTTACAATGACTTGTATAAAAGTCTTTTCTTTTTTCCTTATTGAGTGCAAAGAACAGAGGAGAAATCATTTCATTGATTCATCAAATTTGTTCTCTGAGTGCTTTTTAGGTATAAAACATTGTGTTAGGGTTTTGGGGAAAAAAATAAAGATGGCACAGACATGAGCCTGCGAAGAATATGTAGGTTAAATACACACTGAGTATCACTGAACTCCAAGGGAAATACCCTGGGGAACTAAGAGGGTCTGGTGATCACTGAAGAGCCTCCCATATATTTGAGAATAACTTGGAATCCTTAAATTGAACTCACATATAGTGAATGACATGATATTTTGCTATCCTACCCATGTAATGAAGAACTTCTTAAATTCTTCTTTTCTTCCAATTCAAGGCAAGGTCTATAAGAAATTTATACACAGTCAGGGCCCTCCCCTGTGGCATAATTGGTTGAAGTACAGCACTACAAAGCTGGCCACAGCTGCTTCAGCATGAGTTTGATCCCCGGCCAGTGGGGTGACCCACATGGTCAGCAGACCTCTCTTATTTCACCTGCTGCTCCCCCTCCGCAGTACTTTGTCAATCTGCCTTTTCTGCTGCCCACTCTGTCTCTAGTGAATCCTCTTACTGTCCCTGCACCTCTGGCATGTACCCCAGCACCGTATGCATAATTAAATAAATCTTTAAAAAAAAAGAAATTTATACACAATCAGTAAGTGCTATGTTACTGTTGTTATTATAGATATTAAAGCTATGTTACTGTTGTTATTATAGATATTAAAATAATATGTACTTTATCACTTTTTTCAAAAATATAACTTAAAAAATTTTTTTAATATTTATTTATACATATAGACCTGGGGTACAGATCAGAGGTGCAGGTGCTATGAGAGGATTCATTAGAGACAGAGCGGGGATCAGAACAGGCAGACTGGTGAAGTACACTGCTGGGGGAAACAGCAGGCGAGACGAGAGGTCTGCTGCACCATGTGGGTCACCTCTGGGGCCAGGCCTGGCTGGGATCGAACTCGCAATGAGGAGGCTGTGGCTAGCTGGCAGTGCTGCAGTACTAACCTGTTGTGCCACTAAGGAGGGCCCCCCAAATCTAACTTTTAAAGGCACTCCAAACAGGACAAGTTTCTGGAGAATTATTGCAAGGTAACTTTTGAACACAAAGATGAAATTTTTTTAAATGAAAAATCTGTCCACAAACAAAATGGCATATTATTCAGTCACAAAAATAATGAAGTACTGATACAGATTACAACATGGATGAAGCTTAGAAACGTGTTAAATGAAAGAAGTGAGTCATAAAAGATCACATATTATGTCATTCCATTAATGCTCTTCAGGGATGGGGGAGGGGAGAATAGCAAGTGACTGTTAACAGGTAGGGGCTTCTTTTATGGGTGAAGAAAAGGTTCTGGAATTAAATAGAGGTGGTGGTTGTACATCCCTGTGAATATACTAAAAATCAGCGAATTGTACACTTTAAAATGATGAATTTTATGGTATGTGAATTATACCTCAATAAAAATATATAGGGCAATTTTCAAACATATAGATAAAAATTTTCAAATCATAAAATTTTTTTAACTGAGTTCTCAATACAGTTTTATGATACATCTAGTGAATGAGTACCAAAAAGCATTCACATAAAGAAGGAAAGTTATAAAAAACAAAATGGAAAAAACAGGCATCCAATTTTGTGCGAATTAAATCGAGACCTAAAGCAAAGCTTTTCCACAGGGCTGCAAAGGGTCAGACCATGCCAGCTTCTGCCTGTGTCTCTCCTTCTAATTCCAAATACAATTCATTCAGAACTGGATTACTCGCATCAGTGAATATTTTATGAACTCCTGCTTTGCTTAGTTTGATTGACAACAAAAACACTTTTGGTTTACCTCTGTGATCAGCAGGCCTGTCTTTGATTCCAGTTGGTAGAAATTAGACAACAGTCTGCAAGTCAGTACGTACAGGTAAGATGACTGTTCACGAGGGGGAATTTTAAAAGGATTAAAAGCAACCAAGCAAAGGTCTCTGGGTAGGAGACCAGGTAGGCCCCCAGTAATAAATACATTTATTGCCTGGACAGTAAAAAGTACTGGAGAGTTTAAAATAAATTCAGAGTTATTTAAACTTAATTTATGACCAGGAAAATAAACCCTCTCTTCCACCATTAATGTTTTTTATCTGGGCCATCAAATGTCACACACTACTGGTTTTGGATGTAAGGTCACTGGAAACAACATATCCGAGGTGTCAGCACCACAAATCAGGTGAAATTCCCTTAAAAATAAAAACGTCAGGAGTAAAATAATAGGCAGCAGTTATTTCATGCTATGAAAGACTTGTAATATATCAAAGGACTCACCTTTTTCTACCTTTATGATGTATCACTTTGAACACTAAATATACTTCTGCTTAACAGATAAAGTAAAGAAAACAGCAACCAAATGCCAGTGATAATAAGAATGATGACATGTACTGAAACTATTTGGAGACACGTAAACATTGCCAAGCAAACCAATGAATACATCCAAAGACAAGTAATGTCCCTAATATGTGGAGACCTGCCGTCTCGCATGTCACTAATTTTAAGGGAGCATTTAAAGGTGATGTAAAGGTCACCTAAGACGGTGTGCTGGAAACCAGAATACAAATTGCATTGCGTTTTGGTAAGAAGAAAAAATGAATATCTGGACTTACAAAGTGAATGCAGTTTTACACCAAAGTAAAGATCCACCCTCTGGTCTTACACCCAAGAACTGATAAGTGCCAATCAGCAGGAAGGAGGTGAAAGATAAAGGAGACGCTGTGCTGATGAGTTCTTTATGATCCTGATGTTAAACAACTAACAGTGGTGGCGTTCGCCATAATGCATTGTTGCTAACGCATTAACTCTTGGCAGGATAAATTCACCTGGGATTATACTTTATGCCAAAGCATCTGACTAAAAGGGTTATCAAAGCCTCAGGTAAAAATGACTTTGCTTCATCCTTGTGACAAATCTTACAGCGATTTTCTAGGACGTTAAAGGTAAAATCTTACTTCCTGATTCAAGGACTCATAATCCAGTGGATGAAACGGCTCCAGGGAAGGATAAAGGAGTAAGGAGTCATTCATGTAGAAGCACAAATTTCGCCCAAGATGGTAGTGAGCAGTTAGAGAACAGCCATAATACTTTAGTTTAAACTTCCCAACATCCTTTTATCATCCAGATGGGGGAATGAGGCTGGGGCGGTGGGGGGGGGGCGCGCGGGCAGGTGGGCAGAGGGTGTGTTTGCCAATTAGCAGGTAACACAGGGCAGGGAGGAGGGAGTTGAGGTGGAGGGAAATGGGGCAGCACCATTTCTCTGCTTTCTCCAGGGTCACATAGCACTGTTACCCTGCATTCCAGAAGGGTCAATCGTGGTTGGCTCCATATGGAATGTTTTTGGCTGTAGTGGCGATAGAATTTTAGTAATGAAAGTGAACACAAAAGTCTCAAAAATCCCTTCATATGACAGATGTGGAAGCTGAGGCATGGCCATAGAGGGAAGTGCCTGGGGGGAGAATTAAGGTAGGAGTCTCTGCTGCAGTGCCTGGCACTGTTGCAAATGCCACAGCAAGCAGCTCTTCCACCTGGGAGTCAAGCTCCCCAAACATCTGTAGTCTGCCCTGGACTTGAGGTGTGTGTGATCCTAGTAGGCCACTGCTGTCTCCACCCCTGAGTTTCCCCAGGAAGCTCTTTGGTTTGGTGTCTGAGCTTGTCCTTTTTCCAGAATACTTGTTGTGCGTATCCTAGGGGGAGACTCTGTAAGGATGCCCCAGCACAGTCTGGAAGTTAAGAACCCAGGCTATCTAAATTGAAGTCTGACTCTGCCATGTGCTATCACATTGTACAAGATGCTGAACCTTTCTAAGTCTTAAAATAAAAAATAAATAAATGGGACCACAGTTGACTAAAAAGGTTTTGTGCAGTGAGAGAAACCACCACAAAAATGAAAAGGACCCACTGACTGGGAAAAGATATTTGCACATCGTAGGGGCCAATATTCAAAAAACATAAAGAACTCATTAAACCAAAACAATGCAATCAAAAAATGGACAGAAGAGCTAAATAGAGACTTCTTCAGAAAAGATACACAGATGGTGAACAGGCACATTCAAATAATGCTCCACATCACTTATTATTAAGGAAATGCCAATCAAAACCATAGTGAGATACTGGACTATGGTGCTGGCACACCAGTGATTTGAGGATGGGAAGCCCACAGGGATTACTTCTGAGATGGAAAAAGGCACAAAATGATGTAAAAATAAACTATTATATTTTAAAAAATTAAAAAGATGATTAATGTTAAAAAGAAAAAAAAACAGTGAGATATCACTTCACCCTTATGTGTATGTCCATATCAAAAAGATGGAAAACCACCTAGGATAAATGTATGGAGAAAAGAAAAGTCTTGTGCATTGTGGGTGAGAATATAAATTGGTGCAGTCATTATGGAAAATGATATGGAGATTCCTTTCAAAGCTAAAAGTAGACATGCCAAATGATCAGTAATTCCATTTATTCAAAGAATAGGAAAACATTATTTTGAAACAATATATAAACCCCCATGTTCATAGAAGCACTGTTCAAAATAACAAAGACGTAGAAACAACCCAAATACCCATTGTAGGATGAGTGGATAAGGAAGTTGTGGTACATACAACCCATGGAATATTACTCAGCTGTTAAAAAGATGAAATCTTGCCTTTTGTGACAACATGGATGGCACTTGAGGTGATTCTGCCAACCAGTATGTCAGAGGATAAAAAATGCACATTGGATGGTTTCTCATGTGTGGAATATAAACAAACAAAGCAAATGAACTAAGAAAACACAACAAATATAATCATAGACTATGAGAAAAATATACCAGAAAGGAAGTGAAAGGGCGGAAGAGGAGTAGGCAGGGACCCATCTGATAATAGTGAGTGGCCTAGAACTGCGGTGTGATATATGCACATATTGAGGTGTGACCTGTACCCTGAAACTTATGTAATATTGAAAGCCAATGGCAAGTCCATCAAAATTCTAAAAATTAAAATTAAATTTAAAAAATTTAATCTTAAAAATTTTTAAATGACATAAAATTAAATCCTGGTTTCCTTATTCTTAAATGGAGGTAATACTGACCATACTTGCCTGGTGTGGCAGTGTGGGGATGAAATGGAAAGTTCTCACTGAGCCAGCTGCTTGCAGGGTGGACAGGTCCTCTGGTCCAGGAGCGCTTCCTTTCTGAGTCACCCTTTGAGGGAGAGGAAACACAGTGTCAGCCAGTGTCCCAGCACTAGGAGATGGCTTAGTAAAGACAAATGCTGCTCAGGCAGATTTACCAGCATCACATGTATAATTCACACATCTGATTAAATAGCTTTACTGGAGGACTCAATCCTGCTTAACCTTAGAGTTTTCAGCCTTTTGTCTAGAAATTCTATTGAGCACTTTTTTTTTTTTATAAAGATTTTATTTTATTTGTGCATACAGAACTGGGATACAGGCCAGAGATGTGGAGGGTGAGAGAATTCACCAGAGACAGAGTGGAGTGCAGAACAGGCAGATCAACGAAATACACTGCTGAGGGGGGCAGCGGGCGGGTCAGGAGAGGTCTGCCACGCCATGTGGTCACCTCCGGGGCAGGCAGGAATCGAACTCATGAGGAAGCGGCTTTAGATTCTCAGTGCTGTGCTTTAACCCGCTGCGCCACCAGGGAGGGCCTCTATTGAGCACTTTTAACTTTACTTTGAGGTACTATCTTTACTTTGAGGTACTATTTTGTGGCCATCAAACTACTTAACAAAGAGACGTTCATACTCAAGTTTCTATAAAGAAAGCAAAACAAACGCAATGTTAGGTTTGAGAAGACCATCAATTAATGCATGTTTATTAGAGAGTATGATTTTTGGTCGATTAGACCTTTGAAGTCTAGAGAGAAAGATACTTGAAATGAAATGAAATGAAACAGCACGTTTATTCATTTTCCCTAACTTTAAGGCACACTTTCTTTTCCTTCAGGCATGCAAATGCTACTCACAAATAATTGCTAACCATGCTTCATCCTACTACTTGTAAATTTAATATAATTAGAGACATATTCAGTTCATTACTAGCTTGAATTTTTGCCCAGATTTTTTTGTTTAAAGCCTGTTGCCTTTTCAAAACACTTTATTAAAAACTTGTTTTAGTGTCACATTCTTTAAAGAAAAATAATAACTCCCAAGTACATTTTATAGGAATCACTCAAAATACAAGATCCAATGCCAGAAACTAATAAACTCAAATCACAGAACTTACATCAGAAGGCT
This sequence comes from Condylura cristata, assembly GCF_000260355.1. Lineage (NCBI taxonomy): Eukaryota > Metazoa > Chordata > Mammalia > Eulipotyphla > Talpidae > Condylura > Condylura cristata. The sequence continues at coordinate 26,982,086 of NW_004567106.1, forward strand.
GCCATAAACTGTTCCAGAGCAGCCTGGGCATGTTTGACCTGAAAATTGAAATTCGTGAGCTATAATACATAGTTTCGCTGGAGAAACTGTCACCAGGCCTTGCAATTTAAAAATCATATTCTTATTCCATTGACTGTAATGCAATTTAGCAGCTAAATATTCCTTTCCCTCTGAAGAACTCCAAACACTTTTTCATCATATTACCCTGCAATGGCAGCCTGGTGGGCTTGGGACCTGCTTTATGAAGTGAGATACGTGGATGGCAGCGGTTTTTCAGGTCAGAACTTTGAGATGAGTTTTGACCTTGCTGCTTCTAAAAACTGCTTCTGTTCTAGATAGAGATTTCAGGGGCCAATCCCTGATGATAGGGCGGTCCACACTGAGACCTGAAACCCACAGTTGGGTCTGTCACAGCTCATGAGTTAAATAGCCTGTAAACTTGAAAACTGGAACAAATGGGTCCATGGTACCCCTGAAGCGCCACGCTAGAGGTTTTCAAAGTTAGCTCCTCCCACGGAACCAAAGTAAAACAGGCAGGCCCTCCTGGAACCGGGAGCCAGATACAGGAATCCACAGGAGAAGAGATGTTTGCAGAACTGATAGAAAAGAAAGTTGCTCCAGACCATCTCTTGTCAACTGGCAAGCTGAGTACCTGCCAGACAGAAAGCAAGTTGACATTACAGTCTAGAGAGCACTGTATCTGGGGACTCGTTTCTTAAACTGCTTTTATTTCCAGTTACATATTCCAAAGGAGAGAATGTCAAATATGTTACTGTTAAAAACCTGCATGTCATGATGACAGGCATGGAAATTTGCCTACTGGAGTCTGGTAAGTATCTCTTTGATTGTAGCCACACTATGTCCAGTCCACAGCAGGTAGATTGGGGGTGCGGGTAGGGGTGTTCTCTCGGCATATCTGCCCATAGATCCATGGAATTTGACACTGAGGAATAAAAGCAGGGATTCTTGTCACTAGGTAGAGAAATCAAGGCTGAAATGTATGGCTGGACACCCTTCTTAATTTCCAAATTAATAGGTGACCATTACCTTTTATTAAGGAATTATTTTATTTATTTATGCATACAAGAACTGGGGTACAGGCCAGAGGTGCAGAGGGTGAAAGGATTCAGAGACATAGAGTGGGGAGAAAAACAGGCGGATCTAATGAAATATACTGCTGAGGGGAGCAATAGACCAGACAGGAGAGGTCTCTGGCCAGGGCTGAAACTCATGCCACAATGGCTGGTGAGAGCTTGATAAGGTTGTGACTTAAACCCTGCACCACCAGGGAGCCCCCCAGCCCTTATCTTAATTTCAAATTAAATACTGAAATTTGAGCCACACAAGCAAGCTTTTAGTTCTGAGATCTAAGGCTTTACTTGGCAAGGAAGGCAAGTGTCCATCAAGAAGACATAAGAATTTCCTCATTCTATTGAATTCCATCAGAAGGCAGGGGACCAGTGCCCAAAGAAATGTACTGAAACAATGCATTTTAGTTTTGAAAATAAATGAAAGTCTTAATCCCATATTCAACTCAGGGACCTCTGACCTCATGAGAACTCAAATAGTCAAATGTAGGCTAATTTATGGTTGATAATTATTTTATATAAACAGAATAATTAGCTATAAAGAAGGAGAGTTGGAAACTTGAATGTATTTCTACATCTGCAAACCAAATTAGTTTAGTTTGCAAAATTAGTAGACAAAGTGGCCAAATTGTTATTTAAAAACAACTCAGTTCAAAAAGCTGATATGGTTTGCATTTGGACCAAAGGAAAAATGCTTAGTTGTAAATCTAATGACATATGTTTTAAAATTTATATGAAAAAAAATGATAAAATTGCTCCTCCCTGGTGGCATAGTGGGCTAAAGCACAGCGCTAAGAAGCTAAAGCTACTTCAGCATGAGTTTGATCCTTGTCCCGGAGGTGATCTACATGGCTTGGCAGACCTCTCCTGACCTGCCCACTGCTCCTCTCAGCAGGGTACTTTGTCAGTCGGCCTGTTCTGCTCCCCACTCTGTCTCTGGTGAATCCTCTCACCACCCCTGCACCTCTGGCCTGTCCCCCAGTTCTGTATGCACAAATAAATAAATCTAAAAATAAATACAGTGAGATTTCATTGATATTCAGTAGTATTTAAATACCAGCTAGACTGAAACTTATCTTGGGTTAGAAAATAATATGTTTTATTGATAATGCAAATAATCTTAAAAATGTAGCTTAGAGGAAATATTTCAAATAAGAATTAAGAGTTCTGTAGGGATGGCCCTCCCTGGTGGCACAGTGGGTTAAAGCACAGCACTAAGGAGCTAAAGTCACTTCCGCATGAGTTCGATCCTCGCCTGCCCTGGAGGTGACCACATGGCGTGGCAGACCTCTCCTGACCCGCCTGCTGCTCCCCTCAGCAGTGTACTTCATCGATCTGCCTGTTCTGCTCCCCTCTCTGTCTCTGGTGAATCCTCTCACCCTCCGCATCTCTGGCCTGTACCCCAGGTCTGAATGAATAAATAAATCTTTTAAAAAAAGAATTCAGTAGGGAAATGGCCAGTGCCTGATGGTCAAACTGGACTCTGTACTGTCAGAGCATGTCAAGTCCCCAGCCAACTAGTTCAATTCATACTAATTCATGCCACAACTATACTCTTAATTCTAGGTGACCACCTGACACAATAGGCTAATGAAAAAAGAGTATCATTTAACAGATATTTTTTAAAAACTCATCATCAGCAAAACAAGAGCATCAGCAGATATGGTTCCTGTGGATCCGCAGGCCCTGCATGAGAATTGATTATTGCAACCATCCTCATTGACATGCAATCTCTTCCTCTGATCTTTTTAAATTAGGCTCACCTAGTCATTAAGACAGGGCTGAAGCAATCTCACCCAAGTCAAATATGTCAACAGAGAAACTCACTTATTCAGTAGCCAGGCATAGTTCTAGAAAACAAATACAAGCCAGTGCAGGGAAAGAAAGACATGTGTTTAACAATAAGACAGTGTTTGTGGGAATGTAAGCAGTTCTAGCTCTTATGGAAAGCAGAATGGAGACTTCTCAAAAGATTAAAAATGAGATCTACCACATAACCCAGCAATTCCACTCCTGGGTATCTACCCAAAGGGACACAAATGGACTAATTCAAAAGGAAATTTGTCCTGCTTTATTCATTAAAGCATTATTTCAGTGCCCCCAAACTGATGAAGATGTGCTCCATACACACAGTGGGGCACTACTCAGTGAACAGAACAGATAAACTCATGCCATTTGCAACAACATGGATGGATCTGGAAGGATCATGCTAGGTGAAATAAGTCAGAAGGAGAAAGACAAATACAGGATGGTATCACTTATTTGTGGAGTATAGAGAAATCCAACTACAGGTCAGGTAAAGCCAAACCCAAAAACAAGCCTTGAAAGCTGACTAGAGGACTGAGACACTCTGAGGACGAGGTAGGGTTAGGGGCACAGTGGACTGCCCTGGGGGACCATCCGGGCTTTGGAGGTGAGAACACCATGGCCACACACCAGCATGGGGCAGGTTCCAGACTTCCAAAATACAAACAACAATTACTGTAAACCATTCTGTCAATAAAAAAAAGAGACAGTTCCTGCTTCAAGAAACTAACAACTTAATAGAGAAGATAATACAAATAGCCAAAAAAGTGTCATTTAACGCAGGCTCTGAAAAGGTAGCAATCGATGAGGTCTAGAGGACAGCCAGTCCCCCGAGGGATGGAAGAAGGTTCCTGAGGACACGGCACCTAAGACAGAAGCTCAGACGGCAGGGAGGGCGGGAATGCGGGAATGTTCGTTGGCTCATTCAGTCAAAAGGCATCGAGCACCTCCAGGGTGTCAGGCACCAAGCTGGATCCTGGGGAGGCCGTGTTAGACAGAAACAGGTGCACAGGTCTTGGAAATAGAGTGGAGAAGGACATTTGGAGCACAAGAAATAGAAAAGACAGTGACAGAGAGGAAAGAACACGCAAGTCAGAGCATGGCTGTGACGACAGGAAAGAAGCAGCAGCTGGAACGGCAGTTGGAGGCACGGTGGGAGGAGTCCAGAGCCAGGCCGTGAGCTTGAACTTCATTCCCGGAGCGTGTGTGAAGAAAGGTGTGGGAAGCAGGGTAGCGACTATTTGGGCAGAGCTGTGACTGCACAAGCCTGACCCTGCCGCAAGTGCAGAAAGAATCAGAGGGGAGAGACAGGGAGGCGGTGGCAGTCCAGTGCCACTGCCAGGGATCGAGCGAGCACCCGCTAGAGGGTGCTTGAGAGGCCCAACAAGGGAAGAGATGGAAGAGAGAATATGGTTAGAATCATGCAAAGAAAAAAGGAAAATATAGAGGGTTCCACCCCAGGATAGAAAGAAGAGCTGGGGGAGGGGCGAAGGGTTGGAGAGGTTAATCTGGAAGTGTCTGGCGGACCCTGTGTTGAAGCATCGTGCCAGCAAGAGAAGTTCAAGCAGGAGGCTGGCATGAGGCTGGCATGGGAAAGACAACTGTATTTGGGGCACAGGGCTGAGTGGGGTTGACACAGAGAAAACACGTGCCCCGTGGAGAACAGCGGAGAGAGGGTAGAGGGCCAGGACTTTCCTCAAGGCAAATAATGGGGCCATCCTGGAAAAGCAGTAGGCAGGCCTCGAGGTGGGGGGCAGGGAAGAGGATGAGCACAGTGAGAGGGGAGGGGAGGGTCCGTGGCCCCTGGGGCCGCACTGGAGCTGCACGCAGTGCATCTGCATGGTCTCGTGCGCTCACTCACAGGCGTTCCCTCTAATGGAAGTCTCCTCTCTTCCCACTGCTCTGCTTCCCCAGAACCTCACTCTGCCACGACCCTGCTTAATCTCAAGCTTGCTCTGCCTCTCCCTGAATGCAGATTACATGCCCTCACTCGCCTCAGCTCAGCACCTGGTTCTCTAGAGACTTTACCACACATAAAAACCTCATGAGATGCTCTTCCTTTATTAGCCAATTGACCAAGATTAAAAAAGAATGAAAATGGTACTAAAGAGAGTATGAGAGAATAGGAATTCCCACATATGTGGTGGGCGTATAAGCTTGATATAGCCATTCTGAGTTAATTTGATAGCATTATTAAAATGTTAACATGCCCACTCTTTGATTCAGCTGTCCTCTTTTTGATAACTGCTTTGCAAGTGTGGAGATCTAAGGATGCTCATTGCAACCTCCTGAACAGCCCTCAGTTCAGGTGGGTTATGGAATACATAATGGGACAGCCTCTCGGAATCTGACCAGCCTCTGGTAAATCTATCCTCTTTGGCTCAAGAGAGAGATTCTACGCTGCAGAGCAATATCTGGATGATAAGCATATTATATATGGTGACATTTACATGGCACAAGGGTTTAACAAGGGTTGAGGTAGAGGCAGGAAAAATATTTTTCAGCTACAAACACTGATCACCTCAGGGGCAGGAGTTCTTAGGCAGGCATGGAAAGGGGAAGGAAGAGGAAGTTCAGCTCTGTGGATAATTTTTTTTTTAAGATTTCTTTATTTATACACACAAGAACTGGAGTACAGGCCAGAAGTGCAGGGCATGAGAGGATTCATCAGAGACAGAGTGGGGAGCAGAACAGGCAGATTGACTGAAATACACTGCTGAGGGGAGCAGCGGACGGGTCAGGAGGGGTCTGCCACGCCATGTGGGTCATCCCCCTGGCCAGGGATTGAACTTGTATGGGCAGTGTCTATGGATAGCTTCATAGTGCTGTGCTTTAACTCATAGCACCACCAGTGAGGTCCCTATAAGGGTTTTAAAAAGTGGTAAAATTTGGCTCTCCCTTGTGGCGCAGCGAGTTGGAGCACGGCACTGGGAAGTTTGAGCCACTTCCGCATGAGTTCGATCCCCGCCTGCCCCAGAGGTGATCACATGGCATGGCAGACCTCTCCTGACCCGCCCACTGCTCCCCTCAGCAGTGTACTTCGTCGATCTGCCTATTCTGCTCCCCTCTCTGTCTCTGGTGAATCCTCTCACCCTTCGCATCTCTGGCCTGTACCCCAATTCTATATGAATAAATAAATAAATCTTTAAAAAAAAAGTGGTAAAATTTTAGGAGGTGACACTCCTTTTATGTCCTAATCTATAATCTTCGTATAAAGTACTACACCTGAGGGGAGAAATATAATGCTGTCCAAAAATTAACAATGATGTAAGGAAATAATTTTTTAAGACAGAAATGAAATAATAAAAATTTTAAATATTCTTGACAGAGGAATCTTATGGATGCAATTTATTCTTTCATTCAGGTAATGACATGGCTTCCTGACAAGGCTTATGGAGTCACCATATCTAGTTCACTGGATAACCCCTTGTCAGTCAAGAGTGGGACAGAAGCTCGAGTTCCTGCAGAGGGCGAGGTCATAACCAGGCTGTGGTAAGGGAGGCTTCACTTGGAAGGGGTCACTTTAAGAATACAGATGCCATCATGGACATGCTAGTACTTTCTGTCTCAGCCAAGGACATAAACTTGGGAATGCCTAGTTTCAGGAATGCAAAGAGAGGAGCAGATTTGAGGGTGCTTCAAAACTAAGATTGTGCAATGCGGAGAAGGAAAGAGCAAGGAATAGGAAGAAACTAAATAAAAAGAGAGATGAGCAATCTACTCATTGAATAAGCATTTACCAAGTGAACACTATTTTCGGGTGTTACTGGGATATGGCATTACACAAGGCAGGCAAGAGCCTTACTTTTATAGAGCTTATATCTTGCCAGATGGAAGTTTGGGGTGGAGAACTGGCACTAGCTGGGAGTCAACTTAACTGCAAATGACAGAAAATACAACATGATCACAGCTTAAGCAAGTTAGAACTTAACGTCTCTCTGACATAAAAGAAAAGCAGAGGAACATAGCCCAGGCTGGTAGAATTACATCATCAAAGACTCAGGGTCTATTATCTTGATGCTCTGTGCCCTGAGTATGAGACTTTTACCTCAGAGTCCAGCATGGTCGCCTAAGTTCTAGCAATCAGACTCACATTTCAGTTGACAGGAAGACAGAGAGGGAATAAAATGAGTACTCCTCCTCCTCCTCCTTTTTTTTTTTTTAAATATTTATTCATTTATGCATATAGAGCTGGGGTGCAGGTCAGAGGGATAGGGGTGGTGAGAGGATTCACCAGAGACAGAGTGGGGAGCAGAACAGGCAAATTGACAAAATACACTGCTGACCATGTGGGTCACTTCCTTGGCTGGGGATCGAAGTTGTGCTGAAGTGGCTGCAGCTAACTTTGTAGCCCTGCACTTTAACCCATTGTGCCACCAGGGAGGTGTGTCTTCCTCCTTCTAAAGACTCCTCTAAAGTCATTTGATTGGCCATAACTGGTTGTGTGGCTACACCCCACTGCCAGGGAGTGTAGGTTAGGTAGTCTTCTTCCGGGTGACTGAATATGGGACTTTGTCAGTAGGGAAGGAAGAGAAAATGGAGAACAGGAGAAACTTCTTTGGCTTTGCCATAGGAAGTAGCCAGAAAAAAACAAACAAAAACATCACATGGTTGTATAATATATAAAATTTGTGTGAAAGAAAGTAACAGAAGATGGAGCAACTCTAGTTGGAGAGTCAGGAAAAGTCTTTCCACAGAGGTGAGATTTTAGCATAGACTTGAATGCCAGCCAATGAAAGATCTGGGAGAAAAGTATTCCAGGCAGAAGGAAGGGTTAGGTCAGAGGATCCAGAGCAAGAGCAAGCTGGGCTCAGTCAAGGAAAGAAAAATATCACCAAGAACACGCATATGAAGGAACAGACACAGCCAAGTCTGAGGGGATCAAGGAAGAGCAGGAACATGTGTGGGGCTTGTTAGTGCTTTTAGAGACTGTTTTGTGAGTGGGTGAGTGAGTGAGTTAGAGAGAAAGAGAGAGACTGTCAATTAAATGACAATCTATTATCTCATGATAATAATTATAATAAAATTTCTGTACTGAAGTTTTATTCCCATTTCCTTGCTAACCCCCACTGGAATCCCACAGTATCTTTAAAGAGTGGGAGACCCAGCCGTTGGGTGTCAGTGACTTTGCAGCATTTCCATGCAATCATCCTATGTTCTGATTCCAGCCTCTCTTTGGCCTGGAGGCCACCCCCTTTGTATAGGCTAGAAACAAGAGCCTGAACTGTGCTCTGGCCCCAAGCCTGCAGGACCAGAGATGGAGGCCATTAAGCATTGCACAATCATTCCAGTCAGGTTCAGGTGACACCCAGCTCCAGTGGAGTCACATTATTTTGCAGCTGCTATGTAATTTAATTTTCACTACATCCTAGGACTTGGGCAAATAGGTATTATTCCCTCTGTACAGGTGGAAAAAAAGAATTGAAGCACAGGAAAAGTAATTGATTGACCTAAGGTGAAGAAGCAAGTTGACAGCATCACAAGACTCCTTTCCGACCGTTGTAAGTGCTTCGTTGGCTCCACGCAGCCTCCCAAATGGGGTCACTCTTATGTGAGCTGAAGGTCATGGAAGCAAATCAGCCAGGGATCCTTGTTCTGTTCTCTGCATGGGGCCTTTCAGGCCAAGTTGCCCAGGGCCTGGAGGTTTGCCAGGCAGGGAAGTCCCAGGCAAAGCAGAACGGCTGGCCTTACTCTGCAGACAGTGAACAAGGACAAGCTGGGTGGAGGGGACACTGGTCTCAACAGCCAGGTAAAGCTTTTCTCCAAGGCATTGTAATTTGCTTTGAAGACTGGACAGCTCAAAGGGAATAATAAGAAAGTGAGAGATACTCTTTTTCCACAAAAAGTGAGCTCAGAGAAGCTGGTGTTGATTGAACACCAATTCAACATTGAATTTTCCTTCCCTTGGACCTGGAATTGCCTCAGTTATCCCCAGGCAGCTCCTGTGGGTGGCAGCTCCCTTCCTTAGCAACTCACTGTGTTGGTCAACCCTGAATACAGAAACCAAAAGGTGGTTATAGAAGACCATGGAAATGGCACCGACAGGGGCGCTGAGCTTGTGCCCGGTGGGAAGCCGTCTGGGCATTCTCTCAGTGGGAGCTAGTAACGGGCCTTCCTGGTGGTCAGAGAGATGCCCACTGCCAAGATGGGAGAAAGCTGCTGGCAGGCTTTGTTGATAAGGAGATCTTCGTGAATTTTGCAGTCTCTGATTCCTCATTTTCACCTGAAATCATGGATGCCCTCTCTCATTCTGATCAGATGAAGAGAGAAGCAAAGTTGAACCACACAGGAAATCAAGGCCCTCAAACCTTCCTGAGCCCTCTCAAATTAGGCCCTTCAGCAAAACTCCCCATAGAGCGCTGCCACCACCGAGGGCACCCACAGATTTGCTCCTGTTATCCTTTTCTCTTCTCCACGTGGGGAATCTTTGGTGCTGGCTTTCCAAAGAAATGAGCTAACTTCCAAGTTTCCTTTAAGTTTAAGTTGGCTGGTAATGACCTCTGCTCTTTGAACCCTGAGGCATAGCTGTGGCATGAATGGGTTAAACACTGAGGTGGGGAATTTCTGATTGATAGAGAACAGTAACATTCCAAGGAGACTTTCCAGCAAGTGTTGGACTTGGAGGAGATGCTCTTATGTCTTTCCTATCCTAATTGTGGGCAGGTCAGCAGCAAAGGAAGTGGGGAAAACTGAAGGACCCCATTAAAATCTTGGCTGCTGGGAAGCACAATACAGCCCATTTCCTCACAGTGCACAATCTTAGCCAAAGCACCAAAGGACATGGACATAGAGTAGAAACTCTGGAGTTCCTTTCAATTATCTTTCTCAAAGTTACTCCAGGCCACATGCTCTTTTTATTGCTAACGAAAGGGAATTGTGCTTGAATTCCTTCCAGTGTCTGTTTTTTCCACCTCCACAGCAAACGCAGTGCTCTCGGCTACACAGGTGCAGCTCTGTGGCACAGCACTGTGATAGCTTATAAAGCCAACCCCAGCCAAGGTGCTTGCAGACCCAATGGTGGATTTATAAGGCTCACCCTCGCATATCCCTACATGGGTTTGGCTCACAGAGATGGCTCGCGGACATGGGCTCTTGTTTCTAGGTTAGTAGATTAAATGAAGCTCTGACCAGGTATTCCCACAACATTTCTCTGCTAGTAAATCTAGGTAGAGTGTGAAAAATGATCGAAAGACCTTGAATCAACTTTCCTTGGAGACAACAATCACACTAAGTGCATGAGTCTGCCAAAATGTCATAACCATCCTAGCAAGGGCTCTGGTTCATTCTAGATCTAATGACAGGCATCTTTCGAGGTTCAACAGCAAATGCCACTGGCCAAATACTTGCCCCACCTGAGACTAAATTCAGAATTTTATCACAAAGCCCAGAGTTCAAAGGCATAACTTCTTTATGTGAAACTCAAAGATGACGTGGCTTTGGTGTCAGGAGAGTCAGGTTCAAGCCCAAGATTCTGTCTTTCCAGCTATGTGGAAAGTCACTAAGCTTCTCTCTCCTCCTCTACCATGGGCATGGTAGCCTCCTCTTTGCAACAGTATGAAAATTGGATGAGATGGTGCAGGTGTGCTCCTTAACCTGTAGTGAACACTCAGTAGGAGTAGCCACTAGGATGGTCCAAAAGAAGAGTGTTGCAACCAGCTGGAGTTTTTTCATCCCAAACATTGCATAGAGAAATCTGGAGAAGCCCAACTCAGAGAAAGTTGAAGTCAAAAGATCATTTCCAGACCCTTGCTGGCTCCTGGGAGGACACGCCATTGTGATCCATCTCCATGACTACCCTCTCCCTTAAAGAGTGAGTCTCCTCCCTTCTAGGGTCCTGCTGCTCCTGTCACCTGAGTCAGTGGCTCCTAGAGCTGGCTCAGCCACAGCAGCTTGCAGGATGAGGGTCTGTTTCTTGGCTTTTCCCCAGCCAATGCCATTTCTGGATGAAAAGCACCATGATGGCTTGGCACAGAGTGTTGCCTGTGCACCCGACTCAGAGGGTCCTTCACTAACCTCTACTTCCTCTCGGGGACAGCAGACAGCCAAGTCTCCTTGGAAGTTAAAACCCTAAGAAGGGGGCCCATGCAAGAAAAGGCGTATGCATCAAGGAACTGAATGAATTTGAAGGTAAGAGAGAATGAAGAGAAATGTGGCCGCTCCCTCTGGCTCAGCTATTTTCAGAGCTAAAGCGGCTAGACATGATTTGATGCAACACAATAAGGTGTCACTTGTGGTGACAAGGCCTGTGTTCTCCAGCAGCTGTGTGTGCTGTGAGGTGTGAGGTTATCCGCAGCAAATGCACAGCTTGTACAAACCCAGGTTGGATGGACACCACAGAGAAAAATTCAGTGTGTCCTACCCCTTCATGGACTGGGCATAATAGCTAAGCGGTGAGAAGGTCCATGTTAACTGAGCCTGCTCCTTTTCTGACCCTTACAGAGAATTATGTTGCAAATAAATGACCTCAGAAACACTGTTTTGCAAATGACCTTTGTTTGGCTTTTCTTCTTTGTCTATGTAGGCCAAATGAGCTGCAGAGACAGAGCGCAGCTTCTGATAGCCTACTCTTGAAAGAGAGGCCTGTGTTTACTCAGCCTGATTGGTTGCCCACATTGGCTACCTTTTCTGGAAACTTCTCAAATATGAATTTCACAGTACAGAAAAAGGTAGCTTCAAGGATGTTTTTATGTACTTGAAATCATGGAATCAAGATGATGTTCACCATGTGCCAAGCACCAGGCTGAGCTTAGTGGGGACTCACCATGCAGAGGGGAGACTGACACCGGCTGAGACCACTGAAGGATTCAGATACAAGGTCTTAGGGTTCAGGGGAGGAAGATATTGCTCTCCCAGTTTGCTTGTACTTCTAGAAAGGTCATGCTAGTCACAGACATTTAGCTCAGGCCTGCCTGGCCCCTGATGTCCCTCAGACAATACTGACTGTGTGAGTGCTGCCTAGAGAAAGGAGTAGCAAAGGACAGAGGGTAAGAACATTCCAGGGAAGAGAAACTGCTTCAGCCTTTTGGGAACGCATAGCTTGTGTCATCAGCCAAACTTGCAAGATTTGTGAGCAAGTAGCAAATATCATGCAAGCTGCAAAGCTGGGCAGGTGGGCCAGGAAGTCAATAGCAGACATGAATCTAGTAAAGTATCAATGGTTGAGGTTCTAGAGATACAGAGGAGGCAGATTATGCATATTATACCCCAACTGGTGAAGGTGACATTACCAGAATGCAGTTCAGAATGAAGTTAATTGAACCTTTGAGTGCTTTCTTTTTCGCTTCTCTCACTAGCCATTAAACACAAAGCAGCAGGCACCGTGAATGGATCTGAGGAATGGAGAAGCAGAGACAGCCACTGCCAAGCCACCTAAGGGGGCCATTGTTGGGACCAATTTGTGGAAGAAAGGAAATGTCCCCACACATGTGATTCAAATCCAAATCCTATGACTTTCTAGCCTGTGACCTTGGGCAAGCAACTTCCTTGTTGAGCCCCAATTCCCACATTTATAACTCAGAAAAAAGAACTCCAGTCTCATTTGGTTGGTGTAAGGATGAAATTAAATAATACAACTGTGTTCGTCCCTAATGGAAGGTGTTCAGTAAATGTGAGCTCTCCTTTGTCTCCTTTCTGCTTTAAATCTGTTTTCATGCTGAAAGCAATTAAAAGTTTATGATGTTCTAGAACAGATTTTCCAATTTAGGGGCAGTAAATTGTAAGTCGGTGCTATTTTCCTAAAATGACATTCTTTAGATTAGAGTCTGTTGGATTTCTTTTCAATTTCATTGAATTCTATTTACTGCATTTCTAATAAGACACCAGTGTGTCTGGGACAAATATAGGCTGGCTGATTCCGACTACATAAACTACCTAGGGGAATAGTAACACCCCAGACCTTGTCCACTCACTTCTCCTCATGGACTCAGAAGGGAACGTTGCTCAGTAAATGTACCAGACATCTTAGAGCTGAACTCATCTGTGCTCATCAAGCGTGCAGGCACGGGAATGGGGGCATATTTCAGTTAAACTGTGAGGGGCACAGGATGTAAAACCTATACTGTAACAAAGACAAGAGGACAACTGTTGTTGGAAGGCAAGAGAAGTTCACACATGGCATTGCCAGTATGTCTCCTTCACCCGATGAAAGCCAGGGGCACACCTACTGCTATGGTTTGATACTTCTGCCTCCCCACCCCTACAATTCGTTGAAATCCTAACCCAGATGTAATGGTATTAGGCGGAACTTTTTGGGTTTCTAGGTGATGAGGGTAGAGCCCTCTCGAATGGGATCATGCCCTCCTAAGAAGAGGGGGGACAGTTAGTTCTATCACAGGGGGACAGAGGAGCAGTCAGCAGTACACATGCTGAAAGAGGGCTCTTACCAGACCCCAACTACCTCAGTCAGGTTGGCACTCTGATTTCCAGCCTCCAAACTGGCTTATAAATTACCCACTCTATAGTACTTTGTTATAGCAGCCTAAACTTAGGCAGCAACTCAAAGAAAACTCTTAACTCTCCTAAAGAAGGAGTTTCACTATCTCAACACAAAGAGTAATAGACCCATGCTCTTGCCACTGCCTCCTCCCCCTTCCATCCCTCCAGCCCCCTATAAACAGCCTCCATGTCTGGCCTCAGGTCGACATGGAAAAGTTGCTTGATATGTTATACCACTGTTCAGACAATCAGAAACATTTGATGGAGGGTAAGTTTATCCCAAATTAGCAAATATAATGTCAAAAACCAGGCAGATCACTGCTTGCAGCTCAGCAGGAAGTAAGTGGCCCTGCAGCTTTTAAAAACCACCTATACTTCCACTTGTCTTTGAGATGAAAAGAACCTTTGTAGACAAAGGGCAAGGAGAGCCAGCAGCCACCTTCAAGTTCCTTCCCCAAGACAGCACTCCGCTAGCCATGGGACAGTGAGATGACCTGGATGGAACAGGTGACACTCCCCCAAGCCTCAGACATCCGCCCACACTTTCTGGGATCCAAAAAAAGGATTCCCTTCTCTTACCAAATTCACCTATCAAAAAAAGGCTAAGGGAGCTTACCTGACAAGCTGCTGAAACAATGAATTCCATTGTCCTTGCATGGCACAATGCAAGGACACAGGCGTGAAGCTCCTTCACCCAGATCTGAGACAGAGTATGAGCAAGAGGACACAGGCTGTTTTACAACTTGGAAGGCCAAGGAAACGGAGCTGGGAATAAGCAAACTCCCCAGAGTTCTGACAGCTAAACTACAGTACACAATTAAGAATGGGTCTACCCTGTGCCACCCCTCATCATCTGGGCTTGCTTTGCTCCGAAGCAATAACTCGAGGCCCAGAAAGGCTGGTTCAAGCTAAAGACAGACTAGAAAACTAACGTTAAATGCACACTGGAGATTCACTCTGAGCTTCCTGCACAAGCAAGGAAGCAGAGATGTTTTGCTGATGCTCATCATGGACAGGTCCCGGTGCATTTTACACGGGCCCCACCTGCCTGCCCACTCCCAAGCAGGGACAAAAGTTTCTGAGCACCTCTGACTATAGTCTGACCTGCCAGCCTCATCAAGGTTGGTGGCATCAACTCATTTACCTCAGGTCCTATTCTTGGACAGAAAGAAGAAAGCAAGCTGGTGAAGTTTTGTCAATGGAAAGGTCTGTTTTCTTTAGGCTGGCTGGGAGGAATCCATGGGCAGGAGTCCAGGAGGTGAGGAAGAGGCTTGATATAGCCCTCCCCTGCTGGCACCAGGACCCTGTGATCACCTCAGGCCCACACCCAGCACTTCAGGGAGCCCTGTAATCACCTCAGGCAGGCCCATACCCAGAAAGCTCCCAGCACAGATTTTTATGGACTACACTTTCATTACGTGGTGAGCTTTCTGTTCAGTGTAAATGCCAATTTAGGGAAGGTAAATAATCCCTGAGCACCTATTTAATTGAGACTCCTTTATCCAAACACTCAAATTAAACCCAAGGAAGCCTGCTTTTCAGAAGTGACTTTCTCTCCTCAGCTCCTCTGACACCCTCCACCTGAAATCCCTCAGGCTCTCTAATTCCCCAGAGTCCTTTCTTTGAAATTCTGGAGGTGGCACGGGTCTACCAAGGCCATTCAATCTGTGAGCACAAGGGAGAAGTAAACACAAACTTACTTGAAGGGACCAAGCCGCTCAGCAAGCCTACCAGAAGTACGGGAGGCATGTGTTGTCTTAGGGGCCTGCTAGTGCCTTCTGGCCAGCTTGTCTTTGTGGTGAGGTTTTCCTCTTTTTTAATTTTCCTGAGCCAGGCACATCACACCAGGGACAGGTGCCAGGTAGCAGCAAGCATGTTCTCAAGAGGCTGGCTGGGTGCCATGTGCAGCAGGAGGAGACCGGGAGCCACCTACCAGCTTCCCTCACACACACCACCCTGCATGGCAGGCCCAGGCTGAGCGGGTCAGAAGTGGGAAATGGGCATGGAGCAGATGAACTCATAGGAAATGAAACCCTAGGCGTTTGCACAAAACTTCTCACTGAAGGAAAAAAAGCAAAGATGGGAGACTGAGGGGTTAGGCCGTGCTCACAGCAGGCCAAATTGATTCTTACTTGTCCCGCCAGTAGCAGGACAACGGGGATAGATGGAACGAAGGAGAAGGCCGTGAAGGGCAGGTGCAAGGTGTCTCCCAGAGGCCAGGTGACTGTCACTGAAAAGAGTTGCCCGTTCCTGCGCCAGTGATGGGCATCCCGGGAAGTGGTCAGAAACATTTTCTCTTCAGAGCAGAACCGGCCGCAGGTGGTTGCAGCTTGGGGAGCTGTGGGAAGTCCTGGATGTCTGCCCACATGTCCTGTACAGAATTCAGAACATGTGAGGACAGTTTGTGCAAAATTCTTCCTTTTTCTTGGCAAGATTCAGAGAAAGGCTTAGAAATAATTTCTTAAGAATAGCAAGGGGTGGACACCTGACGATTTGGTCCAGAAACCAGTAGAATTTACTAATGACCAAGTTTAATTACCTGCGGGGCAGGCTGACTTGAGTCATGTGACCAAATGGAATAAATTAAGATTTTAAGTCAGGTTAGACTGTGCTCACCTCCTGATGTCAGCTAGAACAGGGTGTGTGATCTTGGATACATCCATCAGCTTCCTTGGAAGTCAGCTTTCTCATCTGTACTGTGTAAATAACACCTTTTATTATGAAAGTGCTTGGGACAGCCATTCCCAACAGTGGGGCACCCTGGAGTCAATCCTTGGGGAGCTGTGAAAAATTCTAAGGTCCAGACATACTGGCTCCATTGATCTGGGGCGTGGCCTGGGCAGCAGGCCCCAGCAGGTGGCTTGAACCTGTAGCAGTTTGGGAGGCACTACCCTAAAAAGTAGTAGGGGCTCAAAAAGTGTTTTCTCCAGGTGCAGACATATGTTGTTGGGCCTCATTCCAATTTTTGTTCAGAATTTCAAGATGGTAACTGCAGAGTTTAAATCAAACTTGGGTCCTTCTGAGCATGACTAAGCCCTTGTCTTCTCTCTTCCTCTCACAGGGGTCACTTCCTATACAGCAATCCCCCACACACATTAAATTATAAAGAAAGAGAATTTGCTTGATGGGCAAAGGAAACAAGAAATGGGATCTGAAGTAGTTCTGATAAGGCTCCTACCAGCTGAGTTTGAACATCTTTCCCAAAGGGTCTGAGGACTCTGCAGAGAAAATGCCTTGGCTTTGTGGTTCAAGGACAGGTACCAAGAGGCCTTCTGCAAACCGAAGTGCAGACTCTTTCCCACCTCCCCATTCCACGTCAACACATGTGCATCCACACAAGGAAATAGGAGGTGCCTCAGCACCCAACAGGGAGACTCTGCTGGAAAGCATTACACCCAGGGGACCATTACTAAGCCAACAGGCCTTACAGGACAGGCAGTGTGGCCATGGAAAGAAATTTTGCAACACGGAGCGGACACATGGAATTTCTAGAGAAAAGCCAGGTAAAAATGATGACCCAGAAAATCCAACCCTTTGACTCAGCCTTCCCCAGGCATTTTTGGGAGCTCACCTATTTCATGAAGAGCATGAATGGGGGTGATGCTGATTTTCCTTTTTAAATCCTCTCAGTGAGACCCACGACTCCTTTGGGAACCCTAGACTCCTTAATGCTGCTTTGCTAAAACGTAGCAAATGGCAGCATGGGACCGTAGGCAGACGGGAAAGGAACGGAGAGGGGATGGAAGGCTGGTTTCCCCTGTGGTCTCCTTACAAAGCACCCCTGGTCCTGGGATTGGTGTCCTCCACCCTGAGCCACAGTGATTTAGTGAAGAGGACTGGGGCAACAAGTCAGTTTCTGTAAAAGCAAAGGAAACAGGGTCATCTTGCACAGAATTGACAGCCTCTGCTCTAACTCTGCGTGGTCTTGGTCTCTGGGCAGGTTCATACAAAGGGCATAGTGACTTCGGCTCAGTCAACAGAAACCCAGAGCGTCTGGACCTGGGTCCAGTTGTTGGCTGCAGAGTTAGAAAAACATTTGGGGAAAGTACTTTTTTTTTTTCTTAATTAGGGGCAATGAAAAAATCTCAAGTTTCTTCCCAGCTTCAAAACGGGAGGAGGAAAGTGTATGGCTTCTCTCTGTGGGCATTTTATCAACCATTGGGACCGTCAGCTTTGACTTTGTGGATTCTGCCCTCCGTGGTCCAGCTTTCATTTCCAGGCTTGAGATTTGGGAGAGAACTAAGGGAATTTTTCTCCAGCCATTGCCCCTTGCCCCCAAAGAATCATAAGAAAGCCATTACAGGAATTAACTCAGAAGACATGCCAATCTCAGAGCTTCCTGGGAGCAGGGGGAGAGGAGAGCTCAATAAACAATAGCTCTAAGCCAAGCAAGCAGCGTCCTCATAGAAAACCATTGTGAGGCTGGAGCGGCTATTCTGCACATTTGAAAATAAGAAAAATATGACTTAAAAGAGCATAGATAGTTTAAATTAGTTAGTAGGCGGTCCAAGGCCTTCTGAGCCTTGGAAACACATTAAATGCCCCATCAGCACTAAGGGGCTGCTTAAGATTCCATTCAGGGGTCCACCTAACTAATTCCCAAGTTATATGCATATAGTTGAAGGCCTCAAGGCACGATGATGGGAGGAAGATGGGCTAGAAAGTAAGAAAGAAAGTTTGGAGAGTTAAAATTACCTCACCAATTAGAAAGCTAAGAAAAGGTAAAAAAAAAAAATACGAAGGTAGAGAAGGGGATAACTATGCTCTCTATGGAGAGACGGAAGCTATGTTGACAAGATGGCGGTGAACACGGCCAGTTCATGGAGTCAGCGGTGGGGCAGCCATTTCCGTATGGGCACCGGACTTCAGCGTCAGAGCTGAGCTGGGCCGGCTGGTGGGCACAACCCTTCCTGTTCCAGCAATGGGAAGTCCCAGCTCTGTCCTTGATCTAGGGATGAAAATAATCCAGGGAGAAAGGCCCTACGCAGTCTCCCATACTGGACTCTTCCAGGCCAGGCCAGCAAGAGGAAAGGCAGTTGCAACTCAGTGCACACAGAGCCGAGCTAATTGCTAACAGCCAGGACTGAGGCCACTGTGATGGGGCTGGGCCGCAGCATGGTGGCTCCAAGGATGATGGAGTGGCCTTTAATTGTTTATTCTCTGAAACCTGTGAAGTGTTGGCAACAAAACGAGAATAGAGAGGCTGCTGGCAGCCGAATGACAGGCTGGAGAGGAAGCCTCCACCCACGTAAATGGTTAAATGGCCAGTTTGCCAAGGCCACTGAGCTAAGTGTTACCTCACCACGGGGCAGATTAAAATATGCATTTTCTCCTAATTGAGCATAGTGAAATCAGCCGGAGGTCCTGTCACAAGTGCAAGAATGAATTGTCACAGCACGAAACACACTTCTCGACAGAGCATCTATTATACAGGGGAAAAGAGCCACATAAACTCCTTTCATGTTGGAATTTTAACTGATTTGTGGTCCAGTGGGCTTAAAGAAGACTGAAAGAGTCACCCCCACCATCCCAGCTTTCTAGAACAGTAGCACATGATCCATTTGTAACATCTCCTGCCGGAGGTATCCACATGGTATGGCCAGGCTTGTAAATTGGGCTAGAGAGCAAAAAGCTTTTGTATACTGATGGACCTTTCTTTATCTTAAATATATATCCATGTACTTATACACATAAATGTATTTATACACACAAGCATTTATAAATATAAACAAACATATTAAATACACGCCATATATATATAAATGTATGTAAAACAAGTACTATTTTTCTACTTTTTCCCATGTAAAATTAAAAGTGCACCCTAGTAAGAAAACAGAAAATCCCACGAGAGTAAAGTGAATCCTGTACATGAATTTGGCACAAGAGTGGAGAGAGGTAACCAGGGTAGTGCGATGTGAGACCTCTCTCCCTTACACGGATAGGGGGTAGGGCGCTAAGGCCACCTTGGAGTGAAGCTTCCAGAATAGGCTGACTCCTGTAAAGGCCCCGAATCACCACTGGGTGGCGCTAGTTAAGAGACAGCAGGCAAAGTTGACATCAAGTGTCAGGAACAAATAATTCCTGCATTCTCCATTTTAACTTCACGTCCTTGATATTGTAAAGCATTTTATGGCATTGTTTTATCATTTATTTTTCTGTTTAAATATTCCACATTTTGGGAAAGTTTACAGACATTTCACTATCCTAATCCCATCTTTTTTCTCTTTAGCGGAAGCACCCGTTTGAAATCAACAAGGTCACCTCACCCATTTAAGTAGTGATCGCCCACCCACAAGGTTGGCACGCTCTGGGCTCCCTGTCAACTTCACCCGCAGGCTTTTTCGCATGAACAGCGGTGAATGCGGGTGTGTAGTAGATGCTGCATCCCCAAATACAGGATTTTGAATTTATTTTTTCCCCTTGTGGTCTTAGCCACTAAAGATATTTTTAACCTGTAACGCTGTGGCCTACAAAGTAGCTCTTCTCCCACTGTGTGTTCAACTAAGTCAATGATAAAAATATTCAAAAGGGTTTAAAGCACATTCTGTGACATTTTCTAGGTTTAGAATTCGCCAGAGTTACCACGTCAGCCGCTTGCCTGAACCTCTTTCTAGAAGATTCCTGGGAACAGAGATTGAGTCCACTCAATAAATACTAGTGGAATAAATGCAAAAGAAGAAATCTGAGTTCCACTTATTCTGTTATCATGCATTAACTTACACGACTTGGGTGGATCCTGATAAAATGGGTGACATATAAAATGAAGTTCTTTACAGAACTGCAAATACAGTATCTTTCCCTGGAAACATAATGGACTATAATGACTTCTTTGGTTCTAAGACATGATTAGAGATAAAAAGAGAAGTCTAATTAGCCTTAATTAACACATTTGCTTATTATTCTTCCCTGCTGGTGACATTAGCTTATGCTCAATCTTTGGCAGCAATGCACACATCTTGTTCTTGGAGTTTAAAGGGGGATCTCGGAGAGCAGAGGTGAGTGAAGAGCCCTCTGTGTGCCGAACCTCTTGGGCTCAGAGCCCAAGATCTTCAGGCTTCAGGAGATGCTCTGCCCTCCAGCTGTGAAGAACTCGGCTACCTGGGAGGCAGGCGTGGGGGGCCTCAGGAGGGCCAGCTAGCCTCTGCTGCGCTTCTGGTTTCATCGAACCCCCCCATGAGGACCCTTCTTGTCCCTGATCACTGTGACTCCAATTCTAAATGTTACTTGATTTCCAGCCATTTCTTCTTTGTCAGGACCTGTAGAAATTGACCACATTAATAATAAGAACAACGGTGAACAACAATTAACTTTTACTGTTTTTGATACATATATTCACAATGTTGTTTCATCCTCACAAGAACCTGGCAGGGAGATCCTATTTTTTCCCCCTCACAGAAGGGAAACTGAAACTTCTGGAGTGGGATCACTGGCCCAAAGGGCACCATTGAAAATGGCAGACTGACCACCGGCAAATTGCTCCTAACTGCCATTGCTGCCACCTGCACATTGGCATGCCTGCTTTAACCCCTTGATGCTGGATGCCGTTTGGTTAACTTGAATTCTGCAAGTCGTCACTGGGTGCCTACTGTAGGGGGGCACTGTGTCAGATGTCACAGAGGTTTCTGGCTGAAAGGTAAATTTCCTAGCTGCCTGGATCTTACAACACTTGGTAATAATCTCAAAGCCTCCACGGCTTAAAATCTCCAGAGTTTATGAACCACTCACAACATGTCCATTGCAGGTCAACACAATGTCCATAGCCCACTGACCACAGAGGGCATGGCAAAATGACCCCACTCTACAGACCACCTGTGGCAAAGGCAGAGAGTGGCACATCATAAGCTGCCTGCCGCAAGTAAGAAAGACTGAGAAATAATCTCCTATTGTGGAATCATAAAAGGCTCCATGGAGGAAGGGTGGCTTTGTGAGGTAAGTGAGCCATCACAAACATGCAGCAGGGTGGGAACCCAGACTGAGAGAAGAGCAAGACAAGTAGGGGGGAGGCCATTGAGGGAGGCTGCTCCTCTGGGAATGGAGTTGTGGCGGGAACCCAAGGAAGCCAAGGCGGACACCTGGCCTGAGGCCACCTGAGACCTGATCATCAGCTATTCTCAATGTGGTTGCCTGTGGTAGGCACTGGTGGGGCCAGCTGTGTCAGTAAAAATGCTCTGTGTTAGGAAGTTTCTCCTGACCTCAGCATAGAGGGACTTTGAAGAGACAGTTTCAGGGGTAGGTAGGAGGACGTGCGATTTCATAGATGAGAGAGGAAGAGGGCCTGGTCTGGAAATAGAGGAAGGGCCTAAGGCTCAAAGTGTAAGTAAACCTCCAGGCTACAGACAACTCCCAGACTACACACACAGATGTGGGAGAAGGAAAGAACAATCCCTGATTTCATGCCTGATACATGTACACTCCTGATCTCATGTCATCCTTGGATGTCCTTCAAGGACATCAGTGGCGTGTCCCAAGAATGCACCAGTGGTGCCTACAGCAAGGCCAACCTCAGTGTTACTTTTGTGGAAAACACTTTGGGCCCTGTGGATGTCTTCTCTGAGTGAGGGCTTGCTGCAAACCCAATAAAGCACTTTCTTCTCCTAGGAAGAATTTTTGTGCTAACCCTATTATGTTGATATTGACTGAAAAATTATTTTACAACCTGCACTTTCTTAGTAAGGGGATCTGGAGCTGAAACAAAAATGTTTCCTGTCTTCTTTTAACTAAGAAGCACACATGCCTTACATAAATGTTTTTAGAGATACTAGCAGATAACAGCGTGTCAGTGATTTTATTCTACATACATGAATAAGAATTCAATTCGGGAAACCTGTGCCAGGCTAGAGAAAATTTTGCAGACTCAGTACTCAGTATCATCACTATCATAAAGATGTCCAAGGTCTAATTAACCCTCCTTACATGGAACTAAAAATCAAAATCCACTGGAGGCTAAGGTTATTTTAACTTCAGTGTAGGTTCACACACATCAGAGAAGCTCAGTAAATACCTGCATCTAATCTGCTTGCACAGCAGGTGTATCTATAAAGTTTAGGATCTGCTTTTCAGTGAATGTAAAGCTTTTGTTTTATAATGAATCATATGCATCAGTAAACATATTTTAATGTTGTTATGCTGTCGTCTCATAATTAGATCAAGAACTCCAGACAGTTTAGTCAACAAAAAAATGCAAAGAGTGAAGTTATGAGTCAGCTTTTTCTTTGCAATATTCTTGGATAAGTGGATAGATTTGATATCAAAGAAGCAGGTCTTTGAAACTTGAGTCACGTATACTCCATAAGATCTTGCTGCTTAGAGTTCATTCTGTGGACCAGCAGAATCAACATGACCTGCAGCAACTCAGACCCACCTCAGACCTCCTAGAGTCAAACCTTATTTTAACCAGTTCCCGAGACTGAGAAACACCAACCCAGGGACCCAACACAGGAAGTGGACTAACCCAAGTTGGGAGACACAAGACCCACACAATCCAGAAGCCAGATCAGTTTGGGTTGAGCACCTGGATTTCTCTCTTGTCGGCTCCTCAGCCACCTGGCAGCATTATTGCTTTGCTTTCCTTCCACTTAGAATTCCTTTGAGAAACTTGTCAGTGTTGACACTTTTCTCCTGGCAGATGAGGAAGATGTGATTCTTCTCAGAAGGTTGATTTAGCTTTATGAGTTATGAGTACACATTTTGCCTGCCTTGCAGGGTCTTTGAAAGCAAGGATCGTTGAGCCTTTCTGGGCCAGCCTTCTGGACTACCATCTTAGGGGGTGGGCAGGCAAGGTGGAGAGAAGAAGGGGTCGGGGAGAGTCTGGGAGCCAGCTTTCTCTGAGCACATGTCAGGTACAGCTCTGACATGCTTCTATACCAGAGATTCTTCTAATACCCACCTCCAATAAATAATTCAAAGCAACTAAGAAGTAGGAGAACCCAAAATAGGAAATAAAGACTAAAAAGTGATTCTAACTCTGTTGCAAATGAATAGCTACATTAAAGTAACAGAGAAGAAAGCTAAACAAGCATGGGAAACTATACTCACCATAGGTAACCACACTGATGACAGGAGGCATGTGCAGAAGCCCTATGACCTAGCCAGCAATGGTGTCTGTTTGTAGGCGTATGGGCTAGGTGGTCTGGAACAACTTTGTGGCATAAAACTGAACAAATAAGTTAATCCATTGTAAATAATGAGAGTGGTTTTTACTGCTGGGAAAGATATTACAGATTAGAAAAGGGACATGTAAAATGATCTCTGAGATACTAGTTTAGAAACACAGGTATCAGCATAAATCATGGTTTTTAATATATTCTCAGAGAGAGGGAAGGAGATGGAGCAGGAGGGATAAAAGGGTTTAAAAAACAATACTTACCACAATAACAATGGGCACACCTACCATCCAGCCATCTGAATTTCTATACACCACTCTCCAATAAAAGGAATCAGGCCTTTGGAGAAGGGGTTGATGCTGAGCCAAAGCGTAAAAAATACCAGATGAGCCTGGAACATCTGACAGTGCCAGAAGATAAAGATAAAACAAGAGATGAGGGTCTGTGAAGGGAACCTTAGAACCCACCTGAAGGAGCCAAAAATAGAGATAATAGAGACTCAGATTCTAACCTAGAATTTTAAAACTCCATCAATAAAATAAACTGTTGATATAAATAAACGAACAATAAAACACAAATATCTGTGGTAAAATACATCTAACATAAATCTACTGTTTATAAGTGCTGGGCAATCCATATTGCATATAACCTCACTGCCCTTCTCCAGAGCTTGCTTCATCTTGCAAAACTGGAACTGCACCCCTTACACACTAACTCCCCATTTTCTTCTGGGAACCACCTTTCTACCTTCTGCTTCTGTGAACCTGGTGCCTTACGTAAGTGGATTTATATAGTGTCTCTTTTGGTGAATGGCTTATATTACTTTGAATAATGTTCTTCAGGATTATCCATGCGGTAGCATGTGTTAAAATTTCCTTCCTATTCAAGGCTGAATAATATTCCTTTGTGTGTGTGGACACCATACTTCATTGATCCACTCACCTGTTGCTGGGTGCCTGGGTGGTTTGTGTCCCTGGTTACTGTGAATGTGCTCTCACCTGCTGCTAGAATTGTAATATTTTACTAGATTATCAAATTCTGGAAAATCAGGACGTTATTACTCTCTTGTTTTTGGATGAGAGCACAGAATCTCAAAGTTTCACGGCTGCTGTAAGTCAAAACAGGGTCTTGAGTGTAGGTTTTAAAAATCAACAATCCTGGCCCTCCCTGACCTGCCCACTGCTCCCCTCAGCAGTTAACTCCGATGATCTGCCTGTTCTGCTCCCCATTCTGTCTCTGGTGAATCCTCTCACTGCCCTACACCTCTGGCCTGTACCCCAGTTCTGTTTGCACTAATAAATAAATCTTAAAAAAAAAAAAATCAACAGTCCCTAGATTTTAATCCCATTGACTGAACACGGAAACCACATCTATCTTTCGTTTGCTTCTGGTAGGAAAAGGGCATTCACCCCCCTGGAACTTTCATGGATGATAGAGGAAAGTACAAATACCCACTTTTCCAAAAACAATGGGGGTACTAACATTTTAGATTTCCAAAACAATGTTAAAAGTATTCAGAGGTCCAGAATGAATTTAGCCTTTTCCATAAAACCTCTTTCCTGTTCTGCCAGTTTCTGAGGACTGGGGTGAGGAGGGATGCAGGCCCACAATAGTGGAACACACTCTAGGCAGGATACCAGATGTGTCTCATTGGATACCCTCCTTCCATCAGAGCTCAGAGGTGCATCTCTCTGGTAGCTGTGGGTGAGGAGTGAAGGGAAATCTGGGCTGTGGACAGTCAGTGGGATCAACATTGGTTTCTTGGGTAACTGATACCCAGATCCACCCCACTGTGCCTGGTCATCAGGAAAAGCTGTCCCTGGGCCCGCTGAAAGACACAAAAACATTAACTGCTTGTAATTTTGACATGTCAGATATTTAATAAGGAACAAATTAGCACTTGGGTCTTTTTTTTTTTTTTTCTGAGACAATCCAATTTCTATGCTAGGCACCAACTTCTATATTTCAAAATGCATTTTTGAAGGTTAATTAGAGAAGCAGCAGAGATAGTGTTTTCCAAGAGGGATTTTTCTGGTTCCTTCCAGGTCTATGCATGGCAGAAAAAATAACTTTCAGACACTGTAAATTGAGTATGTGAAGCTGTGAGAATAAACCCATCTCATTAGTCATCGTGTCAATTATAGTATCTAAGGAACAATTTTGTAGCAATAGCATATTTATTTGATGTTGCAAAGCTACCTGGACCCGCTGTTAGGATGGTATTTGCTCTTAATGCTCCGAGTACCTCTTTAACAAAATGGCACTCCATAAAAATTTAGTGTGTTCCTACTGTAATTAAATGGCCCCAGTCAATTTTGCATTTATGATATAAACTATAATGGCTGTAAAATCCCGCAATTAACTTTCCTTGCGCCAACATTTCATACTTGAGAAATTCTCATTACAAATTTCATTACTGATTCACTTATCTGTAATTTGTCCTATGTAACCTAAAGAATATTAACAAATTTAGAGTCACTTTTGCTCTATTAAAAACTAAATATAAAAGTCTTTCACCCTTTGATATTTCAAAGGGCCCCGAAATGGTTCAAGTGTAGTGGTAAGAATGTGGGGGGTAGTATCTGGCAGCAAACAGTGGAGCCAATGTGGAGGGAAATAAGTGGGGGTCATTGAGCTCATTCACCTTCTTGGCGGTGAGACACAAAAACGTTTGACCGAGTCCCAGGAAGTCAGGGAACTGTGTGTGGAGAAGTACAGGGCATGGGAATGAAAGTCGGAGCCTTCCTGGCCAGGAACCTGGGGCTCTTCTCTCCCTTCTGCATCAGCTTTTGTCTCCCGGTTTCTCTTTTCCAGTGAGCAGTGGAAGTTGGTAAGGATGACGCCTGCTGGGCTGTAACTGGCTCTTTCCCTGGGTCACTTTGGTAGAAAAATCCATCAAAGAAACATAATCAATAACAAGAGGGGAAAAGAATTTTCAGCCCAGGAAAACAGACTGAGAATCTCCCCATCTATGAGAGCCTGCCTTTCCATTTTCCAACCCTCTAGACATCAGTTGTCTTGTGATGAAACTTGGAGGAATTTTCCCTCGCCTCTACCCCACCCCCACTTTCAAAGGCAGAAATAAGTACACATTCACTCTGAAGTCAAGGGAAAGTTGGCTACTTGTTGTCAGAGGCCCAGATTCTATTTCTCATTCTGCCACCACCTTGTTGAGCTTGGCAAGTTTTGTGAGCTGTCTGGGAAAGGAAGAGGCTTCGCTAGAGTGACCCCAGAGATGCTCCGTGTCCCCCCACAGAAAGATAAAACCAAGAGCTTTTCTTTGACCAACAAGTGTGCCAAAGGGCCGCCGCTAGCCACCGCTTCCCAACACCAATCTCCACCATAAACAGCCTGAGTAAATATTTCCCCCCAATAACATCCTATCTCAGCATTTCGCTGCCTTCCATAACTGCATTCATTTTATTCTAATTTGTAATTAACTTTTACAAAATTAAATTGGAGATAGAAATTACTGTCCCAACATAAATAATCCTGCTGCTGGATGTGGCAGTGTTAACACAATCAACAATACGATTCATAAATGAAAGAAATGTTGTCATACTTATTACTTCTGTGTGCTCCATCTTTTATAGAATATTACAGTGTAAATTGAAATTTTATATGATTTAATAAACCTCAAAAAGATATTATGGCCAAGTAACCACATAACTGTAACAAATTGTCCTCCTCCCTCATTACAGAGCTTTCTCCTCACACAAGGCTCTCAGCCTCATTATCAGAGCTGCGTCTTTGACAACCCAGAGCCCATTAAAAACACCTTGAAGGAAGGGTACCCCACATCGTGGAGCTTCAAAATCTATACCAGACTGGAATCTTCAAGGATGGTGATAAAATGAGGAAACAGTTTCTTTCATTTTTCATCCTAGAAATCAAGCAACAAATACATTATCTGGCCAGAAGCCCCCGCCCCACCCCACCCCATGCGAGGTGTGACCCCAGCCAGCTTCCACATCGTCACTGTGCCGCTGAAGTCAGATAACCGAAACTGCATGGGGAGAGCTATATTACCCCTCCAAACCTTTAGCTGGCTTTATAGGGTTACTAGTTTCAATTTAAAGTTTCTTTGTTTGCAGAGCTCCCATTTGTCACTGATCGCCATTTTCCTGACTCACCCAGGAACTCATTAGGGAGGTAGCACAGAGAAGGTGGGGCGTATCGACGGGCAGGGTGATCCCCTCTGTCTCTCATGTGAGAGTTGGGTCGCACCACTCCCTGGCTTTCCAATTTTGGAATGAGGACATAAGGAACGTAAGGGCTCTCTAGTCACGTACCATGGTTTCTCGGAGCCTAGTGTGATTTCTGTAGCTTCCAGCAACGTGTGGGACACACTTGCACGCAAGAATTTAATGACTTGTTTTACTGCTGCCTGCCATCAATATTTATCTATATTAACTGAAGAAAGGCATTACTCGAAATGGTGTTTCACACCTCTGAGCATTATACAGTAATTCTAAAGCTGAAAGTTGTACTAAATTCTATGTACCAAACACAGAAATATAGTATGAGTAGAAATAACCCAACTCCACGTTTTTAAACTTGAGTTGTCTGCAGCAGTTTGCAAAACCAAAGTCAAAACGATTGACTTGCTATAGGCAAGAAGGTCTAGATACAAAGCAAGGGACCCTCTTTGCTTGGCTTTTCTTGAATGAACAACACTACCTTTCTAGTGTATGTGCTAGAAGACAAAATCCCAGCCACATAGGTGAGAAGATACAGTGAATCCCACGCTCCTGCCTTAATTGTTCAGGCAAGAGAGCTGAAAGAGTCCTTTGGCATTTCTCCTAACTCCTCCTCCTGTAGTTAGTTTTCAAACTCTGTTTCCCCTGCCAGACAGCTTTCTCTGTCCCCACCTTACCACACACATATGTTCGGGTTTGGGTCTCTTCAGTGCACTTATCAAAAGAATATCTTTCTACTTGCTGGCATGTGTGCTTGCTTGTTTCCTGCTCCTCCCCTAGCAGTGAGCCAGCTCCCTGAGGTCAGAGGCAAGCCAGACTGACCCCCCATTTCATTTCCAGCCTGGAGCATGGGTCTGGCACGTGGCAGGGCCATTTGCCATTTGCAGGGTAAGGGATCTACCCTGGTAGAACATGAGTGGGTATTTGTAGAACTGTGCAGGCCAACTTTTTTGAGCCAACCGCTTGAAAAGGATCATTTAGACATCCTACTGGAGGAGCTTTATTCAGAGACCAGCATTTTCAGAGGTCAAAGGGTGCAGGAGATGAGTTTGGACAACCCTTCACCCTCCAGAGCAGAGAACTCAGTACCAGAGGGGCTAAAACACCTGGCCAAGGTTGTATGTGCTTTGTTGCTGCAAAAGTAGGCTGAGAACTGGGCTCCTGGCAGCATTTTCAGGCTTTCCCTTACAGTCAAAGATAAGCTTTCTAGACAACAGCTCCTAGAATGACTAGTCTTTCACATTCTGGTCTGAAATACACTCCTTATAATTTTCCCATCTTTAGACATTATGTTTATGGGACATCCATGCAAGAGAATTAGTCCTCAATTATTAATAATAGATAAGGTTTATATTTTTAATATAAAAAAAAGTTTCTTTCTTTTAATAATGAAATTATTAAAAGTTTCTTCAGAGAAACTTTGTAACTACACCATTAGCCCACCACACTCAGGTTTTATATTAGCCCAAGACACTCACCCAGTGGATTCAGCCATTTTGAAAGGAGCACAAGACGTGGAAACAGAAAGAGTAAACAGAAAGACACATGTGCAGTGGGAGTCTGATTCCCAATCTTGCTGGAGTTGTTGCCTCCTGTTATTTGGTAGATGCTGTGAAACAGCATTGACACATTTCACGTGTTTTTGAAAAACATAAAGTGGTGGAAATAATATATTTTCATTTTAAGGCTTGGAAGAACTCCTTGAAGGAGCTGGAAAAACCACAGATACCCAGGAGATCACTGGATCAAGAACTGAAAATGAGGAGGTGAGTCCTTATATCTTTCAACCCACATCCACACATGACTTTGTAGCCTGCCTGATAAAACGATGCATGTCCCTTCAATACACAGGCTGTGATAGAGTTAAAAGAGATCCAGGGAAAGAAGTAATTCAGAAAACACTGGTGCATCCTGCTACTTTCAGAAAACAAGAGAAGATTCCAGCCTACTTAGGTGCTACCCGAGCCATTAGTACTCATAGTAAATAAAATTGTCTACCAAAATAAGATGTCTTTCCCAAATGCCATGTGCTTATCAACAGTTCTGAATAAAATTAATAACAGAGGCAAAGAAAAGAATGGTTTATAATATGGGGCAGAATCTTTGAAAAAGAGGAAATGTGTGAAGCTTCCTTTCAACATCAAATCAATATCTCATTTTCTTAGTGATTAATTCAAAATGAACATCCAATGTTTTAACCAATGTATCATCTCAATCTTTTATTTACTCTCTGCACTTCCAAAGCAGATAATTTTAGTGTCAGTTGACCATCTTATTGACATTCCCTGTATTAGGGCAGCACAACATGCATGGATGAAAAAGCAGATGTAGGTAACTTGAAACAGGATACAGAAATATTTTCTTCATTCTTTCAGGCTAACAAGCAGTGACAGGTATTCAAAGCATCAAACTGTCAACACTGTGACTTCTACTGTCGTCTGCATCATAATCTGTTTCTTAGTAACACTTGGTCTGAGCAGCGGTAATAGAATTAATTATACTTCATTTTGCTGCCTTTAACAGTATTGACCAAATTTAAGAACAAATGAGAAGTGCTTATCAAGCTTGAAGAAAATAATCCATCAGTGGCACAATTTAAATTCTCTGCAGTTCTCTTATTAATCAAAGTAACACTTACTATCCTATCTCCACTTCCCATTAACAGTCATTAAGCCCTGCTGCTGATTGAAGCAATTTCTTTAGGGATCTCAACCTCATTTTTAAGAGAACCTTCTTTAGTGGAAAACAATATCATATAAGCGTGGCGACTTAAAAGAGAAGAAGCTTCTTCAATCATGTTCTGACCTTGATATTTTTCAAAGATGTAAGTTCACAAAGTACACAACTGTGAGGTTAGAAACTTCGAGAGTGGATAGCTGTCCTTGCCTCAACACCCAAAGGAGGCATGCCCCCAACAAGCAAGGCATCGACTGGGGTCAAACACCTGACCAACCTCTTGACAACAGCACATCCCTTGAATTCCTCCCCACCAGATCACATCTCAGAAACAGAGGCACACTGAACAGGCTCTGTGCTGATACACTGTAGGTGCCCCAGAGGCAGTGAGCCAGTGCAAGAGAAGACCTAGTTCAGGAAAAAATAGTCCACATTATTAAGGTGGAGCAAGGGTCTTTTTCGAAAACACTTGTAATTGGTACGGAAGGGACCAAGGATGTGCAAAACAGCACTCCAGGGCACTGGGTAAAACCAAAACATTACTGGAATTGGAGCAATTTGGAGGCAGTGTCTGTAGGCTTAAAGAGTTCTTGGGTCAGTGTGGTTGAGCAAACAGAGCTTTTAAAAGGAAAAAGGCTAGAGAACGCTTGTGATTGGCCAGGTGAGCAGCACCTGCCTGCCAGCTTGGTCAGGCCAGGAAAGATGGCAGTGCTGAGCTAGTTTCCTCACCAAGTGTCCACTGGGGATGAATGCCAGGGCCATCCAGCGCAGTTTTCATAGTCAGGGTAACAGGCAAGGCACCAAACTGTAAAGTCATCCCATGTAGCGACAGGAACTTTGTTGCCACTGCAGCGGGAACAGGTGAGGGATGAGGGGCTCAGCAGTTGTGAGGCAGGCTCACAAGGCAAGACTGCTCTTCAGCAGTTCTTATGTCTTTTACTGAAAGCATACAGTCTAGTAGAAGCTGGCCATGTGACAATGTTATGAGGCAGTAGTCCAGGTGGGTGGGTAGGAATGGGGGACAACGCTTTACAGGGAAGGGGACATTGTGACCCAATATCAAGAGACATTTGTGTCAGCAAGTATTTGATGTTATCACAGGCAGAGTTATCCTGAGACCACCATGGTGATAGTCATGTAATCACATCAACAGTGGCCTCGGCGTTCCCCGTCCGGCCTCGTGATACAAGCAATAGTCTGTAGGTAGTCAGGGAATGTCTGCTGTGATTTGCAGAGAACAAATAGGTCACAGTTGCCCATGAGTGGCCCACAATCACACATGAGGGCGGGGATAGGCTTGGGAGTTAGGTTCTGGGACTACATCCCAAGTGCTTCATTGTGTATAAAGCTCTCTAATCCTGGGGACTCACTTCATCATCTGCATAATCCCGTGTAAACCAGGGTTTCCTTCTGGTTGTTAACCTCTGTTCAACTAGTTCCAATGCATATAAGAGCCAAATGTACAAAGTCTTTAAGATGGGGAAATATTCAATGTTTGTTTTATTCAATTTTACTGATGAATAGGCTCAGAGAGGTCAGAAGGCTGGTTATGGGGCTCATTCAGAAGTGGCCGCGCTCTTTAAGTAGACTTCTGAGATCTGTTGTGAAGTTCTTCTCTTCACAGAGAAACACCTATGGGGGAAACCCAAACAGCCTTCTCAGGAAGGCCTTCTATACCTCCATTACCATCTTATTTCTGAGCTTTAAATACAGAAACTTTTTGCTCTGGGTTGGCTCAAAGACTGGGCAGGTGAGATAGATCCATTACTTTCCTTTGATGGTCAAAGTCCCAGGAGAGATGAAAATCAAGCCCTGAATCTGAATTTTTTTGGCCAGCTTGGATGTGAAAACTGCTTTCAGTTTTAGGCTACTGGGCCTAACACATAAAGACAGTCATATAATCAATGCAAAATGTGGAACAACCTCAGATGATGATGATCCATGAAGTTTCCAGCTGCAAACCACATCCAGCTCTTGAGGTGTTCCCAGAGGTCAAAGGGGAGCAGAATTCATCAGGGAGTGAATTTTCCTTCCTTGAAGAGATGAAGGATACCTCCTTCCACTTAATTTCTGATATAAGATAAAACGTACGATTCTCACCTCAAAGAAATGAAGCACTGAGCTGAATTTTTGGATCAATGGAACACCTACGTCTGTTAAAGCACTTAAAAAGGAAAACATCTACAAAATGTCCCATTAGGCTGACAAATTTATCACACCACGGAAAGAGTGCCAGCAGTTTCAAAGCTGAAAAGAGCGTTGTGTTTAAAGAGTATGAATGGATTTGAGTTCGGCAATATTTCATCCACATGAACAAGTTTAGCTATCATCACATTCTTCCCAATGTTTCCCACATTTACTTTTAACTAGGAATATGCAGGCCTTGACAGACTATGGACATCATCTTAAAAAATAAGTTGTAAAATGAATGATATTAAATGGACTTTCACAGCGTGAAGACATGGAAATATATTCTCATCTTGATGTGTGGGGCTGTACAGACATAAATGCCATTAGCATTAATGGTAATTATGTGCGTAAATCCCCATGCTCCGGATGAGAATATGCCCCTTAGTCTGCAAGTACGATGACGGGCTCATTTTTGAAACAGAAACAGCTGAGACTTTTCCCCACTGCAAGGAGAGAGATGTACAAAGCGGCTCACAGCATAAAATCCAGTCATCCAACTTTCCCCAAATGTGCAACTCAAGCACTTTAAAACTCTTTTACCTTAGCAAAGCTGGAGAAGAAAGACTCCAGTGAGTGTTTGGGTGATGTATGTGATATCCGCGAAGGACCCTGTCTGCTGCTGGTGGTGACTCTCCAGGGGCCATGGACCCTCCTAACCAACGCATTGGATCAAGGTCTAGTAACGATTGAGAATGGTGTTATTCAGTTACCTAGAAAAGGCTATTTAGCTACAATGTAAATTTGCAGAAAGTAAGCAAATTTAGCATTGCCTTTGTTCACCAAAGTCAGTATATTCTAATCTTATTAAAACAAGCAGGCAGATGACCGTGCCAGGGAAAAAGTTCAAGCATTCTCTTTTGAATTCTTAAATTAATAAGGTAGCGGGATTTGAGGGTTTGGCTGGGCTTCACCCTGCACAAGAGGAAAACAGAAAGGTCCTGTTTGCCCAAAAGTCAGAAGACATTAACACAGCTATATAACTTTACAAACACTCCATCAGGGTAGGATGGGGCAAAAAGACACATGTAATTAAAATATACTAAAAAAAACAAGCCATTTTGGCTTTCAATTACAATGGAACTAAGAAGCAACCATATTATTTCTGCAAACTATTTTCACTTAGCACAGTTCAGATGGAATTATTGCCATGACCTTTTAAAAATGTGAAAGAGTGAATCAATACCCTTTCAGAGGCAAGATTGCAGTAGCAGAATTGGCCATGCTGTAATGGCGTGTATTTCTGCATCAGAAGGCAGTTGAAACCTAATTATCGTCAATCACATACAAGGTAGCTCCACGTACTGATGAGCTGGTGCAGCAGCAGCAAGCAGGAACGGTCTGTGCGTGTGGGTCTTCGAGAGGGAGGAGCACGTGTGGCAAAGGGGCGGGGCTTCTCAGAAGCTTGGGGCCAGCTGAGTGAGGCTCACAGGTGAGTTATAGGGACTGTCACTCATTTACAATAACTAACACTGGCCTGTCAGAAACAGCCACCTGTAAATGATGTATGAGTGGCTGGCAGCCTGCCATCCCCCAATAGACCTTGCAGCCAAGAATCACGTTTTATTGTCGAGGTCATCGGAATGCTTACTTGGATACATGCCATATATTATTAAAAAAATAACAAACAGCCAATCAGCAACATTCTTAAGGCTCAAGGGCAAAATAGCCTACCTGATTTTAGAAAATAGGAAACAAACATCCAAGCTCTGTTTTGGCAGGTGATTTTTTTTAATTGCTTCTCTCCAGATATAAAGAGGCAATACTAAGGAGAGGCGTGAGGCGTGAGACATGAGACAGTGTCAGATGGAGAGTTGTCCTGAGTTTTTGCCAGCAAAACAAAAACAAACTTCTTTTTATCAATGCTGTGGCAACCCAACTGCTAGAGTGATAAGTGCCCAGGTTATAAATACTAAACTAACTAGTTAGTAGGACAAGGAAATAAGGATTTCAGTTTTCATTTCAAACCCCCGCCCCCCCATAACGCTCCCAGCACTCAATTTCAGCTCTTTGGAATCTTTTAGTATTTGGAATCTGTCTGAGAACACTCAAATAATCCTATATACTGACACATTTTCTTGGGACTATTCTCTGTACATATAATCAGAAGTTCACATTATATTTTGCACTTTATTTAATAACCTAAATATGAGTACAAGTGTCAACATTATTTCAGCATAAGAAACACAAAACTGGCCCTCCCTGTGGCTCAGAGGGTTAAAGCACTGCACTAAGAAGCTGAAGCCACTTCCACATGAGTTCGATTCCCGCCTGCCCTGGAGGTGACCACATGGTGTGGCAGACCTCTCCTGACCCACCCACTGCTCCCCTCAGCAGTGCACTTCGTCGATCTGCCTGTTCTGCTCCCCTCTCTGTCTCTGGTGAGTCCTCTCACCCTCCGCATCTCTGGCCTGTATACCCCAGTTCTGTATGAATAAATAAATAAATGTTAAAAAAAAAAGAAACACAAAACTATCAAATGTTATGGCTATAACAGAAGTGCCTGGACAACCCCTTGCAACTTTTCTCTTAAAACAACAAACCTATTCTCTGTCTATCACCGTACAGTTCAAAGATTGGCTCATTTAAGCTGGTGTTGAAACTCTCTGTGATAAGCAGCTTGCACAGTCCTGCTCCGCTAGCCCACTTGCTCAGAAATGAAAGAATGAAATGAAAGATTCGGCATATTTGTTAACATTATATAGTAATTGGACAATCTTTTGTTCAATGCTCTTAATGTTCTTAGAATAAAAACATTAAAAATGCACTTAAAAAAACCCAGAAATACTCATTACATACAAGCAATAGTTTTTAATTTAGAAAAGAGTCTAATTGAAATTACATTTGTTATGCAGAGACTACCAATAATTATCTTGGCTTTAAATATGCAAACACAAAGATTCCTCTTGAATTGATGACTCTGTTTCAGAAGTGGCTACTACTAGTTGAATCCAGTGATCTGGAGATTGGTCTGCAAAAGCAGGTGGTCCCAGGAATACCAGATGGCCTTCCCGAGCTGCCATGGCACAACGCGTGCCAGATTATTGAGTGTGAGTTGCATGAAATTCCTGTCCTAGCAGGAAGTCCCAGTGTCAACTAAACATGCCACCCTCAACCAGAGCTTTCAGAAGTTAGACTAATCCTCTCCCATCCAGCAGTGACACGCCCTCAACTTAAACTCCTGATCTCCTAACATGATCACAGAAAAAGTGAGAACCAAGGGATTAAAACTAAAAAGGGGAAGCTGAAATCCTACTGTCACTACAGGGGTTTTGAAAAGTAGACCACCTTGGCCGAAAGCAGGGACTTAAAGATGAGGAAGGACAGAGCATCCATAACTCACTTGTTGCTTTCCAAGAGCCTCTCTTTTAAACAGTCCTTAGCCAAATGTAATTCTGATATGTCTTCAGTGTAATCTATCACCTTACTGCAATTTATGGGTCACCAATATCTACTGTACTGTACCTACCCCAAGTCTTCTTAGCAGGAGTTTTCTCAACATACTGATTTTTAATGTCCCACAAGTACTATAAAGTGATTGTTGTTGACCATTGTCTTGTTTTAAAGTCCCCTAAATAATAATAAACTGTAAAGCTTTTTTTTTTTTTTAAAGTCTATTCTCATTCAGGAATGTATTTCT
>NW_004567106.1:27020718-27029533 GCF_000260355.1 Condylura cristata
TTTTTCTGAGGGTTGCATCCCAATGTCTTCTCTGTAAACTCTAGAGACCTTAGAGAGGAGAATGACAACACACAGCCAGCAGCCTCATCCTCCCGAATATCATCCGCGGGCGCTCGGTGGTGCTCAGAGAGAGCAGGCACTTGTGCGCCTGACTTCTATTGCTTATTCTACAGATAATACCGCAGTCGACTGCAACAAAGACCTCATCTTCCCTTTGCCGCGTGAAAAGGGGACAGATCCCCTCACTTAGGAAAGACGCAAACATAGCATTATTTTGAAATACAGCCTCACTTGTACCCTGCAGCGGGGTTTGCGCCAGTGATGGGGTACTTCGGAGACCAATTTGTTTAGCTGATCACTGTCTCTTTGACGTGGCTGCAAATGTTACCTTTCTTTTTCAATCAAAAACACAGCAGGGGGTGCCATCTGTTTGGCACAGGCCTTAGCTCACTTCCCCAATGCCTTTTTGTGCAGATCATTTTACGTGGCAATTTGCTAAAATCTTTCATTCCTTGGTTTTGCTAAATATAACTTTCCAAAATGGGCTGTTTTCTCAGAATGTCAGCAAGGCTCACAAATGAAGGCCGTTTTTCCCGAATAGCCAATATCGGATCAAAGGAGCATTTTTCAGATTTTTTTGTTTTTTAATGAACAAATACCTCACTGTCATCTCATTGTTTACTTAAAACCGACATGTTTACTGAGAATAGTGCGATCTCATTCACCCTACTGGATCTCGCTCCATTTTCTTTGTTTGACCGTTACGGAGATGCTCTTGTGACCAACAGAAGCATTCCAATTTTTGAGATCCTGGAAGAGAGCAGGTAATGCAAATGCATATATAGGGCAACCATATTAAACAGTCATTAAGAAACAACAGCTAGCAGGAAAGTGGTTAACTCTTCCCCCGGTTCAGATGCTGTTCAAAGCAAGGATCCCCCACCCCCAAAGTAGGAACAGACGATCAGCACCACGCGCTGAAGCCAAGGGGATGCGCGTGGATTCTGAGAGCTTTGTGGAATACAAATGAATTCTCCTCATTCTTCTCCTAGCAGAGCATATAGGCCAGACCTCATTAGAATTCAATATCACTCTGCTTTTCTAATGTTAATGTACCAGTTATATAAGAAATACGGGGTCTGGGGGCGGGCTGGTCCACAATTATGTTCAACATGATATCATAATTCTGAAAACTGGACATAATCTCGGTTAAAAGAAATGATTGCATTTTGCCATTTTATCTTTTGCTTCTAATGTAACTTAAATTCCCATTCTAATAGTGGGTTATAAGAGGCCTTAATTCTTTGTGTCTCTCTTAAAGCTGCAGTGACTACAATACCGGCTTTATGGCTTTCTTTTTTTTTTTAATGCCGTGACTAAAGATCAGATTGTGAAGGCTCCGAAGCCATCTCCCTGTGAAAGGAAACACATCACATTACATTAATAAACAACTGTAGGAGTTTTCTTCATCCAGGAATAACTCAGGGCATTAAGGCTTAAGGTCTTTTGTCTAGAGTGCTGCAAGAAGTGTAATGAAAACAAAAACACCAACACATAAAAATACAATTTATGCTCTTTTATCAAGCGAAGAAAAAGTTGGTTAACGTTTGAAAAGGGAGCAGTAATGTAAATTTATTGACAATTTTATTGTAATAATTAGATGTTTACACAGTCTGGACATTGTGGGTAAATCACTTCGAGCATGTTTATTTGCAGGGAGCTGTTTGCTGGGCACTGCAGCAGGTTCATTAAGAAGACATACTGTATTAGGATTCAAAGAAATAACGCGCTCCCGTTCTCTCTTCTCTGTTTTATATTTAAAAAAAAAAAACAAATTACAAATAATGAAATAAAGTGCAGAATTCCCTTCCTAAGGAAAACAAGTCCCCTCGAAATAACTTGAAAATAAATCTTGTATTGAATATCTTAATAAACAGCATTAAAGAGAGGTCAGCCTTAATGACTGTAACTAGCTTTTAATACCTACTATGTAAATGCAATCTGGTTTTTGACTAAGAATAAATTATAGCAGAGTATTAGGGAAGCTCTTGCTTCACCCTTTTCTCCCAAATAAATAAGTAAACCAGTATTTGTTTCAGGCGAGAGTTTTCTCCTCCCAATATTTTGAAAGAGACAAACCTCGTTTAGAGAGAAATATTTCTCTTAAGCAGCCTCAAGCCCGATTAATGATTAAAATTGCACATTTAAATAATTTGACTAAATTTAAAATCTCTACATGGCTCACTTCCTTTTTTTTTTTTTTTCTTGGTGCTTCTATCCTAATCTTTAATATGTTGCTCTGATATGGGTTTCCATATTTCCAAACTGAGCTAAAATGGAAATGACAGATTTTCAGTTATGCAAAAATAGCAATGAAGTGCCAGGGAAAATACATTGCGAACAAAGTAATCTTTAGAAAAGGCATGAAATGAGAGTAATTTTGTAGCATGATATGGATCCAATAACAGTAGCACATTCGAGGCAATTATATCAATTTTTAAAATTTAAAAACTGTTTAAAAATTAAGGCACTAAATGCTAAGCTATAATGTGTTTTGGGCCTTTGTATACTTCCATTAGAATTAAGTAGTAATCAATAAAGAGTATTTATTGCTATCTACCACAGCACCAGCGGAAGCAACGAGAGTATATATAGAATTCAAAATTCTCTAGTATAATCATTTAAGGAGAGGAGGGAAAGTTTTAAGAGTGACTTGGGCTTTATTTTAATCACAGTTATCACAATTCATTGTACTTTCAACTATTTTCCTTTACCAAAAGAGTATAGTACTGACAAAACAATTTGAAAGCAATCATTTCCCAGTAAAGTTTAAGATGTTAAGAATAACTTTTATTTTAGAAAGCATATAATAACAGATACATGATATGACAATTCCTTGAGCTAATGAATTGATTAATGGTTTAAAATAATCAAGAGATAAAATTACAGAACAGTATTTTAAAGAGAAACACTAAAAATTACCTCTATAGTAAAATGACACTATCAAACATGTTACTGGAATATACTACCTAACATCATAGATTATAATTTCTAGGCTAAAAAATGAAATTTTTAATGACATTGTATGATAACAAATACATTTAATAATCTTAAATAAACTCAAACTTAGTTTGATATCTACACTTTTAAGTAACTCAAGACATGAGAAATGAATTTTTAAGAAATCAGATCATGAAAGCCATTATTATTTGAAGGAATATGCTCAATTTTTTAGATAATTTAAATTATTTAAGAGTCCTTTGCATTTTTTATTAGCTTTGCCTAAAGTTATAACATTAAAGCATTAAGGTTACATGTAATGAGGTTCTGGTTTGCCCTTATTTCTAGCACATATTTTCACAAACTACACTCTTAGATTAGTACCATATTGCAAGTCCAATTTGCTCAAACAAAATTGTCTTATTCCTAGACATGCACTGAAAGAAAATACTGAGCTATGAAGTATGTATTAATATACAAACACTACAAATACCTATCTGGGATAAACAGTTCATAAGGAAAGTAGACATTGGGGAGAAAAGAACCTGCCCAGGAATTTTCCTTGAGGTTCCTGTTAAAATTTTTTTTTTCTGTTAAGGCTGACAAACTATAAGCAGAATATTTCTAAAGCCTACTATCCAGTTTGCTGGTTTAATGAAAAAAAAAAGTTTATTTTGAAATTTTACAGCGAAACATGTCTGTTACTGAAATCTCTGTGAACAGAAAGTGATGATAGCTTGAGAATCAATGACTTGATTAAAAAATGTACTTGCCATTATAGAATTTAATCTCAAACTCCTTTGGGATGATTTACATCCATTTTTGGTACAAAATAATACATGCAACAGTTCACAATAACACTCCAAGCAAGGTTACAACCAGTGCTACCTGTTCAAAGATTTTCCCCTTACTTTTGGTATAAAGAAAGCATTTTTGTTTTGTTTCCTTTTGGTTGTCTTATCTTGAAAGGCAAAAAAAGTAATATTAATGACCACCACTGTTTTTTCAAGTCAACCCCAAATATAATCTCACTTGAGCCTACCTATATCTGGTGAGGTAGAAAGAATAAATGCAGCCGATATTTTGTAGGCTATGAAATTTATTCTACAGCAGGAGGCCTAAGAGAACTGAAACTACAATTCTAACCAATTCTAATTCCAGTGGTCTTTCTACTGACATTCTCGGCTGATACAACAATACAACTCTGTCTCCAACTGAAGAAGAGTCCTTTTCCCTAAAGGGCTAGGGGTCATTCTCGGTTTCCAGAATTATGTCTTGCTGCTTTTGGCACAAGTTTGTAAAAGATGTTCATATGATTCATACACACAGCTCTTTGGTTCTCCTCACACTTAATTAAGCAGATTGCAAGCATTTCAGGAATTTTCACAAAAATAGATCTTTTCACCTAAACCAACACTGAAATGCTTGCATCTCCCTTTCCCTCTAACATTTAAAGTGGATGATAGAGACAGATCATAGATAGGTGGGTAGATAGGTAGGTAGATAATTGTGCATATTGGGAAAAGAGTTCCAGGTTGTCTCCAAGATAGTCTTCTAGGTTCAGTTGTAACAAAATCAGAGAAGTTTTTTTGTGGGTCTTAGGACACTGCAGGTGACTTAACCTGCTAAGAATTGCACAAAGGTAAGGCCCCCTGGGGCTATTCTCCCTCTATTTTGTTTAGATTAGGAGTCTGCTAGGGAAAGATTGTGTCGAATTGTTTGAAATGCCCCTAGCACACTGTTGGCACTTAAATGCAATTATTCAAAATGGAATCATTTAATTAGATAGGAAGAGAAATAGCAAGCCCTGAAATGATAATAAAGAATAAAGCAAATATGCTGACCGGCTAAAGCAAAGCAACAGATAGATAACAACACACATTCAAAGATAGCTACATTTCAATTTTTCAATTCTGGATGCACGTAACAGGATAAACATAGCTATAGACCTTGCTTTTGCGGGGTTCACAGAAAGCAGACAACACAACTGATAC
Organism: Condylura cristata; assembly: GCF_000260355.1. NCBI lineage: Eukaryota > Metazoa > Chordata > Mammalia > Eulipotyphla > Talpidae > Condylura > Condylura cristata. The sequence goes on from NW_004567106.1 coordinate 27,025,713, forward strand.
TGTTAACTCCACAGAGTGATAAGAATTCTGTCTCATATGACTTAGTTCTTTGGGAAAGTCTGAGGAGAAGGGGAAGAAAAGAAAATGGGGAGTGATAGAGATTCCACAGACTGCATGTGCTTGAACCAGGAATTAGGAATGAGCCCTGTATCCGTCTGTCAAGGACAGGTTTGCTTTGCACTGACAAGATCTCAGTAGGCAGCTGGAGAACAGGGCAGTGCAAAGCTTTTCACCCCTATGCTTTAGAGCAGTGTGTTCTGGGTAACAAGCAGGAAAATTCTTTACATTCTACACTGGATGTTGAACTTCATATAGGCTCTTCTTCTGAGCTAAAGATGGCCAATATTTCAGGGTGCACTTCAGATTGTGGGAGGGTTCAATCTTACCCCACCTCTAGCTAAATTCCAGCCCTCTAGTATTAGTCTCCTAACATAATCTCTTCCATCCTGATCTGCCTGCCTCCAATCACTGAGGTACAAAATGATTTTGACAATGAATTTGTTAAAAAGAGGTTAAAAAATAACAGCAGCCTTTCCTTATGGAGCCCTGTCCAGCAGCCTTTCCTTATGGACAGCCCAATATAAGTTGTCCATCAGCAAATTAATATCTCAACAAATAAAACCATATGTCACACATGACTGTCACTTGTTACAAAGTTAGACAAGTTTTAGAAAGAAGTTTGGTCATTGCTCGCAAAGAGCTAACCAATTTGCAGTATTTCCTGAAATTGATAAAAAAAATGCATATATCAATTTAACATTTACTCAAAACAATGAACTTAAAGCTATTTAAGAAAAGGGAGTCAGCTTTAAAGTCTTCTTCAAGGTGTCTCTGGCTGGCCAGTTCTCAGGCTTGACTTTTAAGGAGGTAGAAAGGATAGGGACAGTTTTTCAGTATATGGTCCCTTTGGTCCAATGTCCCCTCATTTTTCTTTCTTGACTTCCTAATTACAGCCACAACAAAGTTCATGGATAGAAATAGTCCTGCTCTGAAATTTGCTCTTCATTGTGGGTTAGCTGCTGTGGAGTTGATACGGTTGTCACCGCCCAATTTAATACTAAATGAAGCAAATGTGGCTGTCCCATTGTCAATTCTTAACTCTTCTTTTGAATTGTTTCAGACTAACTTAAAAGAATGGTATCATCCCTGCTCAGTAAGTACATATTGAATGCCAAATATATACATAAAATAGGGGGATTTAGTGTAAATCCCCCAGGGCACTAAGCAGCAGAAAGGTGAATGCAAGGGAGGGAGGCTGAGTAGCTTCCTACTCCTGGGCCATGGGATAAATAGTCCTCTGTTTCCTAATCAGCTAAAAGGGAATAACAACAGAATTTACTTAATAGGGTTTTGTTGAAAGGATTGAGTACAAAGTGGACAGCATGACAAAAAGTAAACACTCAGCAAATGTTAGCTATTATTATTACTAGTCTTACAGCACTGTTACGATCATCTTGACGCTTGAAGAAGGCCGGGTTTTCAAGTTGACCCTCATAGAACTTGGAGGAACAGAGTGTATGGGAATCCATTTATTTGTTGGCATTTTCTCCTACTCTAAAGCAGTCACTTTTAATTGGCATAAGTTGGTATCATTAATTTTCTCCTTTGAGCAAGAGGTAAATTGCTGCTCAAACTACAATTTCTGCTTTTACTTTAGCAGGAATGATCTTTTTTGTTGTTGTTAATATTTTATTTATTTATGCATACAGAAATGGGGTAGAGGCCAGAGGTGCAGGGGTGGCAAGAGGATTCACCACAAACAGAGTGGGGAGCAAGACAGGCAGAATGACGAGTACAGTGCAGAGGGGAGCAGTGGGCAAGACAGGAGAGGTCTGCTGGGCCATGTGGGTCACCTCCAGGGTGGGGTTCGAACTCACACTTAAGCGGTCACAGCTTGGCTTAGCTTTGCAGTGCAGTGCTCCAACCCACTGCACCACCAGGGAGGGCTCAGGAATGATCTTTCTATATTCCAAAATTGAAGCCAATAAACAGAAAAAAACAAGTGTTCCATATTGCCTCTGAGTAATGGGTAGTATAGTGATAAAAGACAAGACAAAAGACTAGGAAAACACTGCAAGTTTCCAGCACTAAGGACAGCATTTGAGATGGCTTTTTGGGGGCAATTTTTATTTTCATATCTTTGTATATATTCATAAGTTTTCTCACTTGTTCAGCTTCCAGGCCCTCTCCCAATATTTCAGATCTAACTAAGCTGACCATTGGGATGACTGAGGCTACTTCTGTACTGATTTTATCTTTAGTACTCAAAACATTCAAGCTAACCTCATCATCCAATTTTGAAGGAACAGAAAAGGTGAAAAAAATAGTAACAAGATTGAATTATGGTAAAACATGGAAAAACTCCCCACTTTTCCAGATAACTGTTCAGTTGATCCAAGGTGATAGCTAGAATGTGTCCAAAATCAGAAGATTTCTTTGGAACTACCCAGGTGGGGCAGTGATGTAGGCTGTATGCAGAGTGACTCTGAATCACTTGCCCTGGGCTGCCTGAGTCACCTGCTTCTTCTCTGAAAGAATGACAACTCTGAACCCAGGACAGGAAAGGAAGAACCATCTACAGACTAGCTGCCATACTCAACTTTCTTGTTATTCACAATCTCACTCAATTCTGTTACCAACAATCCAATCCAATCGACTTGATGGTATTATGGAGACAATGAAAAGGCTTTTAAAGACTCAGTAAAAGGCACTGATTCTTTGATCAAGAGAATTATGTTGGTCAGAAAGACAATTTACTAAACGATAAAGGCATTTTTTTCACTGTGAGGTAGAAAAAAGTCAAGCTCTTTTCTTCCTAAATTTCAGGTCTTACACTAGTATGGAGTGTCCAGTCAGCTCATCAACAAATATTTACTGGATATTCCCTATATACTCTGAAGAATCAATCTGGCAATAAATCATATTTTTGTGTCCAAGTAATGACAGAGCAGATTCTACTTGGGAAAACAAGAAATGTTTCTCCAACAGGGCACTAATGAAATGTCATTCTATGTTACTAGGATCATATAATTTTGTATTTATCTCATCACAGCAAAATGTAACGCTACTAGGGGTTCTAGCAGATGTTCTAGAAGAATTAGACTACAAGGCAGGGGGTGTAGTATTGTTAGCAGGAGCTGAGGCTCTTCAGAAATATCTTGTTCCCTAGCTAGAGGATCAACTGTTTAAAGTTATGCATTTGAATAAGTTAAACTTGTAAAAGTTTTTTTACCTATTTATGTCTCTGTATTTCAGAATGCTCAGGCATTTACTGACAAACTAGGGCATTTTAACTATTTTTTTTTTTTTGCCTGTTCATTAATTATATTCCTTCAACTTCTGAATAAGGCTGTCTTTTCTATCTTGACCATGCTTTAATCTCCACATTTCAATATTTTGAAGTTACTGAACTTGAGAAGTAAAAGTGAGCACTACTCAATGTGTGTTTATAATTCTATTCAACCACTGAAATTCAAACAACTGATCTCTATGAAATTTAAAAGTACTTGACTTGATTTTAAAATCTTCAGTGTTTCATTCAGTCTGATGGATATAATTCAGGCTTTTAAACTACACTTATGTTGGATGATTAGGATAAATTTTCTTATGGTGGTTTAACTATGAATTTGAACCTGTAACGTATAACTCAGTTTTGGGTTTTGTTTTCAGTCATGATCCTGGAATGGCATCAGACTTTATTAAGTGAATCGCAATAGATTAGACTGGGCATACAGAGAAAGTAGGAATCATAAGAACTATGAGAAAGTCAAGACTGGAAACATTTTAGAAACAACTGAATGGAAGTTTTTTTTTTTTTTTTT
>NW_004567106.1:27029633-27082237 GCF_000260355.1 Condylura cristata
GATAAATCCCATTTTCCATTTTAGAAACAACTGAATGGAAGTTTTTTTTTTTTTTTTTTTTTTAATAAAAGGCTGCATTCAACATGCTGCCTTCACAGACATAGACTTTACCTACAGATGGTTGAAAAGTGATTTGCTATGATCCTATAGTACTTTAAGTAATTATCTGTAATTAAATTAACACAAGGTAAAAATAATCAACTTAAAATAAAATAAAGTATTCAAAATGAGTTTTCAGGCTACCCAGCATTCTTTAATGTGACACAAAGAAAGTGTGATGTGCAACAAAGTGGCAAAAGCAGAAGGAGTGAGCTGTGGTTAAGTGTAAACCCTATAGCAAGGAAAGTCATTTGTATTATCCTTACTTCTTTGAATAAATTCAGATGACAGCCCTATTTCATTTCTTCATTCAGTTTGGAGGCCAGATGGCATTAGAATCATTTACTTCACCTTGTTGTGCTTAATTACTACAATCAACACACTATTTTCCAAATTAATCATAACAAAGTAATTTCATTAGTAACACAGCAGGCTGTTGAATTATTAGCATCATAACAGTTTGCAAACAATTAAACTTTATTTGAACCTTAAAAATTTGCAGAGTGGAACATTATTGTAAGATCTAATGGCAATAGAGTACAAATTCAGTACAGAGCAAATAATCAAGCAAAATGCTATATAAAATATGACTTACAATCACCTTTGAAAAAAATTAGCTCTCTAACTGTTCATAGAAAAACAAATAAAAGCTAAGCAAACATAATGAGAATGTAACAATTAGCATATTTTCTAACAAGGCATGTTGTTTAAATTCACATTAATGATATTATTATGAACTTGAAGAGTGCATGAGATATTGTCAAGGGTATAAAGAAAACTTTCTCCCTGGAAGTATACAAAACGATTTTTCCAAATGAATGAAATATGTAGAATCGTTACATATTGAAAGAAATTATTTTTTCCTTGTCACGCCAATTTTTATATCTTTCCTCTCATAAATCCCACTTAGATTCAAGTTTAAAAAGAACAAAGACCAGAAGAGCTCTGGGCAAAAGTAACACTTTATTTCTGTATTGCCACCATTCACAGAGAGACTATCTGGCTTGGAAGTGTTGGTCATCAGTTGGCAAAGGACTCCCTCTCCTGGATTAACTGTAAAAGTAGGCAGAAATCTTCTGAATGTTTTACATTCCCTGGGAGTTTGTGCCTGAGTGGGGGAGGGGAGGCTCAAGTGGTTGGATAAGCAATGAAAAGCTGCTGCCATCTACTGGCCCAGGCCTAGAATCTTCACTTAAATCAGAAGCAGGAAACCTGCATCCACCAGCAGCCAAGTCTACATTTTCAGTGGAAACCACAACTGCTTTTGCTTTCCAACTTGTCAGGCTTTGAAAACCAGTCTGTTAAATCCCTCTCTGGTTGTCTCACTCTTGTCAGAATGACATCAAAACTACTCCAATGACTCAACCTTAGGAAAAGAGTAACGAGCATGCAAACCATTTTCTGACAGCTTTACGCTGTCAGAAATTAATTTATCTACATTGAAGTTTATCCACCGTCACTGAAGTTAACATTCTTTTGCGCCCGAAATCAGGTGGCCATAGCACCGAGGGCTAATGGGAAAACACACGCTCTGAAATGTCTCTTGCAAAAGTTTTATATAAGTAACATGATTAGCTTATCTGCACAGCAAGAGCCTTTACCTTTATAAAGCAGAGATCAGAAAATTCAACAAAGGTAGCAGCTCCTAGCCAATGATTCAATATCAAGAGATTAAATCTACTCCAAATAATTATCCAATCAGCAGTGCACTTGATATATATTAAGGCTACATTGGTACCTCGCAGGCATTTAAAATACCTTTCACTTCAAATATACATGAAAAGATAATGGTAAAATTCTGCAAATCTTGCTACAATGTCAAGTTAATCTACCTCCCTCTCACCTCTTGTCCATGTCCCACTGGGATTTCCACTCTCTCTCGTCTGAGCTGTCTCTGTCTTTCACTGCCCGGAGAAGTGTAGGGACTCAGCGCTGGAGTTTTACTCTGCTGGGGTGAGACAGGCAGAGCCAGCAAAGGACAGGCGGGACTAGAGAGTGCTGGCTTAGTCTGAGAACATACTGAGATTCTCTATGCCATTAGCGTGGCGGCAGATGGAATTTCTTATGAGTTTCTAATTTTATTAAATTCAAACAAAACTACAGTAGAACATGCTGGCAAGCCATCGTCAGATATGTTATTGATAAGAGCTTTGCACAAACCGTGTCTGGTCTGCACACATGCTGCTATGTCACGCAGAGCCACAGCATAGGAAAGAGGAGATGTAGTTTCTGTTTTTTTCTTTCTTGTGGCTCTGTATAGCATAAAACAAATTCGTTAATCAGCAGCATTCCTCCATGAAGACATGTGATTATTATATGAAAAATATAATAGATCATCTACAAAGTTTTAATAAAGCTATGTCTTTTAGGTAACATCTACCAAAACATTTTATGATTTATTCAATTAAAATTTCTATGAAATTATATATTACATTCTTAAAATAAATTGATGTCCAATATTAAAAAGAAATTACAACGTCTACTGGAAGTAGCAGACTGTGCAGTACCTATAAAACAGGGCTGACTTCTTTACACAAACCGAACGAGTACATAAAAAATGCAATTATTTCTTCTCAAAATAGCAACAGGTATAACTTTGCTGCTTGCATCTAATTTACATTCATATCCTTCATTTAATTTCACATAAGAGATTTATTATAATGAAAGCATAAAATAATGGTGAAGATGAACAATATTCAACAAAACAAAGAAAGATAAGCTGTTGCTCGTGTGTTCACGATGATTCTAAATCCAAAGCATTTGCAGGCCAGCAGAAGAGTCTTCCTTTTCTGCAGGCAGAAAGGAAAAGTGACATTTTAATTTTTTCTTCAGTTGAAATGTTGACTTTTTCCTGCTTAGAAAAAAATATCACATTTTTAGCCAAGGAAAATGAATGTTTACTCAACGTTCTATTAACTCAGTCCTCAGAAAGGCCATAAAAGTAGTATTTTACTAAAGAGGAGGAGGTTTGGGAAAACAGCTGGTTATTATCAAAGGGATTTTCTCTAAATAATCTATTTCCAAAGTAAATTCTATGAAGTTATTTTAAAAATGAAACCAGATTTTTTTTAAAAAAGATGATTTGAGAGCATATTTTTTTTTCTTATCAGAAAACTACAAAGTCTTTTAAAAAGGCAAAGACTTATAATGCAAAGACCAAGAGAACATATGAGCTATTACAGAATATTGGATTAAAATGTACTTACCCAGGACTCTCAAATATCATACATCTCCATCACGTAGGCTTTCGGCACCAAGCCAATGGCTCCCTTCATTTCTCCTACCCACCAGCCATATCTATTGTATTCCTAATTGAAAACAATATGCCATATTAACCTTTAGACTGCTGTAAGTACACTGTCATTTATATGCAACTTCTTAGAAATGTTATTTCTTTTTATAAAGTTACAAGAGCTTGAGCTGCAAATTGAAGCATTATAATCTTTTTTGTTTCCAGACACTTTAAAAATGCTGTGAGTGAAGACTTAAATTAAGGTATAAGACAAAAGCCTGTTTATTGCTCAGTGGTAGAAAGAAGAAATATTCACTTGGAAGAACCTAGTAAATGTAACTACACAAGGCCACTTCCCCCCCCCCCCCTCACACACACACACACACACACACACACACACACACACACCAGGAAACACCTTTTATATGCAAACACTAGCCCTAGATTACAAGGGTACAGGTAGGATCCTTGGAAGACTGTCTTTGCCTTCAAGAAGCTTATCATCTAGCAAGGACAACATTTCTTTTCCTCACAATGAACTATTTAATTCCTAGTTAAACGCTTATGACAGAATGATTTAGAATGTAGATGTATGCCCCCTTTTAAGAACATCTAATATATGAGCATGGGCATTTAAAACATAAATCAGAGATGGAGGAAACATTAATATACAAAAATTTGCTTTACAAAATAATTCACAAAAGAGCTTTTTAAAATATTTCTCTTAAGGCATTTTATTATTCCTTTTATTGATCACAAATACATTAAAGGATGGGTAGAAGGAACTTAAAGGTGCTGTTAGATTTACCCTTGCAGTGGAAGATCAATAGGAAATAAAAGTATCTCAAGTTATAAAGGCAAAATATTAATCTAGCTGTTAAAAAAAAACAGTGATTGATGAGTCACTTCTGCATTACTTCTCTACGTGAGATAAACCTGAACCTCCTTTTCTCCCCTTTGCCTTCACTGATAGATATGCCGCTGCTTTAGGCATCTGAACTCTCTGTAACCGATCTCATATGTCTGCCAGATTGACTAATGTATTTTTATCTCAAATTTATTTATGTTTAGTGAGATACAAACAAAGTAAAATGAATTACAAGTTTCAAGAAAAATATCTTCCAAAAGCAATACTCTGCAAAAGCATTGTAGGTTCCAAATTTAATTTTTCATATAAGATAAATTTTTAAAATCAGTCCCCAAAGTAATTCAATAGGCTATGATTTTCCAACATCTGAGTCATAGATAAATGTGCATATGCATATTGAGTTACATGTGGGGAGGGAATGTTAATACTAGTACAGACTTTTAACATTTGTATTGATTACTATGTTATTGACCACCAGAAAGGAAACACATACGATTCTTCAACACAAATGTAGCACTATTAGCATATGTGTATTGATATGTAGGCTCTCAGTTGAGAGATTATAAGATTAAAGTTTCTAAATGCTCTTTTTAAGAGTGGGATGTATCAGAATTAGGTTTACTGGAAGAAGAAGGCATAAGGAAAAGGAAAGAAAAGGCTCATGGCTACACTCTTTATTTTAATGAGAGCACTGCCCTGGCTCAAGAGGCAGTGGATTCAAGATTTTAAGTTTAAAAGTTCAGTGATAATGTGAACTGAGTGGGAAAAACTACAACAATGAAAACAGTCTGATGCTCAGAACTCGGTGGGGATGTCTATAACCTGCTAGGATATATTTAGCAGGAGAAAATACCAACTTACTGAAAGCTATGATTAGCAACCATTATATCCTAATAGGTACCTAATAAAACTGCCCTTTTCAATTTTTAAGGCAATGAATACAATTAGAGCCTAATGCTTAACCAAACAAATGTATTTAACCTTTCAGAAGCTGAAGGCCTACACTGTAAGATTTCAAAAAGGGTATTAACAGGGTGAACCTGCTTCAGACAACAGTCCTCAGACTATTTTCAGCCTTAGATCCAAATTTCCAAAAAGTTCATATTACTTTATAATGTTTAATCTGTACTTGCAATTAAGGGCTCATTGTTTTCAAAAAGCTCACTCATATTCACACTTCAGAAACTGATTTCCAACAAATCACTTCAACAAAGAACTGATGATACACTTCACACTTGAGAGAATTCTCCACGATGGTAACTGGTTAAGAGGCACTAAACAGAAAGTTGGGTGGCACATGGAGGGAAAAAGTTACTCAGCTGGAGACATATCCCTGAAAAGTAACATTCTAGGAAAAATTTAAGATTCAGGCTAAAATACTCTTAAATGTTTCCATTACTAGTTGAAAATAAGTGAAAACATATGAAATACACACATCATAAGAATACTCTAAAATATTATAGGTTTAAATCAAAGAAAGAGTAAAAGTAAACACCAGAATGCTTATTACTTTACATCTGTAAAGGATTCAATATGATACTCCTGTGTGGAATTAAGAAGTATGATAAAATACAGTGAGGCAAAAATCTAGTAGGCAAATTTATGGATTTACACTGCAGCCATTAGAGTGTGTCGACAAGACTGCAAACACAGAAGCTTTTACTTTTATCATTACCATCCTCTGTATGAGCCTCCTGAGCAACATGAATCCCAATTAAACCATTTGCAGCCTATAAATTGGAATGAAGATGCTTCTTGAAGTGCAGTATTCTAAACTTCAACTTGAAGACTCCATATCATACAGGGTGTTTCTTCTGGAGAAAAAAAAAATCTTCCCTTCTCTCCCTTCCCTCTTGGCTGCCCACAAACAAATATGATTATGAATGATACATTACTTACAGTGGAAAATAATGCAATTCAAACAACGTTGCCTTGCGGTCCACACACTAATTACAGCATTGTTCTGAAAGTCGCAGGTGGGTCGTTCAGAGACAAACAGCCCTCAAACCATATCTTGTTAATAAACACAAAATAAAGGGACAGAGCCATGCCAGGTTGCCATCTAAATCTCTGAAAGGTTAGGAAGTGGCCTGTCATCTTCCTGTCGTGCGAGAGCTCAGGTACAAGAAGGTCTGCCATCTGGTATCCTTCACCCAACTCAGCTCTTAACATCAACTGAAATGCTAACATAGGCAAGTGACTGTACTTCAGAAGGACTGATAAAATAATGAAGAGTCCTTTAATCTACAGGAAACCATTCTAGTCAATTTATAAGAAATATTGCATCCCTTTGTAGGACGTGTAATTATTTTCTATTAATCATGTGCTATAAAGCTACATTATGTGGTTATTCTGTTATCACTAGAAAGAGGCCTGCAGTCAGCTTCTGACAATGTTAGGTAATTACTAACACAAAGCTTCGTTCTCCTCCCGTAGTAATGCTATCAAGATCCAGAGGTGTAGTGATGCTTATTCTATAAAAATACTACTCAAAAGAAATTCAATATCTGCAAAATGGATGGCTTCAAGGCAAAATGTAATGCAGCAGTCAAAGAAGCAAAAAGCCAAACTTGCTCAATAATGCGAGAAAATAATGGTAAAGCAGCACTGAGCAGTTGTGTTCTGACGCCTCTGTTTTCTATTTCTAGTTTATTAAAATAGCTTTTGTTTTACGGTTAAAACAATAGGCCTCAACTAACAGTTACTAAGCATAAAAGTAATTATGTAATAAAGCAGGAAGTTTTGATAAAGTGAAAGACTATCCAACACAATAGTACACATTGGTCCATGGATGCTCATTAATTAAATCTTCTTTCAGTGTGTTATTTTACAAACAAGGCTTCAATATTGACTTAACCCCTTCTCAGCACCATGATTTTTATTTCTACAGTAAATTAGTCATAAATTAATCCACCTCCCTCAAACTATATTTTAAGAGAATGTGGTCTTCACAGCAACCTGAAATACACTAACCCCATATTTTGATGTATTAAACCCTTTTAGAAATTAGGTACCAATCTGCCTGGCAGCAACAAGTGTTAGGTTAAAAGACCAGTGCCCTTTTTCTAAACATATATCCATGCGTCAAAACAAAGTAGCCTTTTGCATAAATGACAGTAATATTATTTGCCCAATTTAAAATACACTGAGATTCAAAACCAGTGGGCTTCACCAGTTTCCCAACTATTCACTGTGATGTTTCAATTATTCAATTGCTTCAAAATTTGGTAATCTTCAATTATTCATAAATATTACAGTAGTATGAAAACTAGACAACTAGTTAATATGTAGAAATACTGTCTTCAAGCCTCTTCCTTTTTATTTGAAACTTCCAATTTGAAACTTCCTAGAGTCCTTTCTCCAATTTGAAACTTCCTAGAATTCTTTAATCTATCATTTCAAAAGTTTCTCTTAAAATGTACAAGAGGGGGCCCTCCCTGGTGGCACAGCGGGTAAATGCACAGCACTGAGAAGCTAAAGCCACTTCCTCGTGAGTTCGACTCCCGCCTGCCCCGGAGGTGACCACATGGCGTGGCAGACCTCTTCTGACCCGCCTGCTGCTCCCCTCAGCAGTGTACTTCGTAGATCTGCCTGTTCTGCTCCCCACTCTGTCTCTGGTGAAGCCTCTTGCCACCCCTGAGCCTCTGGCCTGTACCCCAGTTCTGTATGAACAAATAAATAAATCTTTAAAAAAAAAATGTACAAGAGGTGATCCACACGGTGCGGCAGATCTCTCCTGACCCGCCCGCTGCTCCCCTCAGCAGTGTACTTCGTTGATCTGCCTGTTCTGCTCCCCAGTCTGTCCTCTCACCCTCCCCATCTCTGGCCTGTACCCCAGTTCTGTATGAATAAATAAATCTTTTAAAAAAAATGTACAAGAGGAACTTGACCATTCAGTGTTTTACTATTATTACCTGTACATTAATTGCCCCAATCTTAATCTCTTAACTTGTTAAATGAGGAAACTAATATCAACAATCTCAAATCAACCTCACCACTTTATAACTTGCTGTGTGGGTGTGATTTCAAGTTACTCTAATTCAAAGAATTACTATTTCTCCCCTTGCATAGTATACTCCATTTTATTATCATAATAAGTTTATTTTTACATCATTTTGTGCCTTTTTCCATCTCAGTTGTAATCCCTGTGAACTTCCCATTACCAAATCACCTGTGTGCCATCACCATAGCCCCACACACTTCCCCCTTGGCTATTTTTTATCCCATTCTCCACTCCACCCCCATAAAATGTCTCTGGTATATAGTTGTTCATTATTTCCCACCCATAACCCCCACACCCCACATCCTTTATGCTCCTGCTATGAGTGAAATCATCTGGTGGTATTCTTTTTCTTTCTGGCTTATTTCACTGAGCATAATCCCTTCCAGCTCCATCCATGTTGCTTAAAAGGCATGAGTTTATCTTTTTGATTGCAGAATAATATTCCACTGTGTATATGTACCATATCTTTCTAATCCAATTATCTACTTTTGGGCATTTGGGTTGATTCCTTGCAGGTGTCTTTTTGAATTAGTGTTTTTGTGTCTTTTGGGTAGGTACCTAAGCCTATGTATACTCCTTTTTTTTTTTTTTTTAAAGATTCATTTATTCATGCTTACAGAACTAGGGTACAGGCCAGAGGTGTGGTGGGTGAGAAGATTCACCAGAGACAGAGTGGGGAGCAGAACAGACAGATTGACAAAGTACACTGCTGAGGGGAGCAGCGGGCAGGTGAGGAGAGGTCGTCACGCCATGTGGGTCAGCTCCCTGGTGGGGGATTGAACTCGAGCTGCAGTAGCTTTGGAGAGCGTCATAATGCAGTGCTTTAACCCGTTGCACCACCAGGGAGAGCCTTACTCCATTTTTTAAAAAGCAAGACAAAGGAGAGTTCAAGAAGCTAACAGTAACAACTTCTAACAATGTTTATATTCCAAGTGAAAGCACATTTAATTCAAATGTCTACAGTCAACATTTATAACATCCTAAAATGAAAAGTGATATTCAGACTGATGATTTATAGATACTTTTAGGCAAGAATGACATGACCATGCTCAGGAAAGCCTGGTTTTAGTCCTCAGTGTATTTCACCAGTGCACAATTCTGGTAACTGTCCTCAGTTCACCCACTGAGTCCCTACTCCAACTGTCTTTACTCTGCAGCAGTTCAGGCTTTCCATCACCTCACCCTGGATTACTGCATCAGTAAATCTGACCCCCTATTCTCCCCAGAAACTGAATTTCAGTTTACTCTGCTACTCCAGCATTAATACTGGTTCCCTGATGCAAGACCTAGAAGTGCCCCTGATTAGCTTGTTCCCACCCTACAGCAAGATTCTGCTCACTGGTCTGTGCAGTCACAACTTCCTGCCACCCCAACATGTGACATCCCCTCCCAGGAAAACATTTCCCTCACTTACTCAGATGATTACCAAGCAGTCATGGACTTTTCTCCAAGTTACAGCTCTCATTTCAAGCTGAATATTTATTTACTCCTCAATGGATTTGATGTATTTTCTTCAGTCCCTTCAACTAAAACTAAGTACAAACTCACTAAGATGAAGGTTGTGCCCTGCCCTGGCAGGATGTATAACAAGGGTTCAATAAATAGTTATTGGATAACACACCAGCTGATAATCTTAAATGTTTTCTTCAGAAGCATAATTTCCAATAGTTTTGCTTTGTGGGTGTTAGACCTATTTAAGATATTTTAGTAACAACTGAGCAAACATTTCTTATAAAGAGTGTTTAGCTTTGCAACCTGAAGACGTTCCTGTTCATGGTTACTGGTACCCACCATGTTTTTCAACGAATATCTGTCCCAGGGAAAGATGGGTGCAAAGTAGGTCTGTACTGCACATGTGTCTCTGTACCCCAGTCCACAACATCCCCATATCAGTGCATGGAAATGAAATGCCATCAGACCCTAATGCACACATGTGCAAATACTCCTCCTCCTTCCAAATGGCTGGAAAACATGATAACATTTGGGGAAATAGTTTAGTGTCCAGAGAGTATGCCCTATATTGAGATGCCCTAGTTATGCTTCAGCAGATGGTTATGCTATTTAAAGTGGCACCCTGGGTCAGACAGCCACAAAGGAAAAACTAAGAGACCTAAAAAGAAACTCCATATTTCCCTCTGCTTGTAGAATTCAAGGAAATTAATTTTATTTTCTGGTAGGTTTGAAGTTCCCCCCAAAGTCCCAACCCCCCCAAAAATAGCCCTACTAACTGAGTCTATATTTTTACAAAGAAAAGCAAATGGTCAGTGACAGTCACAATTCACAGACAGATATAAAGAGAGACAAGTCACAGACAGATATAAAGAGAGACAAGGCTTGAAACATCAACTAGTACACATTAAAATAGGCCCTTGTGTTGTTTCTTAGTGAACAAAGTTGACCTCCACACCCTGTTTTTGATTTAAAATTTTCTCAAGAAGTTACAAAGCTCACATCAGATGCATCCTAGACAAGGTAAAATATTCTTGGATTCTTATCTTCTTTTTCTGTTAGTACTAGACCAGTATTGTGTCTCTTTCCTGCTGACACATAGCTCTTGAGTCATTAAGTCTCTCAAAATATTTATTGCTTTAAAAGTAAGAATAAGAATGCGGCTAGCAATTTACCAGTGAGTACTGATTGACAGATAAACTAACAAAGGATGTAAATCCAGAACAGCAAGAGTAACATAACCAAAGAGGTATGCAGTACTGTGGATTATGCCTCCAGCTATATAACTTGGATCCTGCAATTAAAATTATAAAATTTCACAAACACCATTCTAGGATTATACTATGATATTATGTCTACATTTAAAGTACTAACAAAATTAAAATGCAAACTAGTAGGAGAATTTAGCATAATGCTAAACAAACTCACACCTTAAAACAATAACGATGAAAGACTTTTCCACCTTAAATATGATTACAAGTGAATCTGAAACCAGGCCTGCTGCTTCAGAGCTAATTCACAAACAGTATAGCTCTCATTAAAACTACAAGTTCTACTTTTATCCAGCCCCCTAAATGTGCTCCATTTTTTTTAAGGGGTAGGAGGAGATTTCTAAATACCCAAAGTATATATGTGCTCTACTTTAACCCATAAAAAACAGCAGCAAACCGTATGAAAAGAACTATGAACAAGAAGTTACTGGCTTGCCTTATTTGGCGAGCAGCATTTAGATTTATTATTAGTGAAGTTCAAAGGTTAAAACTGAGAAAATGCTGAATGCTCTGAAGGAGGGGCTAACTTAGGGGTCACATGACAACTGCTAATTGGAAAATGTTTAAAAAAAGGGGGGGGAGAGACAGGATATCTGCTTACTTTTTCTTCTTTACTGTTTGGTTTTCACTACAAATTTTTAAAAAAGGCTAAGGTTGCTATAACTCACAAAGGACATCTAAAATGAATAAATCACCCCAAGGCTGAGTGAACAGCTAAAACTCCATCAAGCTTTTCTTGCAAAAATAGAAGACTGGATTTTAAGCTAAAACTATTACTTCTGTAGTGAATTTTTAATGCAGACAGCCCAATTATCAAACTAGTCAAATCTTTTTCTTGTCATTACATTAACAAAATGAAAATACTCTTTATTATAATGCATGCCATTTTATTTCTTGATTTGTCTAAATGTTCATTTATAGTAAGAGACTGTATATTTTCTCAAACTAGTTTGTTTTGTCTTTTTCATAGTAAGTGAAGACTAACAACCGACTAGAAGGTAAGTCAAATAAGTGATAATTAAATATAGCAAATTATAGATTAGTTCATTATGAAAAACAAGCTGTACTTTTTAATCTTTTACATGGTGCTTTATTTATTAGAAAAGTCATTACATTCATTTCTTTGTAAAGGGAACATTTTCTAGGTCTCTACTAATATTGTTTGACTCCTGAAGATGTATTCTTCTCTATGTGTATCTTTTTAACATTAATTCAAAATAATGAAAAAAATCATGATTAATGCTAATACTTTATTGATATGAGCTAGGAAAGTAATAACCCCTAACTAGATTTAAAGTTGAATTTATGATACCATCTTGATGGTCCACATTAGTTGCAATTAACCTGCAACGCTCATTCTGAACCACTAGATGGTGTAAAAAATAAATTAAAATGGTAAAATTTCACTCCATCACCAACGGAATCTGAATATGATTCTGAGGAAGATAAAACAAATTTCTAGGCATACATACGATAACACTAGTGATTTTAAAATTAATTATACTTTAAAAGCCTATCAATATGTAATGTTAGCTCTACCTTGATCTAGAAACCCTCCTGTTCACTTTTCCCCTCTTTTCTACAAAGGGAGGTGTGCTTGGAATTTATAATAATACCAGGTATTTACATTCAAATTCAAATCTGTCATCATTCACATAAGTACATGAATTTGCAGCATTAATTTATGGCCTGTGTTTGCTAAAGTTTTGAGTAAAAACTAGAAATCTAAGCCAATATAAAATTACTAGAGAATATCTAGAGTGTTCTATCCACACTTAACCCAAAGCAAAGTAGGGGAGTAAGACCTTCACAAACAAACACCAAGCCCCACAGCAATCTGACAGCCTGCAGCGAAGACAGTCAAGGCACAAAACTTGGCCAAACTGCATCGAGGGAGAGCTAAGTGTCCTCTGTTCTTTTTCTTCACCCTCAGCAAGATCTACCTGGCTGATTCACTAGGTGGACAAGTGAGTAAGTCTGGTTTTTAGTCCTTCAGCCATAACAATGTCTGGTCTCTTCTTTCTTTCTTTTTTTTTTTTTTACTTAAAGATTTATTTACTTTTATGCATACAGAACGGGGGGAAATGTGTGGGGGTGAGAGGACTCACCAGAGAAAGAGTGGGCAGCAGAACAGGCAGATGGACTGAAATACACTGCTGAGGGAAGCAGCGGGTGGGGTCAGGTGAGATCTGATGTGCCATGGGGGTCAGCTCCCTGGCTGGGAATCGAACTCAAGCTGCAGTGGCTGTGGACAGCTTCATGGTGCTGCCCTTTAACTTGTTGCACCACCATGGAGGGCCCTGGTCTCTTCTTTCAAAAACCAAAATGAGCTTCAGATAAAGTGCCCCCCACAAAACAATGCTGAAGTGTAACATATGACCCTGCGAAAAACCTGATAGAGGAAGCAGTTTTGATCCATCTATACTCAAACACAGCCTTTTAGAAATTTAGGGGGCAGTGTCTTCTCCTTATGAGCAATAAGACCACCAACCTTAGCTCTATGACCAGATTTCACACATAAAATCACAACCTCTATAAAACAGGTTTGGGAGAACAGGAATTACTTCTCCTGGGAGCCTCAAAAGTATGCTACACACCTATGATTGCATTTTTAATTTCACGTTAGCAGGAAATGCTTTTATGAGGCAATGGTAGAAATGAGAGGAGCTCGTGGGAATGCTGCTGTTTCACAGCCTGGCATGGAGCTTGGGTCTCCCAAGTTATTGGCAATAAACACAATGTGAGTCATGAAGCAGGTTTCTAAGAGCAGACTCACATGGGCTTTGCATGTTTCATATTTTACAAAGGGTTATACTATGGCTATATCCCATTTACCCCTTTAATCTGAAATTCCATGGGTGCTTATCAATCTTCCAATTTTATACAGAACTGCAACTAAAGTGGTGAAAGAAACTAGGAGCTGACAAACTTCGAAGAGTAAGGTTTCTTGACAAGAACTGAAATGAATCTGTTTGTTTTCTATATTAAGTAGTAAATTCAAAACTTGGGACAATTAAAAGTCCAATAATAGGTTTAATCCTAGAGTTGTATGTAGTTAGCTACAGCTTCCAAGCTCAACAAACAAACTCCATACCAGTGAGCAAAGTTCTGAGAAAAATAAGTGACAGGTCTTCACTTTGGGCACCTCAACTAGCAATTATCAGCTTGCTGTGTTTACTTATGAAATATATTTCTCCCAATAATATACTAGTGTATTTTACTCCTTTTGGGTTCCTGGTGCTTAATATGAGCCCTGCTTAAGATGAGCCCTGACACATTATCGGTACTTTACAAAGATTTCAGATTAAAGTTAAAGAAGGGACGGAGTGATGCCAATAAATACAAGCATTGGAAAAAATAACTAGAAAGTATAAGGCTGGGATTCCAGGTGCCAGGTAAGTATCAGCTCTGGCACTTTCTTCATTCAAGTTGTCTTATTGGGAAAATCAAGAAGACACAGATTATCCCTAAGACCCCTCATTCAAACATTCTAGGATTTTCTGTGTTATATTTGCTGCACCAGTCACCAGGGTTAAAATTCAGGAAGTGGTCTGATTTCTAAATTCTCTTTGTATACAACAAGTCATATCATCATTCTAAAAAGTCCAAAATATTTCTCTCAAGAAACCACATTAAACACCTACACTGATTTATATAATATTTTCTTGCTTGTATTTAAATAGTTTCCATACATCATTTGATTCTAAAATAGTCTCATAAGGCAGAATGAGGGAGATTATTTTCAATCCCCATGTTATAGTAGAGAAAGTTAAAATATGGGAATTAGGGGAGCTCACACAGTTCAGAAGTATAATCACAATAAGAAACTTGCTGTTTAGATCTAAGAACAGAAAGATCTGGATAATCCAGTAGTTTAGGAAGCAGAGATAGTAGTATTTTTCTACATAAAGATGAGTTCAGAGTAATATACTTTGCAATTAGGTTTATGAATATAGTTATGCTAAGCTTTTAAAAAATTACCTAAACCTGTCTGAATAGAAGAGCATTGTTTTTAAATTGTCGGAACACCCAATGTATTTATATAAAGATGAAAAACTTGTTCTATAAACACAGTGTTTCCAGTAGTGAATGGCAGACAAAATCAGAATAAGCACACAGAAGAATAAAAAGGAAGAGGAAAGAAAAACATACTAAATAACCTAATACCTTACAATGTTAACTTTCACATAAGTATATTGTTTCTGGAGAAGGCAGTATATGGATGCGAGCCAAGGCTAAAGTGATAGGTAAACACACTGTTAAGTTGAATCCTGTTATCTGATTGTGTTTAAAATTTGATTATATTTCACTTGACAAAATAATTAATTATTTGAACCCCCAATTGTTAACAAGGACCTAAAAGAATTTCAATTGGCAATATTCCCCAGTGTTGAAAATTCAAATACATAAAGATATGGCTTTGTATTGCACCTTTACAATGTCAATTTGGGGTGTCTTCTTACCTTGCTAAGAATATAAATTACATCACCACGTTTAAATGATAATTCATCAGCAAGAGACCCT
The DNA here is from genome assembly GCF_000260355.1 of Condylura cristata. Classification (NCBI taxonomy): domain Eukaryota; kingdom Metazoa; phylum Chordata; class Mammalia; order Eulipotyphla; family Talpidae; genus Condylura; species Condylura cristata. The sequence goes on from NW_004567106.1 coordinate 27,045,080, forward strand.
GTGCAGTCCCACAAACCCTGGTAAAAATTAGCATAATCAGTGCTTTTGTCTCCTAGGAAGAAAGAAGAGAAAATGTGAGTTAGAGCATTCATGGAAAGGGACGTCATTTTAAAATAAACAAACAGAAATTAAAGTAACCAGTCAAAAAAAAAATTCTGTGCTGATTCAAAGAACATTTTTATTACATCTACTTAAGAATACTACTTTCTATATTCTAATGAAGGTCCATTTCAAGAAGATCTGATTTTAAATGCTTGCTGCTCCCCCTTTTTCCTTTTTCAGGTTTCGCCTGAAACCTGTAATTGCGACATGTTCTCGCCAAACCAGGGCCTGAAAGTTCCTTCCCATTCATTTTTTATAAGGACCCTAAGCCCCACTTGCAACATGTTTTGAAGATGAGTCAGCCACCCTGCATAATCAGCAATATCCATGAGATGAGATAAACACACAGTGAGATCACTTCATTAAAGGAATAGTTATAGAAGCTAAGGTACAAATAAAAACCCAGAATAGGGAACAACATTTTTAAAAAGTTCTAAAATCTAATGTTGTTTAAAGAAAGAGGATACAGTAGACATGATCCAAAGGGCAATTCCTGTTTCTTTCTTTGGGGACTCTGTAGCCAGAGGCTCTCAAAGTCATTTCTAAAATATTTTAGGAACTTCGAAACTGTCAATGTTGAAGTGGCATTTTTCAAGATTTCTGTCAGCCCCAGTTTAGGACATTAGGCTCTGAATAAACATGCAACATACTGGAGTTATCAGCTCATCCTTCTAAAGGCATAAGCACAATGGATGTGATGTGCTCAAACTGCCATACAGACCATTAACTGATTGATTATTTAGCACTCTCCGCTCTGTAATACCACAATAAACTGGGTAATAAATGCTTTGTCACTTATACAATGTGGGTCTCCTGAAACACAGCACAGAGTTAAACACACTGGATGCTTTTGTTACACTGAGAACTGTTTCCTGTTTTTAATTTCATGATAATTGAATTTTGATGAGTTAACACAAAAAGAATGCAAGTAATATCAATAAGAGGTCCGTGGATTCGCTAAGCAGGCAGAACACATACATGCTGACAACTTCCATCACTGGAATGTCATCTCTGAATTCTGAGGGGATAACTGCAGAGACACATGCTGGATCAGGGATGTCATCTTGGTTTTGTTATATGGCTCTCAAACAGCAGGCTCCTTGGCACTTCAACCCAACTAGTCACATGAGCGTGTCATTAGGGCGTTTGTCTCAAGTCATGTACTTTACAATTTATGCAAAGTGTTACTTTAAAATTTTTTCTTTTGCGATCCAAAATGGTTTTTAAAGCCAAAATAAGAAAAATTGGGTAATAAATAGTCTGAATACTTTGGAAGTACAGAGGTTACTTTTCTTTTCTGCTTTAAGAAAACTGATGACTAGAAACCTAGCAAAAGCCTCTTATTATTGTTTTTTTCCACTTAGTTTCTGAAAATTGGAAAAAAGAGAGAATGGGAAGGAGGGAGAGGAGGAAGGAGAGGAAAGGGAGGAGGGAGGGAGAGGGAACAGAGAAACACACACCTTATTGAGTCCTTCACTCTAGCATCTGAGCGCTTATCACTGATACCAGCAGGGATGTATACAAGCATGGGAATCCAACCAAGAACTAACAATGCTTGTGGCCACCCTTCATTACTTCCCCCAACCCCAGCCAATATTAAGTAAGTTCTACAAATGGACACTAGAGGGCACTCTGGATGGCCAGATCACGCCAAACATTGTCATTTTTTTCTTAGAAAAAAATTACTTAATAATAAAGTGACTGATTTCCTTTAAAAACCACTTATTTAGACAAATAGAGATTTAGAAGTTGAAACATTCTAAGTCAGATTAAATCAACTGCTAAATGGGTCAAATGTTGCGCCCCATGCAGTCCGTCAGTGTCAGTTTAAAAGTCAAGGAATTAGAGCAAAGAGGGGATGACATCATTTCACATGCAAGGCCCTCCCCCACAGTCACTGGCCAGGAGGTAAAAACATCTAATCGCCGGTTTCCCAAGTGGAGGCTCCTATGTGTTCCCCATGCTGCTCAGCCCCAGGCCTGATCCAAAAAGACTGAAGAAACAGAACTTGGGCTAAAAACTGGAGTAGAAATTTTGGCTTCACTAGTATGTCCCAGAGGGTTCCCAGCTGTCCAGACTGTACTTTCCTTTTTCACATCCTCTCATAATAGTTTTAAATTTGATAGATTTTCAAGACGGGCCAGAGTAGGGGGTGAGAAAGGAGGAAAAGAAAAGTGTATGGTGATTCCAGCACATAATCCTTATCACTTTGGGGTCTCTCTTCCCCTCGATGCGCTTGGTGAAACTCCCATTAACACTAATGGGAGTTACAGGAGCGCACGAGGGGAAGAGAGACCCCCACCGTGTGCAAGATGCATCTCTCCCTAGATGTGCATCATGACCATTTCATTAAATCTCACTGCTGTAAAGAGGCAACAGAGCTAGTGATTTGGCAATACTGGGGAAAAGATGCATTTCAACTATGCTTTCTATAATCTTGATGATGATATTACCAAGGACCAGCCTATTTCCGTGTCCCATATGTGGGCTTTGTTAAAGAATAATAAGTTGTCTGTGTCACACAACTACATGCACACACAATTTACTCGTCTATTTAGGCACACGATACTGGTTTGAAGTAGAATAATCATAACGAGGGAGAAACCCTGGCAGCATATGTTTATTAGACTTAGTCTTCTCAGGAAGGAAATGCTTAAATTCTTGGTATGAAATGGGGACATAAAAACTAGGAGTTATCTTGTTCCTTAGAGAGCAGCAAGCACCTCTGGTTTGCTCTTCAAAATTTTAAGTGTAGCTAAACATCCACCAAAAACGAAGCACAGACAGCAGACGCACAAAAGTTAATGCCCTTCACTTATGCTGAGAAATAATCCATGTGAGACGAGCTCTTATTATTATTTTTTTTAGAAAAAAGGAGCGGGAACAGTATCACAGAGAAGCATACATTCTGAATACAAATTAAGTCTGTTTAGTTGTTTTTTTTCCCCATGGATTAATTTTTTCCTATTTTGTCCACACCGTGATCCTTTTTTCCCACATTACTCCCCAAATCACCTCAAATGTATCATGCGAAGCATGAATAGTTAAAAAAGCAGATAAGGGGAAAAAAATTCTAAAATCAGTCTGTGGAAAATTTAAGCAATGTATTTGCTTTTTAATACATACATAAACAGATTTTTGGGTAAAGATGACAGAGTTGTTGTGAAAATATAAACTAAAGCTTGGAGATACTTAAACAAAAATAAAAGATTAAAAAAATAAGAAGACATTGGATAAATATATAATAATAAGATAAAGGAGGAGCTCTCCCTAATTAGAGCAATAGGCTGGAAAACTGTTTTTGAAAGAAACATTCTATATTGCTGAAAGTTGAACTGAATCTTCATTTGTTATATATACATAGAATATATATATGTGTGTATATATATATATATGCACACATACATACACACAGTAAATATGAGACATCTATAAGCCAGAACATGAAAGAACTTAATACAAGATAAATTTTGTTTTTGCTTACATATATTACATTAGAGCAGTATGAAAAACACTTTTTAGCAAAATCAGTCAATGTGAAAAATATGTAACATTCTTGAGTAAGGTTAGAAGTTCATGTCATGTGATGCTCAGCAAGATAGTAATACCCTGTCAACTCACTGCCCTGCACTGCAAACAAACTTCTAGTGTTACATCTTTGACAGTCTAGAGAGAACAGAGGTCACTGCTATGCAAAAGCATTAAAACTGTTGCTTGAAAAGAATTTCATGTCACTAAAGATAAGAATTATTGCAGTGCTTTATAGCTATTGCATGTAAAGCTAGATTTACTTATTGCATTCCTTTGAGGAAAATGGATTTTTTCCCCTTCCCTCACAGGCAAAAATTTGGGAGATAGTTACTTTAAAAGGGTTTTTGAAAACTATAATTGCTTTAGACCAAAATAATTATACTTGCAGAAAGAAGGGCTCTGTGTCTACCTTCTACACCTGCACTGAAATTAAAAAGAAGAAAAAGGAAGAAGACAAGTTTTATGATACACAGCAAAACATATATACTTCACTTACTATTGACCATCTTTCTAAAAGATTCATTATCCCTAGTGTCTTATAGCTGCATTTTACAGAACTGGATGTTAACACTGAATGACTTCGTCCTCGCTTCCTTTCTGAAAAAAGCAAACCAAACCCTTTTGCAGCAACCTGCTCCTGCTTTCCTGTTCAGGTCCGGAAATCAGGCCCCTGTTTCCTTTCCACATGTCACAGTAGGAAGGTCTTTGGAAAGCTACTTCCTGAACACACACTTCTTGTCCACCCTGCCTCTGACAGCTTGAAAGAGTGATGTATGAACAGACTGGTGAGGGGAAGGTGACCCCAACAACAGCTCTTTGCAGGACACGGGATGATATGGCAGACCTTGCCCCAGCTGACATGTGGCTGTGAAGAGGTGTTAAGTCCTGATAAGAATGCAGTTCTCCCTCTTCTTTCCATGTAAAATAATTGCTGGTTTATCAAAACTAACCTCAGCTTGCACTATAGATAATGTTTATCTCCTGCTATTTGGAAATAACAACCACACAACATGAAAAAAGTTGCCCATATCATGTGATTCTGTGCACTGCATGTGTTGTTATTTTTCCAGCCTCAGTCATAATTAGTACTTGGGGCCATGTGCCAAGTGGAAACGGATAAGAGGAATATCCTTCCTCGCCTTCTAGGCCACCAGTGTCCTTTTCCAATTTTTAACCTGCTGTCACTGGACTCTGGCATTTCTTACCCAATTCATTTGCTTTCTGTGTTAATCATATGCAATGAAGATATGCATGGCCAACATTTAAACAGGCTGCAGATCAATTAGCGGTCTTAAGTTTATCTGATTTTTATCAAAGAAGACAGAGCTGTGGGTCGATTGTCAGAGCCTGTGTCAAGTTGACCTTTTCAGAGATGTCTACATTGCCAGTCCCCTGGGCAACTTGTTGTCCCCTGTTAGTCTCTGAATGGCAGAAGTCTGTTCTGCTCAAGCACAAAGTATACACAGATGTCTATATTACATTCTTATAGGTTTGACAGCAACTGCATGTTGTATCTATAAACTGTCCTTTAGCAGTGACACTTCCTCAATGATGATAAGCTAATTTATGCAACTAAATCTCCTTTGTGCAGAAATGAAAGCTAATTGAGTCATTACAGAGTAATTCAGGAAGGAATACCTTGTATAAATTGGCTTACTTTATAAATCCTTCTCAAGTGGTTTTCATGCATCCTAAATGGGACTAAGCAGCTTATCAGCCATAAGATATCCAGACCCAAGAAGCCAACTTCAGGGAGTTGTGTAAATGTCTTTAGCGCAGCAAGAAAGTGAAAAAAAAACCAAAGCCTGTGTTCGCAGGAAGCCACACAAGTCAATCATTACCTGCTGTGGGGTGGACACTGTCCAGGCTCGTCTTCCTTTGTTCCTCCGCTTTCACGCGAGCCCTGTCCTCTTCCTCTTCTGGAAGTGAGCAACATAAACAGCAAATTGAAGGGTTTCCTCAGAGGTAACAAGACAGCACTCACCCCATTTTCAAAGCAAAACTTAAAGGTGGTAACACACCCCTATTCCTTTTCAAAGAATGAAACCACTCTACATTTATATTCCTTTTAAACACCTGAGCAAGCCAATCTCTAGCTATTTTCAGATCACAACCTTACCAACTGACTTGGTAAAAGTCAGTTTACTAATGTTTTACATATTTTGTTTTAAATACTTTTAGAAACTCGTCTAAAACAATCTTAAGTAAAGCCTTCACATGCAGTAAAATGACAAGTAGCATTTACAGATATAGGTAAAATGATGGCCCCTAAAACACCAAGATAGCAAAGTGCAAATATGTGCTATAAAATTCAGTTAACCTGTAAGTCATTTATTTATTGAGTATCAGACACTTCAGTTTTCTCACTTGGTCATCACAGAAGGATACGAGAAGGGTCCTCAACCTTCAAGGTAATTCCCCCAATTTAGATTAAGGACCTACTATGTGTCATGCATTATATAAGCAAGTGTTAAGATAAATAAGTTTTCACAGATAAATAAGTTTTAAATATTCATTTTACAGATGAGTAAACTGAGACTCAAAAATTTAAAGAAACTTCCAGTGTTATTCAAACTTACGCTTGCAATTAGAAAGTCCACCCACACTTTTTATCCTGCATATATTCAATGCTTCACGTATGTAATGTCCACACTCTTCCCTCAATGTCTTTACCAAGTTACAGGAATAACAGTAAGATTAAATGAGAAGCATTTTAAACAGAATCAACAGACCATTTTGTTAATTTATATCAAAGGAACAGTTACTATATTACCATTTGTCTCAGCTAAGTATTTATATACAATTTAGAAATATATTAGGCAGGGCATATGAATGCAATGGCAGGTCAAAGAAAAACTGAGTTCAAAAAGAATCATGCTGTCAAGAAAATCCAAAAACTGAAAAAAAAAACTATACAAAGTGTTATAGTCATATGTCTAGTATATACTTCAATCAATAAATCTTCCTTGAGTATTAACTGCCTATGGTAAAGAGAGGTTCTACAGGGCCAGAGATGCTGACAGCTTAGAGAGGACAGGCCAGAAATCTGTGAGGGTCAGGGTACTGAGGCATGGAGAGGAGAAACCACCATACCATGAAGCCTCCAGGAGCTAAAGAGAATTTGCATAAAGAGAGATGGGGAACATATTTCCAGACAGGGAGAAGCATAAAGAATGAGGCACATTGCATTAATTTTGGCTGAAGAAGGTGCTACTTGAGGGGCTGAACAGATTGGGAGATAATGTTGGTGATCTGGGCCAATTGTTGAAGGGCCATGAACAGCTTGCTATGAACCTGAATTGGCGGAGAGCTACGGGGGACCGACCATTGCGAGTGGTCTAACAAAGGGAAACTCCTGAACTGAAGGAAAGGAGGAGATGGTAAGGAGATAGTTACGAGAAATTCTATGCCTGCTGGATGCAGAAGGCTAAGGGGGCGAAAGCAATCAAGGATGACTCAGGCTTTAAGCATAGTTAACTGAAAAACAGGAACATCATTACCAGAAGGAGAACAGTCAAGATGAGCTATTTAGCTGGGGGAACACAAGCAGTTGTGTTTTTGAGGAATTTAATGTGCTCCAGGGGTAACCCAGAGGAAAAGCCCAAGGACAACTAGAAAGCTGGTACAGGACTGCAGATGTAAGTCTGGAAGTTTCCTGCAAATTTGAAAGAGGTAATTAATAAAATTAACATTTAAACAAAGCTTGAGAGTATGATTACAAGACAAAAATAACTAATGAAATTTTGTAACTCAATTTAAAAAATCCTGAGCACGCCAATACAAGGGGCAGATGGAAATATTTGGTGCTTCATAAACACTTAGTTGAACATAGTATTGGCAATTAAATGTGGTTCAAATACTAATTAATACAGAGAAGACCTGATAGAAGGTCTGATACTAAATACAGTCTATTTTCTCTTTAATAACATTGATCTCACTTAGGCCGAACCTCAAGGACTCATTATCATTAAAGGGTGAATAGGGTGTTTTCAACTAATTTTTAAAGGTATTAGGGATATTTATAATCATCTAGTTCAAACTACTCATTTTATAACTAGTTAATTTTTTAAAAGGTAGAGAAGAAAGTTTTCCTTATTTTTCATACTTTCTCTTCCCCCACCCACCTCTACCAATTTGGTCACAAATTCAATATTAAGGAATAAATTAAAAAATGGTTAAGGGCACTTGTTCCCAAGTCAAAAGCTATAATCAATCAACAACTAAACATCAATACAGGAAGCACTATTCTTTGTTTGTAAGAAGAGATGATAAGAATTTAGACTTCCTATCCAAAGTCAGTGTCAACATATCATACAAAAGATATTACAATAAGATGGAAAAACTCTACTTAAACAATATTTTAGAAAATTCAATGCTCATTAAGAACACTTCCTTTCTCTATTTCAAACCTAGTACTGGTATTTTTAGGTTATAATGCCTTATGCATTTCATACATCAATTTTTCTTAACAATAATCAAACAGTTCATTTTATCTTAGCCTAACAATACAAACAGCTTCCATATAAAAGATAATAAAATCAAATTTGCTGTATGTGCCTGTTTTTAACCTTAGGGGGGAAAAACTCAGATTGAATCTTGAATAAAATCTGGTATAGGGAGATGTTCAATAATCACTGAATAAATGAATAAAAAAATGAAACTTAATCACACTGTATCATTTATTAACAGAGGAAACCTCTGTACACCGCTCAAAAAATATATATGAAACAAGTGACCAACATGCTAGGCAATAATCACCTTGACAGTATATTAGATATAAATAGACTCAGAGGTTGTTTTATTTAGGTTTATTTATTAAACATCTTTTATTTTGGTGTTGAGGTACTATGTCACTATATAATACTAATTAATACCTCAAATAGTACATGTTTGCAGGCTAATATATTCCATTCAACATTTTAATAACAGTAAACAAAAACAGCTCAGCTATGCAGTAAAATCCATCAAACCACACAGATGGTTATAAGGTTTTCATTATGTGGTTTCCATAGCAATCATATTGCAAATCTGGAAGCTTCTTGCAAATAAGCAGCTTGTATTTACATGCCTCTCAGCTGCAGCACAGAATCCTTCAACATGTGAAGTTATTATTCCAATCACACATTGTTAGGAGAATTATCAGGAGATTTTTTTGATCAGACAAGATGAAAATAACAGTAAAATGAACTAACTGCAGATGATAATTCATAGTTATCATATTTACTAAACTAGACAATGAGTATAAGCAATGTTCTGATAGTGACTGCAAGGTTTTTATACTAATGAAAAGGAAAGTTCTATGAGCAATCAGGCCCTTAATGAACCTAAAAGCTAAAACTCTACTCATATTTTTAGGACATTTAGCCTTTTTTTTTTTTCTTGCATTGAGCAAAAAGAGGATGAACAGCAAAGAAGTGCGTTTTCCCAAGTCTTTTTAGGATGACTACCACTTGAGAAAATGCTTACTATAGGAAAAATCAAGACCTGACTTTTCCCTTGTAGTTAAGTCAATTTAATTTACAAATTGATCCATTTCCATAATAGATGGATTATCACCCTGATAAGGATCGCAAATCTGTCTAGCTATGCAGTTTTCACAAAATGGCTATTTCTGACTCATTGATGTTATTTTTTTAGAGATAACTAACCAAAAAATAAAAGTGACATGCAGTGACACATGTAACTTACATCATTTTTTAAAAAGCTGAAGACAATTTCTGAGCACCAAAATGGTGAGGGATGGGGGGGTGGTGTTCACATCAGGACTGAGGACTGACTTTATCATGTCTTCCAGGGAGAAGGGGATGATAACATTAGAAAATCCCTGCCTCATACAATGATTACACTCTCACTAAACACCTTCAAAAAAAAAATTCTACTGAAATACAATGTATTTTAAAAGACATAAAATACAGACTCAAAAGCTATGCTTCAAAATAAACCTTGGCTTTGGATCTCTCCCCCCACCAGGTTTTACTTGATTATGTGACTATATATTTGTCTCAAGAAAAGTTAATATTCATTGCTCAAATGTTCATACTACACTTATTTATATCCATTAATCTTTGTAACGATTCTATGAGGAAGTAATAGGTACTTTTATTATCATTTCGCCCATGCAAAAAATAAACTTTACAACACTTGAATACTTTGTCCAAGTTCACACATCCAACTGGAACAAGAGCAGGGATTTAAACTTGGTCACGTGCCATTAAAGCCCCAAAACCATAGTGCCATTTTCATGATTTTCATAAAAATCTTTGGCTGGATAGATGGGTGGTTCTCTATTTGAATTCTGGAGTTCTATGGACTTGGGAAACACTCTGACACAAGTGCATAGGTTCAGTACTCTCATGGTACTCTTAACTGTGCACACACATTCAACTGCCCCTAAAATCAACACACATTATCTGGTAGTTTGTAAAAGTTTCAAATGCAGCTCCTAATTGAAAACAGGTTTATTTCTGGGTGAGCCTGCCAACTTTTTCTTTCTTACCTAATTTCAACAAAGAAAATATACTCAAATGTAGGCAGCAGAGGTGAGTCTTTCTACATACCAATACATGAAAGCAGTTCACCTGCAGTCAGAGCAACTGGCTACATCAAGAGTTGCGGCTCAGGGGGTTGTGAGCTGGATGACCCTGAGTAGGAGGCACAGGACAGACAGGACAGGACTCACAGACACCTCTGGCTCCGGTCCTGGCTGTCCAAGATAAAAGAAGGAAGAAATGGACAAGGATTTACACAAATGGCACCTTACACACTCTTCTCTCTCTCAAGACTTGGGCAAGCCATGAAGGCTGGTGAAAGGGTTAGAAATGCTGAAAGTTCGAGTCAAAGGGGCATGAGGGAAGGAATTAAAAATTATGATAATGAGGCAAAGTGAGTTCCTCAGGGCCCTATATATTCAGGACTACCAGTCTTTCAACATATGACACTTCTAAAAGATTTTTGTATCTAACAAACTGACAAATATTTTACAGAAATAAGGGTAGAAGAATGTTTTTTAGTATGATAAAGTTTAAAATGAACAGAAGAACAAAGATGAAATAACATGTTTAGAGTCATGTTTACTGAAAACTAGGCAAACTCGAGTCTATCATTAAAGTTCTACTTGTTTTCATGAACTTGACACATCTCTAACTCTCAATGTCATCCCTTTAAAGTAGAAAGAATAATGTCAATCCATAGCACTTTGAACAGGACAACGAGATAATATAATTTCTCAGGAAAAAAACTCCACAATTATCAAGCAGTTCATTTCCACAGGATCTAAGCATTTTGCAACCATTTATTTATATAGCAACCAAGAAGGTTAATACAATATAAAAAACAAAATAAGCAATAATTGCTTAATTGTGCAATCTAATTTTCAATCTTGACATTCTATTCTTACAGGCTTTAACATGAGGAGGAAATGCCATTAGGCTCAAGTATATTTCTATACTATGATATTAAAATAATGGATTTAGACACAGACTTAAAAGTGCAAAAATGGTGATTATTTCACAAACATTAAATTTGTTAACAGGGTGGCTGGAATGTTTAAAAAAAAACTCAACTTCTGTCATTTGGCAGAACCAAGAGAAAAGTTGTAGAAAGGAAAGAAACCTTCAACATAATCCAGATCTACTTGTTCCATTAAGGGAGAACTGAGTTGAGAATGTTAGAGGACTGGACCAAGGTCATGCGATTACAGCCTGCTCTTGAGCTCCCTGCACTGTTTTCTATGCAGTGGGTGCTGCAGGCATTTCTGAACAAGTCTTCTGCTGCTCTAGATATACATCTCTGTTCAGAAGTAGCCTACTTTAGACTTGACAATCTACGAGTGATGATGGGAGGCAAAGAAAGAATACAGATTAGCAAAAAGGTGTTAAATAGACCAGATTTTGTTGTAACTCTAAGTAGGAAAGTGATTCTATTCCTAAAGAGCACTTGACATGAGGAAACTATGAAATGTGACTCCTCCTATGTCACCGTGCATTTGTCACTGTATACAATAATACACAACTCTTCTACGAGGTTCAAATTCTTAGCTTTTTAGTTAAAATTAATAATGAATTCTGTAATTTTAATCCAAGAAAGTTCAAATTAAGTTATCTCTCAATTATAGTAACTTCTATCTAGATGCTGGATTTTTGGTATACAATTATGTAAGTTCTTTTAATCTCTTAGTATTTTTATTGCAAAAGCAATATCTGTTCATTGTAGGGAGACAAAATATAAGTAAAAAATATCATACATCACCTATCCATAAGCACTATTAATACCTCCTTATAGGCCACCTTTATTCAGTTTCTGGTTTTTCTTTATTCTCATTTTTAATAAGAATATTCCAAATGTGAGGCCTCCCTGGTTGTGCAAAGGGTTAAATCTCAACACTATGAAGCTGTTGGCAGCCACTGTAGCATGAGTTCAATCCTCAGCCTGGGTGACCCACATGGTGCAGCAGACATCTCCTGTCTTGCCCGCTGCTCCCCTCAACAGTGTACTTCGTCGATCTGTCTGTTCTGCTCCCTACTCTGCTTTGGCGAATCCTCTTACCGCCTCCTCCTGCCCCACATCTCTGGCCTATACCTCAGCTCTTGTTTGCATAAATAAATAAATCTTTTTTTTTTAAAGAATATTCCAAATGTATTCAAATATATTTCATTATCTTCATACATTTCTGATCCAACAATACATGTGTGTTTCATCATAAACTGTTTTGAATCCCTTTTTAGAAAGTATTCATCTCAGTTTAGATTTTGGTTTTAAATTTTATTCTGTAAGAAAATACTATCTAATGATAAATAGGTTGGTGTGAAGATATTTTCATTGCAACATGGCGGTTGCATAAGAATCTACAATTGTCTGATATAATCTAAGGAAAAATGCAAATGTACAGATGCTGAGCTCATTTGTTACAGGCTTGGTTCTGTGTTCTCTGTTCACTTATGCAAATACACTCCTCCTCATCATGCACAGTGCAACTTAACCTCATTTTCAAGAATCCAAGAAAGAAAAGGCACAGGCTTATAAGATGAACCATCGCCTATTAGGCTTATTGGCTCCATATCCTTGGCACAGCAGTGGTCTGCAGAACTTTTCTGGGGGTGGAAGGTCTATGAGGTCAAAAGAATTTTCATATAAAAATAAGACATTTGCCTTTCTCATTGTTGTTAACATTTGTACTGATGCCACAAAGCAATGATGGGTAAACTGCTGATACCTCAGCATAAATCAACGCAGTGGTAACAAACTGTCACTGCCTTGAACTGGCATTAACAACAAACAAGCTGGTTTCACCTTAGAATGACCTTGATGAAGCAGGAGAAACTATTATTTTCATATAACATCAGTCAGTCATGAACATACGCCTTTTCATATCCTGTGTGACAAAATCGAAGGAATGCATGAAGCACTTCGGTTGCATCTCCCTGTGCAAAAGGAGCAGGCTGCTTTTTTCATGGACACTGTGTTTTCTTGGTAGACAAACTAGAGTTGCTTAGATTTGGCCATTTGGCAGACATTTTCTTAAAATGAACAAACTGAGCTTGTTACTTCAAAGAAAACAGCTGACAGTTATTTATCTCAATGATAAAATTTATGCTTTCAAGCAAAAAGAATTCAAGAAATTTATCTTTGTACTATGAACTTGATGACTACCCATTATTTGAAGACTTTTTAAAATGAGATTGGAGATGATAGTACTGAATATGTTTTTTAATTGTATCATAATTATGTCAATATTAGGAAGTCCCACTTAATACAGTAAAACAATATTTTCCTAAGTTGCCACTGCATGCTTTTACCAAAGCATGACTGAATAAAAGCCATTCAAAGTACAAGACAGGGCCACAAATCTTACTGTAGCAAAATATGAAAAATTCACTGATATGGCTTTGGATTCCACACTGCAACTTTTAACTAGCATTTATCAAGTCAGTTACAGTATCAAAGAATACTTAAAATTACCTGCATAGACTATTAAAAATAGTTCCCTTTGCCTACTTTATATTTGAATGTGGTTGTACTTTCTCCACATTCTGACTTACTAAAACCAAAACAACATATCACAACAAAGTCAATGCATAAGCAGATACCAAAGTCTAAATGCCTTCCATTAAGATCAACATTTAAGAGATATGCAAAAATGTAAGCCATGCCACTCCTCACTGATATTTTGTGGGAGAATAACTATTTTTCTAAAAAATGTTATTTATGTTCAAACATAATTTATCTTTGTGACTTTTAACTCTTTAACAAATATTCTAAATATTCACCAGTTTTAATTTCTACTATAGTAAATACTGAAAGGCATAATCCATATAAACAAAAGCTTTTAGGGTCATCAAGTAATTTTAAGATTATAAAGGTCTCCTGAGATTATGCTGTGCCTTTTAAAATAGTTTGAGAGGCCCTCCCTGGTGGCGCAGCAGATTAAAGCACAGCACTGAGAAGCTAAAGCCACTTCCGCATGAGTTCGATTCCTGCCTGCCCTGGAGGTGATCCACATGGTGTGGCAGACCTCTCCTGACCTGCCCGCTGCTCCCCTCAGCAGTGTACTTTGTCGATCTGCCTGTTCTGCTCCCCACTCTGTCTATGGTGAAACCTCTTGCTGCCCTTGAGCCTCTGGCCTATACCCCAGTTCTGTATGCACAAATACATAAATCTTTAAAATAAATAAATAGTTTTAGAAAGATACTGAAGTATGATGATCTACATCATGAAAAAATTGCTATCCTGATAACCATAATTATAATTGTTTTATATTCCCAAAGCACACCCTTCAGGATTGAATCACATTACACTGTTGACTCATACTGAGCTTTTGAACAAACTCCTATGTGCTTTTCCCATTTGCTGTGAAGCCAACTCTTTCCTTTCTCCAACTTGTGTAACTAGATTTTTGGAGCAAATGTGATACCCTATCATATTTCATATTGTTACATTTGATCTATGATTCTGATCTATTGAGAGCAATGTCTATATATCTTCATCCAAGCATTGACAGATAAGAAGTTATGACAATATTGAGAAGCATGCCCTTAAGACATTCACAAAATCAATTAACTGTACTCTTTGGGCAGAGTTGTATAGTCAGTTACCCAATTGGTTATTAATATCTATAAAGATTTCATGAGACTCCTGGCCAAATGCCTGACTGAAGTCCAGCTATAGGTCTGTCATATCGTTGAACCTATGTTGGGTTCTAGCAATCGTTATTTTATCTAGACAGCATAAAGTATTCTCACTGATGCCTTATTTTAGTGGTTTCTTTGACATCCACTTTGAAGACCCTAAGCTACATAGCATTTTCAGAATCCACCAGTGGCAACATGGTATTCCTCCCAGAAGCCCTCTGCAAGGTCAACAGAGCATCCACCCACCGCTGGGACACAGGTTGCTGCATGTTCATGAATGTCCCCCTCAGGAGAAAATGTCCTTAGCTGTTGGGAATTTCCTCACTCAAGGTTACACCTCTCCCAGAGGACAGTTGGAGCCAACGAGTAACTGATGTGGGGATATAAAGACAGGCACTTTTGCCTCAAATTGGCACAACTACGAAAAAATCATCTCAGCCTCAGAGTGCCCCAAAGGTTCAGCTGAGGACAGTTGTGTTGCATTATGGGTCAGCTTCTCCTGCTCAATTCTACCTTCCTTACTTTCATACAAGGGTAGATCACATGATCACTCACCAATCAATCTTGTACTCAGAACTGTCTCAGAGCCTTTCAGGGAATCAACTTCAGATACTTCAACTATCGACTCTTTGAAGAGTTCCCAATTTAATAGCTCAACTCCACACTCTCTCACCCTGCATATTTCCCTCAGTATCACTGACAATGACTCAATGACTTCACTTGCAAGTTATCTGTGAGGCAATATTATCTTAATTCCTATTCATCTTTCCGGCATGGCACAAATGTCTCCCACCTTAAGATGCTTTTACGAAATGCCTCCAGGCGGCCTGCCTTTAGGCACTCACAGACTTAGTACAGGCCTCCCTTATAACCCCCTCTCACAGAGTACTATTAGCATTAGCAGTCTACTTTGCTTCAACTCACCTCTCCAGCAGTATAGTTCTGTTATCACAGCCTAACACAGGGACTGGAGGGAAAATTATACTCTGTGAATACTTGCTAAGTGAAAATTAAGCAGATTTTGATTAGGCAGGTGTTCTATCAGAACCTTTATGGACCTGGGTTTCTGTTACCTCTTACCTATTTTACTGGCTGGAGTACAACTCTTGACAAAAAAGCTAAATTGTCTTTCTTAAACTACTGCTCCTAATAAAAGTCAAAGTCAAATTAAAAAATACGTAGCATTTGTACATCATTTTTGTACTCAGCACAATCTAAAAATTTCAGCTATTTTCAATTTATTTTGGTTATTTTACCATTTTAATTGCTGATCTATGTTCCTTTAAAGTTGCAGCTTATTGGACAGATTCTAGGTCTTCTTCCATTTTTCCTCATTGAGATCATTTAAGAGTAAATGGCATTGTAAAATACTTCTTAGTCTTTATAACTTTGTGCCTTTTACTGAATTTTTTGAAATTTGCCTTCCTAAAGTCTATGCAAACATGTCTGGCAGATGGCCAGTCTTTACCTCACTGGCTATGATGGATTCTAAGATAATAGCTACTTTTATGTTTTTATGTAAGTTTTTTTTTTTTTCTACAACTGCATCTGGATATTACAGTACTGTCGGAGACCAGCTCCAACTATTGAGGTGTCTGGAGGCAAGACGGGCAGGACCCTAAGGTGGGAAGGCATCGGTGAGTGGAGATTCCTAAAAAGGGGAGAAGGAGAAAAAGGGGAAAGGGGGGCGAGGAAGACACGGGAGTTGGAGTTGGATAGCTTGTGTCACAGTACTTTCCCTATTTGTTCCTATATACTTTGACCTCACTCATTTTTGTAATATGCCACATGCATATTTAAACTGTATCTGAAGAAAGAAGCAAATGCTTCTTATTGCTTTTCCTTCCTCTCCATATTGTTAGTGTCAGTTCCTCTAAGGTAAAATCCCAAGTTGTAAAATATAAATGAAAAAAAAAAAAAAAGCGAAAAACCAACTAGTCACCCTGACTGTGTGTGTTCCAGCCCTAAGAAGTTGAAGGTCAAGAGTCACTCTTGGTCCCTTTGTCCTTTATGCTCAATTGGCTATGCCTGAAAGTATCAGCTACCACTGCTTAGAAGCCCTATATCCAAGAACGGAAAGGATCAAGCAAACAGTGCTGAATTTTCAAATATAACCCCCACTTGTGTTTTTCTATTACTACCACATGCTCTCTCTGATATGTAAGTTACAGTTTGGACTAGATATTATGAGCTACATCAATATCCCTGGCTATGACAAGCCATTTACCTAAGTAGTGGTTCTCAAACTAGCGGGCACCAGAATCACCTGGAGGGCTTGCTAAAAACAGATTCTTGGGTTCCACACATACAGACTGATTCAGCATATTTGGAGTGGGCCTAAGATTTCTAATAAGTTCCCAGCCCCTGGTACTAGTCCAGGGACCATATTTTGAGAACCACTCACCTAGAGGGCTATCTTCTGAGGCTTTCATTGTTAATGGTTTGGATATTTTATCATAATTCAAAAATAATCAGAATACTGTATTTTCAAATATCACTTGTTTTTGTAAGCTTTAAAACACAGGTATGCCTAGATAATACTAATGTAAAATTAATTGTAATAGAATAAAGCAGAAATTAATTCCAAAAGACACAGTGGAACTATATAAATGCAAATAAAATGTGTATTCCAAAAGTTCATACTCTTGAATGGAGTAACTATACAAATTAGGAACATTAATTAAACTCTCTGAGCCTCAATTTTCAATCTGGAAAACAGAAATACAGAATCTACTTTAGAGAATTATTATGAGGAAAAGAGAGGTATATGGCTAAAATGGTGCTATAACATGCAACTTAAGAGCAAAGTTAGTATTTGTGAAATTATACTGACATCTTATTTTTAACACTTTTCAATGACAATATAACTTGGCTAACTGACATTCCGGAGTCCAAAAACAAACAAAAAAACTCCTCTGAAAAACAGTGTATACTGCTGAAAAACAGGAGAAGTCATGTTTGTAAAGGCCAGAGAAAGTGAAAAGCTTGGCATTTGCCCCCTCCATTTTTCTTTCAGTTGGAAGGCAGCTTGCAAATGGAAAAATCATCTCCCATCACCTCCCTCCCAGAGACCACGTATGATGAAAAAAAGGAGTAAGGCCAGGTCCTGAAGCAAGCAGAGCTGAGAGCAGCTTCCATCCTAGCCAGGAGCCTAATAAGATTGATTAATCTTAAACAAGATAGCCATAGTTCCTCACTAGATTTGACTGCATTAAGACATGAAAAATGCAGCAAATTAAAGCACTTTACATAACAAAAGAATGGCACTCTCAAAATACAAATTTCCCTGAACCTATGAGGGTCTGTGTAAAGACCTTCAGAATCATGTTTTTAAGGTATTTTAAGTTCTATGGTAAGTCTTTTCTTGACACACAGACAAATTTATTGTAAAATATGCTATCTTCTGGAACAAGGATATTTCTGTAGAAAATTGTCAAAAGAAGCCCAGCAGTGACATTTGATGGAGGTCTTGATAGTTATTCCTGCAAAATACTATCTGATGTTCTTCAAAGTATACAGGAATAAAAACTGGAGCTTAAAAAGCAACACACTTACTCACATTTGGCCCCCTGAAGGGTAGGCTGAACTCTCATTTGCAAAGTGTCTTTTACTTGGATTCCAGAAATTGGGCCAACATAAACAAAATGTCTGCTGTTAGGTAAAAGTGTCAGCTTATTTTGAATGTACATGGTGGGCAACCCAAACCTTACTCTTTTAAGGTACCAACCAACAGTGTTCTAGCTTAGCAGATGGCGTAACTGTATCCATTCTAGAAAGACAAATCCCTGCTGCCTTGGGGCCTCAAGTCTGCTGGGTGTCAGTGCTCTAAGTCTAACCCCAGACTGTTCTCCAGCATGACAAAGCATTCTTGTTTCCTCCTCCTTCAGCAACAACTGTTCAAATACTGTTTTTTAAGTTAAATTTGACATTTTATAAACTTTTCATGACTTTTTAGTTAAAACAAATGTTATGCCCTAATTGTGCATATTAAACTGCAATCTAGGGTTTATTCCCAGCTAATTAAACAATGTAATCAAACATGTAAATTTAGTGCTATGTCCAAATATAGTACTTAAAGGGTCATTCAATGTTTATTGTTCTTCCTTAGAGTAAATAATTGATTTAAAAAGAATACATGAACTTTTCTAAACAATCTAATCAGTAGAATATTGTTAACTAACTGAAGTAGTAATTGCATAACTTATTCCTACTTTTAACCTCACTAAATAAAAGTGGTTATCAACTAGCTACTATGCAATTCAGGTTGTTACAAATGATTTCATCTTATGATCCTTACTTAGCGTCAGAAAGTAATTTCTGTATTAAAAAAAAAAAACTCAAGAAGAAAAATTATCTCGGTATACTTCACTTTAGTGAGGAAATACAATACACTGCTTGGCATGTGTCCACAGGAAAAGTCTGGCTCCCAGATGCTTCTTGCCAGCCCACAGTGGATTTAACAATGTTTAAACAACTGACAATGTGCACTCCCAGCACTGATGACATAGTGACCAAAAATTCAACAGGAGCTTGTCTCATGGGTATTTTCATATAATGAAAAGTAATATCAACACAAAGCATACACACGCACACTTCACAAACCCAAAAGATTCAACACAACTTAGTCTTTTAAAAGTAGATGCCACCAAAATTACAATTTATAGATAACACTACTTATACTACTGTAAGAAACAGAACACTGATTTTTTAGTTTTATTGTATTGAAAATATGACATATAAACTCTAATTTGATTCCTATATCAAAAGTCCAGTTAATAGTCAAGTAATAAACTTACTATAAGTATACAATTTATATTAATATCCATGACCTCTTACAAGGCATACCTGTTTCTATTAGTTTGAACCAAGTAAAATTGCCAGTATGTTACCATTTTTAACCTCCAAGATAATAATTTTATAAGATTCATAACAAAGTAAAACTAACATTTTGACACCAAAGTAGTAATCTATTTTCTTAGCTGCAAAATGTAGTTCTTGCTAACTGGCCTACAAGTGTAACATTTAACTGGGATAATACTCTTTCTAACCAGGAAGGTTCTGAGGAAAATTTATATCCTACTGTAGCACATTCAAGCATAAATAAAATACTGTTAGTATTTAATATGAAATTGGCTGTCACAAATGTAGCCAACAGTGAAAAAGCCATGATACAAATAAAATTACTTTATGTGATTTTTCCCTATTTCCAGTTGACAAGTTTCTTTGAGATGATATTCTCTTTCTTAATAACAAACAACTTCTGTCACATAATGTTTATGTCATGTAAGTTTTGCAAATCAATAGTGCAAAAACTGGTTTGACTTTCTCGGGGAGAAAATGATTGATCGGCATAGGAAATAAATTATTTAAATTAACAGGACTTTAATTGGAATGCCAACTTCATTTAAAGATATATTCTCACATAACCACATTAACCTCATTTGACATGACATCAAATGCAAGTATGTATTATCCTTAGCTTATAAAACTGAAGTATTCCTGTGGATATCTATCTTGATAAAACTTTTAAGCAATTTTGTATATCTACAAATATCATTTTCCCTCTAAACAGTACTAAGCAACCCTCCAGGTCACTACTTCATAAATTCAGCAGTCATTTAATATCTCTTCCTTCATAAATTCCACAAAATTTTCCTTTTGTCAAGCAGTAATTAATTATGAGTACAAAGTCAATAAGTACAAAGGACACAGGATCAGCCTATAGCCAAATTTTTGTTTAAATGACTTCAATTAAGGTTTATAAATCAAGCACTTACGATTAAACTAATTTTCTATTGCAGCCTTTTTTTTTTTTTTTTTGCGCTAATCAGTTATGCAATGGAATGGCTAGAAATTCAACATCTAGCAATATGGCAACCATGCTGAAATACTGACCCAACTTGAAGTGGCATACTGACCATTTGCAGGGTGGGGTTGAGGTTGGACTTTTAATATCTTCAAGGATACAGAAGATGTGACCTTGGACTCAGGAGAAGCACGAATCTGAAAGACTCCCCTGGTCCCTCCACCCAGCCCAGGGAATTCACAAGGAAGCTTTATGTCTTTCCAAGCCTCTAAAGGTAGTGGTCAAGGGGGAGGGAAAGGGTTTCCTGTGAGAAATCAAAACCCCAACCCTGTACAATGTGAGATCCAAATTTATACTCCCCTCAAGTGTGATATTCCCAAGCCAAGAAATTTAACATAAAAATTGTGAAACTCCTGGGGCCCTGGCAGAAGCAAATGCAAACCCATCATGCAGGAGCATTTCCAGAACCCAGGGCACATAGCACTCCCGCAGGGGCAGGGAGAAAACCTGATAAGCTTGCAATACTTGGAGCCGGCAGAAGAGCTGCCCAAGTAAACAGGCAATTCCTGTGTGGCCAGCTGTGATAGAAGTCAATAGAGAATGCTGTGTGAGCAGGGAGGAGAGCAAGAATTAAGGAAAAGACCAAGGAAATGTAAATCTTTATTTTCATAGTGCTGCTAAGCTAGAGATTCAGAATACAAATTGCACTAGCTGGTCCCTTTGCATTCACCCAGTGAAGGATTGATCCCCCGTGAATATTTTCTGGGTCTTTGGACCATCTGGTTTTTAATGTCTCAAGCAATGGGGTTTCTTCCACACTTCCCTTGCAAAGATTTTTTTGTGTTTGAAACAAACAAAAAAAGGTTTAATATTGAGGGGATATGGAGGCTGTAAAAATCTTATTCTTTCTTGTCAATTCTTAAATCCTTACATAAATATAATTCTCCCTTTACTGTATGATATGAATATGCTTATTATTTGGCCTCCTCATAAACATTTTTTAAAAGGGGCTTCACTTACTAAACTCCTCGACCTCAATCATTTTGCTTTCATCTTCCCAATGCTCTTCAGAACCATACTTCTGCGGTGTCATACGTAAGTCCTTTCAGATTTTTCATCTACAGATATAAGGTTGGCTCTGATCTTTGCTTCTTATCAGTCTCTCTTCAGCCTTCGGCCTTCTTATTTATTCAAAACTATTTCTCATGGAGTATTTGTTATGTTTTATATTTCTATTTAACAAACTCTGAGTTAAATTGGTCAATATTGGCATGTAATGTTGCCAAATAAATACTTGTTGCATGAATAATTGATAGTAAATAGCTTGCTGCATGAATAATGAATAACTGAATTGCTTCTAAAAAAGTAAGGCTTTTTTTCTTTTCATGTTTCATTTTCTTCACCTTTCCTTTTCAGCTTATTACAATTTTAAACAATCTCCTCAGAATATCTTTGAAATAATTCTGAGCTCTCAGGAAGTATTAAATAAGTGATCAGATGCAATACTCATGTATTTTAGAGTGCCTAGACATGTACACCTACATGTGCTAGGGTTACTGTCTTTTGCCATTATTTTGTACGTAATACTGGAGACATTATATTTTGTGGATACAGATGACTTTCCTCTTGATCCACCTAATCAAACTGGGTTTCCAGGAAGAAGTGAGATATTAGGGAACTTTTAAAGAAAACACAGGCTGACTAGGGAATTGAAATGAGGTTATCTGGTGTCTGAGAGCACGGAGCAGGCAATGTACAGTCAGGAGGAGGACATGTAAACAGGGGCTGAGGAAAGAAGCTGGCGTAATGAAGGAAAGGGTGTGGAGAGAAGGGAAACAAAGGACTTCATGTAAGCCTGACTGCTTCTAAGAGTGAGGGAACTGAATTGTGACTAATCTTCCTTTTCCAAACCCACCAGTGACTTCTCTGTGCCCACTGGATCAAAGTAGTGTATTGAAAGAACATTTTAAAACACTTTCCCCAAGCATCTTCCTGATCATTGATTCTTAACCTTTGATCTCAAATTCTTCAAGCTGCTCCCATATCTGAATTTATTTTTAAACTTATATTTAAACATGAAGCTCGTCCTTTTCTTACTGATTACATTGAGTTCTCTTGACATTTGTCCCTATAGATGGCAGCTTCTAAGAAAGCAGAGTTATGATCCTGTGCTCTTTAGATCTACTTTACCTGTGGCTTTTAATAAATGAGTGGAAGGAAAGGAGAATGTCATTTCCTGGGAAATGTCCTGCTTGAGATGACTAACCTACCATAGGGAACTGGAAACTAAAGTTAGCCCTGGGGCTCGCAGTAGAGGATCTATCTTTAATGGTACAAAAGATTGATGATATGAGTGCTTTTCATCACTCAATGTATTAGATTTCATAAGTTTATTTATTTGAGACTATGCCCACTGGAACTGTAATGTTAGATTTTAAAGTAGTTTTGGGGATCTGCCATACTTCAATACAACATTGATCGTACACTGTTTAGTATAATCTTTCTTTTAGGATTTTGCAGTAACTAGTGTTATTAGGAAAAGAATCATGGAGGAGAGAAGAGAGAGAGACTTTTAAACTAACTAAAGCCCCTCTAACTAACTTCTCTGTGCCCACTGGATCAAAGTAGCGTATTGAAAGAACATTTTAAAACACTTTTCCCAGGCATCTTCCTGATCATTGATTCTTAACCTTTGATCTCAAATTCAGTATCATTTATTGATTTTCTATAAGGGAGGCATTGTCTAAATATGCAAAGAAATAGTTTCATCCCTGCCCTTAAAGAGCTTATAAAATATAATAATACACATCTATTGGCTTATCTGCCAAATAATCACATGAAAAGTAAAATATTAACATAAGATTTATAAAACAATAAGTGTAACAACATAAAAATATGTCACAATGTATGCATGATAAATTTTCAAATGAGCCACACGACAGAAATTCAGAAAAGCAAAGTTCAGTTCACGCTGGATGGTCAGATAAGGCTATTCTGGGGAGCTGGGCCTGGAGAGTGAGCCGGCTCTGGGTAGAAACCGAGGACAGCATTCAAACTAAATGGGAGCGTATGAACAAAAATATGGAGCTGGAGAACTATGGGAGATGCAGGGGAGAATAAAGAGCAAGTCACTTGTTTAAATTGAAGCACTGATGCAGTACAGTAGGAATTGGGCTAAAATGTGAGATTTTAGTCATCCTGTAGAAGATGGTAAAATGCCCAGGTAAGGAATATGGGCTTGATGCCAGGGGCAGTGGATAGCACTATTGGAACAACAGAAAGATATGTCTTAAGAAACTTCTTGGCACAAGTCTCAGCACTATCAGGCTATCTGAACCACTGCAGTACAAGTTTGATCCCCGGCCAGGGAGCTGACCTACATGGCACAGCAGAACTCTCCTATATTGCCCCTGCTGCCCTCAGCAGTGTATTTCAGTAGATCCGCCTGTTCTGCATCCTGCTCTGTCTTCAGTGAATCCTTTCACTCTTCCCTCAACTCCGCTCTGCACCTCTGGCCTACACCCCAATTCTTGTATGCATAAATAAAATAAATCTTTTTATTTGATTAGCAGAAGAGCTAACTGCTTTTAGTATAAGGAGCCTTGTGTGATATAAGTGGTGAAGTCAGTGAGAGGAAGTCCAGGGCAAGAATGGGGACTGGCTAAGAGGAGGAGGAGGAGAAAAGGTCTGAGCACAGAAGTGGGACAGGAAAGGTGTGTGGGGGTCACAGCTTAGGGAAGGGGCTCAGGACCTGGCCAGAGAATTTGAACTCCATTTACTAGGCACTGGAGACCCAGAAAGGTTATTGAGCAAGGAATTAATTTGACTATGTTGTGCTTTAGGGAGATCAATCTGCTGGAATTTAGAACAGATTATCAGATGGGCTGGTGAGAGAGAGACATACAGAGGAAGTGGGGAGAGCACTTAGGAGCTCATGTAATGATCCAGGTGAGAAATCATTAAAGACTGAGCAAGTGGAGAGAGAGGCTAGAGGATGTTTTGGTTGAAATCTAAACAATTAGCAAGCTCCCCCCACATTAAGTCAGTATTGAAGCTGTTACTAGAAACAGACATGAAAGAAGGAAGCATAATATTAGTAAGGAAGATGGTGAATTTGACCCTTGATATGAGTTTGACTTAATGGCTAAAAGTCACTTGAAATGTGAGATCAAAGCTCAGAGGACAGGTCAGATGAAAGATGGGATTTAGCTGGTATGTCATCCTTCCTGGTGTCTCTTGTGCATGTGTATTAGTAAGTGCCTACTTGACAGCTAAGGACACAGTGATTCTTACCATTTTTTTCTGTTGAGAGGCAGTATAGATATTGGCTAAGAGTTTGACCTCAGACTCAGAATGCCTAGGTTCAAATCCCAACTCTAACACTTTCTAGCCTGTGACTCTAAATAAGTTACTGAGTCTGTCTGTGCCTTGGTTTCCTTACCTGTAAAACAGAGATAGTAATAGTACATATGCCATAAGTATTTATGTTTATTAAATAAGATAATATTAAGGAAGGCATCCCTGGCACATATTGTTCACCATTTTTGATATCTTACACTTGATACACTTAGACTATGATACACTTACATTCATATCATCTTTTAATTTTATTTGATGAAGTGAATATATTTTACTCTGCTCCAACCACATATCCACATGTAGCTACAGAACCATGTCACACTTGTGGTATAAAATTGCCCAGGAAGATAGTAGAAAGAGAGAGCCTTTGAAATCCAAGTTTTTCACACACAGATCTCTTAAGTAGCATTTGATGTATACATCCCATAATTACAAATGTCAGCTTCACTTTAGTAATACAGCACATATTTTTCAAATGCCATTTATGTACATAAGACTGTATTAAAGATCACTTCTGTCCTACAAAATCCCTGCTTGACCTGACTTTGCCTATCTCCAATCTCATCCTAACCACTCTGTGTGGGCCTCATTTCTTGTTCTTGACCACTCGTATTCTCCAACTGCAGGACCTTTGCACTTGATGCTTCCTGTAACTGGAGGGTGATTCATTTGGCTTCTTTCAAGAGGCTTCAGCTTAAATGTCACTTCTTCTTTGATCATAAAATGTAAGAATTACTCCTTTTCATATCATCCTCTTATCTTCCTTCATAGTACTTGTTAAAATCTGTGATTATCTTAATAGAGGCCAAGTTGGGCTTTTAGTTTTTTTAGACCAAAACGTCCAACAGCTAGAACAGAATCTGGCATGTAATGTTAATCAATTAATTAAAACTTAGTCACAAGAATATATAATGATTTAAGAAAATAAGATTAAGTAGGCAAAAGTTGTACTATTAGAAAAAAAGGAGGTGAAGGAAGTTAGCTCTCAGCACTATGAAACTATCACCAGCCACTGCGGCATGAGTTCAATCCCCGACCAGACTGCTCACCAACAAGGCACAGCAGATCTCTCCTGTATCACCCTCTGCTCCCCTCAGCAGTGTAATTCAGTAGATCTGTCTGCTCTGCTCCCTGTCCTGCCTCTGGTGGGTCTTCTCACTGATCCCCCCAGCTCTACCTCAGCTCTTGTGTGCATAAATAAATAAATCTTTAGAAACAAAAAAGAAAGAGAAAAAGGATAAATAGGAAAACAATTTGCAATAACCAGCAAGCATCAGGAAGTACACACAATTGAAATATTTAATCATAATTATTACATGTAACTAGAAAATAAAATGGTGAAAAGAGGAGATAGTTACAAGAAAAGAAGGATGGTCAGTAAAATAACATCCCTACATATAAACTTGAGAACAAATACTGATGATTAAGAGAGGACTAATAACTTTGAGGAAGCTGTTACAGCTAAGAGATAATGATAGAAAACAAAGCTGCCGGGGGTTAAGGAGCCTGCTGGTGAACAGACACTGGAGATTAGAAAACAAAAGCTCTCCTAGGAAATCTTATGCTAAAGAGGAGAGTGAAGGTGAAGTTCCTTCAACAGGATCAAAGAGGCTCACACAGAAAGGCAGGAGATTTGGAATCTGGCTCCACAGAGAGCTTGAAAATGCCACTTTGCCAGTGAATTCCCTTGTTCATCTACCAGAGAAATGTTCTGTTTCATTTCAACACCTAGAATAAGGAACAAAGAGGCTAATGGATAAGTGGGTACAAGGAGGGTAATTTCTTTGTACGAATTCTAATGAAAATCTAATAAAGAAGAAAAAAATCTACAAAAGAATGTTCTGTTTGAAACAATATCACGGTAGATTTTCACTTAAGTTTAATAAAGTTAGACTTTTTTCTCCCACATTTTGAAGGCACTAAACTGCAGCACTTGCTGAGGCAGATATGAAGAGTGCTTGTATTTATCACTGACATTTTGTTGAACTTGTCCATTCTTATTAATCACTGCTGTAAAGTAAGCAGCTGAGTACTCTTAGGAAGTTGATATTCCCAGCTGACCTATCTGTAAAAAAAGTGAAGCTTTATGCTCTCTTGCTGCAGTCTCTCTCTCTCTAGATGTGGGTTCATGTAGATACATGAGTGCGTGTGTGTGTGTGTGTGCCATAAAACCTAAAGAAATAAATACATTTTTGCAAAGCTACCACAAACTTTATCTGTCTTCTGAAAGCATGAAAGGATTAAAAACAAAAGCTGGCATTTGTCTGTTTATGTTCTACATGGGAGGCAAATCATATCCACAGAATGAAGACTCCAGTTAAAATATCTGATAGAAAGGTGATTAGAAGATGTGTTTTGAAACTAATAGTGAAGATTTCTTGGTAAAAGATGAATTACTCAGCTAAGAACAGATGCCAAACAAATAGTGTGAATATTTGACTTTCTGGCATAGTTTTAGGATTCTTCATCTAATGTTCACAGAAAAATCTTAAGAGTCCATCCCACTAATGTAATGTATCTTTTTTGTTTTATAAATGTTAGCATTTCGGTCAGATTAGTATGGTTGACATTTGCTTACCTTCTTGTCAGAATTTTAAATAACTAGTCTCATGGTCCGCTAAGCAATGCAAATATAAATATGTGTTTGAAAATATATAATTTGAAAGCTATATAATCAAAGCCAATAGCATCCAGTGATTACAGCTGGTTCTTTAAAACAAGAATCTGATCTTTTTTCATAGGGTTCTTTTCTTTTAACACAATTTCTAATCCTTCTTTTGTCTCTTTCACAACTTTAAATGCACTTACTTTGTAGTCTTTTTTTTTCCAGATTGTTCTGTTATCTCCAGTTCTTCAGAGATTGATTTCCTCATTTGTCTTATTCATCAACATACGCCTCTAAGTTTAATCTAAAGCACCATTTTCTATCCATACTATTTTCATTGTCTTCCAGAACTATGTATTTTTGTAATTTCCTCTTTTGTCTCATAAATTCTTTAGAAGTCTTTTTTTTCTTTCAGCCTCCATATATAGAGGCTTACATATTTTTAACAATCATTTTAGTGTGGTTTATTTACTTATATACTTACAAATTTATTTACTTATTTTAGTGCTCATTTCTAACTAAATTTCAGTTAAAGAACATAGTGTGTATGATACAGAATCACTGAAATTTGTTGAGATTTCAATTGTACACTTACATGTAGTCAATATCATGAAGATACTATGTTCTATATATTCCTACTGAAGAGAAAATGACTCTACCTTCTTGATAGATTAGATCAAGTTTATTAATTTTTTGCTTCAAATCTTCCATATCCTTACTAATTTTTTGCTTCTTTGGTCTACCAATTTCTAAAAGTAGTATGTTAAACTATCCTACTATGATTGAGGATTTGTCAAACTTGTTTTAAAAGCGCTTGCTTTACAGAGTTCAAAGTTATGTAGTTAGATGCATTTAGGTTTTGTCTTCTTTTATTATTATATGATATGATTCTGTAATACTACTATTGCTTTTTGTGTTAATTCTACATTGTCTGATGTAGTTGCTTTCTTTGGATATGTCTGCCTGATAGGTTTATTTCCATTCCCTTTGTAAATTACTTTTTTTTTTAAAGATTTATTTATTTATGCATACAGAACTGGGGTACAGGCCAGAGGTGCAGGGGCAGCAAGAGGCTTCACCAGAGACAGAGTGGGGAGCAGAACAGGCAGATCGACGATGTACACTGCCAAGGGGAGCAGCGGGCGGGTCAGGAGAGGTCTGCCACGCCATGTGGTCTCCACCGGGGCAGGTGGGAATCGAACTCACGAGGAAGTGGCGTTAGCTTCTCAGTGCTGTGCTTTAACCCACTGCGCCACCAGGGAGGGCCCTCCCTATGTAAATTTCTACGTGGTTTTTGGTTTCAGGTATAGCTCCACTAAGGTGAATGTTGCTAGATATTTTTAAATACATTGTGATATTTTCTATTTTAAATAGACTGATTTAATCAATGTATTTTTCAAATTATTTTCATATGTAAGCTTACTTTAAACATTTGTCTTTATCCTTTTTTCTTTTTTCATTTTCTGTGTTTTGGAATTACTTTTTTTTTTCTTTGTGATCTTCTCTTTCCTCCCTGCTTCTTTGGATATTCAAGATTGCATTTGTATACATTTAGTATTTACTCTGAAATTTTAACATGCACTTCCTAATAAAAGACTGTAGTTACTCATTATTTCTACCTTTCTTTCTCCCATACAGGACAACATTCTATGCCACATCTCCATTGTCCCAGCTAATCTATAATCGTTAATCAGATTATTTTAGTGCCTCTTACATTCTTAAAATACCTATTTTTAAACAAAAATCATTAGCTGAAGTTACTGACTTACTTCTACATTTTCTACCATTCCTAGTATTCCCCACTACTTCACTGTGCTTGTTTTTCTTTGGGCTAAAGTACAGAGAAGGGGGCAGAGCTGGGACTAAAGCAACGTGTTTTTCTCCACAAAGTCCTCACTCTTAACCCCAACAATTTACTAATCACAGACTTAGAGAAAGCTATTCTGTGTGTACAGGGCAGGGGAGGGAGGAAATTGTAGATAAGAGGCAGATGGAAAGGAGGAAGGGAAGTGGCAGGTGGCTGGAAAGGGTGTCATAATAATGACACAAAGTTAGTTTTGACATTGTCTACTAGAAGACAAGATTTCTATATCAGAGCAAAACCAATAAACTCATGAGACATGAATATGGCATATATGCATAATACATATATAAACATGGTGGGGGGAGGGGCTAAAGACATAGCAGTGAGTCAAGACTTGGTCCAAACAGGGGAGGATAAGCTGCCAGTAGAGAAGCACCCAAGTTTAGTGCCTCCCACATAATGGTGCTCAAGAATATTTATGGAGTATTGTTTAAAAATAAAAGAATTTCAACAAACTTCATGGACTAATAATATTAAAAAGCTTGAATATATGATTCTGTGAAAGTCAACTGTCATCTTTCCACTGTAGTTCTCTAAGAGGAGAACACAATTTTTTATGAAATCACAAGCTAGCATCACTTATAATAAGCTTAATTCCAAAAACTACAGGGTTCCTATAATCTTCATATTAACTTGGTAATATGAGTAATAATTATCAAGGAAGGAAAATGTCAAAATGTATTTCAGGGGTGTGTGTAACAGTTTACTGATTAACTTAGTATTTCTGTCCACGTGCTTGAAACTTCTTGAAATTTAAGTACTCAAATACTGTTCTTGTGGGGGTTTTTTAAGATTTATTTTATTTATGCACATAAGAACTGCAGTACAGACCAGAGGTGCAGAGTGTGAGAGGATTCACCAGAGACAGAGTGGGGAGCAGAACAAGCAGATGGACTGACATACACTGCTGAGGGGAACAGCAGGAAGATCAGGAGAGGTCTGCTGTGCCATGTGGGTCACCTCTCTGGCCAGGGATTGAACCCCTACAGTGCCTGAGACAATCTCATAATCCTGTGCTCCAAACCATTGTGCGATGAGAGAGGGCCCCAAACACTGTTCTTTTTTATGTCTACATAATAGTCTTATTGAAGAACTTTATAGCAAAATTTAACTTTATATCCATTTTAGATGCATACATTTAAACTGTAATCAAATGACCACAGTATAAAAACATCTTTTTCTGGCTCAGAAAAGCTCAATCTGTCATTACAATTTAAAAAATGAATTAACACTTTATAAAAATAGGTTAATGGAATTAGAAATCAGTCTTCCTGTTTTATGTTGCCCTCTCTCCTCTCATCCACTTGCCAGAAGAATTTCAAATGCAATTCCCCTTGAAAGCTACAAAATTAATAGACTAATGGACAGTTACCATTTTTGTTAAAGTAGACTGACTCTATTGAATTTATATCTTAATCTTTTTGTCACTGTTGTTTCTGCATAATTTCCTGATGTTAAAAAAATCAAGAAAAGCCAGCTGGGCTAATTTATGCAGCAGTTTCCCAAGTATTGTTTTCCCCTTTCAAGATTTAAAATCAAACAAAAATGTTTCTCTGGATTTCTAATGAAAAAATTAGCAATAAGTTCTGAAATTTGTGGTCAGGCAAAGGAACTCATTACTGTGTTATGAAACACATTAATACACTTTGATCAATACATTAGCTGTACAAATACAAATATGCTATAGTGATGTCACAATGTAAGCAAACCTGCCTGGCCTATGCTAAAAGGTAGTTAAGATAGAAAAGGTGTGAAAAGCATTAGGTTACCTGGGAAAAAGCCAAATACCTTTAATACTTCCCAGAAATGGCATTCTCTCAACTTTTCTGTACATATACATAAATCCCCTGAACACAAAGAAATCTTAGAAATTTATTCTTATTCTTTTATGCAGTTAGTTAAAAATTAATGAATAAGAAATTAAAGAGAAGTGACTGTAATAAAGTTAGAATATTCTAACTGAAAAACAATTACAATAAAACTATTTACACTCCCATGGAATTATAAGCATTTTTCAAAGGATATTTTGCAACACAATTTTTTAAACAATATTTTCTTCTTCTTACTCCTGAGACTTAAATACTGCAGGTTTACTTTGCATAAAAAAACACTTAGTAAAGTGAGAATTTTCCTTTATCAGAAAAAAAATTTGTGATTTAAAGTAACATGTTGAATGCTTAGATTTTTCTTCACATTTATATGTTTCATCTTTCAACTAAGGGCATTAGTTTTCAAATCTATGTAATTGACAGAAAATTGTGTTGAAATGGTAGTATTAATTAATTCTGGGAATTTAATCGGTCAGACTTTGGAGATACACAGTTCTTTGCACAGAACTGGAAAAATACCAATTTTTTTAAAATAAATGTGCTCACTATTTTCCACTGTTTTCACCTCCTCTCAAAATGATACTCATATTTCACAGAAGTAAAAGCATTTAGCTTAATTCTTACCCTGAGAGATCTTTTTTTAATAGAAAAAAAGTTGCCTATCTAGTTTTAGATATTTAATCAAACAAAAGCTCTAACTCTCAGCGACAACTTTAGGGCTTTTACGAAGAAAAATCCCCTCTGAGTGGCTGGCTCAAACTCGACAAACTTGAACCGTGCAGATGTTGAAGCAACTCTCGGTTACACTGGGGAAGAAAGAAGAGCTAGACATTCCACAGCTGCCTACACCAGCTTCCTTCCCAGGGGCACAGTTGCAGGCTCTATCAAGCTCAATCACTTTGTACAGCAACTGGGGTCCCAGGCAGGGGCCAAGGAATCCCAGAGCAGCTTAGATTTCTTCCAGTACCACAGTAAGAAGTAAGACTACTTAAAGAGTAACCAGCTATTTCCAACAATGGCCCCAGGCCAAAAGTCAGGGCTAGGGAACGTGGGGAGGGGGAAAGAACACATATAATAGGCGAAAATAAAAGATGTTTCATCTTTTGGAGATTTTCAAGATACTCACAGAGGCTCTTCCTTGAGTCTTATTGTGAAAATGACTATGAACATTTGATCTTCATTCCTGACCATGTTTTTTTTTTAAGGGTTGGGACAGGACAGTCAAGTTAAAGAAACACAAAACTTAATTAATAGTTAATCCACCAGTTGGAATGTACACCATTCACTGCAGAATTCTGGAGGAATGAGATGCATGGGACAACAATATCATGCTTCCATTTTACATTCTTGTACATTCTCCAAGCTCTTCTGAACATTTGAAAGACCAAAATAATTGTATTAATGATATGGTATAACTAAAAACAAGTAACCAGCGAATATTTTTTCCTATTTAAGAGTACTAATGCTATGTTAGGTGCTTTTTCCTTAGGATAAATCAGAAAGGAAGGAACTGTAAACATACAGCTCAGAAATACACAGGTTATTAATGCCTACAAAATTGTACTTTTATACTAATCATCTTCTTGTGTAATAGAAAGACAACAGGTATATGCATGTTTTGAGTAGTTTTGGTAATATCTTGAATTTATAATACCCTTATAATCATTAATTCCTACTAATTCAGAAAATCATTATTTTACCCTCTTAGCAGAACTTCCAAGATACAACAACCAAAACAATAGTGATGTTACCATTAATTATGGGCTTCTTAGTATTTAAGCACTAGTACTAAGAATTTTAGATAAGTTGTCTACTTAAACTAACACCATAGTATTCCCATCTTAGAGATGAAGCAATTCACTTTTTAAGTCACCAAGCTAATAAATGGTAGAGCCAAAATTTAAACTTTTTCAACAAAGTTGTGATTCTTTTACTGACTTCACTGAAAGTGACATTGTACATTAATGTGAAATATCTACCTGTTAGTTAAATCTCACTCACATTGCTTATATTATCACCTTTTCTGCTCTGTCGGCTTTTAAATAGTTAGTAAAGGTTCATTTCAACTTAGTACATTAGTAATGCAATTATTACCTCAATGTTTTCATATTCTAAGTGTCTTAAGTTTTAGATGTCCATCTTTCTGTTTTAGGCTGACTCTTACAAGCACAAGTCAAACAGCTAATAGACAATTTTTTGTTGCATAACAGATACTGAAGCTATAAACACTAAACTGGCGTAAAAACATAAAATAAAAAGTTTATTCATACCAATGATAAAATAACAAGAAAACTTGAAGACTCAAAAGATCTTTGTTTATAGTTCAACAATATTCCTCCAAGACAATGCAATCCACTACAGCAAGGAGGAATATATGAGGCAGAAGTTGTTGACATATGGGGTGTGCATAGAACTTCTGGTTAATGGAAGTTCCAAGATGTATAAATAAAAAATGATGTGTAAGTTGGTGGAAAAAACTGTAAAGCAAGTCAATTTTTTAATTAAAAAATTATGTAGCATAAACAATGCTAATGAGCCAAAAGTCCCATGAGATTAGGACCATATCTGCTTCATTTTAACATTCCATTCACTTCTCATAAGTGTACATCCAGTCACTTGAAAACCCTCAAGCAGAACCCTTTTTGTAAAATACAGTTTTGAAGATTTTCTTTGTTCTTGTTCTTATAGCTCACCATATTTTACTCAAGTTGTCAGCTTGATAATATATGACATTTTTTTAAAAAAAGCTCTAAAATACTTAAATGAATCACCAGAAATTAATACCTGGAAGTTCTTCATAAATTTCATCATCAATTGGTTGACATTTTGCTGGTGAAATGCTGACTGGTAAAGGATGATCAACATCATCATATAATTCCCCTCTTTCATCATCATCCTCAGGAATAATGTCTGATTCCATATCTACAAAACATTTTCATGACGTAAATTTTTAAAGAACATAAAAGGATTTTCAAAACACTATTCCCTAGATTAATGCAGCCTTAAAGTCACAATATATCCTTAACTGAAAGCACTTTATAAGCTGGATTACTGCATAAGTATGTGAATTTCAAAGTTGCCAATTGTTACTTACAGAAAATATACATATACTTTCATAAACATGAAGTGAATGGTCTGAATTAATACCAGTCATGTTCCCTTGGTCATTCTCAGAGTCCATAAGCTTTTGTCTATGAAAGTCCAAACCATTCAGTTATTCAGTATTTAAAGCTTGCAATAACTTCTTTAATTGATTGCTCTTACCTTGTAATATAAATTTCAGATGTTGTACCCATTCCTCAGCATCTTTGGGAGAAGCTGCTGTAAACTAATAATAATTAAAAAAAAAATAACATGAAAAATCACTACAGGTTATACTGGATTCTTATCATTTCTTTAAGACCATTAGTAATTCTTTTCATGTCTAGTGCTACTTTTCTTGCAAGGATGCTTCTTATAATGTACAGTTAATTTTGACAAATTTACGTAATTGAAGCAGAGGATGATGGATTTGAAACTCTGATCAGCAGCTGGCAGCTGTGCAGGAAAAAAAAGCTGCTTCTCTTCATCAATGTCAAAGACAGAACTGATGAACAAAATTTGCCCTTGACAATTAGAAGACACCCATGAATTTCTTTAGACTGCTGGGTACAGTTTTCTTAAAAATGTTCTTGTCAGATTCCAACACACTACCTGACAACTTAATTAACTGGCTTTCAACTGTAATCTCAGATATTTAAAACTTATTAAACATACATTCCATATTGATGCTAGCTGATAGCTCTTGAATTGCAGGCTGATATATGTCTTTACCTTCATTTTCTCCCACAACACTAAGCAATACAATATGGACTAACATCCTGATATTTTTCTTTTGATAATTTTACTCTTTCTGATTCTTTTAGTAAATCACAAGGTTCTATTAAAACAGATACAAAATGCAACATGAGAGTAATTGATAAATTACATATTCATTTGTTCTTTTTAAAGAAGATATTGCATGAATCTGAACAAATTTTGAAATATATTTCTTTTTATATGAATATTCATTGCATGAAAGGCAGTATTTTTTAATATAGCTAACATGTCAGAGAGAGTTGTTTTAACAAAATGTTAATGTCTTTATAAATGAAATCAGGACATTTTATCAATTCAATTTCAAAGCAACAGAAAAACTCCAACCTGATAGATACGCTTATCAGGAGCAGAGATTTCAAAACAGCAATCTTTCTTTGCATCCTTTCTAAGAGTGTTGTTCATTCTGACACTGTAGCCATCTATTGCAAATTCTCCTTTCTGTTGTTTGTCTGTTGAAGATAAAACAAAAGTTAGAATTTAATTTCTACAGTGAACATAAATTCCAATCAGTTATCATTTTTTGTTAAATCTGTATTAGTTTATCTGTCTTTATACATAGATGCATTCCTCGGACATTGCATAAGCTTATTTTTTGCTATTTTCAATTTAATTTTTAGCGCAAATTTAAATAATCTTTAATGCTATTTGGAAGAATTACACAATGAATATTCCTTTTGCCTATGGTAAATAAAAAGACCCTATTTTCTCTTCTATATAAAAACCCTATTTTCTCTTCTATATAAAAAGTATATAAATGTATATATATTTATGTCATGCTTTGTATCTTCTGTGTGCTTGTGTTGAAAGGATTATATCTCTGTTGAAAATGCAGATAATGGTGGCTCCAGACAAGCTTTAAGATTTCTATGCTTAGTTTAAAATTGAAGAGAAAAGGTCCCATTATACACACAAAGTAGTTGCTACTAAGACTATCTTATTACTAGCTGTACAACATTCACTCAGTCAGTATTACAGCTTTATATTAAAATGTTTAAAGGACATTTTCAAATATCCACTTTAAATTCTAATATTGTAAATGGGATGATTAGATTTAAAAGGCTACCTTAGGGAACCAGAGAAAGAGATCTAGAGTTAGTGGTTCCACTCAGAAAGACACATGGAAATATGACACTTTTATGGAGGGGAAGTCCAAGGATTAAACTTTAAAACTTTCTAGAAAACTCACAACAAACTCATGGCTCTTACAGATTTAATAAATCAATGGGGAAACTTTTAAGTTGAAAATATGCTGGACTGAATTTTCTACCTTGCCTCCAAGTCTTTAAAAATAATCAAAATTTTTTCCCCAAAATGTTTAACTCTAACTTTTGAAGTTTTGAACAGGCTTAGCTAATCAAGTATATTTGAACCCCATGTAACAAATAAAAACAAAAAAAAGATGATAAGAGAGCATCAGTCAGACATAACTTCTAATAAAAAGTAGGAATACAACAGAGGACTTAATACTCTGACATGGAAAATTAAATTAGTAATTACTGCAGCCAGTTATACCATTTTTATAGAAAAGCTGAAAAGTTATAGGTTTATTTCTTAGATTAGCACACAATGTTAAGATCATGAGTAAGAAGAACTGTCTCTTTTACTGAGCTCAGGGGAAAATAGAGAAATGCTTCCATATGGTAGGGTGAAGAGTTCTCTTAGTTTAGTGTACTGGCAAAATATATATCTTCTTTTCTCAAGTATACTAATTTAATGCCTGAGGTAACATACATTTTTTTAAAAGTCATGGACATAATATAATTTTCAAAACATCAAATGAGGAAAAACACTGACTTCAAAATTTTGGATTTAAACCTGGACCTTATAATAATATTTAGAAATAGTTTACATTCTTTGGGATGCATGAAAAAAATTCAGATTTAAAAATTTTAAGTTCATTTTGTGGAAAAAAATCTGCCATGGGTGAGGTTCAGAAAAACTATACTTTAAAAATTTGAGCAACATTTCCCAAAGTGTGTCTTTATGAGCAAATAAGTTTGGAAATACTCAATTCATCAGGTTTTGCTAATTCAGGCTTTCTTGAGGCCTTATATATACATATATATGTGTGTGTATGT
>NW_004567106.1:27082337-27119837 GCF_000260355.1 Condylura cristata
ATATATATATAGTTTGACTTTCTATAAGAAAGATTAGTATGTAGCATTTCCCAAAATTATTTGTCAATGGATTGTTTTTTTCCTAGAATATTTTATGAAGCTGGTGCTCACTCCCAGGACATATTTTGCAAAACCCAACTGGACAAATAACTCTGGGGGAAAGTATTAAGATAATGAATGGTTAAGAACAGAGGTTCTAAAATTCTCAAAGAACACAAAGCCACTCACTTACTCATTAAATAAATTTACACTGATATTTAAAACAAACGAAGGAACATCATCAGTTGAGTGAGACAAAACAAGCAACACACTAGTTAGCAGAAACTTAAGTGCCAAAATCCTATAAATTTCAGTCATTATAGTAAAAATTTTCCTGAAATATGTACCTTTTGACTTCTCAAACAATTATTTTAAACATTTTCTTGATAATATAGCAGTATGAACTTGAATATTATATTTGTATTTTTATAATAACATATTGATGCCCTCAGGACTTTAAGGTGTTTGACCCTCTATTAAGTTTCCCTCAGCTTCTATTTCACACTTTAACCTTGCCTATATCATGCTGTTCAAGTTTTTTATCTATAGAACTGAAGGATGCCAGGAGGAACTGGATAATGAAATCAATTAAGTCAGTAACTTAATTTTACACAATTCTAATTTGGTAGGTTCAAGGTAAAAAACAGTTGGCTCTCATGTCTTAGAAAACAAAACTCATAAGGTTAATGATAACTAATTCCTTCTACTTTTAGGTTTATTAAAAGTTAGTGAAAGGCTTTTAAGTGCCAAAAAGACAACTCACATTTACTGAACTTCTTTTCTTGCCAGGAATTTAAGATAGCCTATCTTGTATATACCTTGTAACAATTTTGAGATAAGGTATTTATTATTACCCCCTGCCAAAAAAAAACAGATTGGAAAAGAACCTTTAAAAAAACAACTTTCTCATCGTCACATAACCAATAGGGGGTAAAAAAAAAACAAAAACAAAAACAGCCCTAGTGTAAGTGTGACTTTAAAGTCTTGATTTTTCAACCATTTCACATTGTTTCCTAAAACGGTGCTTCTAAAATATATTTCATGTTAAAATCATCTTGGATGACTGTAAAAATACAGAAACTTAAGGGATGCATGCACATTTTTGTTCTCTGCAGCATTATATATAATACCTAAGTTATAGAAACAACCGCAGTGTCCAAAGACAGACACATGAATGAGGAATATGTGGTAAAAACAAAGAATCAGACAAAGCCAAATCTGTAACTAAACTTAGAAATCTGACTATAGAACTGAGGCTACTAGAGCGGCAGGAAAAGCAAAATGGGGAGGGGGCAGAATGGGCTATGGTAGAGGATTATGGGTACCTTGTTGTGGGTATGATGTCATAACACTTACCTGAAGAGGTATGTTCATATTCTTCTAAAAATGAATATGATCATAAAGTGTTGTGAACCTATATTATCTCAATAATACACAGTCCAAAAAAATTTATAATCATTAAACAGTCCTTATGTTCATGAAATCAACTGTGAAGGAGTATGCAGAAACTTGCTATAGAGGAATGTCTGAGGGTGGTTTCAGGAAATCAAAATTTTAGCAAGTACCCCAGGTAATTTTGATGCACACTAGTGTATGAAAAAGAAATACTTTTCTAGAACATGCAAATTCTGAAGTCACAGCATACAAAATAAAACATTATCCCACATTTCCTCCTGTAATTTGGGTCAAGCCTTCTCAGCATGCCATGTGGGCTTCTCCACTGCTGCCAATTAAATATCCACGATGGGCTACGTTTTAAATCCTGCTCTTTACTTGCTTTACAGCTCTTGCTAGACAATCTCACCCAAAACCAACCACCAAATTCCTGTCAATATGCTTGGTGCTCATAATTCTCTATTTTTAGTCCAGCTTCAGAATTATATGCCCAAATCTTCATCTGTTCACTATGCATGTTTTATCTCGAGTGTCCCATAGGCATGATGAATATAGCATGTCCACAGGGAGGTCATCTTGTCCTACTCCCCCAACACCTGTGCTTTGTCCCCCACTTGATTGAATGGGCACCTCCATTAACTCATGTCCCAGGCCAGAAAGCTGAGCATCATTCTTTAGTTCTCCCTTTCCTTCACCAATTGTCTCCGTGTTCTCAACTCCACCACCACCACCTACCAAAATCCAGTCTTTCTTGGTTTTTCTAGTAAATGTGGTGACTTTTCCCTTCTACATTGGCTCTCAGATAATATACCAAAACACCGCAACTCTCCTTTTTTTAAACATAGAGTACATATAGTAACTAAATAATTCCAAGTCCTCTAGCAATCCTATAAGCTGTGTGCATTTGTTACCTGAGGATACCCAACATCCAAGTATTTTTGCTGTTTTAGTCCTGAGCTTGTTGGAGGGCAGAACTGAGCTTACAACCACAAAAGCTAAAAGGAAAAGGACTCTTCCTATCCCAGATCAGGCAAGCAGATGCTCCAGCTTGGGATCTAAACTGAACCAACTGAAGAATCAGGAGGCCAGTCCACAATTCATCCTCATGGTAGCGCCAGCACGGTGTCCAGTTAGACCATCCTGAGGCATGAATCTGGCTGATGGTCTAGCTACCTTCCCTGGGCCTGTGGTTCTGTCTGATTATTAAGTCATTGTTTAGACTTCCCATTAGTTCTGTCTGAATGCCCCAATCATCCAAATCATTTCCTTTTCTATATAAAGTTGATTTCTGTTGTCTATACCAAGAATGTTAATTTGTTGCCAGAAAGAAAAAGAAAAATACT
The DNA here is from genome assembly GCF_000260355.1 of Condylura cristata. Taxonomy (NCBI): domain Eukaryota; kingdom Metazoa; phylum Chordata; class Mammalia; order Eulipotyphla; family Talpidae; genus Condylura; species Condylura cristata. Next base: position 27,085,115 of record NW_004567106.1, read on the forward strand.
GGATGGTTTTCTTATAGGAGGAATGTAGGGGATTCAATAAGGGATAAGGAGAAGTAATTATAACAAAGTAAAAACCAAAGCCAACAGGCAACTATAAACCAGAGACATTCTTGGGGGGAGGAAATTGGATCAACAGAGCTGGGAAGAGCACAAAGAACTATGGGGATGGTCCACAGGTGAATTTGTGGTGGAATTTCTTGGGGACCATGCACAAGATGATAAAATATACATTGTATGAAAATGAAGAATGATCCAAAAACCATATAAAATTTTAAAACACAAATAAATATAAATAAAGGCATGTCAGAGATTTTTTTTTAATGCTAATTTGGTACAAGTTGCTACCAAACAGAAAGATATGCAGTGTTTGAAAATGTTTAATATTGTCTGTCATTTCTATTTAAGATTCTCTCCCCCTCAGTAAATAATTCATGCTACCTCTGTAAGTATTAATATTCATTAGCTGGGGAAGTGATAATATGGTCTGCAAATACTAAACTTTTCTTTACTCTATCAAATTGACCAGTCAATTGTTCCAGGTTGTCAGTTTTATATACACCAATATTTCCCATTTATTTCCACAGCTCCCAGAAATATAGCCATGTTTGAGTCATTCTCTGATGTTTGAGTTATTCTGTGAGGAAATATCAAATTATTACTACTTTAAATGAAAAACAGCACATACTTCATGTATTTGTTACTGCAGGGCCCTAAATGACTGTGTCATAAACGCCAGCATTATTTGAGTCCAAAGGGAAACACATAATAAGAATTAAAAGTTGGGCTCAGATAGTCTGGTGGCAAGAAATTTTAGATATTCCCCAAACTATTTTTCCTTAAATATACATTGCAAACATAAAAATCAAGTGTTTTTTATTTTTTGTTACATATTCCAACATGACTAAAAAAACAAGGCAGTATGACGAGCATAGAAATGGAGAATAAATTACAAGCATATTTGTAGAATGGAAATTTAATGTCCTGTTTCTTCTTTGGGGCTAAACTTACTGTTTTCTTCTACAACTGAAATTCAGGTAATAACTACAATATGGTCTATTCGACCTTCAGAGCACATAGCTATTGTTAAGATAAACATTGCACAGAAGATTTCTTACTATCCCATATATATTATCCTTTGAGATCATCCTGCAACTGGATCAGGAGAAAAGTAAGTTTTTAATGGCTCTTTACTGTTATTAAACAACAGAACTTCCAAGTACACTCTTTAATAGTATTTAAAATATTAAAAAAGAACTATGATGCTATTTCAACATCAGAAGCTCACTAAATAGTTTTCATCCAAACTGAAGAGTTATGTATCCCTGTCCATGGAGAAGTTGCAAGGAATGTGAGAGAAAAGAGAGTCAATTTTAATAAAAACTTTATTTCCCTTGCTAACCTGAACATTTTGTTATATTAACTTATCTGTGCTAAGCCCAATTTCTACTGACTTTTATTATATATGGAAAAGATATTATAGTGAAAATATTACAACCACATGCACTAAATAACTTTTAATACTCGTTTAGAAAGACTTGTTAGCACCCAGGTTTCCTGCAGTTGTCACATACAATGGCACTAGGGTGGCATAGGTTATAGGGGGTGGGCTGCAAAAACCTGTAAGTGGAAAGTTGAACGATACTGCAAACACCCTCCTCCACCAAAAGTGCAAAGGGATAAAGTTCAGAATGTTAATTCAAGATCATATGGAGGTTAAACAGAAAAAGAAAAACCTTGAGTATAAAACAGCTTCTGAAATGGGCAATCACTTCAGTCATGTTGGAGGGGTGATAGCAACCAATTTGTGGAAAAAGCATGGCTCTGGAGTCAGAGAGGTCTGCATTAAATCCTGGCCCTGCCTCTCAACAGCCCTTTGATGATCTCTCTTGCCTACGCTGTTTCAACATCCTCCTAAATGATCCTGTTGACCTAGTCTCTATCCATTCCAATTCATCTTAGACAATATTATTACCACAGTAACTACCTAAAAACTGAATCCGATCAAAAAGCTGTAACTTTAATGGCCATATTAGGATAAAATCTTTAGCAAGAGCCTTGGTCTCATAAGACTTTTATCACTCTGATCGTAATTCACTTCTTTAGCCTGATGTGCACCCTTCTCTCTCTCAAGAATGTTTGACTTGATTCCAACTTTGATGTCCTCAAGGCATTTTCACAATTCAGAATCCCTAAATGTCCACTATTCCCTTTTTCATTGACAGATTCCTACTCATTTTTTTATTTGAACCTATAATTTTATTTCAGCTTTAAAAACTTTTCTTTATTGAGATAATGTTGATCTACAATATTGTATATAATTTAAGGTAAGTATAGATTCACACCTTGTCAGATGTATTTCACCTCCAAGGCATCCATCTCCAAGACACCCATAATCCACTATCATAGTCCACTGTACCTCCTCCCTCCTCTTCCTTTTCCCTCCCACCTGTAGCTTTAATTCTGCAATTATGTTTCAAAGGGTTTTTTGTTGTTGTTTATTTTTGTCTATACCTTTATTACTTTATGTCCCACATATGAGTGAAATCATCCTGTATTTGTCTTTCTCCTTTTGACTTATTTCCTTGGCCTAATTCCCTCCAATTCTATCCACATTATCAGGAATTTAGTGTTTCACTATGAATATGCAGTGCTTCTTAATCCACTCATCTGTCCTTAGATACTTAAGTTTTAGCTTGTCTATTGTAAATAGCATAGCAATGATGAAAAACTCCTCTTCATTCTTTATGGCCCAATGAGGGGTCCTTTCCACTTGGAGTTTTTCCTAAATCCCCTAGGAAATTGTGGTCCAAAGATATTCTAAGTGATGTTCTAGTCTGCATTGAAATTATCAGTTTACCTGCCCAGCCACTACCTAGGATTCCCTGACTTCCTCTTTTTGATATATTCAACTCAAACTGCGGTACCTCTAAGGCGTGATTATTTCTGTATCCCCAGTGCCTAATATCCACCAAGTATCCAATAAATGTTTATCAAATAAAAAAGTGAATAAATGAGTGAGTGTATGAAAGATTGCCTTAATCATTCAGTCTGAGCAACTCAGACTTAAGATGTTTGATGAATGAGATTTGTGACAATGAAAGGAAGAGGAAGGAGATAAAAGGATGGATATGATTTCATAAAGCAATAAAATATGTACTCTCTCTCTATATATATTACTTAAGGACCCCAAATGGCCATGAATAATAAATACACATAATATTTATGGGTACAAAGGTAAGTGCATTATTTACCCTAGAGACTAAAACTACTCTTTCTAAGCCATTACTATCTTGATGGGTCAATATGTTTTTTGGCATACACAATAAGGTAGAAAATGTGACCTATGTATCTGTCAAATAGTAACAAAGTACAATTTAACCTAGTAAGTGGTATCAACTCCTTCTGTGCCTCTATAATCCATTTATCTAAATCCTACTTAGTTGAAGAATTATAGTTCTCATCTATCTAAATAGCTCTTTCCAAAGTTTAGGTAAATGGCTCACACATACTGTACAAATAAGGCATCTGATTTCATAAAGAAAATGAAATTTTCATTTAACACCTACATTATCCTTAAGAAAAACACAAAGGAAGGAAATTAAGATTATGCCAAACAAGCAATTAAAAATTGTCTGATAAGACCAACCCCCTAAGAATTCCAAAAAGGAAAAGAACTGGCTGAGAATTCTACAGGAAACAGGCAAAAGAGAAAAAATAAATAAAACAAGGGAAAAAAAACACTAAAAATAGATCTAAAATCTCAAAGGATACAGGAGGCATCACAGTAAGAGACAAGGAAGAATTTAAGGAAATACAAACCAGATTTTCAAATATCCATAACAAAAGAGAATGCTACAATAGCAATTTTTAAAGAGCACAGATAGGTTATGAATCAAAGTAGTTAAATACAGTATAAAAAGATGTTATGACCATAAAAGTTCATCAAATGATAGAAATGGGAATTTAACTAATATAAAGAAAAACTAAGTAGAATTTATTCACAGAACATTAGCTTTTGAAATAAATGCAAATACTCCTTAGGTTTTGGGAAAATTCTTTTTGCTTTCTGACCTACCAGTTAGTGCATATCATTTACAATTAGGAATGGAGAAAAGACATTGACCCTTTCTTTATCACTCTTAAAAGAAATTAGAAATGAGAAGACTGCTTAAGTCAAGTCAAAAGATGATGTCAAATGAAACAAATATCAAAAAAAAAAAACACTGATAGGAAACAGTGAAATAAAAAGATTATTGTTTATAAAAACAGTTGATAGTGATATTGAACTTTTATGTCTTGTTTCTCCTCTAAGTGTCCCTGCTAGGGATGAAAGTTAACTTATTTCTATAGAACCCACACTATGAGAGTTTTGATCTATTTTTCCTAGGAAAAAGCAAAAATAGAAACCCTATGTTTTTTAAATTTCAGTCTTTTCTGACTTTATTTTTTCATATAATGAACTTAAAATTATATGAACTATAACGAGTAGATTTATTAATTAGCAAGTAAAATTACAAAATGTATATTATTATTTGAAAACTAATAATCAGAGCAAAGAGCACAGACTCTAGCCATATTGCCCAGATTCAAATCCCCAGTGTCCACTACCAACCCTGGAACTTGGGACTTGTTGAAAAGCTTAGCTCTCTGTCCTCACTTTCCTATAGTAAAATGAATGGGGCTAATGATAGTACCAACCTCAGAATTGTAGTGAGTTAGATGAGTTTATGTAACTTAAAGGCTTAGAGGTAACTATGGTGCTTAGAACAGTAACCTTTAGTAGGAATTTATTGCTATTACTTAAATCTGTAAAAGAAGCTCAGAGAGGTGTTGCATATATTTAAGTTCATCTAAAATTTGCTTTTAAAATACTTGGAAAAAGGTATCTTTCCTTCCTTTCAGAATGCTCACAATCCTAATGGACTTAACCTTTCTGGAAATTTTACAACTATAGCCTGGATGATAAATATTTCTGAAGGTGAGAGGCCACAGAAATGAAAGTTATTTTACTTTTTTAATTCAAAGAAACACAATTATATTAACTTTTAGGGTATTCTGGAATTCAGCGCATTTGCCAAATAAGGAAATAATTATAGCTGAGGACAATAATAATCAAAATTCTCACTTATTTCTTTTACTTTGTCTTCCGTTTACCCTGTACCAATATTAAGGGGATGTGGAAATGAACCCACCCCCCCCCAGCCCTCATGCAAAAGTAGTTAATATAATGGAATAACAATACTACCTTTGTCACTTCCATAATAATAGAACACTGTTTTACTGAGCGCACACCACCGTTTCTGCCATTCAAATCCCAGAAAGCTGTGATCTACAAAAAAAAAAAGGTGGGGAGAGGACAATTTATATATTAATAAATATCACAGATGTCATGGTAAGGCCATTTCTTTATTCTAAAAGGAAAAGTTAGTTAATATGATCTCTAAACTCTAAAAGTCTATGACAGATTGTTATCTTTCTTTCCAAGAGACAAAAAAAGAACAAAAAAATAGAACAGATAAAATACAATGCTAAAAGAAAGAATGTGAAGAAGAGATGAGGCTGCTACATTTATGGGCTCAACTACATGGCTAAAAGACTTTCCTGACAGGACAGCCAAAAAGGTACTGATGACAGAGTCTTGAGATAATTGCTTCATTTTCTCATCTGTTATAAAAACAGGGGAGGAGCTGACCTAGATGATTTCTATTATATCTTTCAGCCTTGAGATTCAGCTAAGAAAGCTACGAAAAGCAAACAGAATATAAATAGAAAGGCCCAAAGGGACTGTCTGTGAGATAAGTAGAATGCTAATAAGTAGAAAAGATTTTGCTTTCCATTTCCCATATCACAGCACCACCTCCATATTTCATTGTCCTTAAACACTGGTGTTGAAAAAGTAAGACCATATGGTCAACTCCCAATTATCATAGCCAATGGAGGGGAACAATGAATGAAAAAATAGAAAATGGCAGACAATATGCTAGGCTCAACCTGCATCAGGGGCAAGCCAACCTAACCTGATGCTCAGCTAGGTGGGATAATGGTGAAAAACCCCACCCTGGAAAATAGTCATGGCTCATGTCTTACAAGGGGCAGGAACAACTCCTGGATCATTTACAAATAACTGAGATTGTTAATTAAAGACTGAACCAAATGTTTTGTTATTAAAAAATATTTAGCAGTAAAGGTATATTTTGTGATTTGCACAAAGTCATCCAGATTTTCTTAAAAGTCTTAAAATTCTTTGATTATCTAAAAAGAACACTGGCTCTGCATGTGTACACTAAACATGTTGTATGTAATGATAAAACCACTTTTAGATTTTTTTCCTTAGGAGCTTATGGCTTACCTTTTCTGCGTTTTTCAAGGTAGCCTGCCTTTAAGACAAAAGAAAGGTCCTGTGCTGCAACTGGAGGAAACTGGTTTCCTGTGGCAGAAGAAAAAACAAACAAAACAGTGAGTAACCCATTTTTAGAAAACAAATGCCAGATCTCAATTAGTTCACTGTACTTTTTATTACCCAAGTCACGCAAACACAAGTCCATTAGATTTGTTTCAAATCCATTCCACAGACAAGTCTCTATCCTCCTCTCTACATCTCAAGTACAACAAAAAGTTCTGTATTCCTATATCTTAATGTAGAACACTTCCAAAATAAAGCAGTATTATGTAAACATATGAGCTCTAAGATACAATACTTTTCATCAACATTCTATAAGGACTGAGAAGTTATTGTAAATAAATGCAACAAATCTGAAAAGAATTCAGAAATTTCAAATAAATTATATAAACTTCTTTACATTTATACTGAATTAACTCTTCAAGGTTTTCAATGTATATTAATTTTTACCTACTTATTTCTGTTCCAAGTAAAGCATAAAATTATTTTCCTGCAATATCAACTGTAAAATTTCTCTGAGTCTGGAAAGTATTTGTTTCCCAATTATACTAGCTGGGAAACCTTACAGGAATTCAACTGAATGAGTATGCTGTGTTCTTCTAGGGTAGTTGAGATAGATGCTTTGTATACATCTGATAAAACTATCATGAACAAATATTAGGTACCTACAAAATCTTTATAGAGTAAGCTAAAAGTTAAACTAATTAGCAATTACATATTAATTGTCAAGAATAGTGTTTCTACAACTGTTCAATATTTTTATGTTTCATTAGAAATACATTAATAGCTATCTTTAGTATTCTGCTATCTTCAGTATTCTAACAAGTGAAAACAATCTGATGTAAGTTTCCATGGAATCCACACAACAGAAAAATTCAATATAGTTTCAAAAAGCATTTTCATAGGAATTTTATTATATATAAATTCATCACAGAAATGCCAACTGGGCTTTTTAAAAAACAAATTCATCACAGAAATGCCAACATGAGGATCTTAGTAGTTATGAAAATATAGATATTTTTCCTTAATAAAACTTAGAACCAAAGCATTAATTTTAGTTCTCTGTTAGATTAATTTTACTAAGTAAACACATAACAATATAATTACAATACTGAAATGGATATGAAATTTTAGAGAAAGTATAAATATTTGAATAATCCAATAAACATTTTTTCATAATAAAGTTGGCCCACACAAAAGTAGTAATTTACTTAATATTATGTTTATAAAATAAAAATCACACAAATATTATCTATATGTACAAACTCTACAATTATTAAATTATAGAGTATGACTATATGACTTGTTTTAAAAAGAGATGACATACACTATGCTATTACCTGAGGTTATGCAGACAAAATTAAGCATAAATGTATTATCACACATAAATATGAAATTCTAGCTAATGTAAAGTCATTTAGGAATTTTTTTCTTTTTAAATAAGATCCCTACTAATAAAATATCTATTTCTCCAACTAAGTAAGACCATACTTTTATTTCTGTGGAAGTCTATTGGTGCTCAGGTTTTTATATCACTGCCACAGAGAGCTCTTAAATCAACCACACAAAATCTCTTTGCCAGACATAGCGTATAGATTACATTTCAGAATGAGAATGAAAACATATTGTATATTTTAATATAATTACTAATACCATGAAGAAAATCACAAGTAGTTTTTCCATAGTATAAAGTATAAAATAAAAAATACTCACTACAAATATCCCATAAGTAATTTTGTATATTTAAGATGATGGAAATAAACACTTAAACACCATAGGATTAAAATACAGATGGAAGAGGCAACTTTTCAATCTTAAGGTCGGATGTGCTGGATATGGAGAGGCATAAATTACTTTCATGCTTAGATAAGGCTCGCTGCGAAATAGTTCCATGACCCTCTCACTTCACTAAAACATAATTAATGTTCTTTACATGTAATAAAAATGCTCTAAATCTTAAGAAGAAACTTTTAAATTACTCTGAAGAAAGATGGATACTTTATCAACTTTAAAATGGGTATCATTCAACACTGAAATCTTACTAGTTAAAAAAAGTGGCAAGAAAGGAGGAATACACACAAATCCTAAAGCTACTGCTTTAAGAAAAATACAGATTGTTTTCACTTGATGATAAATCACAAGATCTGATGTCATAATCAGCATTTATGCTGAATTCTAAATCCTATTACTATTACTATTATTAAATCCTTTATTTCATATCTAGAAGAAAAAAACAAGTTTTTGGTGAAATTCCTAGTTTTTTCTGTCTTCTTTGTTATCTGTCCAATCTTCAGGATTTAATAGACATTTTTGAATTTTTTAAAAAACAAAAAGCATTTTAGTTGTATTCCCTTTAGATACTTTAAACTTTATATTCTTAGAACAACCATTTCATGTATATAACATAATAAATCAAATATTTTTAATGACATAAAATTAAAAATTTGTTCTATAATAAAATAGTAGTAATGCTTTAGAAAAACACATGCAGTCTTGCAAAAGTTAGACCTCAAATTACTGTACCTACAAAAATCAACAGTATGTCACCATTTAAAAATATTCAGATTAATTCAAATAAATAAGAGTATACAAATGCAGGTTTAATGATATACTTGATGAAAATGAAGACTAATATAAACCTAACTGCAGGGAAACAAAGAGCTGCCAAACATTTATCAAAAACCACAATTGCATTGTCTCACCATGGGAAATTATTAGACACAGACAAATTATATAACATTCCAACAAATTCACACTATCAGCTGTTTCATTATCAAAATTCACATTCTCATCCCCAAAATAGGTTTAATACTTACCCAAGTAGTAGGCATTCATAAACACTAGCTTTTATTAATTATGATTAAATGTTATATGTTCATATAATTATTCATTCAAATGAATAGATTCCAATATAAAAGTAAGACTAATGTGACTTAGAGATTTTTAATCAGAAAGATGGAATAAAAACATGACTGGGTATCCATAAAGTTAAGCTGCATTGTAGTTAGTGTTGATGATAATGTAGTTTAAAAGCAATTCAAAAATTTCCTTTTGGTTAGGGGAAAGTGGCTGATGATAAAATTATATTCCAACTATGGGTAAAAAAAAATTAACCAATAAATAACCTACTTATACTGTAGATAATGACTCCATGGCCTTGCTTACATGGCCATAAGTTTCTGGTACCCTGAGGAAATAAGCCTACTAACAAGGACTAGTTTTCTTTTTATTAAATGAACATTATTCTCATGTGATAGTCTACGTTTCCTAAAGTAGTTGAAAACATTAGACATGAAAACTACCACCCTATAAGAGCAGTCTTGGAATGATTCTTCCAACCTGCAATTTAAGCATCTGAAGCATGCAGAAAGGTAAACAAGATCACAATGAATCAAATAAACAAGTTATGAAGTATTTACTATATTCCCAGCAACTCAGTGGGCAAAGACAGTAGAGGAATTCAAATTTTCTTACAGTTAGGCTGATATGTATTCATAAAGCTATTGCTTTTAAAAGGAAAGTTAAGAGTTCTACAATATGTCTTGAAATCTTTGCCTTAAAAACAAATTCTGTATGTAGTGGACATATTTCACTGGACCATGCTAATGGAATGGATTCTAGAATCTGAAAAATGGAGATTTCCAAAGGATGAAAATCAAAAATAATAGATCATAAAACTAAGTTACTGCCCAGTCCTCAGATTTTTTTTTTTAACTCAACTATTATCTTTTCCCCCTTGAACTTAAGATGAAAATAGCAGAAATTCTTTAATGTGTTTTATGTAAGAAATGCTTTCTCTTTTTGAAAATTTAACTATTAAAACAATTATTTCAAAATGGAAAATAACTCAAGTTCAAAGAAAACTATGAACTCTCTTTGGCAGGACATATCATTTAGGCATATTTCAGATGTTATGTTAGTTGGTTACAAAACCAGTTCTGGCATTAGTTAGGAAGACAACTGTTTACTATATATATATTATAGGATAGGGCAAGGTGGAAATATAAGTCTGAATCACAGAATGCTTGGAAGAAAGAACTATAACAATATGGAGGTGTTTTGAATATGATAAAAGTAAGGGCAGAGAAGAGACAGAAAAATATGAGTTGTAAGAAGAAAGAGCTACAACTAAAGGGAGAGATCTAATCATCCTTTTCCTTTTGTAACACTTTTCTCAAAAACAACCTAACTTAAGTCATCTAACTGCATTGAACTCACAATTTTGTGTAGCATTGGGATTCTTCAATATACTATTCTTGGGCATTCTTCAACACTGACCTATTTCCTAATCTACTCTTACCCACAGACACACACGTATTAAAATTATCCCAGTATGACATCCCTTTAAATTAGCATTTATTTTCCTAAGATTTGTTGTAAGACATTATCCTTCCCAAGAGCAACTCAAGTAAAGAGGATTTATTTTTTAAACTCTATATACATTCAAACTACTAACTTCTGGGGTTGACTTTTTATTCAGTTTCCTTTTTACCTACTTGATCCTTCACAAGGGACTATGAATAGATGTCAAGGGATGTGAGTGATACAGAGACAGTTTCAAAAAGGACATCTGTTTTTCATTATCCATTTTATTTTTTGATATTCAACTCTGCTGGCCAATTTTAAATGTTAAGACTTGTAAGAATGCTAAATCCTCATTTTTACTATTTTATCACTAATAAATTATTACAGTATAATGGACTAACACTGTATTAGTATGTTCAGTTTTATGGTTGTTGAATCTAGACTTTGTACAAAACTCCTGTTGGCTTGTAAGTCTTACCTTTTTCGGGTTTCAATTTACTCACTTTTTACTGACATTCTCCTTTTATCACTTGGCACTTACAGTTTTCAACATGAATAGTATGTTGAAATAATATAGTTTTTCCCTCTAACCTTTACATAACTGAAAATTATTTTTCCCTTCTATTAGAAGAGAAAATAGTCATATAAAAAAGACTATTTTTCTAATAAGAATTTTCACTCTGAGTTAGGATCTTGGTCTAGTCAATCAAATATTTTGCCTGTCACCATATGATACAACTATTTCCCTTGAGCTATCAAAATTAAGGAAAAGACCTTTAGGATCATACTAAGTGAAATAAGTCAGAAGGAAAAAGAAAAATATTGGATGGTTTCACTTTGAAGGGGAATATAGGGAACCAAACAAAAAGACAAAATTTACAAACTGACCATAGATCTAAAGCATACAATGGGGAGAGGGGGAGAGAAGGGTCAAAAAAGAGAGGAGAGAGCACAAGGGACTATGGTGATGGTTTGTGGGTGCTGTGGTAGTTGGAGAACTGTGGGAACTATACCTGTGGGGAGAAATCAGATACTGTCCGAAAACTGAGAACAATGTAAAAAAAAATTTTTTTAATTTAAAAAAAGATAAGCCTTTCAAAGATACCCTTTTTTTCTTTTAATTCATATGAACAGAACATCTCTGAGTTTAAGTCTTAAATAAAATTTTTTTTATTTTAATCTACAATATAATGTTAAATATTTTAATTTATACATTATCACTTAATAGTTGACATACTTAGTTCCATAAATCTGTCACCTTCTAGGGGTAGATAAATCTTTTTATCTCTTCTAAAATCACATGCAATAAACTTTTTTTAAATGCTTGGTCACTCTAGCATTCCTAGATTTAACAAACAGATCCATTTCTTTGCAGTAGCCCCACTTAATTATTGATTTATATTTTAAACACAAACCCAATTATTGATTTATATTTTAAACACATATAAGGTTTTAATTTTTCAAGAATACTAGCCATTTTAGTTTCTCATTTCATGCTGGTAATACCTTCTCCTACATCATTCATTTCACTGGTTATTTTATTGTCAAGGTTAACTTCTCCAGTTAGAGTTCATTTTTCTTCAGAAGCGGTCATCAGAAGTGAGGTATATTTTCAGATGTCAATATTTCATGTGTTATAGTTTTGTAGAAAGATAGAAACATGCTTTCTGTTTTGTTTCCAGTATCTTTTCGGATGATCTCCGGTATCTTAACAACCATTTCTGGCTGAAGGTTATTAGCTGTAGGTAACTCTCTATAAATGAGTTTCAGTTCCTGGAGCTATCACTAGCTCAGAATTCATTATTTCACAAGTGCAGGTAAGTTATACTTTACTTATATTAGCATTTACAACTATATTTAAATGCCAGTTTCCTTGGTTTTAGAGAATATATAATAGATAAAGAGTTGCTAACCCTTTTTTCTTACTGTTTTACAAGACTTTAAGTGCAAAAATTCACTACTATACATGTAAGCAAAACAAAAAGGTCATATCCTAATAAGGAAAAGAAACCTAAATTTCATTTGGATATAAATAAATAAATGGTGTCAGGTACAGATATCACAAGCTTAGTTTAAGATCGATAGTGACTTCACAATACATAGTATTAATTACAGAGATCTATAATGAAATCCCTATTCTCTATAATTTCTGATCCTTTGTTTACAATGTGGTATCATATTGAAGTTAATCCTCATAGAATTAATTTATTTTTAATCTAAACATGCAAGGTATTGATGTAGAAACCCCACTAAGATTACCTCAACTATTAACAGGATGAAAGTATATCAATATACCAAATTTGTCATTGAAAAATAAGGCTCAGTATGAGAAAGTGCTCTTGACAAACTAAAACCCTATTTCATAAAAGACAGGACACCCTTTACATTTTATATTTTGGTAAAGGGCACTTAAGAAAAAAAGATTTATTTATGCATCCAAGAGCTGGGGTGCAACCAGAGGTGCAGGTAGGAGTGGTGGTGAGAGAATTCACCAGTCAGAGTGGGGAGTAGAATAGGCAGATCTACTGAAATACACTGCTAAGGGGAGCAACGGGCAAGACAGGAAAGGTCTTCAGCTGTGCCTTGAGGGGTCAGCAACCTGGCCAGGGATCAAGCTGCAGATAGCTTCATAGTGCTGAGACTTAACTCTTTGGGCCACCAGGGAAGGCCCAAAGGCTACTTTTTCAGGTCACTGAATTTCCCAGCAAGAATTTAAATTAAATCTTTGTCTCCTATATAGAGTAACTTGTCAGCTGTTTTATCTTTGTTTTTTTAAGTGGCTTGAAACAACACAAATTTATTTTCTTACAGTTCTGGAGGTGAAAAGTCCAAAAGTGTCTCACTGGGCTAAGCAGGACACCACAGGGCTATCAGTCTGTCTCCTTGTCTGTCCAGCTCCCAGAGATTGACCTAATTTCATTGACTAGTGGCTCTGTTTCACCTTCCAAGTCAGCAGAGATGAGCTGAGTCAGACGGTGCTCTCTCTCTGGTTCTGATTCTCCTGCCCTCTTCAAACCCAGTTAGGGTCTTTCAGGTTTATACTGGGCTCGGCTGGAAACTCTTTAACAGCCTTATTCCACCTGCACCTTAATTACTCCTTGCCAAGAAGCAAATTTTGCATCCTGAAATATCTTTTAAAAGATTTTCATTTTGGCTTTAAAACACATATACACAATCATGGGACAAATTATGAATGAGAAAATGGGTATTTATGGGAAAAAAGGATACTCTTTATATCTTTACAGTTTTCATTAACAAAATGCATAATAACTTAATAATTGAATGTTATTTAGATTGAATCTTCAGCTCCCTCCCACGCAATTATTTTATTTTCATATAGGCTACAAAGCATCACTTTTGCAATTTTTAAATGTTATGAGTTAAGCAATAATTTAAAAATCATTTTCAGAATATGAACAAATTTCTAATTTGTTTAAATTTCTTTAAATTCACTTTTATTCATGTATTTTTCTATTTTGTATATAAAAAGGTTAGACTTTTACAATTATATCTTAAGCATCTGCAATAAGAATCATAGTTAAAATGTCTTCTTCTATACTATATAGTATAATAAAGTATATGTTGCTGTATTTGCCTTGAAGGAAAACAGATACATCAGCAATTGTCATTCTATTCTCATCTCCCAAAAGAATTTTATTATTGAGCGATGGGTAAAATAAATAAAAATATTTAGTCTGAAAATTCTCAAATATTAATTTATGACTAGCTTATTAAAAAGTAAATATTTCATTAACACATTAAACATTTTCTGAATTAAAATTCTCTACATATATCCTACTCTGATTACCTGACTACTAACTTTTGGGAATTATTTAGTTACCAATATTCTTCATGCTTTGGTATAAGTGGTTTCTATTTCATAGTGCAACTTCCTTATTTTCATTTATGTCAAAAAAGTGTCTGTATTTTCCCTCTTCTGCCATTAAAGTATCTTGTTTGAAGTGTAAGTATCCTCTTCAAACATTCTCTCAGTCTTCCTTACAGCCAAAACAGGTCTCTTTTTTCAGTGTTGGAATGAAATTAACATTCTTACCTATTGTCATTGCTAGTTTAGTAAGATACTGTCTCATTCCCAAAAATGCAATTCATGGGCATTTTTACAGATATAATGGTATGGCAAACGGAAAGCAAACAGGAGACAATTGTGTATCTACAAAAAGAGAGAAAGCAAATACCTGTACAGAAAATGTTAATGTTAAAGGAATCTGGGTAACTTCTTTGTACTATTCTTATAACTTCTCTATAAATGGCATTATTTCAAATTCAAAAATAAAACATGAATTAAAAAGTCAAAATAAACTAGGAGTTAGGGTGGCATACAAAACAAGTTGGAAATACAAAATCATTTATACCTAGGAGTGGGCCAAAATCCAGTTCTAAGCTTTAGAACAACCAATGTGAAGCAAGAAATAGTAAATTATGTGATTCACTGGGCCTAAGACAAATGCAGATCATTGCTCAGAGAGGAACATACAACTATCCCTGGTTCCAGCTACTGAGAGAAGAAAGAAATTTCTCCCATGTATTTTCACCATTTTTACAGTAACTAAAATAGAAGTTTCATAAAGTTGCTTTGTACATTACTCATACTGAGTCAACAGCATAATTCCAAGACAAAATTCACTAAAAGCAATTCTACAGAGTACGAATGTAGGTAACCTAACATATAGCTTCCAAACAGCTTTGTTAAATCCAAAGAAACACTACAGAAAAGCTACAGGAATCGACACCCTGCAGATTTTTCAGACAGTTCTTCCAAAGTACAATTTGTCTTGATCAAGGTTTGGTAAATATATCAAAACCCAAGCAGAAGATATGTTCCTTGCAAAATGCTAACCACTTATTTATGTTACTACCCAAGAGCCAAATCCCTTACAAAGAGCCAAGCTGAGGATAAAATTGATATACTCTTATTTTTAAATCTACATATAAATTTATAAAATTTAATAGCTTGCAGGGCCATACACCTGGATGAAATTACCTTAACATAAAATCAAATCAGCAGCTGTCTGAAAAATCAAAACAAACCCTGTTCTAGGAGTAATTGGTATATCATTGGTAGTCCACATGGCCTGGATATGTTCTTGATTAGAAAACAAACATTTATGATGAATTTTCAATTTTTTTCAAAATGAAAGAATCTAAATTTTCTGCCAAGACAAAAATAATACAATAATGCATTTTTGCTCTATTGCAACTTCACTGCCTTCAAATTGATTCATGTAAAAATATGCATACTAACTGTGCCAGGCTTTAACTGGTATTTCAAATTGCACCTGGGAAATAAATTTTATGGCTATACTATAAACTTCTAAAATTCTGAAGTTTTAATAGATATGCTGACACAACTTTAACCATAACAGTTTTAGCAACTGCTGCTGTAATAAATCTGTCAGTTTCTATAATGCCCATGACAAATCCATTAATATGAATGATGCACACTTCACACAGTGCACTACACAGCAACTGCACAAGTTATGTCATCTCCATTCTGAGTAGCAAATCAGTAATCAATATTTGTAAAAGCAGCAGCTAATCCTTTGTAAAATCACTGGTTCAGTGATTGAAGAGTTTGCTCAATCCACACAGTTAATCCCTCTTCATCTGCTTGAGCCCTCTATTTATCCCAGCCTCTCACAGTGTTAGCTAGAGCAGATTAATACATCTCCACACATTAAACATGACCTGACAATTGACACAGGATATTGCTGACAGGATAAGCTCTACAAACACTAGCCTTTTTAAAAGGAAGCTTAAAATTAACATTCAGAAATCCAAAGTTTACAAATAGGCTCACCATCATACTTTCCCAACTCTAGTCACCTGATTTATTAGCTCCTGCTTCTCAGGAAATAGTTCCTAATTTTTAGTTTACATAAATATTCTAGCTTATAAAGTATGTTTTATTATTCATTTTAAAATCAAGGTAAATAGAAGTTCACTAGTTAAGAAAACAGGTTCCTTGAGGAAGAACTATTGGGAGAATCCTTATATATGAAGTAAAAGTGCCTGATCTGTGAAGGAAAGGATAAACAAATGGGACTACATCAAATTAAAGAGCTTCTATACAGCAAAAGAGACATTACAAAAAACAAACAGACATCCCACTGATGGGGAAAATTTTTTCTCACACAAAACTAGAGATAAGGGATTGATCACAATGATATACAAAGAACTGATGAAGCTCAACAAAAATAAACAACCCCATTAAAAAATGGGCAAAAGAGCTAAAAAGACACTTTTCCAAAGAGAAAATGCAGATGGCCAACAAGCATATGAAAAAATGTTCAACATCACTTATAATAAGGGAGATGCAAATTAAAACCACAATGAGATACCACCTCACCCCAGTGAGAATGGTACATTTTAAAACACCTAATAACAACAAATGTTGGAGAGATGTGGAGAAAAAGGAACTCTCCTGCACTGCTGGTGGGAATGCAACTAGTACAACCACTGTTTGGAAAACTGTTTGGAGGTTCCTCAAACTTCTAAAAATGGAGCTTCCATATGACCCAGCAATCCCACTCATACATATCTACCCAAAAGACATAAAAACACTGAATCAAAAAGACACCTGTACCCCTATGTTTATTGCTGCTTTACTTACAATATGAAAGACATGGAATCAACCCAAATGCCCAAAAGTAGATGGCTGGATTAAAAAGTTGTGGTACATATACACATGGAATATTACTAGGCAATCAAAAAAGATAAGCACATGCCTTTTGCAGCAACAGGGATGGAGCTGGAAGGGATCATGCTTAGTGAAATAAGCCAGAAAGAAAAGGAAAAATACCAGATGGTTTCACTCATAGCATGAGTATAAAGGACCAAGGGAGAAAATAATAAGAATAATGAACAACTATATACCAAAGACATTTTATGAGGATGGAGTGGAGAATGGGATCAAAAATGGGGGGAGGAGGAAGTGCACTGGACTATGGCACATGGGTGAATTGGTGGTGGCAAGCCCATGGGGATTACAACTGAGATCAAAAAAGGCACAAAATGATGTAAAAATAAACTATTATATTAAAAAAAGAGTTTATATTATGTTAATATAAACTATTATATTAAAAAAAGTAGTTAATGCTACTTCAAAGTTCTACACTTGAAGAAAATTTCAAGAAGGAGTTTAATAGTTAAAACAAGGCTTTGAAGATAAAAAGGATGGATTTTCATACTGACTGACAATATTATATATGAAGTGCTCTGTGCTAATAGAAACATATTAAGTTATAAAGTAAAAAAAATCTTCATCTCTAACAATTAGATGATATGACAAATTCCTTTTTGGGGTGGCATTAAATTTTATTTAAAGATCTAAGATAAATTTCCTTAACAAAGTCATTATAAGTTGGACAGTCTACTCATTCTTAATCAAGACCACTTTAAAGGAAAAGAAAATGCAGATTCATGTCAAATTAAGAGTAAAGAATGGCTATGGTGAGAAAAAAATTATTTCAAATTAACTTTTAAGGTAGCATGAACAACTCCTTTGCATGTAAAACTTCTGATACTTGTGTCTAATTAGGATTACCAACCAACTTATGAAGTCATAACTTTCATTCTTCCTAAGAGGTGGCCACAAAAAAGCTGAGAAGAAACAGTATGATAAGATCAAGAGAAAATGATCAGAACCAAGAGAGTACAGAATTTTAGGTGAGGAATCAATGAACAGTCAGTAGTGTCAATTGTTTTAGAAAAGCCAAGAGTGAAAAACCAGCAATTGTTCAATGTGTGGAAATGAGAGGTTACAGTGATCTTACTGAAATACCAGGAAAGAGGTAATGTGGACAGAAGCCAGACAGCAGTAATTAAAGAATAAAATGGGAGAAAGTGGAACCAGGATCAGATAATTGGTCTTTTAATAAAACTCAATAGTGAAAGAGAACAGAGAGAGAAACAGAGGAAGATAACTACCAGAGAGAGAAAAGCACTTCCAGCTTACTTTCTAATTCAATATTTGCAGCAATACTCCTTTTCCATATCAAATTACACTTTAATGCAACACCTACTATTCAAAATAACTAAAAGCCAACATGGAAATTTTTTTATTGAGGTAGCATTGGTTTATGACACTGTATATGATTTAGAGGAACAGGATCACACCCTTTGGGTATATGTTATCACACAACATCCACCACTAACACATCTGTAATCCTCAAAAATCTAATTATTTTTAATATTATTTGGTAATAATAATTGAATATGTAATGCCATAAAATGACTGATAAAAGATTAGAAATAATACTAGCATTTGAAAATTTAGGATGACATCTGCAATGTAATACAAAATGTGTTGCATGGTATGTTGCATATTTTAAAACTGCAATCTTAAAATCTAATAGCTTTATAGATATTAAGCAAAATAATTTGCTAGTTCCTTGAATTTGCTCTTAGAAAAATTATACACATCATCAAGTTTTACAAGACAACTGGTTCTAATTAGCCTTACTGAAAGAAGCTGATGCATAGAGTGAATAAAAAGATAGCAATATTAGTTTAATATTATAGGTGATCTATCCATGTCAAGAATACAGCACATTAGATAAGTAGTGAAGTTTGCCAACAGCTAGGAAAAATAAATCTCAAAACTCTTTTGAAGCATAAAAATTACTTCGAGGTCACAGTCACCAACATTATTTCTTATCTTCAAATGGTAATATTTCTTTGGTACATTTAAGCTACAGTATTGCAAAGTTCAATTTATGCATAACTTTTTAAAAAGTTATTATATGAGCTACACATTTTCACATTGAAATCTTGCTGCTAGTTGTCCTTAAATCTCCTTATGAAATTTCTTAAGAGTCTGCACATATGATTTCTTCAGTGTTGCTTCTCATCAGATGTGTAAAACATGACCACCTACACACACATAGCACCGTCAATATTTCCATGAGAACAAAAGTTTACCTTCTTTTTCAAATCATAGTGATGCTCATAAACTGATTAAATATTCAAATATTAATTTTCTAAGAAACTGGCAAGTGTTTTTTCAAGCTGAAGGTTAACTGAATGCTTCAAAGGGAGGAAATTCATCACTTCTTTAAAAGCCTTTTATACTTACTTAAGAGTAAGTAACCAAAATCAGTCCTGGCAAACCAAATGACTGATGTCACATGCATAGCCAAAGAACGAAATAACATCCATATAAGATCAGATATGTAATAGTGGTCTCTTTAACAATACATTTTAACTGAACTAACTTCTCAGTCATGCATGAGGTTCTTCTTCAAGATACAAAGGAGGAAGCAGCACTGTATGTCATTGAAATTGCATGCTCTGAAGAAAATATTATAGGTTTCCCCTGCAATATCAAAGTAGAATGTTCCTATTTGTATGATTCAATGGGATGTCTTTTGAATCTGGGAATCTTATTACCATTAATCAATTTATTATTACTAATTTTTTTAAGATTTATTTATTTATTCATACAGAACTGGGATACAGGCCAGAGGTGCAGGGGCAGTGAGATGATTCACCAGAGACAGAGTGGGGGGCAGAACAGGCAGATCCACGAAGTACACTGCTGAGGGGAGCAGCGGGCGGGTCAGGAGAGGTCTGCCGGCCATATGGTCACCTCCGGGGCAGGCAGGGATCAAACTCATGCGGAAGTGGCTTTTGATTCTTAGTGCTGTGCTTTAACTCGCTGCGCCATCAGGAAGGGCCTATTACTAATTTTTTTCTATATCTTTTACATCATTGTGTAGCCTCCATAAAATCCCACCACCAATTCACCCGTGAACTATCACCATATCCGTTGTGTTCTCCCCTGCTTTGATCCCTTTTCCTCGTAGAATGTCTCCAAGTCTCTGATTTTTGCCTGCTAATTTTATTATTATTATTGTTACTACTGGCTTTTTTAAATCCCATATTTGGTTCCCCTATATTCTTTCTATAAGTGAAACCATCTGATATTTTACTTTCCTTCTTCCTTATCACTGAACATAATCCCCTCTACCTTCATCCATTTTATGTGAATGGCGTGAGTTTCTTTTTTTTGATTGGAGTATTCCATTGAGCATGCAGACCACATCTTCTTGATCCAGTCATCTTTTTTTGGGTGTTTGGGCTGTTTCATATCTTACCTATTGTAAAATAGTGCTGCAATAAACACAGGGTGCAGTTGTCCTTTTGAATTAATGCTTTTGTGTCCTCTAGAGAGATTCCTACGTGCAAATATTACCATTAGTTTAAATGACAACATTTTTGAGCATTTCCACACCTAACAACCAACATATCAAGTCATAGTAAATAGAAATGTTCTACATTTGGAGGGTGAGAGACACCTGTATTTCCATCTATATATTAATGATACCAAATACTTTCTAGGGTGTCAATGAAGCCATCTTGTTGTGTTTTAGCTACATTTATAAAGTACAATTATCAAGATTTTTCATATAAGAAAATCTCAAATAAAGGAAAATTAGTAATTGCTGTAATTACAGTAATTAGTAATCACTGAAAGTGAGCTAGTTATACTATAAATGTCTTTGCGGATTCAGACATAAAAAAGGCCTGAATTTGTACTTTAAGAACTTCCAAAAATATATATTATATACCATGTCAGGAGGTACATAATACTGATTTGTCTCATCACAGAAGATGCTAAATTTTATAGCCTAGTTAAGAAGATATCTGCCAGGTTCTTCAGGATTATTTTTTTACTTTATAGTTAGTATTTACTTTTTTACTTTATAGTTACTTTATAGTTAGTTATGAGACAATTCTTTGAGATAAAAGTAAATATCCTGCTTTTCTTCAAACTTTTTCCCACTAGTTTTAACATTCCTTAATATTTGTTGTCTGAATCAGTTATTTCTATTATGACTGCAAATGGTGAGTTTTCTAAACATTTTTAAATAAATGAAAGTGTCAGATACTCTATGTATGTAAAAGCTAGACAAAAAACTACAGTTTAAAAGAGAAATAGATGACTCTTCCTCTGGTAGATTTTGAATATATGAAAGTATGTATGTGAGAATGTATGTGATGTATGTATTATTTTATAGCCATACAACAACCAGGTATAATATCTGGTTATGTGTAGATCAAGAACAATGTGCAATAAAGACTAGCAATGGTATAGTCAACCTTCATAGAAAAAAAAGGTTTAAAAAAAATTTTTTTTCGTTATATGTCCTAAGAGAAATGATTGGATTAGGGAAATATGGTATATATTCACAATGGAATATTGCTCAGCTATTAAAAAAAAAAAAGGTAAACTCTTGACTTTTAAGACAACATGGATAGAACTGGAAGGGATTATGCTAAGTTAAATAAGTCAGAAAAAGAAAGATAAATACCAGTGGTGTCACTTGCTTGTGGATTACAAAGAAAAAACAGTCAGATAACAAACCTGTAACCCACCCCAGAAATCTGACAGCAGATTTGAGGTTACCAAAGGGGGAGAAGAGGAGGGTAAATGAAGTACACAAGGGGTACAATGGACTGTGGTGGAGGCCCATGGGAGCCTAGGCAGTAGGTGTGTGATCCGCAACCTCCAAATCATCTACAGTATTATAAACCAATATTACCTCAATAAAAAGTAAACAAATAATTGATTAGGAGTCAGAAGACTATTCCTGTGATTCCCCAAACTTCATTGTGGCTACCTAGATGACTCAATTTTTCTAAACTTCACATATAAAAGGCATGGACTAGATATTTTGCCCAGTTCTTTCCAACTCTGGTATTTCACATTCCAATAATACTAAATTACAATGGTTTATGCAAAGATATTTTTAAAAATCTTATCTTTACCACATAACTTTTAAACCCATAAGAATAAATAAATAACATTAAAATTGGAGGAAAATATAATGACTGTTTAGGTAAGGCTTACCTAATAATATTCCAAAGGAAATAAAATTATAACTTCTCTCAGGAACCCTCTGGTTATGATTTATAACACCATAATCATTATTCTATTGTTTATATTAGATAATATAAATTTCCTTCAACAAAGAGAAAGGAGGAATTGTTCCTATAAGATAAGTGTTGGATAACTTGTTAACATGCCAACTAGATAAAGACAGTGAAAATAAGAGTTTTAAGTAAAAACCAGTTTGAGACCTAAAGATTCAAACACAAAAAATACCAGGCTCTTTTAATCAAAGAGGCTGATTTCTAAAGCTCTTCTTCCAGATTTGATAGAACAAATGTGACCTCTAGTCCAAACTTTCCTTGATGATTTAAAGGAAAGTCAACAAGAAGAGTTCAAGAATAAAGCACCTCCTATACTGCTGAGTAAGTTGTAAATTGATAGTCACAAAGTTACCATGAACTTGGATAGGTATAAAATTTACTCTGGAGTTGTGTACATATTCACATTTTACATGAAATAGACAGGAACATGCATACTTATGTGTGTAGTTAGTGGAAAATGCCTACATATTTTATGGGACAAATATTTATATATCTACTAAACTGGAGTCAGTATGTAGTTGGATTTCTTTATGTTGTGACAATATTACTTTCTTCACTTATAAAATCAGAATCAATAATAAATGTACAAAAAAGTCCCACATATATAGTGATTCACTGAAAACAGTGAATAAATACTATTTATAAAGTATAAATCATATTTTTACAAAAAGAACTTAAATGATCAAGGTAGAAGATTAGGTATTTATTCTGGTCATTCTTTGAATTTGTGGCTAAAAGATGGTATTAAGAAAAACCTGGTGGTGCAGAAGGTTAGGATGCAGCTCTGCAAGAGCTGCAGCAACTTTGTTGCAAGTTTGAGCCCCAGCCCCAGAGGTGATCCACATGGCTCGGCAGATCTCTCCCCGCCCACCCACTGCTCCCCTCAGCGGTGTACTTCGTGGATCTGTCTGTTCTGCTTCCCACTCTGTCTCTGGTGATTCCTCTCACTGCCCCTGCACCTCTAGCTTGTACCCAGTTTTGTATGCATAAATAAATAAATCTTTCAAAAAAAAAAAAACAGCAAACAGTTAAATGTGCCTCCCTTAAGGCTGAGGGGTGAGGCAGTTTGTGCATAAGCTAATCGAGGGTTGGACCGCTTAAGTTTTATTCATCTTCCTATCCCCACTGCACAGTGCCTGAAAGAAACAACCATTTAACAAATGCATGTTGAATAAATAAGGGTTACTAAATAAAGATTTATATTAGAGGGCTCATCCTTTACATAAAAAGATTAGTTTGACTTTTTATGTTAAATTCTAGTAACCATGGCAGGTCATAAAGTCATCAAATTAAACCCTCTGAAGGAAATAAAACTCTCATTTAAGTCAATAAGCACTACATAACTCTAAGAAAAACCAAGGCCTATTGAATGTTTTGTATGCAGCACTTAACAAAGTACTTGGCAAACATTCAGCCAGCCAGAGGAAATTCCGAGTGAAACTCAATCCATGTGTGTGTTTGTTTTGTGGGAGCCGATTATTTTTATGGCATGTAACTTTAATTGGTGGCAGACATAAAATATCACTTTATAGTCACACTCCATGTGCATTCAGTAATGCATAGAATATAAAAATATTTAATTAATAAATTAAATATTAATTAAATATTTCTGTTCTAACAGTACCGGGAAATTCTGTATTCTTATAATCATGCAGGGTCTGGTGGCAATGCTTAGTCTATTCTACAAAGCCTTTGTATAATTTTGTCAGATAAATCCATTGAGGGTCTTGATGATTCTGTCCATCAGCTATAAAATAGTCTGTACATCAGGAAGGATGTGGTCGGTATTTTCCAAAAATTCAGTTTGCTTGGCTTGGAGTTTAGACTCACCTTAAATTCCTGAAAGCAAAGGGGCTGGCCCAGGTATGGGTCCCACACCCAGGGGTCCCAAAGGCAGCTTTCTGCTCCTATGTCTGCCACTTGCTCATTAGCTGAGGGCACCCGAAGAACAGAGTGAGATGCCATTTTACTTTTTTTCTTTTTCTCCCCACCTAGGACATAAAGATGAAAACCCTCTTTTTTTTCTTCCATTTCAGAATATATGAACTGAGATCCATTGCCCTCCTGAGGATCAAGCCACAATAATCTATATTAACAGGCATTTTGGGGCATGCTACAGAATTTTCATAGTTGCATTTATTCTTTATCTTCTAACTTAGACAAACACCAGTTTAATACAGTTTAATTCTCTAACTGGCTAGCAGGATTAAAGTGCTGGGGGCTTCCCAACAATCTCTCCCTTTCTCTGTCCATCTAAACTCATAACTGCAATTATGATTGCAGTTGCTTTATTTCAAAATAAAATGCAGTACTTTCTGCATAGTTCCTATCCCATAGTGACAAGGCACAACAGTCACTACTTAAAGAACAGTAAACATTAACTATGAATCCTGCATGTTGTCAAGATACTATACCCTAGAGATACATAAAGACAAGGGCAACACAGGCTACTGGCACATAAAAAGCAAAAATGCATGAAACAGTAACTGTCTCTGTAATACAAGCTTAATACACAAACCGAATCAAGTGCAAATGAAACAGCAATACCTGAGGTAAAGGCAGAGCTGGAGAATTATTAGTCAGTACACTGCTTTTTTCTCCCAGTGCCAATCTATTTTACAAGTAAACCCAAGTTTTAAATGCACACCAAAGACAACTTTAAAGAAAGGCTTCAAAAAGAGCAGTATGGAGGGAAGGGAGAAATAATCCAAGCTTTGCCTTACTGAAATGTGTATTGGTGAAGGAAAGGATTAGATCAAGTTGTAGCTACATTGACAGATGCCTATATAATGTCAAAATGCTTTCTCCCTGAGCACAACCTATCAATCACTCAGCAGCAAAGCACCCTTAGTTGAGGGAACCATCTTGACTCACTCTTTCCCCAAATAAATGTGAACCATGCCACTGCTTCCTTTGCCAAAGCCTGATAAGAAAGCAATACCATTCTAAAACCTGAGATTTCACCATGTTCTAAACAGTAGAACCTGTAATGCAGCACTGACTCAAATTATAGCTCAAAAAGAATAGAGACTGCATGAACAATCTGTACATGCTGTTTTAACCCAATTGAAAACTTTGAGTTATAGTGAACTGAAACTGCAAATAAAAAAACAGAAGTGGAAAAAACACCTTATTCGGCATTGCCTCTGGTGGATAAATAGCATCATGTTACACATGTTGATTTGGAATCAGGAGTTACTAATTCTTATTTGAAAAGGATCTTTTTAAAGTTGGGATACTTTAATCATACTTTTAAATGTGAAAGAGAAGAGAAAGAGACAGACTATCATAGCAAGAGGGAGCTCATACAGGTCCCGACATACACAGTGACATGCACTTTTATTTATAAGATCCTTCTCCTCCCAGAGCAGAGATTTTCTGTCCCTTGTATCTTCAACATCTTCAATCTCTCCCTCTCCAATGCTACTTTAGTTAATCACTCAAATATGATCAAGTCCCTCCCTTTACTCTGCATCTCTCATTAGTATTCCCCCTTTCTTCCCCTTCACTACTTTTAAAAAAATTTTAGAGTATAGATTGACCTGCAATTGTACAAAATAATACACTTTGTGTGGTTTGCCACAATGGTAACATTTCACAAAACATGCATAGCACAGGTACACCACTGTGTTACAAAACCACCAGCACCACTACTAATTTATTCAATTTCCTCAGCTTTTCTACAAGTACCTCAAAAAGTTACTACAATTTCCTGATTTCTATATTCAATACATAACTGTGGTGTTTATCGTTCTTGGTCTTTCTGAAACAGACGGCATTACTGACTACTTGGCTGTCTCCTAAAAATCTCTTCTCCCTTGGTTTTTAGCTAGACCATTCCCTTGTGGTCTCTTAATACTGATCATCTTTAGTCTACGTTAGTGGACTCTTCTCAAAGCAGCCCTAACTGTTGATACCCCCCCGCCCCCAGCATTCTGCTGTCAGTGTTTTCATTTCTAAAAGTCTACAACCCTTCCCAATGTAATTTCACCCACCCATAATTTTCCACTGCTCCCTGAAACTGCAGGCTCCAGCTAAGAGAATTTTTTTAAATGACAAATCCTTAATTTAAAAAAATTTAAGATTTTTTTTTCATACAAGAACTGAGATGTTGGCCAGAGGTGTGAGGAATGAGACGATTCACCAAAGACATAGTGGGGAGCAGAACCAGTGGATCAATTGAATGACACTACTGAGAGGAGCAGCAGGCAGGACAGGAGAGGTCTGCTGTGCCATGTGGGTCAGCTCCCTGGCTGGGGATCAAACCTATGCCACAGTGGCTGGTGATAGCTTGATACTACTGAGACTTTAACCACTGCACCACCAGGGCGGGCCCCAAATCCATAATTCCAAATGACTGTTTCAAATTCTACATTTAATGTATTGAAAACTGAACACACACTTTCTGCTTTCTGCACTGTGACTGACCTAATTCCAACCACTTCTCCTTCCTGCAGCCCTTACCTCAATGAATGGAGATACATCCTTTTAGTCATCCCAAGTTCACACTTATATCAAGTATTTTTCTTCCACTTTCAGAGCACTTAGTCCTGTCATCTCTATCCCTAAAATATTTCTTGAGTTTATTCCTCCCTCTTATTTCCCAATTTCATCTCTTGAGTTTAAGCTCTTAGCTCTCACTTGCAATATCACAATAGCATCTTCCTACTCCTGGGTTTTCCAGGTCACTCTTCAAACTTCTGCTAAGTGACCTTACCTGGATACAAACCTAATATGTCATTCCTGTATTAAGAACTTTCAGCGGCTCCCACTGTCTGTATGATAAAGCATAACTTCTCAGTGCCATACATAAGGGGCCTTCAAAACTTGTCCCTTCTATAGCTCTCCACCATCTCTCACCTTTTATCCATTTGCATACTATGTTCTCACACTTCCAAACTACTGGTAGTGCTCCAATGTTCTGTCTCACAAACCTGAGATTTGGGTCTGCAAATGAGGGACCTGAAACACTCTATGAAGGAACCAAAATGGTAACTAGGACTTACTAGAGGTTCAAAGAGTTGAAATCACAAAATGATTTGATATTTGATATTCAGAAGAAAAGAAATTTTAAATGCTTGAAAATATTCTAAATCTAAAGAATAAATATTTCAAATATATAACATACAAATAACAAAGTATATCTTGTCTGGAGATGGTAAATACCTGGTTCCTTCAACTCTAAAGAATGAAATCAAATACCCTTCTAAACAGGTCAGAAAAAGAAGTAAAGCAGTTGATAAATCTTCCTAGATTCTCGAATATAATGTAAAAATAAAATCTAAATTAATGGATTTTTCAGAGATACTGTGATTTTCTTTTACTCTCCAAAGAAACTAAATGGTAGCAGGGAAAAAGGAAATAAAATTTACTAGATACTACACATTACACATTTGATAACGCTCACAGACATACAGGACACTTAATGATTTAGTTTTAGTCTTTCATTATTCTTGCTATGCCTTTAAGCACTAATATAAACACATGAATCCGCACCCCCAGGAAGTGTATTTTTCTGCTTATCCACAGGGTAGCAGTGTGTTTCAAATTAAGGTCCCCACTGTGGGAACATAAATGACTATATCCAAAATGTCCGCAGAAAGCAGCTGCTTCTCTTTAGTGCACATACAAATGTAAATAATGAGGGTAACAGCCTGCCACAGAAGTTCAGAGTAAGGTGTTAGGCTAACAAACAAAATATTTGTAGGGAGAAGTAATGAGAAAACAAGTAGCGAGAGTCATGGATGGCATTTTTTAGTAAAAACTAAGAAAGTAGACTAAGTTCCTGGTAATATGTTACCATTATTTTACTGCTCAGCATTTATAAATGAACTGATTTGTCTTTAACTAATTAAATCCTAGAAACATAAACTTATGGGTTGTAAATTTTGAAATGGCAATTCCATAAATTACATTTTACCTAAGTTCTATTTCAACAAAAAGTAGCATAAGCTTTTTTTTTTTTTTTTGATGACCCTGAATAGATTTCTGATTTCAGAAAGACTAAGGATAGTACCAGGACTCTGAATTTTCATCTAATGGGACTTAAAGCAAAAATACTACCATGCTATAAAAACTGTAGTGACTGCTTTAAAAGTTGGTTGTTACAGCATGACACTTACTGTTGAATAAGCCCTTACTTTTAGGGACAGAGAAAAAACATTTTCGAATTCACAGTGTTTAAAAGTACAGGACTGGCCATGGGGATTACAAACGAGGTGAAAAAATGCACAAAATGAAGAATGACGTAAAAATTTTTTAAAATGTGCAGGATTAGATACAGTCAGCATGACCTCCCCATAAGAAAATAAATTATTTAACTTCTAATTAGCCTCAGTTTCCTCAGTAAATAGCAAGAGCACCAATCTCGAGGAATGTTTTCAAGATGAAGGAATTTATGTAAAGCACTTAGAATAATAGTTGATAGTTTTTGAGACTTCTGGTTCCATAGTTGATGATTTCACTAACAGTCAGTACCACCTATGACTCATATTATAGTCTGAAATTCACAGAAAGAACATTAAGAGCAGCTAAGAATAATGAGTCAACAGGCATCGTTGTATTGCTGCTCTCATTATTTGCACTATACCCCTCTATATTTCTGTGAAGATTTTAGCACAATGGTCAAAGTCATAGGTTCGGAAGTCAGACAAGTTTGGGTTTCCCAGTTCAGGTTCTTCCTCTCGATAGCTGGATGGCCTTGGGCAAGTTACTTCTCTGGCAAAGCAGGAAGTATTTTATATCAAATATATTTCTTAACGGTTCTAAAGACTTACATTTTGTTATTAAGTAATATAGACATAATTAAGTATTGTATATATCCTGGGGTATACAGAAAATCAATTTAAAGCAGAAATAAATTTATTTTCTTTCCTTCAAATATGTGATACAATTTAAAAAATCAAATAAATGAATTACAATGACTAACCATATCAACACCAAAACAGCTAAAGAGATAATTATTTCAAACTATATGCTGTCTGCTCTACTAGCAAGACAGTTTAAATTTAAACTCTAGGATTTCAAAGCTTTAAGGAAGTTAAATCCACTAATTGAAATTTACTTTGAGAATATATCTGAACAGATGAAAAATTAAATTTTGATTTTTTTTCATTAAACACAGTGATGGTAAATGCTCACAATTATATTGTAAATAGAAATTTGAGTCTATCAATAATTCTAAATAAAGGTCTGGCGGGGGGGTATCATGCTTTTAAGAACTTAAGGACTACATATAATTGCTACCATAAAATACCTGTTTAGAAAATATAAAAACAATTTTAATAAGACATTTCCTCTATTACCTTTTTACAAAGGTGGTAAATAAACCCTTTTTTTCTTACAGAGAAAATATAATATCTTGCCCTTATTAGCACAAGTTCTGAATTAATAGAATGTCGTTCTATTAATTTTATAAGCAAATCTTTATATGTCATGGAATAGAAAAAATCTGAAGCCTAATTATCATCAATGAATTTTAATAAAGATAAAAGGCAACTTTTCTCATTGACATCAGATATCCCAATTAATATACAAGACAGAAATGGTGTCATTTTAGTCTTTCACAAAGCCCCAAATTGACAACCATATGACAAAGCACCTCCATTTGTATCATTCTGTAAAATACACTCTGCTGAAATTAGGATTAGTTTTTATTGGATTCTGAGGCAACAAATATTCAATATCATTGTACAAACAAGACTTGTATTGAAGAATCTATTCAAGTACATGATCAAGATCTATGTTCTAAGTGTGGTGGATGAGACAATTTTTAGTTAACAACAAAAATTTAGGGATGAAGGGTTGGATTTATTGGAGAAGACATGTAAGTTATAGGGCTCCTTATAAGAGCTGGAAGACAGGGAACATAAAGGACAAATGCTGATGGCCTGTGAAAGAAGCCAGCCTAATTGAAAGCAAAGGGTATGTGCAAGAGAAGTAGAAGGTTATGATTATGGTGCCTTAAAACAGAAGCAAAAGAACTTGGGCTTGATTCAGTAGGCAATCTGCAACTGCTGTAGAATCTTGATCTTGAGGTAGGGAATGATTCTATCAATGTAGTATTTATAAAATCAATCTGGCAGAATGGAATTGGAAACATAAAAGGAATTTAAGAGATCTTTTAGTTTAGAGGCAGTTATAGTAATTCTTTGTGATAAAGCCTCAGACTACATAGTAGCATGGAAGTAGATGTCTTCCATCCATTCTTTTCACAGATATGTACTGAGAGCCTGTTTTAGGAGCGCTGTGCCAAATATGGAGATTACAACAGTAACCAAGACTCATCATGATCTCCTCTCTCTTACAATAGAAAAACAAGAAAGAAACACAAGCATTACAAAGTGTGATAAGTATTATAAGGAAATAATTAGGTATGGAGATTAATGCAGGGGGTAGAAAGGGAGACAAGTTTGTTAAAGAAAGCTCCAAGAGACCTCTCTGAGGAGATAACTTTTAAACTGCGACCCAAGGATGTGAAGGAACAAAGGATAAGAGAGTGGTTTTGGGCACAAAGAACAGCATGTGTAAAAGCAAGAAAAAGTTTGGTTTGTTCAAGGAACTATTAGGACCAGTGTAGCTAGAGCACAGTGAGGAAGGGAAATCTGACTTTAATAAGACTGGAGGGTAACAAGGTAACATGTATGCCAGTTTGCCAAGGAACTGGTCCTGGCTTTAAGTGCAGCGGGAAACCACTAGAGAATTTTGACCAGGGAAGTCACATAAAATATATAGAAGAAAAACCAACTGTATTGGGCATAAATTAGATCTAGACCACAAAAATTATACTCAAAGCTCATTTTTTAAAAATAAACAATTTAGCTTTAAGATTGCAGACCTGTTGTACAATAATCCAACCTACTGAAATCACCATTGAAAGCAGTTTTAAATAACTTCAATTTGAAACTAAATGAACTGCACTGATGAAGTCGTTACTAGTACACACATTGCAAGCCAGGGGTGCTCTCTGTAAGAAGTAGCACTTTCCATCAACCTAAGAAACTACCCTTTTCTCCAAAAACAGAATACATTCAAAAGAAAGTACTTCTAAGATCGATGCATAAGCATCTGAAGAAGGAAGCCAATGAGAGATATTTGAAGGCCAGCTCACCCGGCCTATTTTCAGTACCCATTAACTTTGGACAAGTCGCCTAATTGCACCGTGCTGTTGATTCCTGCAAAATGAAGACAAACTGGTTGCTCACAGAGCTGTTGTATGCATTAAATGAGTAATTAAATGCACTAAAAAGTATATGGCAAAAAGCAATTGTTCAATGAGTAGCTGATGCTGATATCATGATGGTCACAGCATTTTATTTGCTTAGCTAAATTCGTACTTCTGTCATTCCTCTTTCAATATCACTTAACTGGTTTTGAATGGCCCAAATCATTTCCATTTTGCACAGGGGCTATCTAGATCAGAGATGGATTGTGATTATCTTTGGCTTTACAGACTAGAAAAACTCTATCACAACTACTCAGTCTACTGGAACCCAATCATAGACAATATGTAAGTGAATGAGTATGGTGTGTCTCACATTTTGGACTATGAAATTTGAATTCTGTATTATTTTCACATGTGACAAATATCATTTTTTTGTTTTATAAATTAGTTAAAATAGAAAAACCACACTTAGTTTACAGACTATATAAAAGTAGGTGGCAAGTGGTAGTTTGCCAATTTGACACTTTCAAAGAGCATATTCTCAGTCATAATTTCTCCACATTCAAAGTGAATGTAATCAACTTCCCAACTTTTTTTTCCCAAGGTTTCTTTTTTTAAAAAAATATTTTATTTATATGCATACAGAACGGGGGTACA
The DNA here is from genome assembly GCF_000260355.1 of Condylura cristata. NCBI lineage: Eukaryota > Metazoa > Chordata > Mammalia > Eulipotyphla > Talpidae > Condylura > Condylura cristata. The sequence goes on from NW_004567106.1 coordinate 27,117,595, forward strand.
GGCCAGAGATGAGGGGCTGCCAGAGAATTCACCAGAGACAGACTGGGGAGCAGAATAGGCAGATCGATGAAGTAGACTGCAGAAGGGAGCAGCAGATGGGTCAGGAGAGGTCTGCCAAACCATGTGGGTCACCTCCAGGGCTGGGGATCTAACCCACTGTGCCGCCAGGGAGGGGCCCTCAACTTCTAAATGTTCTAAGAGTAAAATTTATTTCATATGAAGAACAATATCTAGCTTACAGGTTTAACTTTTTTCTGATTTGCTCTCATGTAACATATCACCCAAAAAATCATAGCTAAAATGGTACAAAAGACTATTATACTGTTTTTTTTTTGTTTTGTTTTTGTTTTTGTTTTTTTGAATTCTGAGTTGTGCTTTGTTAAGGGTATGGCTACACAATTGAAGGCTAGGTCTTGCTATAACATAAAAATTTCTATTACAACTTTAAAAGTTTATTTACCAACACTCATTTTACAGGATAAGTAGAGCAATTGCCTGTTTCTCAATAACATAACAAAAGAAAATATTATTCATCTCATTAAATCCCTGCCAACAGACATGCTGCTAATAAAACAGGAAAATGGAAATTTAACCCCCCCCCCCAGTAATATACAATCAATACAAATGTGATCCAGAGTTTTTTTACAGAGTATAAAACAGTCATCTTATATAACATTAGCTCTGAACAAACCTGGGTATTTCTAAAACCCAATGGAAATAATGTTTTGTATTGGGGGAAGAGGGACTCCCTAATAAAAAGATAAAGTCCTGAAAAAATAAAGGCACATTTATTCTCTTTGCATATAATTCTAATTCATATCAGTAAAAATTCCATATATATGTCAAAAGAAGATGGAACTGCTAATACCAACCTGGAAGCTATATTGCTCCTTGCAGAGACATACACATTTACCTGCAACTAAAAGTCAATGATTCAATTTCGCAAAAAAAATCCTTCGTTCAAAAAAGACTTAGTAATGGCATCCTTTTAAAAGGAAGTTGTAGCTTATGCCTAGGCTGCCATATTTCTTCTTCAAATACTTAATCATCAACTATTCCTCAACAAAACACAGCCTTTAAATCAATGACTCAACTTTTGACACCTCTCTGCCTATGCTTCAACAAGTCCATTTGACCTCCTAAGGATTTCTATCACTTCTGTCTTGGTCACCACCTCTCCAGTTCTCAATAGCTTCTAGACCACACTATTGTTATTTCTTCCCCAGACTTCTGAAACAGGCTGAGAAGTATCTACTCTGAGTACTCTCCTCCACACCATTTCCATACTACAGTCACTCTTCAAATCTCAGCCTGTTTCTCTTTCAGGGAAGTCTTCCTAACTTTCCTAAGTCAGATTCCTCTGTCAGTGTCTTCTCCTTTGTGGCATGTGCTTATTTTTATAGTTTCTTCCCTGGAAGAGTCAGGGATTGAACATTTGAACATTTAAGGGGAGTGGGGGAAAGGGGAGAAGAGAGAGAGAGAGGCAGTGAATGTGGATAGCTGCACAGTGCTGAGACTTAACCCCTTGTACCACCAGGGAGACCCTGCTTGAGGTTTTGTTTTGTTTTGTTTTTAAGGTTAAGAAAATCTTATCTCCCCTTCTAGAAATTATTCTTTTTTTGAGAATATCTTATATGGAATTAACTCAATACTTTGATCTCGTTTCCCCAAAACTACTAAATTTACGAATACTTAACTATATATATCTACATGGGGCAGGAAAAGAATAAATCCAAGGCCTTCAAGATATCAACTCATTTTTAGCTTTCATATGCTCACAGTTCAACTATCTCATATTAGTTCACATGTAATAATGAAGCCGAATTCTTTGGTATGAACTCAGAATTTAGCTCCAATTCACAATTACAAGTGATTTTAGCCACCTCTTTTCAAACTTCCACCAATTCAGAAATTTACATTGGTCAAGAAATAATAATTTGTATAGATAGATAAGAAGGGAATGACTGTGTCTTCAAGAAACAAAAAATAAAGTGGGACTGAGTTTATAAAACATCTAATAAAACATGTTTCATTATAATACATGAAAGCTGACCATGACTACTTTGTTACAAAGTTAGAGTAACAGAAGAGCCACTAGATAATTAAAAGCCAAGTCCTGCTTTACTTTAACAGCTGTGTCACACTGCTCTTGAATGAGCCACAGAACCTTACACTACTCAGTGTTTCCAGTAGTTGCAATGGAATAAACGGGGAAAAAAAGATGTTATAGGGAAAATTAGAAA
>NW_004567106.1:27125035-27228421 GCF_000260355.1 Condylura cristata
TGCAAAATGGCATGGCAATTCTGGGAAGCAGTTTGAAAGTTTCTTTAAAAGCTAACACTTACATGACCCATAAATGCCACTCCTAAGAGAAATGAAAACATAGATGTGTCATAAACATTTATAGTTAAGTTTATACAAAACTGAGAAGAAGGATAAGTTGTGTTCATTCATAAAAATGAAATACTACCTGACAATAAAAAGGAGTGAACTACACACATAGGCAATAATGTGGATAAATCATAAAAGCATTGTGCTGGGCCCTCCCTGGTGGCACAAGGGCTTAAAGCGCAACACTATGAAGCTATCCACAGCCACTGCAACACAGGCTTGATCCCTGGCCAGAGAGGGGACCCACATGGTGCAGCAGACCTCTCCTATGCTGCCCACTGAACCCCTTGACAGTGTACTTCTTCAACCTGCCTGTTCTGCTCCTCCCTCTGTCTCTATTGAATCTTCTCACCACCCCCCAAACCTCTGGCCTGTACCCCAGCTCTAGTATACATAAATAAATAAATCTTTAAAAAAAAAAAAAGCATTATGCTAAGGGTAAGAAGCCAAATTTCCCTGGCTACATACTATATCATTCCATTTATATGGCTTTCTGGAAAAGTCAAAACTATAGGGGCTGAAATGAGTTCAATGGAGTCAAGGCGTTGACTGCAAAGGGATATGAGGGAACTCTGTAGAGTGGAAATGTTCTGTATTTCATCTTAGTTGTGATTGTGATAGTGGTTACCCAGCTGCATACATCTGTGCAAACTCATCAAACAATACATGTCAAAGTTATCTAACAATATAATGAGGGAACCCTCCCTAAATATTTTACATAAAAACATTGCCCTAAAACCAAAGTCAGATAAAGGCAGCACAAGAAAATTATGGAGCAATCTTCCTAATGAACATTAACACAAAATCTACACTTAAAGGACAAATTTATTATATGTAAATTACATATCAATAAGCATGATTTAAAAATAAAAAAATAAAAGTTGGGAAAGATCTCTAGAGCAAACTTAGTTGACTCATTAGAAGTGATAACATTTATTTTTGAACCCGTAAGCTGTATAAGCCAAATGCATTAATAATTTAGTCAAATGAACTAAAACACTTTTTATCTGAAAATAAGATGCTAATCTACATTTTAAGACTCACCAAGTTTAACTTTGATATAAAAGGAAAATTGTGAAACATCACAATACCTTAAAAGAAAGATAACTTTTCTTAACATTTTATCATTCTTAGAGTTGAAAAAATTATCTGATATAAATTATCTAATCTGAGGATAAGAGCGGGTGAGCTGCCCCAAGATCTACAGAAATAAGGCACTTTAGTTCAATTAAATGATTTCCCTGCAGGCAATGTCTTTTCAATCTGAGCTAATGACATCATTTAAGGAGGATGGTCCATTTAACTAAAAGGATCTTTTACAAGGCAGACAGACAGAAGGCAATCTAAGAATATTTGCAAGGACTTTCCATATTTCAAAATCATAATGGTGAAATGCCTACATAAAATCCTTAAAGTTAAGATATTAATCAATACATTGCAGAAATAATTTCATGAAAAAATGTAATAAAACTCTCTAGAAGTTTCCCCCATTATTTTTCCCTATTAAGAAACCAATTCTTTCCTAATGGTAATTAGGCTACTCCAGACTAGCAGTGACATAGAGTTTGCTAGAAATTAGGGCCTTATTTCTAAAATGCTAAACTTTACCTACCTGATGTTTGTAGGATAACCCTCCCCAGGTTGTATAGGCTTACTTTTACTTGACTTTAAATTTCTACATGTGAAACAGGCAAAAGCACAATTGTCAACTATCCTTAACTAAACAAGGTTGACCAGAAACTAAGCTGTTAATTCTCCAAGATGAGAGCAAGTTTTAGAATCCTCCAGAGGGCTCTTTCCTTAACCTTGTATCCTAGAATCAGAAAGTAAAAGTCTTAATGAACTATCTGCACATAAAAATTCCTCACAGCTCAGTATCCAGACAAGAGAAGCCACCTCACCACCTGAGCCTGGCAAGAAGATGAGCTCTTAAATCTTATACTAGATGAAATCACACCAAATTTTCTAGAAAAGATCTCTTTTCTCTAATTCTGAGTTACAAAATTACTTTTAGCAGTATGAACAGTGACTACTATTATGTGTGACCTCCTAAGGAAGTTAGATCACAACAGGCAAGAGGTACAAAGTCTAAATCCTAAATGAGAGGCATATACTCTAAAGTATAGAAGCATTCCTGCCACTAATCGGCTGTGTGACTTGGGATGTATCAATTACACATCAGTATGTCAGTTTCCTCATCTGTAAAATAATCTGTAAGACCACTTTCAGTTCTCACAGTTGATGATTCACTAACACATCAGGGAAAAAAGTTCATTTTTAAACGCAGGTTAATGAAATAAAAAGCTACAATTAAATGTGTTAAGTTTTACACTTGCTAGTAGTGACAGACTTTTTAAAGCAACAAGATCTAGGCTTTAAAAAATGTTTACCTGTCTGTCAGGAAATGTGCCTTCTCTTGGAAACTAGAGCTTAAAACAAACCAAGACCAGAGGACGAGACTGATGAAGTATCTACAAGAGTTTGATATTTCATCTGAAGCTGTTTCATCTAATCCTTCATTTTGGAAATGGTCATAATAAATTAAAAGGAAAGAAAAGAACTCAGATGACTTTATAGTCATCTGATTCTATAATCAATTGCATTACCATTACCAGCAGAAGCCAAATCTTTAAAAATTGATCCTTTCTTTTTTAATGGTATACTTCATGTCCTTTTTTTAATGCAAGGATTAGAAATATCTAGATTTTTATTTGTTGAAATTACAAAACATATATATACATACATAATAAGTAGGTAAAGTAATAGACAAAACAAAGCTGGCCATAAATAGATAAATGTTTGAGTTCAAATTAAGGATACTTTGCCACATAAACAGAAAAAGCCCTACAGTATATAAGATAAGAGTCATGCAATCAGATTATATTATACAATCACATTCCCCCAAATCTTTGAAAATTGAGCCAAGTTCCTTATCATGGGTGCTAACTATACCACAGTTACATACATAGTCAAAAAGAAAGATTCAGATATTGGTCCTTCCTAGTAAATAATTTATTCCTTTTGATGAATATGCTAATAGTAAGTCATACCACTTTTCCCACCAGAAGCACTAAGCTTTTTAATAAAATTAAATTATCAAAGTATTAAATATTTTAACCTTATCTCACATTAGAGAATGGATAAACTCATAAGGAGTTTTAAACTTTCCTTCTTATTAGTTAGTACCTCATTTTAATAACTTTCGAAGTAGTATGAATTTAACTCAATCAACACATATCAGCAAAGTACAATTCTTAGTACTATAAAGTGGAATAACAAAAATTTAGTCACCTCAAAGCCATTTTGTAAAGAGATAAACAATAAACAACGGTGTACACTTTAGCCTCCCATTACCTGTTCAGATTTACTGGGCAACAAAGTCACGATCAAACTTAGCCTTATAAATAGATAAAATGAGCAATCAGCTATAGCATACCAATGGAGAAACCAAGGAAGCTCCTTAACTCTTAAAAAAACAAAATCTTTTCCACTAACCACTGGCATGATCTTGATATAGCATTGGTGGTTAGCTAAGGTTAAAAAGGAATGCTTCTTTGTTAAGTGCAAATAGCAACTCATCGATAATATCCTTTACACTTTGTGCTAGCCATAATAAATATCCCTTACTTTGTGCTAGGCATAGCACAAAATAGCTAGGCAAGTAACTACACTAGTTTAAAATATGGTAGGAGAATGGTAGAAAGATATGGAAGAACAGAAAATAAGACATGTTCATCTATGTCAGATTAGATTTCCTTTGTTGTCTTTTAGAAGTCTAACATTCTACAACCTATTTTTCTTAAATCTATAATCCAAATAATAAGCACAGAAGAAAGATTTAAAAATTACATTTTTCAGAATCCTTAACATATAATGCACATTTAATAAGGAAAAGGACATACCAGTTTTAAAAATGAACAAATACATGAAAATAAACTCACAAAAAATACAAATAAGAAAAAATTCATCATCATTACTAACAAAGGAATGTAACATTTTATGTCAATTATACCTTAGTAAAATGGGAATAAAAGAAATATGTATTAAAACAATGGAATACCATTTTTGTCAAATACTTGAGAAATTAACAACCAGTATATAGAAAAACAAGTATCAAGGGAAGGTGTTTCCAGCATACATTATGGAAAAATAAGATTACAAGACAATATATAGAATATGAAGTCATACATGCACAGAAAATGTCTATAGACAAATAAAGACACATACCACAATTTTAGTAGGTATTGCTTCTATTACAATGGTAATTTTCTTCTTTATGGTTAAGAAGAAATCATGATTTTTTTCTTTAAAGATTTATCTATTTATGCATACAGAGCTGGGGTACAGACCAGAGGTGCAGGAGTGGTGAGAGGATTCACCAGAGACAGAGTGGGGAGCAGAACAGGCTGACTAATGAAGTACACTGCTGAGGGGAGCAACGGATGGGTCAGGAGAGGTCTGCTGCCATGTGGATCACCTCGGGGTGAGGATCAAACTCATACTGAAGTGGCTTTAGCTTCTCAGTGCTGTGCTTTAACTCGCTGTGCCACCAGGGAGTGCCCGAAATCATAATGGTTTTAAAATGTCACAAATTTTCTTGATAATTCTTCCTTTAAGTGGTAGTACCTAATCCCTCTCTCCTTGCATGGGAATCACTTTCAATGATTTGCACCTCATGAATAGAATATAGCTGAAATAGTACTATGGGACTTCTGATTTTAGGCCATAAAAAGGACACACTTCTGCTTGGCACTTTTTGGAACACTGGCTCCAGAGGAAGCAGGTCACCATATTGAGGATCACTGAGCAGTTAGAGGAAAGTCCACATGCGGAGGGACTGAGGCTTCCAGACAACACATTGCACAACTAATAGAAATGTGACTGGGTCACTTTAAAAGTGCATTTTCCAGGTTCTCCCTGGTGGTGCAACAGGTTAAAGCACCACATTATGAAGCTCTCCGAAGCCACTACAGCATGAGTTCAATCCCGGGCCAGAGAGCTGACCCACATGGTGTGGTAGATCTCTCCTGACCTTCTCATGAGAGTAGCTCACTACCTGCAGCAGTGTACTTTGTCCATCTGCCTGTTCTGCTCCCCACTCTGTTTCTGGTGAATACGCTCACCCACCACACCTCTGACCTGTACCCCAGTTCTGTAAGCATAAATAAATAAATCTTTAAAAAAAAAAAAAGTGCATTTTCCATCTCCAGTCAAACTTACAGGCACTGCAGCCCAGGCCTACAATTTGCCTGTGATCTCTTAAGAGAGCTCATTTTAAAGCTACACTGTCCAGCTATTTATAACCTCCTAATGCATGTTTAAGATGATAATAATAAAATGTTACTTAAAAATATATATAGGTTTGGGGGTAATTTGCAATGTGGCAATAAATAACACATATACACAGGACTCTGAATAAAAGTACAGACTGCATTAAGCACAAAACTAAAAGGTAGAAAACCTAAAGTGTTATCCAAATGTCCACCAAGTAAATGGATAAGCAAAGTGACAATTATAAAAATCTTTGAAACATTTCCAATTTTAAACAGATAGGTTATAGGTTTTTGAACAAATACTCAAAAGACATACTGTTGCTGCAAAACATAAGACAAATTAGAACAGGGGCAAGAAGCATCAGGAAGGTTGTTTAGAAATTGTAGAAATAGTTCAAGTACAAGATAATTCAAGTGTAAGCCAAGACTACAGGAAACAAAGAGAAAGTATAGAAATAATGTATCATTCATTCTAGAAATAGAAATGACACTGCTGACAAAGACCAGATAGTCCCATCATTTAGGTTTTCTAAATATGTTTGATAAAAAACAAAACTAACCATGTTATTCTGCCTTTTGATCTACAAAAGCAGTCTAATGGAGAAGATGCTTTAAAAGTCCCTAGAATTAGTTTCTCATCAGTTCTGGAACAGGTAATTCCCAAACTGGGATGCATATGATCATCACCAAGAGAGTTCTGAAAGTTCTGTCACTGAGGTGACACTCATCCCCATATCAAAGTATCAGGGAGTGCTGTCAATATGTAGAAACATTTGGAAATCAGTGAATTGCACTGTAAGCAGAGCTCCTTTAGAAATTTACTCCAATATTTTGTATGTTAAATGATGATGTCATAATATCAGAATAAATAGGATGGTGCCTATGGAGAAGGTAAGAAGTATTAAGAATATTGTAAAGTTGGTAAAATCAATCCATGGTGAAGGGAAAAATAAGCAATAGGCTCAGTTTGGGGATGCTGAAAATGGGCTAGGTAAGAGACCATGGAAATTCTCTGGGGCAACAGAACAATTATATATTTTGGTAGAGGTGTAGGTTGTGTGGGTTTATGCATTTCTTCAAAACTAACTGAATTACACACAGGATTTATGCATTAAATTTTATATAATGAGGCATAATTCTTGTAGTCACAATTCTGCGAAATCCCTCCCCTTGAGTCTGGGCTGACTTTACCACTTATAACCAATATTATCTGATGGAAGTGAGGCTGTGTGACTTCTAAGACTGGGTCATAAGTCTTACAACTTTGTTCTGGGTCTGTTAGAGTGGCAGGGGATGACTGCCATTGCAAAGATTGTTACTTATAGTTCCCCAGAGGAGGAGGTATGACACACGACACAGGACTATATAGAAAAGCGCAGAGAGAATGAGGGAAAAGATGAATATGTAAAAATATGCTTAAATACTTATATACATTATACATTTATAATATATATACATATTTCACAGCCCTGTCTACTGCAAGAGCCCAGAGCCTCCAGAATGTGAGCTATATGGGATGAGGGAGTTTGCTATGTTCGCTAGAGTACCTTCAGGGACTAAAAGTGAGCCTGGCATATATTAGACTCAGAAGTCTATGAGAAAGGTCTGATTTTTATATTTGAGAAGAGAGTGTAAAACTCTAGAAATGGGATGTAAAGATGAGTGGATTAGGTGATCAACACAGGAAAAGGAGGGAGCAAAGTAAAATGATCAGCAAATTAATTTTGACATTTATTCATTCAATAAAGAATTAGTGAACACCTGCTATGCTCAATAATTCCAATGAGAAGTGCTGGAGATACAAAAAGGAGGACATTACTGTTGATATTAAAACAATTCAAATTATTTTTGATAATATTATTAACCTAAGCCCATACTTCATTATTATTTTTTTTAAAGATTTATTTATTTGTACATAAGGAACTGGGGTACAGGCCAGAGGCTCAGGGGAAGCGAGAGGCTTCACCAGAGATAGAGTGGGGAACAGATCAGGCAGATCGATGAAGTACTCTGCTGAGGGGAGCAGCGGACGGGTCAGGAGAGGTCTGCCACGCCATGTGGTCACCCCCGGGGCAGGCGGGAATTGAACTCATGGGGAAGTTGCTTTAGCTTCTCAGTGCAGTGCTTTAACCTGCTGCGCCACCAGGGAGGGTCCATTATTATTATTTTTTTAACCTAACCTAACCCATCCAAGACATCACATTACACTTGGTCATTATGTCTTCTTAGGCTCTTCTTAGCTGCAACAGTTTCTCAGACTTTTTTGTTTTTGAGGACTCTGACAATTTTGAGAAATACAAGTCAGTTAATTTATACAATGCCCCTCAATTGGGTCTTACCTGCTATTTTTCCCCTGACTAGACCAGGAGCATAGTCCACAGATTGAGAGTGCCACCACAGTAAGGTACAAACTATTAATGTGACTTACCATTGATGAACTGTCTCAGGTAGTGTTTGTCAGACTTCTATACTGCAAAGTTGTCTTTTCTCCTGTTTCATTTTTTAATTTAAAACATTTTAATTTAATTTACATTTCAGAGGGGTTGCACTGATAGTACAAGGGTTCCTACATACCTTTACTCAGATTTACAAAGTATTTATCTTTCCTTCCTTATACATTTATTTTCCTTTGATCCTGAACTATTTGAAAGCAATTTGGAGACAATGTGCCCCATTAGTGCTAAGTAGTTAAATATGTATTTCCTAAGAATAAGAGCATTCTCATATATAACCAATGGACGTTTATAAGTCTCAGGAAATTTCACACTGATGATTACTGTGTTATCTAGCCTGCACTGCAGTCCTTAATCAAATTTTATTATTGATCTTAATAATGTCCTTTACAACTATTTTAAACTCCAGTCCAAGATCAAGTCTAGGATCACAGATTGTGTTTACTTATCTTGTTTCTTTGATCTCTTTTACTCTGAAACAGTTCCTCAGCTTTTGTCTTTCTTGACCTTGGCAGAACACAGGCCAAATATTTTATTGAATGTCCCTTAGTTTGGGTTTGTCTAATGTTCCCTTCTGATAAGATTTGGGTTGTATATTTTTGGCAGGACTTGCACAGAAGTGACGTTGTATTCTTTTAGTATATCACATCAGAAGGCAGGGAGAATCTGTTCTAACTTTGGACACTTGGCTAAGCTGACATCTTCCAGGTTTCTCCTCTCTAAACTATTTTTTTCACATAATAGTTTCAGTACCCATTAATGCTTTTCAAATTATGTGTTTATTAGTTGGCATTCAACTTAGAAAAAAATGGAATGCCAACTCTATATCAGTACAGACTTAAAAGAATCTCACTTTGCCCAATATGGTTCTAACCTACTACTATCCTTTTTTTTCTTTTTTTAACATTTTGATGCTTAAATTATCCTAGATCAGGCCAATAGGAAGCTGTGCCCTTATCATATGTTGCCATTATGCAAGATAATCCAAGCTCATTTGTACCCAAGTCCTGGCACCAGCCTTTTTGTAGTGGAGTATGATATTAGAAACCAAAATCTAGGTGCTACTGGTATATCACTGCTTCCATGCTAGACCCACCAAAGAGCTTTTTTTTTTTAATGTACATATATAAATTTATTTGCCTTTTCACATAATGTACATATATAAATTTATTTGCCTTTTCACTTAAAGTGATATTGAACAGAGAAACTGCTAATTGGCTTCAAGTTAAACAAAGTCTCAGCACTTCTATTACAGATTATATTATATCACCATTAATTTTTGTTCTACAGCTTTTAAAGTATATGACCACAAGTAGGAAACTTGTCTTACTTCATGTTTCCCTAACTGGGTAATTCTTATAAGTATCCTTATCTGTTCTGGAATCACTTTCCCTATAATATTCACATATTTTATGTTTCCTCACATTTTCTTAATTTATCCCAAAACTTTGAGGTTTAAAAACTTTATTGTAAAGCAATAAAGTGTGTATAATAAAAACATTTTTACATTCCCACTATAAGTACTCTACCGATCTCAAAACACTACTCACTGTAAAATAAAATTCATTCATTAGAAGGGAAAGATTGGACATCAGAAAAAGAATTTAACAGAAGAACATTCTAAAGTATCCAACTTTTCTTGAAAAAGTCATTAGAATGCCATTTTGGAAAAATAAACCAGCTCACAATGATATAATTACTGTCTTACCCATTTTTTTATATTTATACTTACCATTTCCCCCCAGTGTTTTGAATATTATGAGGTTGCCATCACAAGGCATTTTGCACTTTCGCTGTACAAGCTAATTTCACTATTATTCCTCATAAATTATATAAGCAAATTTCCCTGAAGAAAATAAAAGTCATCTCATCTACTTCCAAAATACATTCTATTAGTTTGGTGGATAGTCCATTGTAGAGATTACCACTTCTTTCTTCTTTAAAGAAAATAATAATTATATGATTGTAGTCTTAGAACGAAATCTAGTATTTATGTCAACCAATGTGTTTTCCTAACTATCTTACAAAAGGATAGTCTCACACATAAAAGGCCAGGTAAATGGTGCTTTGTTAGTACTGACAGCCATCAATGAAACACTGAGGTGATTTCAGAAACCAAGGTTTAACTATGCTATGTCCTAAATGTCAGCTGTAAGATGAGGAGTAGCACACTAAATGACTTTCTAAGTCCCAACCAGGCCTAAGGAGGCTATAATTTCCATGATTAGAAGTCAAGAAACATGAATTTAACTTCTTTAAACCTTCAGGTCCTTAGATGCACCACTAATTTAGGAATACAATAATCCCCTGCTGTATGGACTCTTAGATTCACAAAGATAAATTTACACAGATTATCTCATTCGGGTCTCAAAGGCTCCTAGGTGACAGATATTATTATCATCCTTATATTAATCTAACTAAAAAATGAACTTTAAAGAAGCCAAGTAGTTTGGCTAGGTCACAAAGCTATCATCAGAGAATTCATCTCAAGTTTGTTGGCATCCAAAACATGTATTCTTAAAAACAAGCATGCAGGATAGGTATCAGTGTCTAATAGAGAAAAAAAATCACAGGCTTTGGAGAAGAAAAAGGTCTAAAATTTCAGCTCAAATCCACCATACTTGTGTGGTTTGTGGAAAATCACCTAATCTTTCTGGGAAATATCTTCTTCAATAATAAAACAATAATTCTACAGATATGCCACTGAAATTTATTCTGATAATTTTTTCACTAAGTATTTTTTTAACCTTAAAAAATTAAGCAAGGAAACTGACTGCTAAAATTTGTAAATAATAAAATACTATCTCCTCTCTCAATCCCACAACCACAGTCCTTTTCTATTCCTTTATGCTCCTTACCGAGGAGAACAACTGAAACTTCTATATGTCCCAATTCATCTTTTCGCCTCAAAGATAGGCCTATGTGTAAAAGCTGAAATTGAAAAGGACATCACTTTGACGATACATTGCACTCCTTGTTGTCACAGTGGGGCATAGAGGAAAGGACTAGTTAGTAAAATAAATCCCTCTACTTGCAGGTGACAACAGTTGTAAAGTCACACTAAGAAAACCGCCTTTTTACTATGTACCCCAAGATAGGAAATCATTAAGAGGGGGAAAAGACACTTAACAATAAATGCCACTTAATGGATATAGACTAAAAAAAATATGTAATTTTAATATAGATTAGTGTTTTTAAAATGCCATTTTTACAACTATTTGCAAGAGAGTTAAGTAATTTAAAGAACATTTTCCTTATTACATCAAACTCACATAATCTACATTATAAATAAAATGTTCGTAAAAGCTATAATCTTAATTTATATTACATCAAACGCACATCCTAACTTTGGCAATTTACTTGCAGGCATGTTAATTTTTAAACAATTTAAAACCATTCTTAAAAGTACTTTCCATTTCCTACTAGAACTCCAATTTGTTTTTAAAGGGAACTGTTTCAAAAATGTTAACTGCAATTGCAAAGGGACAGCTGCTTGATATGATGGGGCATATTACTGCCTCACGATATCAAATCGCTCAATCTCACTCCTTTTCCCTTTTTTTGGTTCTAGGTTGCCACTAAAATGACTATTTATTATTAAGTAAATACAGCGATGGTCACATTATGCATACCAATATGCCCTACGGTCCTTTTATTTGGAAATGAGGACACTTTCCTATACAGACTTTATGTTTATGTTAGTGTCTACACTTGGTTTTTAACTTTCTCTGAATCCCAACCATGTTTTAAGATTTGTTGACTGCAAAGTTCACACCAATGTATTATTTTATTGTTCACTTTAAATTACTGAAACCCTCATATCTGTTATGAACCTAAGGAGAAGACAGAAAAAACACCCCTTAAGTTGGGAGGAAAGAGTTGCATGTTCTAAATGTAACATCATAGGAAATATATAGTTATATTAACCTTAGTTGTGCAATTTCACATATCTGTTATGAACCCTCATATCTGTTATGAACCTAAGGAGAAGACAGAAAAACACCCCTTAAGTTGGGAGGAAAGAGTTGCATGTTCTAAATGTAACATCATAGGAAATATATAGTTATATTAACCTTAGTTGTGCAGTTTCACCTTACCATGAATTATGTTAACAATTTATACAAAATAACAGATTTAAATTCTGTATGTAAAAATTTACAGGCTCAAATAGTTTCTTGTATTATCACTTTAAGGTGATAGAAAGTATCTTTTTTTAATTATTAAAAATAAAGAGTAAAATTAATGTCATTTGTGGACATATCAATTTTTATACCATCTTTCTCAAAATCCTGCCCTAATCACATAGATATAGTGAGAAAAGCCATTAAACTATGTAAATAAAAAAACAACTATTTATCCAGTCCTGGCTGCCGGAATCATAAAACATTGGCTGCTCGTCCCAAATTTATCTTTTCTCACTTGTTTCTTAACTACTGAGTTATAAATACCTTTATCTTCTACCTTTGTTCTTTTGCAGATTCATTTCTGCGGAAAATATATTTCAAATGCAATATCTACATGATACTGCAATTCAAAGTTGGACTTCTAAGCTTATATAAAAACTAGTTCTTAAATTTGACAAAGCCATATAAAAGCACCATTAACATTATCTTTTCCCTCAACATTAGTTAAATTTTCTCTAGCATTAATTCTATTTGGAGGATGCAAATACCAAGAGTACAGATATATGTGCATTCACTAGGGTCACAATTGATTTCCTATCATTGAACCTGCTGGGCAAAAAAAGTAACAGTATGCAGTTGTATTCATGCTGTGCAAATCTCCTTGCTAGTATGCATATTAAAGTTCTCACTCATTGGGGTTTTCCATGCCTGTTTACATCATACATACATTTATTCTATACTTTAAAAAATTTTAAGCCAATAACAACAAAAATGGCTATAAGCTTGACTTGTATTAGGTCCTCTTTTGTCCGTCAATCAACAATAAAGTATTATTCTACCATCACAAAAGGAAAACCTTTGGAGGCAGTAGAGGACTATGGGTTGTGCAAATGTGCAGTTGCTAAGAAGCAAATATGCCTCTCTTCTAATCAAATAGCCCAGCTCAGCAATGCCGCTGGCTTGGGGCAAGAAGCAAATTCCACCAGCCACAAACTTAGAAACAGTCTTGAATTATTTGTTGCTGACCGCTGGCTGAACCCTTCCTGATGAGCACCATCACCATTAGCCACTACTCAGTGTATTCCATCAACCAATGGCAATAGCAGCATGCTACAGCTCAGGCTACAAGAAATTGATCAAACAGGGTAATGAGACTATTTCTTCATGGAGGTTATTTTAAATGAATATAAATATTTTCTTTCTACATAATTTGCCACAGAAAGGTCACTGAACTCTCTGTGATTCCAAAGAAAAATGCTCTACTGTCTCCTTTACATATTTGAGCCAAGATAAAGCCAACAAACAATTCAGGGCATTTTTTTGATATTAGGGGCACATTCTAATGAGCTGGCATTTGAGACAACAGATTAGCTGTGATATTTTAGCTTCACATTAAGCTACAGTTAAAAACTGATCAAATGATGCTACTCTATAAAGATAAACCTAATCATGATTTACCAATTAAAAACATTTATGAGTACATTTTTGTTTAAAGAAAGCACAATTAATCTCTAACATAGGTGATTGTAAGAATATGAATCATATGTATGCTTCCTTAGCTGCAGTTATTAAAATTTGATATAATTGTTGTAAATTATTTAGTGAAGACTTCATTTTTCTATAGCCCACCTCCCCCTGTAAGACAGTAGAATAAAATGCATGTTAACTATTCCAGTTAGCCCATGAATCATTTCACTGACATCTGATTTAGCTCTCCTTTCAGTGACATTTATTGCTCCTTTTCTTTATATACTTTAAACCAAAACAATTATAAACAACTAATTTAACATCACATCATAACTAAATTATAACACTTTAGCTGGCTACTTTATCTACCATAACATGAAAATGTTATGCAAAGTCCAGCATTCAGTGAGAAAGCTTCTACTATAAAAGAATCTCAGCTAAATCACAATTTATAATCTTCAAACACCCATATAATATAACAACAATAGGATTTAAAGTAAATATTGCTAATATGTCAGCATCCTGTCATCATTTATAATCAACAAATTATATTACATCTAATTAAAAGTTTAAACCCAGGAGAAACACTTCTACATCAATGAAAACCTCTAAAAACTTTCTAAAAGACATTTCATATTATATTAAAAATGAATGCAATCTAATGTACTTAGCAAAATAAACTGTTTCATACGCAAATTCCTTAAAAGTTTAAGCAACAATTTATTTTCTTTTATGATCTTTACTTTGAAAACAAACAAGGTCAAATAATTCTTTGCCTTTATAAAAAATGTCTATTTTACTATGTAATATGAAAAAACTGCTTAAGTGTGTAGAAACGAGCGCTCAGGCAATTTTTTTTAATTACTGAAAATCAGATGTAGTTTTCACAACTATTCTTTTAAATTTTTTATGGATTTTTAGGCATAGCAGTAAAACAACTTCATCTATAAAATAAAACACAAGATATTCACAAATGGCTAGATTTGTTATATTAGCAATAACCTAATATTGCTGGATGTTAGGTTATCTGTGACACTGATAGGGATTTCTCAATATTCATTCCTGGGAAATAATAAAGGATTATAATCATAAACATAACAGGATTTTAAATATACCTTCAAATAATTTTTTAAACTGAGATATAGGGCTTTGAATGAAACTGAAATCCTCCACAATTAACTGTAAATTAATCTATCTTGAAAGGAAAGGCCACAAAAGAACTAGAAATAAAATGCAATACAGAGAGAAGAATCTCAAGGCAGACATGTAGTATTTGTTTAGGTGTCTTCTATTCTTTTCACAATAAAATTCTGCCATGCTCACAGAAATGGCTAAAGATGATTCTCTAAATAAAAATCAGTAATTAGTTAAACGAAAATTAGGATCAAATAGCAAGAAACATCCTATCATCTGTCTAACAATATGACAAATTCACCAGCAACCACAAAGAACCAATATAACTTCTTGTGCCAAGGAGCCAGATGGTACTGCTGGAAAAAATTAAGTCTACAGATTGGCAGCTCGACCCTGTGATTATTGCCCAAGGGAGGACAAAGTGGAAGAAGAGCGGGAGGTTCAGTATGATGGGGATAAATCAATTACCACCAACTCACTACATCCTTCCTATCATACCCTAAAAAACAAATTCTAACTACCATACCAGTGAATTGTTCAGGGTTTAAACAGACCTAATAACAGTTGGAAATGATAAGCTAATATATAGTAAAAAGTACAAGATAATCTTGACTTTTCATCACAGGCCCCAGAAAAGTACAGTATACCCACCCAGATGCTTAAGAGCTACATACTAAAAACAGTATTTTAGATATAGCTTTGTCACAAAAATAAAGCTATATATTTTCCTCTATTTTTTCTTTGCTTTACAGTCAATGATAGCCATTGCTAAAATTCTTTATATCTTCCAAAAATGGAATTATGGATAATGGTTACATATGATGGTCTCATAACTAATAACTGTGTTAAATATCTTATTTAAAAAAATTTCATTTTGTTCACTGAAAAAAGCAATTCCCACTTTGTTGTATCTAAAGAATGTTATGAAACAGTCAAATCCTGGTAATAGGAAAAATATAAGTACATTGTTAACTTACACAATTATGAGATATTTAAAATATGTTTCAGTCATACTTTTAAAATGTGTGATGGTTCTATACTCAGCAGTGACTACAAGTCTTATGCTAAAGGAGATTTTTAAATTTTTTATCATTACCTATCCATGGCCTACCATCAGCCCGGGAGTACACAGAGCTGTTTTGTATTACTCTAGCTTTAGTAGGTCAGGTATTAAGATAAGAAAATTAAGAATATGAAGATATTAAAGATTAAAAATAAGACTTTTAAAAATTATGATGTTACAATTACAAATATGTGTTGATTCACTAAATTTATTAGATTTACATTGACAGATGGTCACTGGATTTACTTTCAAAAATCAATCCACGACAGATCAATTAGATTTCATTAATAAAAAAATATGATGAGATCAAAAAGTTTTCTAGCAAATTAGTTTGTAAGTATAAAGCAAGGACTGAATTTACAAGGCCTCTAGAATAGGATTAGCCACATCATTGGTACACTCTAATTTGATCAATGTTCACTGAAACCTTTCTAATACATTTTCTAGCATATTACAGAAGGAAAGGAAATAAATTGCTAACATGAGTTGCTCAATGCACTATCTGAATCCCTGATGTGGGCACTGACAGGCACAGTGATGGAAAAATTAATCTCAACGGATATGCTTTACCTAAACTAGACCTAACTCATTTTTCCTTATCTAACTAAAATTGTGTATGTATACTTCAAATAGCTTGCTTGAAACAGTTATAAAGTTTAAAATGGGCATCAGCATTTCAACTTCTTGGGACACATTCCCTCACCATAATTTTGAGATAAACAGCTGTCCAACTTTCATATTTCTGGACTAAATAACAGACCAGCAATGTTTTCAATAGCCCCAGAGGAATACAGCTAGTTCACAGAAGTGTCTGTGTTCATATATGTCAATAGATTCTCCTATCCACAAAGGTCCATAAAGATACAATCAAAATGTATTCTAATGTTAGATGAAAATCAGATGGTACAGAAAGAGTAGAGATTTAAAATAATGTCAATGGAGAAGAAATAGTTCATGACAACAGACAACTTATAAAAGCTCAATGAATAGTAAAACAGAGCAATATATATATATATATGCGTGTATATATGTAAGGGAACAATTTAAAGGAACTGCTAGTATATAAACAAATAATAGACATATAAAGAATAGTACTAACTTATGTTTCATATTTCTTGCCCTCCAAGGGACAATTTTATACATATTAGTATCAGAATTTCAGATAAAATTCAAGGCAATATTGAGAATTATTTTATTATGAAACAAAGTTACTTAAAGTTACATGATGTAAGTTTCCCTCAAAACAAGTATTTAAGAATCTGATTTTTAAAATGGAAATGACTATCACAAAAAATCATTTTTCTCTTTATATAACAGGATTCACTAGCAAGTTCTCCTAAAAATAATCTCCTAGTACATTTAAAATATAACATGACCTACAAAAGTCGATCTTCGTGTAACTCTACAGTGACCATATAACTTGGTGTTTCTTTTTGTCATCAGGTATACAAATACCTAACCAAAGAAATAAGCCATTTGTAATTTCAAAATTATATAAATTTTGCCTGTTTTGACATCTTTCTGACAAAATAATCCTGTAATGTTCTCAGGGTTATGCCCATTTCAATCAAGCTCATTACTAAGTAATCATATGTTACTGTATCTGAACTTTCTAATTGTCTGACAGAGACAGGAAGAGAAATACAATTCACTCAAATAAAAAAGAAACAGATCACTAAAGTTTAACATAGCTTGTTTCATGTCTGGACCACCATATTAACGTGCCTGCCATTTTTATGGTAAAAACTGGAATATAAAATTATAAAAACAATCATCTGATATTTTAGTTACTCACTGTATATATGATTAGGTAAAATTTCATCTAATATAACTTTATCTCCTGAAGTTCAAAAATGGAAAATACACACACACACACACACACACACACACACACCCCAAGTTAATCATCTAGTACCTTGGTCATCACATGATATTTTAATAGCCAAGAGTTAATACTGAGGAGGGCCTACTTGTCAGTCATTTATCTTTTGAGCAATTCAATGAGATTTTTATAAATTAAGAAACTAAAGCTTAGAGAGAGAATCATTTGCCAATGTCAAATCAGATGGAACTCAGGTATATGTGGTACCATAATCTGTGCACTTAACTACAACAATATAATTTGAACCTATATATGAAGCACAATATTTATGATCTTTGAAACCCTTCAAAATTTAGTATTCAGAGACCATAAGTAAATTAGTTCTGCCTTAAATATAGCTTAGTATTGTTTAAGTTATCTAAATTACAAGGAAAAAAAACATATCCCCATATGTTTTTTTCTATGAAATGAAAATAATGGCTTCTAAAATTCTGTAAATTAGGATCATAGATTGAGAAGACAAAGCAACAATTCTTTTGAGCTTACTTGTGAGGAAAGATGGGGCAGATATCTCTATTCTGAACTTCCTAATCTATCTCCCTCTATAATCTCTGGCAAATCTTATCTTTCTCATGACATTCAACATGTTTAGGCAAATAAATCAACGATTCTCTGTATCTCCTTTCCATATTTCAGACTCCCTCCTAAATATCTTTGACTGAATTTCTCATACCTCCTCTGGTTCAACAAACTTGATCTTTCTCACACACTTTCTTATTTTATTTTTTCCTTCAGAAAAAGAAACTATGTGTCAGGGCCCACCTCTGGTTTTATCATGAAGTCTATCAATGGTTCTTCCCCCAAGTTCCCCCTCTTTATCTGTCAAAGTAACTAATCAACCTCCATAAAGTCCCTTTCTCAGCCTGTGCTCCCCAAAAGTACACCAATCATTGTCTCTCTTCACTTCTAGCTCCCTCTCGAAAGAAACTAAATTCTTGTCTTATGATATATTCTTTATCTCTACTAGCTGAATCCAATCATTTAACATTAATCAGGTAATTAGTAATAAAAACTAAACTGAAAAAATATGTTCTTTGTCAAATCCAATATTTAGTCTTCAGTTCTAAGGTGGTAAGTTTACTCACTATGACTTTCCTTAGACATAATAATTGTAAGTCAAAGCAGTAAATGTAGGAGATATGTCATTTGTCCCTCAACTACCCATTTGTCTTCATATTATAATATAACTAAGATTTGGTCTTTCTCTGAAGTATCAACCCTACCTCCAATTCTACTGGCAAAAAGATACAACCCTTAGTAGCAAAAAACAAACAAACAAGCAAAAAAAAAAAACTATACTCCAAGTAGCAGTCAATGAATATATCCTAAATTTTTCTGCTCTTCAGTACCATTCTAAGAATTAATATGTTTTTAAAGATTTAGCTTATCTACTTATATATACAAGAACTGGGGTATAGGCCAGAGGTGCAGGGAGTGAGAGAATTCACCAGAGACAGAGTGGGCAGCAGAACAGGTGGACTGATGAAATAGTGACACTGCTAAAGGGAGCAGCAGGTGAAGCAGGGGAGGTCTGCTGAGCCATGTGGGTCACTTCCCTGGCAGAGGATCAAACTCATGCCACAGTGGCTATGGATATCTTGGTAGGGCTGAGACTTTAAACCCTATACTACCAGAATTAATATATTTGAACACAGTTGAAGAATGTATAACTTGGCTATAGTTTTCTAATTCAAGTGACCAAAACCTAAATCTCTCAGTCACCAAAAGAATATGTGAAAGAGAGGACTGGGGAGCAACAGAATAGTATGCAATGCAAATTGAAAAGAGATGATACATCAAAAAGGGGATGCCAAACGCAAGGCAAGCCCACTGTCAGACCATCTACATGATGTCAACTCCCTTATGTTGCTGTTGACCCCCATATAAAATGACTTGTCGCAAACTGTATTTTGACATTATGTGCTACACCTATTGTTGACAGATCATTTAAGAAAAGGCTCCAAGTCTTACTGAATAGGCTCTTGAGGGTTATCACATCACATGGTAAACTACTTTTCAACTTCCTTAATAGAAATTTCACTAGATTTTAGTACTAACATGAGTTGTACTTCTCTGGAGTACCTCATTTATTCTTTTATCAATTTTCCTTCTTTGTACCTAATCAATTTTCCTTCTTTGCATTGACTGATAGGAAGCTCAAGGCCAAATAAATGGATAATCTCCAACAAAAATCCAGAATATTTATAGTATACATTTGGAAATAGATATTAATCTTAGTTTATATATTTCCACCCTTGCTCCCCAGCCTTGATTTCTTAACTCATTTTCTGATACTTAGTATAATATATTTGTTAACTGCCTCAATTTTTTTAAAAACAATACAAACTAGACAAAATAATAAAAGAACAATTTACTTAGAACATAAATTCAAATAATCTAAAAATTAAATTATCGTTTATCATTAATCTATACAACTCCACCCTTTAATACAGATGTTAAAATACAGGTGATTGTTTCATATTTTTAATATGTATAATCTTTTGTATTTTCAATATTCATATATACACTGCTAAAAAGAAATAAATAGCAGGGGGGTAAGGGGGGTATGATCAAAACAGGGGTGGGAAGGACACAAGGGACTATGGTGATGATGTACAGGTGAACTGGTGGTGGGAATTCCACAGGGACTACAACCAAGATGAAAAAGCACACATGAAGAATGATGTTAAAATATATATATTATATACACATATACACACACACACACACACACATATATAATCTTTTAAAAATGAATATAGGACATCCAAAGAGTAAACAGGCTTACAAAAAAAAAAAAAACAAAAAAAAGTAACTCATTGGAAAAGCAACCATTAAGAAAGGTTTGGATATTAAAAAATAAAAATACAAAACAATAGTTAACTAATCTAGACAGTCCTCTTAACTATAATTTTTTGCCTCCAGTCTTCCCTCTATAAATCAATTCAAAATTTAGCTAGCTAAATAATGATTTTAACCTACTGCTTTAATGACATTACTCTCCTCTAATCAGCTTGAAATACCCACTGCTGACTGTGTATCTCAGAAAACTGTCTAGCCCAGTTCTTTATTTTCCTATCTCCAAATACATACTTTTCACGATGCCAAAGTTTAGTCATATTTTCATTATTTTACCTTGTATCTGGTTTTGCCTAAATGGTTTCTTTCAGTTGGAGAACCTCAATTTTCCTTGGATAACTCACCCAATCTCCAAGAGGTTCAGGTAGGGTTGACCTCCTTCATTTCCACACCCTTCCCTTTGGGGCATTCAACCCAGTCCTAGCCAATGGAAGCACCATGGTTCTCCTCCCCCACCTCCCATCCTTACCCCCAGCTCAAACCATAGTGACTGATTTCTGAATATCCACATGAAATGTGGATATTCAGGTTCCTAAATTGGTAGAAAATACCTATGAAGTTGCTAATGCCCACCTTCTAGGAATCTCACAGGAAAGCAGGATGAGAGTAAGAATGCTCATTTCACTTTGAACATGCACCTGTCTCCAGGTGGGCATAAAGCAAGATCCATTTCTCATAGATGAACCAACAAATGTGCTTTTCTGCCTTTTTTAAAAACCAGTTTGGGATGGATTTCTTTTCTATCCAATGACCTGAAACATGCCCCCACCAGGCTGCTTCACAGATCTGAAAAGCTATTACCTCGATGGTCTACGTATCAGAAACCTTCTTATCCTCTTAGACTTTGCTCAAATGTCATTTCCACTATGGAGGCTATCTTCATTCCCATCATAATTATCACTTTCTTTCTCTTTCTACTGCAGCAGTGATTACACCAGTCTGCCTTGAATTAATACTTGATATTTACATCTCTCTTTCTTTTACTAATCTATAAGGTCCTTAAAGGCAGTGACATGTCCTATTAATCATTTTATTCCCCCCAGCCTAACAAAACAAACAGTAAACTCTATTGAATTAAACTTTCATTCCATCTAGCATGCTGTCTAAAACACACAACATTGTTACTCTTTCTTATCATTTATATGTTAAAAAATCGATTATTCACCTCCTATAAGATACATTTTCCTTAGCAAAGAAATCCTATTTTAAGCATATTAGAGGCTTATAGCATACGATATATCCCCGGACATGGATCCCAGGATACCAATACCAGGATAACAATTGAACAAGTCCTGTTCAATGAAAGAAATATATGTGTGTTTCTTTCCCCAATGGTAAGGTATTTTACTATTTTTATATTAAAATATTATTTTTATTAATCTTCTTTAGTGTTAAAGAAAGTAAAGGGAATATTCAAAATACAGATAGTATAAAAAATGAGGAGGTGCTTTTAGAAACATTTAACAAAATGACATAAAAGCATATCTCTGAAATTAAAGTACTTTTTTGATAGCACCTTTCAGTATAACACTGTGTCACTTTGTTATACATGGAAAAGAAGGAGATGGAATTCAACATATACTAAGCTCTCTGTAGATATTACCGATAAAAAGCTTTGAATCTTAACAATGCTTTCTAATACCCAAATTTGGAGACTGCTCTCAGGACTGTCATATGAAAATATAATGAAATATCTTATTAAAACATTGGAGCTTGAAAGTATATTTGACAAGAAATATGGAATTAAAACCCCAAAACTGTCTCCAGGTGAAAATTAATTTCATATTCAAATTAAAACATGGCAATGACTATAAATGAAGACAGAGAGATAGAGGACTCCCCACACAAAAAAAAATAATAAAAATTCAGAGAAGCGTCCCGAAGAATATTCCAATTAATTCTCTCTCTCTGACCCTAGACCAATCTCCTAGATCAATCATCTCGGGCTATCACAAATTAATATATTGGTTTACACTAAATAAATGCACACATATATAAATTACTAGGAAAAAAAACAATGATCAGATATTTGAATAATGAAAGAATGTCAAAATGCTATAAACATTTCTACATGCTTACTCTCAATTTCTACATTACGTTTTTGCAGACCAGTTACAAAGACAACAGACCATGACCAGTTTGCAGACCTCACATGGAGTAGCACTGATCAGTCCCCAAAAGCCAGAATAACAACAAAATAATCTCCACAGACTGTGTTCTCTAAAATCATTTCTTAAAGTAAAACTAAGATGAAAAAGTCATATGAATACACATTTATATATGCAATGCAGCAAACCTTACAGCATTTACATTTCAAATGGCATGACTTGTTAGAATGATAGGAGTGATCTATACAACAACACATAGTAAGAATTGTTTTAAATGATACTAAAGGCCACAGAATTCAAGAGTTCACTGAGCTGAGAAAGTACAGTAATAAAATTACTAGCTGTAATTTGCACAATTTTTAAAATATGCATTAAGCAACAATAACATTAAAGGTGAGTTAGAATATGTCCCTATTTAATTAATAAATCCATCATCTAGTTCTTTAGCATAAAAAAAAAACAGTTGGTATTTTGAGAAATAACTTAGCCTCAAGTTAAGATTCTAGTTAGACAGACGTCTCAGACATGACACCACAAGCATAAGTGACAAAAAAAAAAAACAATTAAATTAGATTTTGTCAAAACTAAAAACCCTTGTGCTTCAAAAAGCACCACTAAGAAAGTGAAATGACAATTCAGAAAACACTTATGGGTCATATAACTGCCAAGAGATGGGGGTCTAAGGAACTCTTCAAATTTAACAAAAATAAAAATATAGCCCGATTGAAAAATGAAAAAAGAATTTGAGTAGACATTCACCAAAGAAAATACACAAATGGTCAAACAGTACATGAAACGATGATCAGCATCATCAGTTGTTGGAGAAATGCAAACCGAAATAATGACAATGACAATGAAATAGCACTTAGCCACTTAGTCACTAGAATGGCTACATTAAAGACAAATGATAACAAGTGATGAAGAGGATGTGGAGAAATGGAAACCTTCACACAATACTGAGAGTAACATAGACAGTACATAGCTTCAGAAAACAATCTGAGAAAGCCTCAAAAAGGTAGTTACCATAAGATTCAATAATTCTACTCCTAGACATGTCCCCTGGAGAAATGAAAATACATTCACATGAAATTTGTACACACATTCTCAAAGCAGTATTATTAATAATAACCAAAATGAGTAACAACCGAAAACCTGTTAACAGATGAGTGGACAAACAAAATGTGGTATATCCATACAATTGGAGCATTAGGAAATGAAAGAACTTTGAAGCGAATGAAATTTCACATGTGCCACAAGATGGATAAATGCTAAACACAATATAAGTGAGAGAAGGCAGACAAAAGAAGGCCACATAGTATGTAATTCCGTTTATATCAAACAGCTAGATTAGGCAAATCTAAATGAAATGACTGTTGGCCGGCTGACACGGGAGAAGGCAGAGAAGGCGGAGCTGGGGAAAACGAAGAGTGACTGCAGAGTACAGGGTTTCTTTTTCTGTGGTAATGAAAATGCTCTAAAATTGCATGGGGTGATAATTGCACATTCTGTAAGTAAAACCTACTTAATTGTATTTGTTACATGAATAAATTTTATGGTTATGTTCATTATATCTGAATATAAAACTATTTTAGAAAAAAGAGGAATCCTAGACTCTAACCTCAGGCTGTTGGTGGACGATGTAAGTCAATGGCAGCCCTTTTAACTCGGTTAAGTACATGCATTCCAAAACCATGGACTTTAGGAAATAAAGGAATCGCTTTAATCTTCCCCCTAATTCTGTAACTGTAAGACATTACTCATATGTAGAAAAGAAGCACCTCAAAATAATTTACTTAAGTTGATTCTTACTCCTTCATGCAGGGACAGTTTCTTCAATACTATCTACATTATTTTAAAATTCATGGCATGTTATATACTATTTTTCCTCAAGTAAAAAAAAAACAATTACTTTGGTAAAGACTGCATTCCATGTTCAAGTTAGAAAAATAAAAACCATTTTTTGCATTTCTCCACTCTAGGTTTAGGTATTAACAGAACATTTATTTGCTACTAGTGACTTCCCAGACCTGCATTTTAATTGTGTATACTATACCTTCTGTTTGGACCCATCATTGCCTTTAACATTATCCCACTTGGCTTTTAAATAAGAATAATAAGACAATGATTGCTATCCTTATTTCCTAATACTTTCATGTAATTTCCCCCTTCTTCCCCATATATAGTCTTCTAATATAGTTCAAATTCATTCAAATACTTTCAAAAGTTTGCACATTTTTAAGTCAATGTTTATTGAGTTCACGTATTAAAAAAAAAAAAATGAATCATACCAAGGTAGTATGAACTGATTCTCACCCACTGTTTCATTTTTAAGGTAACTGAGGTTAAGTCTCACCCTAGCTCTGCCCCAAAAGGGATGAAACTGGAGACTGTTTTTGATGGCTCAAAACATTCCAGACACTAAGAAGGCAGATGAGATGGGTGTGATGAAGATAAAGATGCCATCAAAACCCAAAAGGAAACCAAGGAGAGGAAGTACTACTTTTCCCAAAGGAACCTTGGAGATGCGACAAGCAGAGTCACAAAATGGTAAGAGGATCACTCATTAAAGAACTGTCGTCAAAGCAGCCAGACCATTGGATCCAAACTCCCAAGCAGTTGGCAGTAAAGGCACTTGTGTTTCAAATAAATTCAGACTCCACTCTACACACAATGCATTGCACCTGAGGAACTGAGAGAGACATTCAGCAGAGCTAGAGATAGTTCTAGGCTGCCCCCACCCCAACATCAAAAACAGTCAGAGGAGTTTAAAAATCTACAACTAGGAATGAAATAAAAACATCCAATATCCCCCTGAGTAATGTCTTACTTACTTTGACAATTATATGGAGTCCCGGTCAACCTTAAGATATCTTGTAGGCATTTTGCCTTTAGATCCCTGTCCATTTAACTCATAAACTTCAGTTAAAGCTCCCCTTTCAAAGTAAACATCTTTGAGAATGATACACATGCAAGGGCAAAGCAAGCTACCTCATCTCCCAGGTCTTTCACTCACAAACATGAATCAGTACCAAGGTTTTCCATATAACATGAAAGAAAATGCCAGTGCTTAGAATTTCACTTGTAGACAAAGCAGTCAACTTAGGGTGAAAGAATAGACTTGGAAAATAAAAAATAATAAAACAACTAACCGAAGGGAATTGAAGAGCAGGGAGAAAAATGGAAGGTACATTATTTTCCTCATATTTTACAACAAAGAATTAAAAGGTCCTGCAAAGGCTGACACATTACAAAGTAAGAGGAATATTATTTAAATAAAAATCAAACACAAAAAGAACTAAAAATAAAATATGAATCAGGAGGCAGAAGCAGAAGAGGAGATTTGAGAAATCATCATACAGGTGATTTAACAGATACTGTTAAGGATTTTTCAAACAAGAATCAGAAGTAGTGCCCCAAATTGTTATTGTGATAACTATAGAAGAAACCGTGGGGAGCAGACTGAGAAGTCAAGGTGGGCAGAAAAGAAGACTTTTGCTCTTTATTTTGTACCATCTTATTCATTTCTATTTTTAGCCATGTGCATGTCTCCTATAATTAGAAAGGGGAAAAATAGTCTAATTTTTTAGACCAAAGGAGTTTAAATTTGCTACTTTACAAGTTGGAGGTTCTGGTCAAGAAATCTAAACCTTTCTGAGTCTCAGTATCCAGAACAACAAAATAAGGAAAATGTCTCCTTCATGAGATAGTTTTCAATCAGTTAAATAATGCACATGAAGAAATATACTCCAATGCCAGACTTATTTCTCAATAAATAGCTATTAAAAAGGAGTTAACCCCTTTTCCATTCTTAAAGATGCTACCCCCAACACAGGTGTCTGTCTCAGAGGAAAGACACTCTTCAGCATCCTGTGCCAAGCTAGCATGCTTTCCTCTAAAATGAGATGGACCAGGCCACTGTTTTGGTTTTTTTTATATATATAACAGTTTATTTTTACATCATTTTGTACATTTTTTTCACCTCAATTGTAATCCCCGTGGGTTTCCCATCACCAAGTCACCTGTGTGCCATCACCATAGTCCTGTGCACATCCCTCCCCACCCCCACCCCCCACCCCCATTTTTGATCCCATTCCCCACTTCACCCCCACAAAATGTCTCTGGTATATGGCTGTTCATTATTCTTATTATTTTCTTACCAGGCCACTGTTTTATAGAATCATTGCTTTTCAGTTTTTTAAGCTCTAACTCCATACTTTGGCTCAGGTTGCAAATAGGAAATCTATACATTGCAACTTCTCCAAAATCAAACTGCAGATTCAACTCACATCTAAAGCCAGAAAGACCACCCTGTTTTGTACCTAAATCTTGAGAGACAGTGATCTGCAACAGCACTTGGGCTACAGGTGCAGGTGCATGACCAGCCATGATACTCATTAATGTCTTGAAGTAGGTAAAAAATATGTTTCCATGTGTCCACCTCACTTCATTTCCAAGCTCTTCTGTGATCACTTGACCTCTCCTGATACTGTGGCTTTCTTGCTTGCACAGGGCCACTTCTTGAGTGCTATATGTGGGTCTGAACCTGTTTCTGGAGCATCTCCAGTTTCAAATCTAAGTCAAGTACCTTGGAAAAGCTCTGATGAATTACTTGTAGGAATATCTGCATGTTAACAGAGCCATACCTTAGCCTAAGGGAGTTCAGGATCTTCAGGTGTCAGCACCACGCCAGGGTCAAGATGCTTTGGGCTGTTGCAGATCACTAGATGCTCTCTTTGTTTAACTGACCCTATAGTTAGTTACAAAAACAATCACCCTCAAATTTTTATTCATCGTATCAGTTTAGGGCTTCATGGAGCTCTTAGTGATTATGAAATCAAAAGCAACATCTTAACTTAGTATTCAGCTCCTACTCTCCACCATGTATTTACCTCTAAGACACCTTCCTCTCCACCCCTTATTCAACATCCCTCCAGTTATTACCTTTTCCAGGCAAATCACCTCTGTGCCATAATTATATATACTAATTCTGAAATGTGGATACAAACATAGAGATCTAAGGAAATTCTAATTCAAATTCTTCACTTCAAAAACCAGAAAGTGAAAGTCCAGAGAAACTAAAGGACATGGCCTAGACAACAAAATTACTATCAAACAACACAGAAACCTAGTTTCTGGATTTTTCAGCATCTCTTTCCAATTTCTCTTCACCAAATCAATAAATCACACAAAGTTTATTAAATGAAAGCCCTTTCCTCCACAGTGTACTCTACAACCTCTCAAACTGTAAAATAAAGTTTATGTTTTGTTTTTTTCAACGTGATGCCTAACAAATCAGGGAGGAAAATCAATGATACCAATCCTTTGCCTTGGTATAGATTAAATCAATTAAATAGTGTAACACAGGCTAATCATTACTTTTGGAATCTCCCTTACTTGAACTTACATTGCTAATTACCTTATTTTAGGTGATTGTCTTCTCTTTCCATCTAGATTATTTCCCTTGAAAATAGGAACTCGGTCTTATTCATCTTTAAATTCCCCATTGTCCAAGACATCTTGTTCCTTTCTTTGAGTGCTATGTAAACTATCACCAATTTACTATTAAAGATGCATTATTTTTTATAATGTTGAGTTTTATTACTTTTGCCATCTTATTTGCTATTTAGCTATATTCTGGTGTATTTTCCCACTCAGTAGTAAAACTTTGAAAGGTGATTCTCAATGGCTATGAACTTTAATTTATTCACAATACGTTTCTATTCTAAAAATTAATATATAGAAACCTCATTTTTAGATGAAGACAGGAGGTTAGAAGAAGTTTCTCACACACACACACATTCAACACACTACAGAATCCTACCAGAAGAGACATGCCTTGCATCTCTGACAGCAGTAAGGCCATCCCACAGGAGGAAGGAGAAAGTGGCTCCTTTTTCCCCAGCAACAGTTCAGTCAACAGGAGACTGCCACAGTCCAGCAAATGAAAAGCTACTACACTCTGAATTCCCTGGTTCCTCCAATGGACTCTTCCGTCACCGCCACCCTCTAAATTCTTTCTTCTTTTGTTTTAGGGAAGAAGGCACTGGCTTAGCATGAGATCACACTGACTAAGTTGTTTACTATTGATATTTCTGAATAAACCCATTTTGCTGGTGAAATAACTGGCTGCTTATTTGTTGGAGGTCAACATTATCCTAAAAATATGTCACATCTCTATGCTTTATAGCTCCAATTTCTGTATCTTGAATGTTAAAAATTTGTCTTATACTTTTTATCATTTCTCAGAAATATTCTACTGAAGTACCTGAAGCTGTGATACACATTACGAAAGCAATAAAATAATCATTATTGTCTCACTGCTACAACACATACAAACTAGCAATGGGATACACTGAAACAACTAAAGAGAGGTAAAACAAAATAAAACCATACCAGTGCAACAATAATACATGTTATGTAAACAAAGGTGTATGCAGTTGCAAGCTAACCTCAATTTGGTGAATAAAATACTGAAATGCAATTCATCTATCAAAAGCTACAAGATACCAAGACACAAACATACTATCAAAACCGTTATGATAGAAAACATGTTCTTAAATGGTTAGTTACTGAAAGAATATTTTTCCATAATTTTAAACATTGTTTCATATTTTACTGGAATCCAAAAGAAAGTAAAGCATCTACTCCTTGGCTGTTGCCAAGAACAGACTAGTACTTTACCAAATTTTATACAACAAATATCTTCCTCTTAAGTTTGATATGAAAATTATAAGAATTTACATACATTAAATATATGTATATACATGAGAGTGGCTTTCTATCTGTTTAGATGCACTGTGAGAAGTCATTATTTACAGGCATCCTAGAGATAATCCTTTTAAAAGCAATCCTTTAAAATAAGCAATTTCTGAGTTTTACAAATACAAATTCTCATACACTGAATTTTCCTAAGGAAAGTATATCCAAAAAGATCATTATTTACTATTATAAATTATGCTCAAAACAGAGGGACCTTTTTTTTAATCCTCAAACTTTAAAAAATAATTCCACACCTAAACCATTATTTTTTCATATAAAAGTATGTTCTTATACATTCCACAGTTTTAAGTAACCTTGGGAACTTTTAGCTAGGAAGATACCAAGACAACAAATGACTATTTTATATCTTTATCTTCATTTCAACCCTGCTATATTCACACCCTAGAGGTTCCAGATTCTTATCCACAAAGTGATTACGGTCTAGGACTGAATCAGATTTGTAACATATGTCCACTGGGATCCTTCGACCTATCATTGACGGGCAGAGCCGATATATGTCTTCTAGCTCACTGACTCCTTTCACCTTACCTCAGGGACTTTCCACAATGCTATATGCTTAGCAAATGATGAAAATGAATGAAAAATAATTTCAGAATAGAAAAATGGAAACTCTAGTCATTACATTGTATCTAAAGGCTACCCTGTGTCTACCACTTTAGTCCCCAAACATACATTCTATCATGTGTTTCAGGGAGATCCTTCTTTAAGGTATTGACTTTCATTATCTCTAATTTTATTACTGACACATACCACTTATATGAATACTTCAATATATCCAGCCATACAATAACATAAAATTTCTAACAATGATCTACAATAGTCTAGAAACCATTATGATTTCTTGGACATTTTCCAGAAAAAAAATGAGAGGACAAAGCTAATAAAATGAGATTTCTAATAAGGATTATTTTTATAAATATTACCATATCAAAATTAAATTAATATAATCATATAATCACATGTAAATAAAACAGACTCCTTATCATTTTTTCTTTTTTACTATTGTCTTAAAATGTATTTCCACTAAAAAAAAAAAGCCACAAGAAGTATTTCTAAAGAGAGAAGAAAAAAATCACAGTACAGTATTTTTATGCTATAAGCTACACAAAAGTCTGTCACCAAATATGTTACAATTCTAGTCATCAATAAGATACCTTTTTTTAATGCAGCACTCAAAAATCAATTATATCCACTCTTTTGTATAGAGAAGCAGCACACCTTTCAGGGGCCTAGTATTAATGAGTAGACATGACTATAGAATCTCCATCTGTTTCTCTGACAAAGCTGTGGCTACTCTAGTCTCTCATTGAAATTCCATTAATCTGGTGTACCAAGGTCCAAAGCGAAAATCAAAACTCCATCTAACCCTTTATCAGCTCACAATAACCTACAAGTGAACTCTGCCTGTTAGCATGCAGCAAGTTATGATTTTGCTATCAATCAGGCAGTTGGCCAATAAAAAAAAAAAAGGGGGCAGGCTGGAAACAGCATGTCTGGCAGAGTTTGGAGACTTAGTTTTTGTTTTCTGTTTTCATCCCCTTTTAATTTCTATAGGGTGCCTGGACCTTGTGAGATTATGCATTATTCTCCTTGGCGGTGATTTAATTGCTACCAGCAATCAAGTCGAAGCATCACTGAAGTGAGCTTGAATTTCATTAGAAGATATAACTTATGCTACTTTCCTACAGTACCTAATAAACCATAAAGAAACCAAAACACATATGGCTTGAGGGAATAACTGGAAAATTAGGTAGCCATTTGGGAACTGAGTGAACTTTTGAACCAGAGGAACAGAGAAAAAGAAATATTAAAGGAAAAGACAGCCTTAGAATGCACACAGAGATGTGCAAGTTTGACCTCTTCAGTACCTTGAAAATTACATTAGCATTATGAAAAATACGTATCATGGTTTAGAGCTTATAATCTATCAAAGTTCAGATATTTTGTTAGTGCCTACCATAAGGTAAAAGTCAAAAGGACAAAACAACAACCCAATTTGACAAAGGGCCTTTTGGTGACCTGTACTAATTTAGTTAGACTTATTGTTAAATGCATTATCTTTTTATAATTAATATATCATCAGACTAAGGTCACATAGTGAAGGAAAATTTATTCAGCAAAGGAAAGAGAGCATATACAATCTAAGTAACAGGGAAAAAAAAACAGTGTGACTAAACAATATTTCACACTGGAAATTAGAACTTCAAAAGGTAGTTTCACAATTAATTTATAATATTATTAAAAGAAAATATAAAACCATCAAAATGGTATTATTTGTACATAAGAAATCAATAATACTAAAAGTTAAGAACTGCTTATACAAGCTGTAATGGAACTCTACCAATATTTAACAAAATTTTAATATTATATGTAAATTATCAAATTTTAACAAAGTAACCTTTTAACAATAATAAATTTTTATGCTATGACTATATTTCCTATATATTTGGTTATAAAAACAAACATGATAAATTACTCATAAAAAACAATAATCATGTAAAAGTATTATAATTTAATTCACTTCACTTTTTGAAAAAAATCACTGGCTCTCATAGATATCTAGTGATTTAATTACTCAGGCTACAATTTTTTTAAGGATACTCCTTTGTACATCAAAATATTTATTTCACTTTGAGAAACTGAGCAGTTATTCCACATATACCGTATGTGTATGTGTGTGTGTATTTGTATATTTATGTACATTTTTATTCTCTTGTGTATACAAACACCATTTTGTATTTTTAGACATTCACACGTACTTATTCCTACCTACCAATATGGAAGCAAACAAATCATTAAGTGTCTGAAAAATAATTAACTCAAATGATCATTATTTCACCTAAAAATATTTCATCCATTATAAAACATTTTCTAGAAGCTTTTGAAAATCAGGTTAAGAAAGGTAACATTCTGCTTCACATAAATCTAAAGAGAAATGTGTATCTTTTTTTAAAAAATAGGGAAAGCATATGAGAAAAATCCTTTACACTAAAAATAGAAATTAAGTATTTGCCAAAATATGTAATTCAACATAAATGGATATGATTATTATTGCTACACATTGTATAAAGTTCTGAATATAAAAAAAAGACTGTGTTGTTCTGAATCAGTGGTTAGAATGTTTATCACTTATGCATGTACTTGACTTATCCCTGTTCTGCAATAGACATAATTTTATACCTCATAAAAGCAATTTATGTTTCCAAAGGGAATAATCTGGATAACATAAAATGTGGAGTGCTCTGTTGCAGGAAGCATATTTTCATTCAGCAATTGTATTTAGAGATGGAACTGCACAGTTTGATCATCATATAGTGACAGAAGACATTATTCATTTCTATGCCTATGTGAAACTTTGAGTACCACAAATTAATATGCATGGCTAATTTATCGATACACATTTTTAATTTATAACTATATTTCACCCTCATAAGGTCTCTATAATGCAGATACACTCAACTGACTCTAAGAGAAAGTACATGAAATACAAAAAATAAGTTTCAAACTTTAGCAAGTTATTAAAAATAACTGAGATATACAGTCAATTCTATTACTAATTCAATTAAATACAAAACACTATAATGTTACTTCATAATGTGGGGCATTTTTAGGTGACAATCAGAAAAATGAAAATGTGGATTAAAAGAAGTATTTGATGAAGCCCTCAATGTGAAAAGTACAATGTAGAAATTATTAATTTAATATTTTATGAACTCATTTTATATGAAGTTTTCAGGAAAAAAGAGATCAAAAACCTTTTTCATTATTTATAAAATAAATAATACAACAAGTCATTAAGCAGCACAATAAAATTAAGCAAGAATCTGATAATATCAAATTAACCAACAAACTTACTAATACTATTCATACAATGATGCAAGCACACTCCTAAAAATTTTAGTAAAGAAAATTTCCTAGGAAAAGATGGAACTACATACTTTGGAAAACCACTAGAGAGAGCTCTTCTGTTCCTTAAAAGGTTCTGGTAAAGGTAAGGTAACTGAAGCCTCTATATTTATCTGTTTTCTGACAAGACTACCACCTCTGTGCATTGCATTGTTTTATGTTAAAGTGTCAAGAGGTTCTATTCTATAGGAAAATGTCACATACCATCAGAGGGGGCTTCATCATCTTTATCATATCTTTCTGAAGCTAATGAAATAGTATCTGGTGGCCCAGAAAAAGGGTCTTCATATTCTTCCCCATCTTCTGCATCACCTATAAAAGAGTCAGAGAAAAAAAGCCTTTTGTAATTTATCCATTTTTTAAAAATGTCGCTTTTGTCAAAATAAGTAATTTTACTATTAAATCCAATCACTGTCATGGAAAGACATTGAAAACTTTTTGAAGTGGTAAAACAGGTCTTATTTTAATGTATATCCACTTAATATCAGAAAGTAAAAGTTTTTAAGGGTCAGTGTATTTCTTATATAATGGCTACAGATTCCAGAGTTATGATGGCATCTACAATGATGAATACCAATAGAGTAGAAGCAAAGTACATGTCTAAAACTCAACATAATGAAGAAAAAAGGAAAGTACAACAAAGATAATGATTCAAGATAATGCCATGTACCTACTCAATAATATGAAAAATTATGGTGAGATTATATGTAATTCAAAGTGAGATGAACATTTAATATTTTCATTAAAGATCGCAGAATTACATTAGAGTAGATTAAAAATACTCAGCTGCATTTTCAGAAGCAGTCCATTATGGGGAAAAAACTGCTTTAAACTCATAAAAATCTGTTTCATTGAAACAAGGTGATGTACAAACTAAATACTTCCAATTTTCAATCAGCAATGTTACTTTTCTTTTCTTTCAAATGTCCTAGCCAGCATTTCCAAATACTACACTGGTTGTTTGTTTGAGCTGAAGTCATCTAATTCTCACAATAAAATTTTATGGATTTTGGTCTTTTTCCATATATTCATTTGAATTTAAAGTGAATCAAATATTTGCACTTCTGGTTATTGATAAACACCCTTTTTTCACCCAGACTCAACAACAAGGAAAAAAGTAGGCTTAACACTATATCAATTTTCTAACTGGAATTTAATTCAAATTACCTGTTAATAATCCAAAAGAAAACCAACCACTTCAGGGACTGCCCAAAAATCATGATGAAAATTTCCATAGAAGCCCTAAAATACTAACATTATTTCTTTTAGGCCATAATTCCTAAGTAGATTTTCTCCAAAAGGATATCTATATCTGCTGACAGCATTTGATGGGCAATACCTTTGTTTTTTTTCTTCACCATATTTTTTAGTAGAGGAAATAACCTGTTTCAAGACAGTTCTGTCAGTATAATTAAAAATGTCAATGTTCATCTCTATTTCCCTACAGTCCTGCTATTTCATCAGCACTGGTTGTGCTTAGCCTGAAATATAAGAGTGACATTTCCCATTAGGACAATAAGAACAGAAAAGTGATAACTATCATATTATCCTTAGTGATTCTACCACTAAGGGCACTATATAAGGTGATGTTTTCATCCCTTGAAATGCTATGGAATACAAACAAATACTATTCATTTTTCTTATTTCTGGTTCTTGGGAGATATTCAAGATACTTTCAGAACATTCAGTGATTCCCTTATGGAGAGAAGAGAGCTCCAATTTCAAGTATGAGGTAAGAGAGAGCCTCAAAAAGTGCTAGCAAAATTATGTTTGAATATGGAATGATAGACCATATAATAGTAAAAATTTAAAACTCTCAGTTGCTCCTAGTTGCTTGTTGCTAGATGCTCAGACTTAAATCTATTAAACTCTGTGGAAATAGAAAAAAAAATAACTTTTGAAAATAAGAATGAGTTTATAGTCCTTTGGTAATACCCATTACACATTTTCTGTGTCTATCCTTGTATATACACATACATACACACAGGCACACACCAATCTACATTTACATATATATATACATTCAACCAAAAAGTCATTTTTAAAGCTACAAATTCAATATAAGTAGGAGTTAAGAATATTCTATACAGGGGTCCTCCCTGGTGGCGCAGCGGATTACAGCACAGCACTCAGAAGCTAAAGCCACTTCCGCATGAGTTCAATCCCCACCTGCCCCGGAAGAGATCCACATGGCCCGGCAGACCTCTCCTGACTGGCCCGCTGCTCCCCTCAGCAGTGTACTTCGTCGATCTGCCTGTTCTGCTCCCGGCTCTGTGTGTGGTGAATCCTCTCACTGTCCCTGCACCTCTGGCCTGTACCCCAGTTCCGTATCCATAAATAAATAAAGCTTTTTTTAAAAAAAAAAGAATATTCTATACAAACTGGTTACTAATATGTCAAAGACTTCTGTGGCTTTTGCCTTTAAAAAAATATGGATTACATATGAAAATGAAGCTATACTCAACTTTTACACTTTAAGAACAGCAGTTCATTTCAAATGTTGGTTTAAGAAAATCAATGTGATATATAGATACATATATACATATACATATATATATACATCTGAGACAAAATATTAATTAAGTACTGATACTGACCTCATTTCTTCCCAATTTTTGTTTCCCTTTAACTTAGAAAATAAAGAATAAGAATCTCTGTGGCCTCTACATAGGACTATCCCCTTTGAATCGGTATTTAGTTGAAAGGATGCATTATTTTTTAAATAGTCTTCTTCATTGTTCTGTTGTTCTGGGGATTATCCAACTCTTTTCACTCTATTTTTTATTCAACCCCAATAAAGTGACTATATGACAAGGAATTTAAATCGAACACAGGGGTCGCTGTTGAGTAGTACAAAGCATTTTCCTCCCCAGAGACTTGAGTATTTGCAGTTATACCTGCAAAGCCTTCAATAAATGAAAAGGAAAATGTTCAACTTGTGTTTATGTAATAGAAAACTGAACTCCAAATCAACAATGGGCATCAGGTAAACGTATCCAATACAATTTACAGACATAATTGAAAGCATTACAGCCTAATCAGACATCTAAGAGAAAAGCATGCTCAAATGAAATGTCTACAGAATCATTAGTTGGCAGCCATTCTATTACAATCACACATAATGTCAGTGGTGCCTTGAGCCTGTGCCAATGACAACAGCATAAATTTTGCATCTCATTTCTGTGGTCATAAAATTAATGATCAGTTTAAAAATACTTCTTTGTAAAAGTTATTGCACAAAGAAAAGACATGAATGTGTCCCTGTTATGTACTCACAAGGATAATTACGGGGTTGTTGCTCATTAATACTGTTTCTTGTTTCCCTAGAAAAGCATTTGATTTATCCCACAACTTTCAAAAGTTTAATTAACGATACAAAGTTAACAGTCTAAAAGACAATGAGCCAAGACTTCCCTTCCTATAATTTCAGTGGCAACTTAAATATCACAGCAAAATCAAGGCTGAATCTTACCACAGTAGCATAGTTTTCTGAAAACCATTTTTAAATTTATAACAGTTGGCTGGGTTCAAATCACAATTACCCCCTCTTTCTTATATGGTTCATCATCAATTAACATTTTCCTAAATGCCTAGAGATGAAGCCCACCAACAATTGGACATGATCTCTACCACCACAGTGGGTAATTTAACCAATTTACTGCTTATTTTACCAAATATGGTCCTATTTTAAACACAATCAGGTAGACATTAAATTAAATAACATACCTTAAATTTAAATGAAAACCATTCCTTCTCACAGAGAATGAAACACATAGAAGACTGAGTGAAAACAAATTATTTTCAAATTCTCTACTCTGTTCAAATATCCAAACTAATTTCCCAAGCAATAATATACACTAAAGAGAATTGAGCATTTAACTTATCATTTCTAAGGGGGTCTATAGCGAATTCTTAAAACTGACTTAGGTCACCACAAACAAAATTCTCTTCATAAATCTTCCATGACAGTAGGGCTAATTTATAGCACACAGATAGTAAAGAAATCTTTAAAATAAAGACACCAATTCTCAAGCAGAACCTCTAAAATATGCTTCTACTAAGTGTTAAGCCCCATAATCTCAATTAATATATTTGTATAAGGCCATAGGGGTGAAGGAAGTTTCAAGTAAGTTGTTCAGATTTCACTGGGGAGATAACTTTCAAGAGGACATGTACTATGTTAGGAAGGGTAAACAAAAGGAAATTAAATGTCATTCGAACTTCTAACTTTTCTGCTGTTTTTAGGATTCTATTACTATGAACTAAAGTGGACCCCTTTTTAAGTTAACAGTTTCCTATTTTTAAAAGTAGTTTACTTACAAATGAGACTATCAAGTCTGCTAAGTAGATCTATGCATATTTAATAATGGCAATGGAATCTTAAGGACAAAATCTTTAGATTATTTTACAATTAGGAGAAAAATATTTTAAATAGGGAAATGAAAACTTTTAAGCTATGGCATCTAAAGGGGATTGAAAGCAATATAACTGCATTTTTTAAGCTATAAACACTAGAAAAAAGCTTGAAAAATAATTTCTTGAAATATTTTCTAATATTAATGTGTGTCCTTTGAATAATGCAAGTTCCTCAAAATTATGTTAAAACTGAACTGCAAATCAATATTTACCTAAGTTCTCTAGATAAGTAAAGCTGAATCTGAGAATACACATTAATAGAATATTTATTCAATGTCTATTATGTGGCATGCTCAGGTAGGCTCACATTTTAATCATTATATAAAGAAAGCAATCATACTGAAATCATCACTGAAGTAAAACAAAACTACTATAACAGCAGAACACAAGTACAAATAAAACTTTATTATGTACCTAACATGTATTAGAAAATTCTACTTTATACTCAGTCAACAGTCTTTACTAAACTAGTAATAACTTTCATTTCAAATATAATTATTTCAAATCACTTTTATGAGACCTATGGTTTTATGAGACCTACATAATGAAAGCAAATTTGAAAATCAAAATTCTATTTTAAAATAATTCTAACTGAGCATAAATCAAGTTCATAAAGGCTATATTTTGCAGTACATTTTATAGCACTAGGCTATGCTACAACTAGGAAAAGGAAAATAAGGGAAGAAAGTTATCTGAGCACATGTAAGAATTGAAGGCTATAAGAAGGAACACTATGCTAAGTAGAAAGGACAATATTTCAAATTAAATAACATGGATTGGACTATGGAAAATGGGTCCTGGTAGCTTAGATTCAAATTTTTCTTATGTACAAAGCAAAATTAAGGAATTGGGAAACCAACTGGTAATATATTCTAATTGTGCAATTTGTACTTTTCAATAGACAATTTACACTTGAATATAAGAAGAGATAAAATGAGGATCTTAATAATTTAAAAAAGTAAAAAGGGAAGTTTTAAGATAACAGCTTGCTATGGAAGTGAATACAAATACTAAGTATAAAATTCAATTAATGGACACTCTTCGATATCTAGATAGAATAAGTTCAATAAATTTCTACCAATGCAGACTATTCTCATCAAAAATGGGATCTTCTAAGATCTGTGAAGCTTAATTGTTTTATCAATTTACCAGTTGTAATAATTTTAAAACCTGAAATACCTGAGACTGGATATTCTGTATGCCAGGATGGGGAAGTAATATCTACAGCATAGGGGAAGGATGCAGGAGAGAAGGAGGAAAATATGAGAGACATCTGTGTATGTGGGAGAAACTAACAACTCACTTATTAGAAATAATTAAATCTGAATTATTTCACTTATTTAAGAACTCTCTACCTAGTCCTTTTTCTCCCAGTAAAGATTTTAAACTGGCACTTACTGCCACTTTTAAAAAGTGTGTCAAATAGGAATTTAAAGGGAAAAAGAAGAGAAAAAACTTCTGTTCACTTCACTGTGACCCCATATTGTGAGAGAGAGAGAGAGAGAGAGAGAGAATGCAAATAGAAAAACAAGTAAAAGGAATTCTGCCCAGGTCTCCTTGGATGAAGGTAATCCAAACCCATGAGAGAAAATTTTAAGGAAAAAAGAAAAAGCAATACTATCAAAACAAATTTACATGATTTACTCAAAATAAATGATAATTTTCAATTTCCCATTTTACAAAAAGATACAGCATAAATAATTACTTTGTAATGATTAGGTCTGAGTAACTTCCCCGTACTATTTCTAACAAACTGTAGGAACAATCCTTTTAGAACAAAGCGGACTCTGCTTTATGGTTACAGTGGCATAAAATTACTCAGCTTCTCATATTTCTCCAAGGTACACATCTAATTTATCCACAGGCTTACTTTTGAGCAGGCACTCTTGATGATTAGTTAACTCAATACAGCAGTATTGAACTACAAATGACTTATTCAGAGGAAAATGATTATGGGGAATCCCTGAATTCTGTTATTTGAACTCTTATTCTAGGCTTATTTTTCTATCAAATACTATCTAAACTTCCATGTCTCTTTAGAGACAAAGACTGTATCTCAGTAATGTAGTTTTAATATTCACACACCTGAACAAATCCTAAACTGAGTACCAAAGGGAAAATTCCTATTACTGAATTATATGCAATTATATGAAGATTTCATATTAAGTTTTCTTCACTTAGAATGTTTTAAAGAACAAAAAATTAAATCACAATGAGAGATCAATAAACAATCACCAGAAAGTGCCATTTAAGAAAGGCAGAATCTGAGCTGTAATACTGTGTTATAGATAGAAAAGTTATCATAATTAAAATGCATAACTTCATTATATCTACATTCAGCTACACAAAATGCAACATGATTCAAGCCATAGCTTAGGGGTCACTGTAGACTACAAAGAAATGGGCACTTGAGGGGGAATTTTCTATTCTTCTCTTTAGTTAATAGTATTAAAAAAATTAATGTGGAAAAAAATCTTTTGTCTCTAATCACAATGATGTTGATTTAATGTAAAAGAGACTGTGGTTTCCTTTAACTGTTTGATTTTAGGTTTGTCTGGTTAAGTACTTCGTTTATTGAAACTGTCATTACTCTCTCACTTATCAGTTGGCAGAGATATAAATTACTCTGTGGTATCTGCTAACCCTAGTTAGAAGATACCATACTGTTTCTCCCTCAAACCTACAGCCTAGCTCCACATAGGTTAACTGACCTCATGTTATGACCCTCATGCCAGCACCCACAGGCTCCAGGTCATGACCTATGAATTAGCGGCATGGAAGTAAGGACAGTACCCAGTTTCCCTTACAGAACTGGAGACCTGAAATAGCAGAACTTCCTATGCCTTTCCTGAGTTGGTGTTCAGTGTGCTAAGCAGCTGTCTCTAAAATCTAAGGAGATTTCCAAATCTATTTCCATAAAATGAAAATTTCTATGGCACGTATTTACTCAAATCAAAAGCATCACAAGCTTAATATAAACAAATTCTGCGTAAGATTTCACTCATGTTCTCCAACAAAATTTTATGCTGTTTTTAAAACAATTAGAAACATTCCCTATGAGCCTCTAGCCATAGGCTCTCCTGCTCCCAGCACCCCTGGAAAGTCTCCACTCTCTTTCACTAAACTATTCCACGTGTAACCTTTCTTAACGAATTTCTGCGCCAATGTGCTCTAAGACACACAAAACTTAAGAAAGTTGTATACATAGATTTCTCCAGTAAAAGACAGTGCAGAGTAGGTTCTGGATGTGCTTTTTAATTTTTTTTTTCTCAGCAGGGGGAGCTAGCACTCTCATCTTGAAAGTATACAACACAGAAATTTAAATTGCGATTCCAACTATCAAATTTCAATATGTCTGATTATCCTTTTGAAAATCTCCACAAGGAAAACAAAATTCAAGTTGCCAATTTAAAAATTTACCTTTGTCTTGAAATTCCTGAAAATAGCTGCAAAAGAAAGCAAAAAGAGGGTTGACAAATCAAAACAATGTTTAACCAGTGATAAAATTATTTATTTTTAAATCACTCATAAATATTTAGAGAAAAAATATTTTCTATCCTAAAATAATAATTCCAAAAGGTTTATGGATTTATAATAAAAGTATTTCTAAAGACCTAAGTTACAGTAGTAAAATCAGGAGCTATTTTTGATACCAACAATTTATATTACATTTAATCACTTAAACAGTAACAAAAGGGTTCTCTATTTCAGTATGTAAGGTATTTTCCATATTTATATTAAAATTCTCAACCTACCTATATCTTATCACTTAAACCAAACATATCTTTAGATAATCAGTTAGATTTTTGCCAGGACACTTAGAAAAAACACATAATCAAAAACCCTACCCCAAAAAGAATATTATAATAAGTATGTCTATCCCAAAAGCCTATCACAGAGGAAATATATTTTGGCCTTTAAAAATACTGAACACCACTTAAATTAGAACATGTACTAATTCTAAAATAATTAATTCTTTATTAAAATGTTAATTACAAAGTTGCTTTTAAGTAAGAAATTAATAATAAAAGGCAACTAAGTGACTTACACAGACTTTACATCTTTTATCTTCTTAATAAGGGATTCTCTCTTTTCCTTTGCCTTCTTCGATAAATTCTCTCCCTTCAGTGTGTCTGCTACAAATGTTTCAACATCTAAACCATGAAATATAAGGAAAAGGATACAAATTACTGGAAAGAATAATTTTTTTAAAGATAAATAGGACAATGATTGTTTCTACCCATAAGTGTTAATATCTGTACAATTTGTTATAGTTATTTATCAATCCAAAGCATAACAGTTGAAGTATGTTTCAAATACTAAGTTGGACAAATCTGTTCTCCACTTAGCTAATAAAATTTGTATGCTCTACTTATGCTTAGCACAGCAAATGCTATTTGGATGTTTGGCATCATTAAACCAGGAAGAAGCACACAAGTTTTAATAAACTATGGTGTCCCATAAAACAAATTCTCTAACATAAAAGCAAGTGCAGAGCTTTTATGCAAGTGTTACTATCATTTTACAGTATTCTTTAGGTCCCTGTATGAACA
Source organism: Condylura cristata (assembly GCF_000260355.1). NCBI lineage: Eukaryota > Metazoa > Chordata > Mammalia > Eulipotyphla > Talpidae > Condylura > Condylura cristata. Next base: position 27,167,162 of record NW_004567106.1, read on the forward strand.
GGTCATTCACAGTATTATATCAATATAAGATAATGTCTCTGGCAAGATCCTGTTTTTCCCAGTGCAATTCATTTTCAGATATAGGCAACATTTAATGCTTTACAGAAAAAATATTTATTTTTTCTTTGTGGCCAAGATTCCCAAATCAAACCTTCCTCCTTCCTACCTGCCCCACCCATTCTGGCCAGTCACCCACAAATTTAAAAGATAAGCATTTATGTGGTTTGGTGTGACCTTGCTTTCTGCCTTAGCTTTGCCACCTGGAAATATCTCTTCAAAGGAAGAAGTCGCAAAAAAGTAATTAATCCACTACTTTAAAATAGAGTAACCAAGAGAGAAGCTTTCTATAGCCTTATATAACATTTTCACAAAGCTTCTTTTTAAAAATTTCAGTAAATTTCTAAATTATTCTACTTTCTAGTCTTCTCTAGTATAATTCTAACAATCCTTACTGGTTTGAATTTATAATAGCCCAATTCTTACTGTTTATGAAAATATTGCACAACTTTAAATTAATTTTCTTTTCAGAATTTAAAGCTCACTTTGAGGTATCTACTACAGAGGCTGCCACAAAAATATCTAAAGTAAGGGTGGCTATAAACCATCCATATTTCACATTGAAGAGATGTGTATGCTTTACTGTCTTTTTATTTCACTACTTTGTCTCCAAACTCACACTGAGAAAAACATGGTACCAAAACATACAATAATAGTACATGTAATTAATTCAAAGCAGTATGATTAATAGTCTTTCAACCATACTTACAATTAACAATTTAAAGCTTAGTATTTGAGACAGAACATTGTAATCGATTTTAAATTCTTGATTACAAAAGTATCTTGAGCCCATGAACAAAGTTGATTAAGCTATTATTCTGTACACTCATAATAAAAATATAAATGTACTTTTTCACTGCATCGACATGACAAGTAAAAGAATTAAAATTTAATCTTTGAATATTTTAATAGCTTTCTGATTGGAAATCCATTTAAAGTATGAAAAAGTCACAGCTTCTCTTTCCTTGAGCTGTCCATATAGACATAATCCAGTTCCAGAGCAAATTAGGTCCAGACTTCTAAAATAAGTTCAAAATAATGAAACACAAAATTGCTCTTCTCTAAAGTCTTTAAATTTTGTACCCAGAGGAGCAAGCAATCTTTGGACATTGAGCTTTAGCTGAAATGGAAAAAGCCATTGGCTTCTCTTAGATAATTACAATAAATCCACTAAGAAAGGGGAATAAAGAAGGACAAGGGGAAGCGCAACATTTCTGTTGCTGATTCTTTCTTACAAACGGACTCAATACTTAGGCGAGTCACTGGCACAATGAGTGGTGAATAGTCTGCTTAATGTTACTTTCACTCAGTGTTTGTCTTTAATTCCCTCATCCTCGAGTATTTAATTGCCTATTTTACATTTTCATTACACAATCCAGGTTTAAACAAACGGGATCTATTTTCTATCTCCGGAAGCAATAACTGAACGAATTACAGCCAAAGAGTTATTTCTTTAAAAGGTCATTTAGTTCTATAAAAACTCAGAAAACATAAAAAGGTGCCGTGTTCTTTATAGTGCTTCCTAACACTTAAAAAATATTTCAAAATATTGACCCATATTACCACTTTATGAGAAAATACTTGTAAAAATGTGAGAATGCGTTGCTATTTGTCTTAGAGGGGAATTCAGGGATTAAGCAAGGAAAAAAGGTATCTCTAGCCTTTTTAATGTCCTCATTCCTAAACTCCCAGAAAGATTTAATAAAAATTAGTGCTTTAAAATTTATATCTCAAAGGAGATGTGGACATTCTAGGAACTGCCTGGCTGGTGGTATGTTGTTTTAACTAATAAGAACTTTAAAATGGAAACAGTCCTTGTAATAACCTTAGGTTATCAGTGCTACAAACACCGCTGGTTTTCAGCTTTTGAGTTTGGGTTATTTCTTAAATTCCACGCTGTGCGGTTTATTTTCTAATGGAACGAAACCCGCCAGACTCAGGTACTGTAACCCCTCTGAGCTTGCCAGCGGCCTTCGGCAAGTCCCAGCGCAAAGCACGAACCCAGCACACAGGCAGAGCGCACTGAAAAGTTCCTGGCTTTACTGAGAGATGCTGCGGCTTGGCCCTCCGAGACATTCGACATACGACACTCTACAGTCGGAGTGTTAAACCCCAGGGTTCCTGTGCTCGGAGCTGTGAGCAGCAAGCGCTGGGTTTAGGGCAGCGCCCTCGCCAGACAAATGGGGCCGGAGCTGTGCTTTGTAGCCCAGAGCCAGGGTAATATTTCAAAAGCTTGCAATAAAAGTCCTGGGCGAATCAAGCGCTCTTCTGACTGGTTCGAAAAGAGATTTGATGCTTTTTATTGTGCTCTGAATAGCCCCGCAAACGGTAAGCAGGCATGCGTTAGCACTCATCCACCTTCCTTGAGGGGTCGTGTCCCTCAGTTAGTATGTAGATTTCACTATTCCAGACTGCCTGTAATTCGGGAACAGCCGTAATCCGATTACAAGAAAACGTCAGCCTGCCTCCTCGTTCGCCTCTTGGCCTGGTTTAATTCCCGCTTCCTCAAAAGAGGAGGGGTCCCCACTAACTGGAGCATTAGCCACGGAAAAAAAGAATCTTGGGGGTGGGGTTGTCCACCTGGCGGTGCTCAGAAAGCGCAGTTCTAAGCTGCCCTCAACGCACAAGGTGTAACCTCCAGCCCCCAGCCCCACCCGCAGGCAGGTAGCCTGCTGGTCGGTACTACCGGCATTTAACCCCCAACAGCCCCATCTCCACAGTTTTCTACCCCAAAGTTGTCGCTGAGGGAAAAAAAGTTATCCCAACTAATGTGAATGTAGGGGTGTTTTTGTGTTTTTTGCCCTATTACACCTTATCTCTGGCACAAATGTAAAGATCTGGGGAAGAGGGAGGCTGAAAATATCAAATTTACAATTGTTCTGTAAATAAATGTCAAGATCTGAACAAATTTAAAAGATGACAATATATGTTGCCTCTGAAATCCTCAAGCAGCTTAAGTTAGAAACCTTTCAACAGCCATCAGAATCCCAACGCAGCAAACAATTCCCTGAATTGTACTCCAATCTTCCCTTTTTCTGTGCAGAAGGACACCCTAGAAACACTGCTGCCTTGTCTTAGAGTCCCATGGCTAGAACAGGTATTTAACACACTTGTACACACAAGGCTAATGTTTCTACCAACTCCCATGTGGATCACAAAGCAAAAGGTGAAACTTCACAAGGTTAATAGAACAGTTGTTTTAAATAATTGCACATGATAAAATAAGCTGTCAGCTTCTTGAAGCAGATTCCTACTCTTGAAGAGAGCCACTTGCCCTCAACATCCTCCACCAGCAAACAGCCTAGAATATGACTTGCAGCTGGAGGTTGTAAACAAGTCACAAAGGTAACACCTGGTGTCTTCTGCCTTCTCCCCCAACTACTTAATACCTCCAAGTACCTCTGCCAGCATGCAGAGAAAGAGAAAGAGACAGAAACAGAGACAGAGCGATGCTGTCAGACAGACAGACACTATGTTATGGTGGGGGAAGGATTCCTAATGAATACACTACCATTTGCTCAGTCCCAGATCAATAAAAGTGTAAAAGCAAGCACACCTTACCCCAAATGTCTGTGCTATTTAATTCTACATCTTCCTCTATTTTATGAACTGGCCAGATTTCATTTTGGATGAAATACAGATTTCATTTTGGATTCACTTAATGTGCTAAAAATCCCAGCCTAGAATTTAAGCTGGCATCAGAAAAGACAACTTTCCTTCTCTGTTCGAAAGGTATGGGTCTGACCAAAGACCTACTGTTAAAAACATAAAAATCAATTAAACATGTAGATCAATGGAGTCAAATGCCCAAAGTTGGAAAATGGCTAATTGAAACGTTATTGACTGCTCTCATCAATGTCTTTCTCTTGATTACCTAGCACTTTGACAGGTTATGAACTCTGGACTTTTTGAACATGGAAGAAGAGATGTGAACAGGCACAAGGAGTTCTTGTAATACAGTGGGTAAAACATATCTGCATGTTACAATCAAATCATCTGCCAAAATTCTCAGAATTGGCTTTGGAGGTTAAATGATTTATTTTGATAGAAAACTGGGCTGTTAACTTACGGGGATGAATATCTTTCACCTCTAAAAGACGACTCTTGATAAATAGCACCTTATAATAATCAAAATCTTTTTACCATGCATTTTCAAAGAAGCCATAGTGAATCACACATTAGTCTGAGATTTACACTATATTTACTGTTAGGCAGCATCTATTGTAATGTGTTCAGAATGTGATTGAAAAAGAAATGTAAACTCAGTGGAATGAAAAAGATAGACTTGGCTTTAATTGAAAAAGACAAACTAAGTGAATAATGAGTATATAAAAACTAGCCTATGCCACTTTTATCACCCATATATGACACTTAATCTTAAATTTATGAGAGACAACTGAACTGTGTTTCAAATCACCAGGGGCTTTTCCTATTCTGTAGGAGTTTCTCTCTTCTTTCTAGTTAATACTTTAGTGCTGATAACATAGAGATAAACCCATTTGGAAAAATTTTATATATGCCTCATTTTTCAGTATACGTGGATTCCTCTTTTAAAAGACAACCAGTGGTATTTGGATTGAGCAACAATAAAACCCGTGCAACTATTAAGCAACTTATTTATTTACTGAGATGAGAATACTTTCAATAGAAAGCCATGTAGAAAACAAACCAAAGAATCCCTCCTAAGAAAAAGAAAGATATTACAGGCTTAAGATAGGCAAACAATTTTCCTAAACATCACATCCTAATTCAATTATATTATTTGACCCACACAAGAAACTATAAATTTCTGGTCCCTTGATTTATAAACACGTATTCCTTTTTTACAAGAAAAAACTTTGAGATGCCATCTACTCATTTCATTGTGAGATCAAATGTTCTCAATATCACTAGTTATTACTGACAAAATGGGGCAGGCTTGCCTTTGCTCTACAGGAAAATCCAGGTGCTGAATGAAGTAGGTGACTATTGGTGACTCAGTAGGTGGCACTCTTCCCTTTACAGACTCAGACTCCCCAGAAGAAAGTTATGGGACACAAGATACATCATAAATAATTTCCATAGGAAAAATAAAATCAAAATGTTTATCAAATTATACATGAAACTTTAAAAAGGTGGAAATCAAACCACACTATTGTCAGTTTTGAAAAATTCTGTGTTTACTTCAACTGAATTATACTGTTGTGCCTCTGAAAGGATTATCAATTATAATGTGTGATGGTTTAAAAGAAAGTTCTGGAAATCTCCAAAAAGAGAAAATGTACTATTTCTAATCAAGACTGCACCGTGAACAAATTTTCTACATCACTGTGCAGAAACCATATAGCCATTTTGTTTAATGTTGGTTCGATTTTGACTTTTCAGAGCAACAACAATCACTATCTTCTTTTAACATTGTTTTCTGTTGAGTAAAAAGAAAGCAACTTCCCTTTAGTTTTCCTTTCTAAATGTATTGTTCTAAAGCATTAATGAGTGAGAATATCCGATGTAAAACACAAATGCCTTGGTAGTCAAAGGGTGATTAACCAAATGAAGGGGGATGGGACAACACTGGATTTAGTTCCTCTCACTTTCTTTGCCTGAAGGAAAAACTCACATTAATCAAGATTATTCTTGCTGTTAGTCCCAGTCAAAATATTTGGATGTGGAAGAAGATAAAATGGACTCAATTTGGTATTATGCTTGATTCTAATTATCCAGCCCAAACCTATTCTTTCATTGTTATGAAAAAAATAATCAGTGATTGACTAGTGTCTATGGCTGTTCAAAATTTGCTTTTAACAACAAAATCTGTAAGCCTTTTCTATCCATTAAACATCAGAAAAACTCAACACTTCTATGAAAAATACACACTTTCAAGATCTAACATCTGATTCTAGAGGAATGTACAATGCTCACAAGGCACATAACCACTTTTTTGACAGAATCATTAAATATGAGTTTAAAACGCTAGCCTCTATGGGTTTTTGCATTTCTATAGAATTTTTGAAGGAAAAGAATGAGATGGAGAAGGAACAAATACTGAAAGAAAAGCCTAAAACTGCTACAATACGAAAGAAAAAGAAAAATACTATTGAAAGGAATATATCTATCAGAGCATCTACCCCAATCAGTTGAAATGTCAAATACCACATATGACATGTAATGATTTAATAATAGCCATATGGAACACAAAGGGGAATATCCAAGTAACATTATTTTGATAGGCATTATCTCTTGTCAATATGTGATCTTTTTTTTTTTCTGAAGGAAAGAGATTTTAAAAGTCTGAAAAGTTTTATTTAGTTCTTTATCTTTTCTTCCTTGGAATGTCACTCACTTAACTATTAACTACAACCCCAATGACTAATATTTCACGTCAGTTTCAAATAGAGTATAAGATAAACCACCAATATCTCCAAAATTAAAACATATACCAAATCTTCTTTTGTAGTTTTAGTAATTTTAAATCAAACTATGTATTATTACCAACACACCTGAATTATGCAAATCATGCACAACCCCAAAAGAATTTTTTTGCATGAAAAAACCATGGGAGCACTTACTCTTGAAGTTTAGTCAAACTTAAAATGTTAATAAACTTCTTTGAATGATTAAAAAAAACCTGAAAAACACTTGTTCGATTGTTTCCATTCTCTAAAGAATGGAATGTATTTTTTTCATATCATATCTGCTGAAAGTATTTTCTGAAGAAAAAGTCTAAGTCGAATTTTAAATCCTAAAATTTTAATGTTTAAATATTTTTAATACACCTTATGATTGGCTTCAATTTGAAATAGCAATAAAGATGACTTTTAAAATGCTGATTTCAGACAGTATGCTAGTATTTTAAATGAATAAATAGAGAAATGACAGAAGTATACAGAAGTTAGCAAGGGTAGCTAATTTAAATATCATATACCCCTTTCAGCTAAATTGAAGAATGGTCACCTGAAATACTTGTAATCAAAGAGGACCAGAGAATAACTTACATATCACACTATCTGGGATGTATGCTTACAGATCTAAAACACAAGCTGTCAAGCTTTAAAAACATGTATTCAGATCTGTCTTTTATTTTTTAAATCCAAAAACTCAGACATAGAATGTCCTGAAAATGATGACACCAATTTTTGGAGTAAAGAAACTCATTTCTGATATGGTTATTAATATTCTAAACAAGCAATTCCAGCACAAAATGTTACCTGTAGTAAAAAAAAATCAGTGTTCATGTGAAACTCTCACATAATGGAATAAAAGCCACCTTAAATCAGTCTTTACATTTCTGTGAACATTTCCCTTAGAGGTAGCCATTAATGGCAACAAGCATTGTACTTATCATATTGTAACCATCTGCACTCATACATATTGATTATATTTTCTATCATATTCATGATGCTAACCACCAAGATTGTATAAGTCTATAAGGAGATTTGCTCTCACACTGCCATCACAGTAACTCACTATTTAAAGTATGATGTTTTAGAAATTGCTGTATAAGAATTAAAATAATCAACTTGTAAGACAGGTATCTAAGGCAATGCTTTTAATCCAGTTATTAATGAGCAGTGTCAAAAGAAACTTGAAAGACAACTGAAGTAAAACCATAAAAATTCAATTTCCAGAATTCTGACATATGTATGACATACTGAATGATGGTTGGAGTTCTAGATCATCAGGCTAGGTAAGATTTGCCCTACCTTGAGAATACAAGTGTCCTAGCTGTGCAGAAATATAAATTTTTCATTGGCCCTTTCTGGAAATACCTCTATCCAGTACAATCATGAACTAACAGTGGGTTCACAGTAACCTAAAAAAACCGCATCTTCAACTTCTAAAATAAGTTCCCATAAATGGCAAGTGAAAGCTGAAAAAAAAAAAGGAAGATGAGAGTGCAAAAAAAGAAGTACTTTTCATCTTGTGGCACAGGAAGTTAGACTTGAACACATCCTTCCCTTTTTTTAAGGTTACTCGGGCTGAAGACAAGTGACTTTGAGAATCAGGCCCTCGGAACTCCTTACATATTAAGTGGCCTGAACGTCCAAAAGAGTTTAGAAATGATCTCAATCCCATAACCCTAACATCTAACACCTGTAGCTCAGGACATCTCTTGGCATCTCTACACCCATTCCCTCCATTGGCTGAGTCATGAAAAAAACCAAAGTATTTCTTTCACTCCTGATTCCCTCCCTAGTTTTCACACATACATTTATTACCTTCCCTCGTGTGTCTCTCGCAGACACACACACACGCGCGCGCGCGCCCGCGCGCGAATCACAACTGTCCAGATCCCATCAGTGTAGAGCGCATCAAAAAGGGCTTCCCCACCATCCCGGCACCAAATTTCAACACACGCCCACTTCTTTTCACAGCTCCAATTCCCCTCTTCCCGCTCACGGTCCCGCCCTCCAAAGACTGGCGACTTGGGGCGCGCGGGGAGGGAAGGCAATGTCTCTGAATGCTTCTGTCCCCGCCGGCTCGCCGTCCCCTCGCCCCCGCCTACGCCCCGGCAGCCCTGCCCGCCCCCTTCCCGCTCTTTACCTGCCAACAGGTTCCTAATTTCCTCTGGGAGGGGGTTGGGAGAGGAGGCGCAGCTGGGATTGGGCATGTCAGGGAGCGCGGGGCGTGCGGGGAAAGGACCTGTGACCAAAGGGGAACCGACGCGCCGGGTTGCGGCTGCTACCTAGACTCGGGCTAGCGGTCCCAGTAAGGACAGCGGGGCTACAACTCCGAACGCTGCCCGGCTGGGGCTGACAACGAGGAAGTCACTGAAGCCCCAGGCAGCAGCAGCTGGACTCTCGGCCCTGCCCCTCCCGCAGATTGGGGCGGGACGATGGGCGGGGAGGAGGTCTGAGGGGCCCGACTGCGCATGAGTATCCCTCGGTTTTCCCTAGTCTCGGAAAAGAACCTCTGGAGAGACCACGCCCACTGCTGCGTGAGGGAGTGGGAGGAGGAGCAGTTTGTGGGAAGCGAGCGAACTGGGACTGCGTCACCTGATCCGGCGCCTGAAGCGCGAGGCTGCCATTTTGGATACTGGAACCAAAACAATTGGTGACTCTCTCCCTAGGATTCTGGAAAATAAGCTACTCGTGGTACCTTCACGTTTTCCGATTAAAGGACCTTCTGACCAATGGTCAGCACTACCAAGGTTTAACGCTTCACTTAGTAACCCAAAAGGAATTTCCGACCGCTGTAAGCTATTATGGCCTTCTTTGTCCCTTTGAATGAAGGCAATCAGTCCTTTTTTCCGCCAGTCCTTCTTGAATGGTCAATCAGGAGCTGCTCCAGAGAGCGCTCTGATTGGTTCTTGCATCGCTTTTCAACCGAATCTGTTTTGGGAGGGCAATTGATTTACCCCACAATCTTACTGAGTTACAGTTCAGTCACAACTTCAGATTCTACCTCTAATTCTGTTCTAGCCACTTGAATTACAGGAACGCAAAGAAAGTAAGAAGAAAGCTAAACAGACACAGCCATCCTAAAGCACCAGAAAGAAAACTGCTGGCGATGATTAAAGGATTGGAATGATAAAATCTCTTCATGACAGTCTGATCATTTAGTCAACAAATACTTATTAAGTGCCTTCTATCTGTAAATCTTCTAATAGTTTTACTCTAAAACCCAAAGACACCTCCATGCACCTTTAAAATTATGTGTTTGGGCCTCCCTGGTAGCCTAGAGGTTAAATCTCAGCATTGTTTCTGCTGTAGCCTGAGTTAGATCCCTAGCCAGGGAGCTAATCTACACCTGCTGTTCCCCTTAACAGAGTATTTCAGTAAATCTGCCAGTTCTCACTCCCCGGTCCCCACCTTCCATGCAGTTCTTCTATGCAAACTTTAAAAAAAAAAAAAAAGATAAAATTGTGTATCTCTCTCTGTAGTTCTCAAAATAGAAAGTAGGAAGATAAAACCCTCCCTACTTGCTACTTTCCTATTTTGACTAGTGTATTGTGACTCCAATGGCAATGTAAATTGTTTATTCCTCTACCCTTCAACTCTCACTAAATCAGTGGTCCTTAAAATTCAGTTTGCTTTAAAAGGCATATGGAAAAAATGTTCAACATCCCTTGTAATAAGGGAAATGTAAATTAAAACCACAATGAGATACCATCACACACCAGTGAGAATGGCACATATTAAAACAACTAGCAACAACAAATGTTGGTAAGGATGTGGAGAAAAAGAAACTCTCCTGCACTGCTGGTGGGAATGCAAACTGGTACAACCATTATGGAAAGCTGTTTGGAAGTTTCTAAAACTGCTAAAAATAGAGCTTTCATATGACCCAGCAATCCCACTCTTAGGCATCTACCCAAAGGACACAAAAACATTGATCCAAAAGGACACCTGCACCCCCATGTTTATTGCTGCTCTATTTACAATAGGGAAGACACAGAAACAACCCAAATGCCCAAAAATAGATGATGGATTAAAAAGATGTGGTACACATACACAATGGAATATTACTCAGCAATCAAAAAGATAAATGCATGCCTTTTGAGCAACATGGATGGAGCTGGAAGGGATCAAGCTTAGTGAAATAAGCCAGAAAGAGAAAGAAAAGTAGCAGATGGTTTCACTCATAGCAGGAGCATAAGGGATCAGGGAAAAAATAGCAATTGTAAAAAAGTAAAAATAAAAAACAATAACTATAAACCAGAGACATTCTATGGGGATGGAGAGGGGAATAGGATAAAAACTGTGGTGGGAAGAGTGCACAGGACTATGGTAATGGCATATGGATGAATTGGTGGTGGGAAGTCCATGAGGATTACAAGCAAGATGAAAAAATGCATAAAATGAAGAATGATGTATAAAAAATAAAATAAATTTTTAAAATTCAGTTTGCTTTGGAACCACAAAAATAACTGAATACAATGCCAACTGTCAAGTCATCCCCAGAGATTCTGATTAAGTCTGTCAAGCCCCCAGGTGGTTTTGATGTGAGATAGCATGATACTTGCTACTGAGAATAACTTTACTGCTTTCCTGCTCCTATAGGGCTGGAAATTTGTCATAACTTATCTTTTGTCCCCACCTGCAACCCTAAACCTGACATAAATAACTCTATTACCATTTCATACAAAAAAAAGAAAGAAAAAAAAAACTCAGCAATGGTAAAACATTAACTAGGCAAGTGCAAATTTGCACTGCATTTTTTGCATAATTCCCTAAGAAATATATCAAACACTAATTTTTTTTACTAATGTTTTTTAAAATAGAACTTTTTGAAAGTGTCTATGTCTGCTTCTCAAATTAAGACAAAAACTTTACACTTTACAATTAAAGTAAAACATACAAAATAAAAAGAAAAAAGACACCTCCAAAATAAACCCATTCTTTAATGGAATCTGAAATTCCCCCTCAAGTTTAGATGAGTTAATTATAGAAATAGTGCTGAAAATTAGAATTCCTTACTGTAGAGAAAAAAAAACTAATAAAAGTTATTTTACAGCATGGGTTCTCCAACTTCAAAGCATTGGGACTTAGAGAATAAACTACAAAATTGTCTTCCCAAAGAAGGTAGAATCTATTTCATGAACATTTTATATTAGTGAGGATTCATCCTCCCTTTACACTTATCACAGTATAATTCTTTGTCTTGTCACATGTTTTATTAAACCAGACCTCCAAATGTTCATGTCCTTTGTTTCCTTCGTACAGAACTGACCAGACTTTTTCTTCTTGTGCCTCATTTATTTATTTATACTCTACTCATTCCACAAAGAAATTGAAGTGATTTACTCTTGTATCAAATAGACAGCTTTCTGGAGTGGATCAAATGGACAGTGTCTGTACTGCTCGTTATGACAAGTCATTCTTGTTAGTGAGAGACAGGAAACTATTAAGATTGCCTTAAAATATATAGCACCTAGTAGTCCAAATAAAAAAAAGCAATAACAGAAAATGGACTTTTTGTATGAAACACATTTCACCTATTTAGGAAACCATTCTCAGTCACATGTCCTTGATGGATTCACTTGCACAATGCTTTGTATACTCTATCATTTTTACTGTTTATTGTTAAAGTTACTGAAATTGATTATAAGACAGAAAAAGAAAGAAAGAGAGGCTAAAAGAAATATATTTTTCTCTTGTTTCCAAATATTCCCAAAAAGAACTAGGAAGGAAATCAAATCCTACATTACATTTTTTTAAACTAGTCACATTAAGTTAAAAAGAATAATAAATGTGGCCCTTCCTGGTGGCGCAGCAGGTTAAAGCACAGCACTGAGAAGCTAAAGCCACTTCAGCATGAGTTCGATCCCCGCCTGCCCTGGGGAGACCACATGGCGTGGCAGACCTCTCCTGACCAGCCCGCTGCTCCCCTCAGCAGTGTACATCATCGATCTGCCTGTTCTGCTCCCCACTCTGTCTCTGGTGAAGCCTCTCTCTCGCCACCCCTATACCTCTTGCCTGTACCCCAGTTCTGTATGCAGAAATAAATAAATCTTTAAAAAAAAGAATAATAAATGAAACTTTAAATCTCAACTGGGGATAGCAGCTTCCCACTATTCTGTAAAGAAGAGACTTGATTCTAGGGAAATCTCATGATTTTTCTTCTCAAAAGTAACCCCTCTAATTCAAAGAATACACACACACACACATCTCACAATATAATCACATACATACGCATATATATGATTACTTACTTAAGTATTCCCTTACCTAAGTCTTTTAAATTTAGCTTAGTTGACTATGTGGCCTAGAAATAAAAGACTAAATTAGCATTAGTTTTGCATATACAGTTTTTCTCTGCCCCTAGTCCTGTGTTGGACTCTTAAGGCATAAAGAAGAAAGATTATATTTCAGCACTGTATTAGTTATCTGTTGCTGTATAACAAATTAAGCAGTTTAAAACAAACAGTACAGGCATTGCAAGTTCTACTGCGCTTCACAGATCTTGCTTTTTACAAATTGAGGGTCTGTGGTAACCCTGCGTTGAGCAAGCCTCTCATCATCATTTTTCTAGCAGCCTGTGCTCACTTCATGTCTGTGTCACATTATCATAATTCTCTCAATATTTCAAGCTTTTTCATTATTATTATAACTGTGGTAGTGATCGATGATCAGTCATCTTTGATGTTATTATTGTACTGTTTGGGGGGACCACGGAACCATACCCATATGAGATAGCAAACTTAATCCATAAGTTGTAGATATTCTGATTGCTCCATCAATCCATGTCGTGTGCGTTGATTTCTTCATCCACCTGCCTTCCTCTCCTCTTTCCTCCTGGGGCCTTCTTGTTCCATGAGACACAAAATTAATGAAATTAGGCACCATTGATAACATCACAGTGGTCTCTAAGTGTTCAAGTGAAAGTATTCAAGATAAATTGAAAGTTATCTAAAGGAAGGTATGTGGTAGACCAAAAGCTAGGTCTCTTGGTTCAGTTATCCAGTTGTGAATACAAAGAAAAATTCTTAAAGGAAATGAAAAGTGTTACTCCAATGAACACATGAATGATTAAAAAAAAAAACCTGTTGCTGATATGAAGAGCATTTTAATGATCTCGACAGAAGAGCGAAGAGAAAACCAGTCACAACATTCCCTAAAGCGTAAGCCTAATCCTGGCAAAACCTTAACTCTCTTCAATTCTATAAAAGTTGAAAAGCTTGTGGAAGCTACAAAAGAAAGTAGGAAACTAGCAGAGGTTTACTCATGAGATGTAAGGTAATAAACCATCTCCATAACATATAAGTTCAAGATGAAACAACAGTGCTGATGTAGAAGCCACAACATGTTATCCAGAAGATCTAGCTGAGGTTACTAATGAAGGTGACTACACTAAACTACACTAAGATGTTCTACATTGAACTACTGGAATGGTCCCATTGAGGACCATCACATAAAGAGAGACGGAAATTTCTGGCTTCAAAATATTGAAGGACACACTGACTCCCCTGTAAACAATTAATACAGATGGTGTCTTTAAGTTGAAGCCAATGTTCATTTATAATTCCAAAAATCCTAGGGGTACTTAAGGGTGATGCTAAATCTACCTACACTCTATAAATGGAACAACATAATCTGAATAATAGCAATCTGTTTGACATGGTTTATTGACTGAATATTTTAAACCCACTGTTAAGAAATACAGCTCAGGTTAAAAAAAAAAAAAGATTCCCGCGGGGATTACAATTGAGATGGAAAAAAATGTACAAAATGATGTAAAAATAAACTGTTATAAAAAAGTTCCTTTCCATTAAAAAAAAAGATTCCTTTAAAATATTACTTGGGGACCTGGCTCCCCAAGAGGTCTGATGGGACAGGCAAGGAAATGGGAGTTGTTTTCATGCCTGCAAACACAATACCCATTCTGCAGCCTATGGATCAAGGAGTAATTTTGATTTTTCATGTGCATACTTAAGTAATAAGCTGCCATGGATAATGATTCCTCTGATGGATCTGGGTGAAGTAAATTGAAAACCTGGAAAGGATTTTATAGATCACATCATAGGAAAAAGTAAAATATCAACAGGAGTTTGGAAAAAGTTGACTCCAACCCTCATGGACTTTGAGGGACTTAATCCTTCAGTGGAGGAAGTAACTACAGATGTGGTAGAAGTAGCAAACCAACCTGAATGACAAGTGGAACCTGCAGGTTTAGCTGAATTGCTGCAGTCTCCTGATAAAACTTGAATGAATGAAGAGTTGTGGTTTTTTTGTTTTTTGTTTTTTAAGATTTATCTATTTATTCATATTGGGGTACAGGCCAGACGTGCAGGAGCTGTGAGAGGCTTTACCAGAGACAGAGTGGGGAGCAGAACAGGCAGATGGACGAAGTACAGGCGGGTCAGGGGGCGGGTCAGGAGAGGTCTGCCGTGCCATGCGGTCACCTCTGGGGCAGGAGGGGATCGAACTCATGCTGAAGTGGCTTTAGCTTCTTAGTGCTGTGCTCTAACCTGCTGCGCCACCAGGGAGGGCCGAAGAGTTGTTTCTTATGGATGAGTAACGAAACTTATTTCTTGAGATGGATATCAAACATCACCACATAATACACAGAAATTTTTCACGAAAAAAGACAATCACTGCAGCAACCTTCATTGTAACCTTATGTTTAGTAATTGCCTCACCTTTTAGCAACCATGACCCTGGGCAGTCAGCAACCTTAAACACTGAGTCAAGCCCCTCCACTAGCAAAAAGATTGCAATTTGCTGAGTAAAATCTTGGATGGTGAATAGCAACTTTTAGCAAGAGAGTACTTTTAATTAAGTTATGTACATTGTTTTTGTACATTTTGCTATCATATACTTAATAAACTAGTTTAGTGTAAACATAACTTTTATATGCACTAGGAAACCACTTTGTTGCAAAATTTGCCTTATTGTAGTGGTCTGAAACTGAACCTGAAATATCTCCAAGGTGTGTCTGATAGCCAGGAACCCATGAGTGGATTAGCTGGACAGTTCAAGCTAGAGTCTCTCATGAGAATGCAGGCCTCTAAACACTTGACCATAGCTAGAGGCTCAGCTTTGAAGAAAGCTCACCTATAGGTCTGTTGACTGAAATTCTCTTTTCCTTTTTGGTTCGTGACAAAACTCCTTATTTCTTCACCATGGATTTCTCTTGACATGGCAACTAACAAACCCCAGAACATCTCTGTCCCCTAATAATTTACGTCTCTTCCATATGCAAAATATGTCCATCTCCTCCCAAAGTCATTGCAAAGTTTCATCCCATTAGAGCATTGGTTCCAAGTCCAGGATCTTATCTTCTGAATTGAGACCAGATATAAATGGTGCTCCTTAAACAAGTAGAGTTCCCACATCCTACATAATTATGAAGTAAAAAGGCAAGCTATCTGCTCCCCCACTTACTCAACATACAGTGGTTGGACAGGCATGAAATAATTGCGGTAGAAATTCCTGTTCAAGAAGGGTTGTGGCAATCCAAAGTATACAATGATTGTCAGTTTGTTAAAATTCTGAAGTCCAGCCAGGAAAATGTAGAAAGTTCTTTAATTATAGCACTGTTCTACTCTCACTGGAATAACTTTTTCATGGATCTTGGTTCTGCCCTTCCTTTTCCATGGAAGGTGTTTTCAGTTGTGTAGTTTCCTGGGCCTGCTCCTACCAGTGGTCTTTTGTCATTTCTTCAATTCTCTGTCAGGATTTAGTTAGAGAGTCAAAGTCACTAGAATTGAGAGAGGGAGAGGGAGAGAGAGAAAGAGAGGGAGGAAAAAAAGAAGGAAGAGGGAGAGATAGAGAGAAGTGTTTTTAAAGGAAGTTGTTATAGTGTTTGACCCTACACAATTGTGGAAGGTGGCTGAACTCTATAAAGCTGCTAAGGCTTTACAGCTGACACTGAGGCTTGAAGTCCACAGGGTGGGGAGTCAGGAAGGGGAAATGGAGAAAGTTCGCAACAAGCTGGAAGCAGAAGCACAAATGTTATTGTTCTTTGGGAAACTTGAAGTCCAAGCTTAGCTCCCTCTGACCAGATGGTATGGATGTTCCAAGAAACAGGAGTCCTTCATTACAGCGCTAAGTACATACTGGACTCAAGAGCCAAAGAGCTGAAAGCAGGAGAAAGCAGTTGCAGACCAGCTCTGCCTCATGCCAATGAAGTGAGCCAGAGCCAAGGAACATAAAGTGAGCCACAGAATGCTGTTCACTACTGCTCCCCAAATCTCCAAATCTCCTCTGTGCCCATCTTACTCAGAAAAACACTAAAAAGGGCATTCTAAAAAAAAAAAAAAAAAGGGAATTCTGGGAAATACAAGCACACTGCAAGGCCACCAAGCACACACTTGTACAATCTTGAGTAGATTAGATAGAAGCAGCACTTGAAATTTTGCATTTTGTTGCAGCCTAATATACTTTCTAAACTTTTTAAACCTAATGTGTCTTTTAAGTCATCTAGCAATGGTTTTTTTTTTAAAGCTTTTAGAAATGAAAATTTGTTTTTATTTTCTGACTACTTACTCCTCTCTTCAGTTGACATTTTAGGAATGGTAATGTTTACACTTACGTTGTAGTCAGCAGGAAAAATATTCTATTCTGACTGGAATTCATGTGAGGTCATTTATCCTTAAGAAATGTGAAACAGAAGCTGAACAGAAACAACAAGGTCTGCTAGAACAGCCCACGGACTTGTCTTGAATTTTTAGTTCACAACTATTATTAATCTATTAGTATAGTTTATCAGCTTAACAAGATAATGAAAACATTTTTATTCTCTTTTGCTCTACCTCATTTCTATATACACAAATGTATTCTCAGGCACTTTGCCACCCTGGCCAATCAACTTAATATAGGAATAATAAACAGCACTTGAGTTTTTAGCAAGATGCTTTTTGTCCTTAGGGATACACAAATTTGGAAGACAGTGAGAGAATAGGCCACCCATTACAGACTTGATAGAATGTATCCAGTTCTCTGGCAAAGTGACAGCCCTCTATTTCTGTAACTAAAATTGGTCTTCCTGATGGTAATCTGGCTCTGATTAGGAATATAATTGATAATTGTCTTTTTTAAATTATTAAGTGCATTTATTATCATGCATTGTTAATACTTGTACAGTATTTGATTTCTCATCTCAGGTGTAGTCGCCATAGTTCTCCCATCACCATAGGATCCACGATCTATCACCATAATCAAAGGAATATATTTGTCTTGACTACCTCTAACTCTGTTAGACTGTGACTCTGCTCTAATCTCTAATTGATAGACTGGTATTGCATTCTAAGTGGAGCTCCAGAAAAGAGATGGTCCAAAAGCATTGTCTTGCCTTCTACTGATCAGGCTTAGTTGCCAGAACATGTGCATTAGAAATGTGCCAAGACAGTGTTCATTATTTATTGCCATACAATATTGAATGTAGACCCCTCCCATGTAAACTATTTATTCCTCTGTGGTTTGGCAAGGTTACCTTGAACTGCAAGCAGTTGCATAAAAAGACAAGAACGTGAGCCCTCCCTGGTAGCACAGCCAGTTAAAGCACAGCTCTAAGAAGCTGAAGCCACTTCAGGATGAGTTCCAACACCAATCCTGGAGGTGACCACATGGCACAACAGACCTCCCCTGACCTGTCCGCTGCTCCCCTCAGCAGTGTACTTCATCATTCTGCCTGTCCTGCTGCCGACTCTATCTCTGGTGAATCCTCTCACCGCCCCTGCACCTCTGGCTTGTACCCCAGTTCTGTATGCATAAACAAATAAATCTTAAAAAAAAAAAAGACAAGAACGTTTGATTCTCCCCCTTAATTCTTTTCATCAAAATGTTACTTTCTAATTCAGAGCCCAAATGAGGGACCTAAAGATTCTAATTCATTCTTGGCTCCTAACCGACTTGGGGGGCGTTATCCTTTAGCTTAACCTAAAAGGTAATTAAAAGGTCACTGGTGTCATTTGGCTTCTCCAAGTCCCAAGGACGACCTGACCTGTATTCCTTAGAAGTCTAAGAGAATGTATGAGTTAAGTATCTCCCTTTGCACCTCAATCTAGGTTGATTTGAGAAGTCAGGTCTTCTAATACCTGGGTTTAGTACACTGTGTCTTTGGATGCAAGATAACTGAATCTAAAACATCTTGAAAGAAGTCAGGTTGCATGGATCTTCCAAGGGGTAGTTCAGGAGTAGCCATGGAAAGCAAGTAAAGTACTGCTGTCTGCCCTGCTCTTTATTTAGGATAGCTCTGGTCCTTACAACATCCTTACTAACACTAGCAGTTAATGAAAGATAGTCTTCTAGAATAATGAAATTGAAAAATACAACTTTTTTATTAATTAAAGTTTAGTGGATTCACATTTGGGCTCTGAACCATAACTGGCTCAATATGAATTATTTACTCAATTTTCTCTCTATTCACCCATATGAACTATTTTTATTAAAGGCATTTTATTTCATTTTATTTTTGTTTTGCTATTACAGTTATTTTATAAAAACATGAATTTAGGTGAAACAATTTTCTAATACACTTGTAAAAATCATTTTATAGCTAAGTTGGCTGAAGTTTTAGAGCATAAAATAATTAGAAACAGGTCTAGGTTTTCTTTCTATATGTAAAGACAAAATAGTACATTGTGATCAGAATCCTTTCTTGTTACAGTACATCCATTCTCACTAGGCAATTTTAAAATACCAAGCTGTCTTCAGCAACAGTTACTCAGTGTGCTTGTGCCTAATATATTTCTGAAGGGCTTTGATGGATTTGATAACCATAAGCAGCTGTTAACATTAAATTGCCATTTAATTTTTTTCAGTGACTTTCAAAGTTGTCAACATTAAACAGTATTGTTTTACAAATGACGACTCTAAGGCAAATAAGAGTAAAATTAAATAAAATTTTAAACACTCAACTTTTTTTAGCTAGCGTCCTACTATTATCAAACATAAAAAGGAGAAAAACATATTTACAGCAACAGGACAGTAAGCATTGCCTTGTATATTTGCCTGTAATTTGCATTGTGTATTATTATATTTAGAAGTTCTTGCATCCTTTCTCCACTCCATCCTCATTTATTTTGTCTTTTTTTCCCATATACCTTGACTTTTGTTAAAAAAAAAAAAATTAGGCTTTCCTGGTTAACCCTGGCACCAGGGTTAAAGTCTTAGTGCTATCAAGCTATCACCAACCACTGCAATGCAAGTTCAATCCCCGGCCAGGGAGCTGACCCATATGGTACAGCACAGTAGTTTTCCAGATTAGTATTTCTTTTAAATATATATATGTATATATATTTAAGATTTATTTTTACTTTATTTATGTGTACAAGAACTGCGGTGTAGGCTAAAGGTGAGGGAGTGAAAGGATTCACTAGAGACAGAGTTGGGAGCAGAACAGGCAGGTCAACTAAAATATACTGCTGAGGGGAGCTGTGGGTGAGACAGGTAACAACAATGGCAATCCAACCTCAATGAACTTCCCTGAGTTTCTTTCCATATTCTAAATCATGCCAGTCTGCCTTTCCTGCTTTTTATATAGAACTCACTACTTACTTTTCCAATACAATGTTCATATTCATCTTTTATTGAAACTCTGAAGTCAGAGGGCACTACTTCATTTAATTTTGGCCTAGAAATCTCTCCTGATTATCAAATTGGTTTCACTTTTCTTTATTAATGCATAGAGTATAGTTTGTGTAGAATTCAGAAACATTCCAAATAAAAATATATAGCTGTAAAAATTAAACTGAACAGAGCCCATTTGGGAAACTTAAAAATCTGTGTTATCCTGTGACAGGTGTCAAAGCAATACAAGCTTCAGTCTTTTTTTTTTAAAGATTTATTTATTTGTGCATACAGAACTGGGGTACAGGCCAGAGGCTCAGGGGCGGTGAGAGGCTTCACCAGAGACAAAGTGGGGAACAGAACAGGGAGATCGACGAAGTACATTGCTGAGGGGAGCAGCGGGTGGGTCAGGAGAGGTCTGCCACACCATGTGGTCACCTCCGGGGCAGGCAGGAATCGAACTCATGCGGAAGCGGCTTTAGATTCTCAGTGCTTTAACCCGCTGCGCCACCAGGGAGGGCCAAGCTTCAGTCTTTTAAGAGACTTAATAGCTTTTTTAAGTGTTTATAGGTAGTTCTGACTTTTCAAGGAAAACTTACAGTTGTTTAATTTTAATAATGAGAACTTTTGAATGTGTGCTCCTAAAATATACAAATAATATTCTGATCAGTTTGAATCAGAAGTATATATTTTTATCATTGCATTAGCAATTTTCCATCTGGGTAAAACAGTTAATGTCTTTTTTAACTGATGCTTATAATCATAAAACTGATGCTTAAAATCATAAAATAATTGTGAAAAATTTATTGTTACTCTGCAAATATACATCCTGTTTTAATAAATTTTACCATTAATCTCAATATCAAATACTAATACTCCATACCAAATACTAATTTGTAAAAGTAGGAACTCTTGGTAAACACTTGCTATAAATACAAGTTATTTCAATAAAGTCAGATAGAATTCAGTAGAATTAATCAACATGACTCTTCTATATATGACACTTAAAGATTACAAAAGTAGGAAACACAATTTGCTATTTTCTGTATTGTTGCAAGCATGTATATTTGATTCTGAGAAACTCTCTTACTTAGAAAAATACCATGAAAACAAGCCCTTATCTTTGTAGCCACAGTGGGGTTCTCTCTGAGAATAAGGAAATTGGGAACATAAGATAACTGAGACTTAAACCAAGAAATCAACACATAAGAGGGCAAGAGCAAAATATGCAGCCACTTAAAAGGAAATAACTGAATCCTCAACTTAGCTATAGCCTGATTAAATGGGGGGGGACCTATTTCTCAGCCTAGGGGTCAGCAATGAAAGTAGAGGAGAGAGAATCACAGATGCAAGCATTAACTATTCACCTTAACACTATACAGGGGGGAGAAAGTCTTGCCAGAAAACTTTCATTTAATGAGTGAGATAGTTTGTTTATAAGTAGATGGTGATAATTCAGATGATAAGACATTTAAAATATTTCAATTATAGGAATTAGAAGTGTTCTTTTATAGCATATGGGTCCTGAGAAAGCAGGAGTTGGGACTGAAAGCACAGGTGAAGAAGCTGATATTGAGTAGGAAGAATATCCCTCTATTATAACACGAGAGAAGAGGCCATGGTTAATATAGATATAGGTGAGTTTAGAGACTGAGGCACTTCCTAATGAAGTTGTTCTCAGTTGTTCTGAGAAATAAGAGAATTGAGGTTATCTGTGTGTGTTGGAGGCAGGAATAAGAAAGAGAAAGAATTGCAGGTTTGGTGTACATTTTAATGCTCAATAAAGATTAATTTAGCACAGCAGTACATTCCTCTTCATGTCTACTAGCTAGAAGTTAGCTTGCTTCAGGAAATGTAAACGGGGAGTATTTTTATATCGATATAAGTAAAGGTAAATGTGCTCATATTACACAACAAAATGATTATTCATACACGTCAGATCCAAATCACATGCTAATTTATATCTATATTTTTTATTTCATAATAAAATAGTGGAAATTAGAAATACAACTGGGATATAAACTCAGGCCCATTTTAAATTTCAACTAGGACATAGGAAAGGTTTTGCACTGTGATGTCGATTTTTGTTTTTCTTCCTATCTCTGTTTTCCACAACATAAAAAGACAATCCATGTCCTTCTAACTTAATTTTATGTAAGTAGTGATTTGTTCCAAATATGTACTCACAGCATTCTAAAGCTTGTCTATATTTCTTAAAGTTAAGTTTGACTAAGAATGACATAAAACCCAAGTGCAGTGGCTTAAGCAGGGTAAATGTTTATTTCACTCTCACTATTGAGCACACTGTTTGACAATGGGCATGTGCCAGACTTCTCTACAGAGAGGTTCTCAAGCTCCCACCGGACAGTTCTACTTACATCTTGCTGGCCAGAACTTAGTTAAATGGAATCCCTAGCCCAAAGGAGTAGGGGAGGTGCTTTGGGGTAACCCGTGCTCAACTAACAATTCTGTTAGAGTACATAGATTACAAAATGACTAGCACTCTGCCAGAATCTGAGGATATTTCTTGCAAAAGAGTGGGAACTATCTCTATCACTAAGTTCTGAAATCCTAGATAAGTTGCTTTAAAGCTCAATTCAATTTCATGCTTAAAGGGGAATAGGTATAGAATACACACTCTACTTAGTGGAAAGTAGAGCATTAACTAATCAGTTGATTTACCAAAAAAAAGTATTTAACCAAAAATTTAATTGAAATTGAATTGAACTTTCACATATCTTTAATAGAACTGAACTTTACACTTTGAATGTATTACAGTGTTTTTTTTTATAAAAACATCTTTTTTTTTTTATAGCTTATCAACTAGTACTATATAACCACTCAACAAGTACTCTGCCTGGTGAAGAAATAAAACATAGCCAGCACTCCCAGAAGCCCTTCACTGGTATCTTACAATCTATATTTCTACTCTTTATCCCAAATATAAGGGAGATTCTGACATATATTGCAAACATTCCCTATTTCTTCATTGCTCAACAACCTAACTTTGCATTTCTCAAGATGGCAGTTTTAATTTTTTGGACTCTATATATTTA
The DNA here is from genome assembly GCF_000260355.1 of Condylura cristata. Lineage (NCBI taxonomy): Eukaryota > Metazoa > Chordata > Mammalia > Eulipotyphla > Talpidae > Condylura > Condylura cristata. Next base: position 27,190,206 of record NW_004567106.1, read on the forward strand.
GAATCATATGTGAAAAATATTGTATTTTAGAACAGAAAAAAATATTATAAAGTTCTTTACATGAAAATCGTTCACTACTGAAGGATGATTTAGGCTTTCAGTAAACTCAAAGCTAAAGCGGAATTTCCTAACATAAAGTATTTCCAGAGAACAAAATTGGAACAGACATTTAAGGCCTTTTTGTTATCACCATATTGCTAACATTGGTTTAATTACTTTTTTTTTTCTCCTTCTTCTTTCCTTAAAATTTCCCAGCATTTTCTGCAGTAGTAGAAACTTTAGGGAGGTTACTTATATCTCACAAATGAATATTTGGAAGCAGCTTTACTCTTGTTTTCATTCTCCACATCATTAGCAGATAGAGTATGATTTGAAGACATTTGAGATGGAAAGACAGCTGTTTCAGGGGTTCTTGAAAGTGCTTCGTAGGCTGGCCAGGGAGTGTTTTTATTTAGGTCATCATGTCTTTCGCACAGGGTAAAAACTATGATAGTTGGACAGACAGGCTAGAACATAATGTTGAAGTTACTATTATGGCCCCTGCACCACTAATATGTTACCATTAAAAAATGAAGACTGAGTGATGTAGCTGATTGCTCTTCACTTGTTCCAAGGAATAAAGACAAACATTAATGAGTCACTTCCCCTTAGGGTATTCCTACTTACTAAATGACAGTATTGTTTAGTTTTAATTATTTAATTAAAAATATTAATGCACAGGGGTGATTTGGTGATGGGAAACCCGTGGGGATTACAATTGAGATGAAAAAAAAAATGTGAAAAATGATGTAAAAATAAACTTTTTAATTAAAAAAAAAAATATTAATGCAACAGGTCCTCCCTGGTGGCGCAGTGGGTTAAAGCACAGCATTGAGAAGCTTAAGTAACTTGCACATGAGTTCGATCCCTCTTGCCCTGGAGGAGATCCGCATGGCGCGGCAGACCTCTCCTGACCCGCCCACTGCTCCCCTCAGCAGTGTACTTCGTCGATCTGCCTGTTCTGTTCCCCACTCTGTCTCTGGTGAAGCCTCTCACTGCCTCTGGGCCTCTGGCCTGTACCCCAGGTCTGTATGAATAAATAAATAAATCTTAAAAAAAATTAATGCAACACATAAACAAACTGGTATAAATTTGAAAGTGAAAATATTCTTCTACTTCCCTAACATTATTACTCTGAATTCTATAGGTACTTCCAAATTGACTCCTAAAAATTTTGTACTAATTTACACTCCAGTGTTCTTTAAACATATTTATAAACAAATGTAATTAATACCTTGTTCATTTGCTCAGAGCCATTCATGTTTATTGGTCATTAATTTAATTTCATAGTCTTCCTATGAGTTCCAGATAGTAATCTAGCAATTTTATAAATCAAAAAACATAAGAGACTTTAAGTTTCTCAACAGTAATTCCATGGTATGCTACATATTGAATTTAAACTTCTACATTTTGGCAAAATTTTCTAGCCATTGACCTACATGCTCTCAGGTTAATTGGAGAAGGGAGGACTAAAACCTACAGAAATTTTTTTAGAAAAGATTTTCATATTGAGAACTTGGTAAGCACCAAATTTCAGCCGCCAAGTATTCTGGCCACCCCATTTTTTTCTCTTAGAGCTAAAGTCACATTTATGGCCAATTTGGTATCCTTTCTATAGATAATGTCAAGAGGGACTCATTAGCCAACAGTTATAGTTGTAATAAAAGTATCCACTAATAAAAGGCCTCACACACTGGAAACAATGCAGTTCCTGTATTTGAGAGTGTCCTGGAAATGCTTTATCTTTAGTTTCCTGTCTCATCACAAAATCTCTGTGGTACCTGGGTAGCCATTGTGTCTAGTTGTGTATTATTACTTGAGAGACACAAAAGCACCTCTGGTGTAGAGCTGCTCTGACCATCGATGGCTCAGTCCGGACCTCAACTATGACAGTCACACTACATAGCGTGTAAAAACTAGATGAAGCTTACATGAGCATTAAAGTTACAGTTCAGCGCTGCTCTACCATAAAATCTGATGGCCAAAACAGTTTCTCCCAAAGCCCCTTAGGCTGTCAAAAAGTGGCCATAGTTCTTACTCAATGTTTAAAAAAAGATACTTTCCCTGTTGCTATTACCCTTATGTTCACACTTGGCCTCCACCAGAGTGGCTCGGGGTAGAATTTATAGTTCAGGGACACTGTTGAGTAAGAAAAATAGATGTTCTCTTCCTTTTCAACTAAATAATCCAATTCTAGTAACAGTATAGAACCAGGTTGTCAAAGTTCCCTTAATTTTAATTCTCTGGGCCTAAACCTACAAGACGAAATCGTACTTATTCACTAATGTTCATAGTTTTCTGGATGAGAAGTAAAAATGCTAGGTAAAAGTCTAGAAAGCTGAAAACAAACCTGGTTATTTTAGGAACATCAGGTAAAAGTTTGAGAAAATTAGCTTTGAAAGGGAAAGTTTGAGGTCATGTAGGCACAATCTTTTGTCCTATGAATATGTAAGAAGCAAGAAAATAGAGACTAAGCTTTTATACCAATTTTGCTTACCCCATGAGATTTCATCTCTCATTAACAGCTCTGTATTTTCTCATTTCAATGCTTCTCAATCCCCATTATTAAATCCTAATGGTTTCTGATGGTCTCTGCAGTATTAGATTGGGCTGGATTCATGGTATCTCATGCAGATTTGTTTTTTTCTTTGTTTAATTGTGCATTTGAATGAGAAGCAGCTTTGCTGGTAAAACTGGGAATAAGATCTGAATAGACTGATGTGCGGTGAGCAGATGGAAATCTGACATTATCTAGATCAGCTAAAAAACAAACAAACCAGTATCCTGATATCTAGTTCCAATCTGTGTTATCATCTTTAACCCTGTCCTGTTTGAGTTTGGTGTAAAACAGGGTAAGTCTGGAATTTCAGTTCTTTCTATTCATGAAAGAACTTGGGCAAAGTGCTCAAGTATCACTTCACTCCTCTGCAAGATGAGGGTGGGATGAATGATTGTTGTGAAAATTATATATTAAGTTTGTATGCCTGGCATACTATGATATTCAGTAAATGCTAACTAAAACTCGTCAGAAAATAGTAGATATCACCAAGATGCCAGATGAGACTTTTTTTTCATCAGTTCCTCTTAGTAAAGTCTTCTAAGAGATCTAGAACCCCTGATATAAGCAGAACTAGGCTGAAGTTTATTAGGGGAAGAAACTGTAAATGCCATTTCTCCATTCAACAAATCTAAGCACAGAGGATACAAAAATCCAGTGTCTGAGATAAGTCATGTGCACACATCACTACCTGTATGAGACCCGATATGTTCCACAAGAGAAACTGAGTTAAAGTACCATGGAGACTAGGGAAAGAAGGCATTATGTTCAACGGATTATCAGAAAATATTTTATGGGGAAAGGTAAATATGCCAAGTGTATCTATAAAGTAGAGACTTCTTCAATTTATAATAGCAAGAGTGAAATTAAGGGTAGAATATATGAAAATATAGAAAAGGTCAGTTTAGATTTTTAGAGGTATTAGAGGCTTTAGAGGGCAGCCCAGGGAATTTGAGATTTTCAGGAAAGAAATAATACGATATAACTTCATTTAGTGACAGTTCATCTCCAAGCTTTGTGAAAGAAAAAATGGAGGTAAGAAATACCAAATCCAGTTAGATTACAGAATGATACAGGTGAAAGATTGTGACATGTAAATTTAAAGTCAGAACAGTGGAATCAGAGGAGACAGAGTGAATTCAAGAGTGGGGGGATTGAATATACAGGTATAAGCAAGTATACTATTAATTAGTGATGAAAGGAGGGTAATTAATACATTATAGGAATTTCTAGGGTCTTGTTTCTATTACAACCATGAAATGCATGTTCTGTCTGGTTCTGCCTTTTTTTTTTAAACTAGAATAATGGGCTGGTTTTAGCTTCTTTATGTTAAGTGTCAGTATGTTCTATTTTAATCTCCCCAGAGATTCCAACTTGCAGCTTCAGTTGAGAACAACTGACCTTGAACAAGACACACTGTAGTCCCTAAATAAGCACACTTGCTCATGTTGCTCTGTGACCACACGTTATAGCACCCATGGGGGCTCAGTCCTGAGGCCAGCTGGAGGAGGTCCACAGAATTCCTTGATTTCAGCAGTTTTTGACGGTCCTCCTCCACTCCACACCACTCCTTCTTGGGAACATGAGTAAGTCTAACTCCTACTGGAAGGACAGATTATGAGAAAATCAACCTGAAGATAAAGGGAGCATTGTTGATAGCAGAAAACAAAGAAAAAACCTGAGTCCTTACAAATTTAACTCTAGAAGACTCACCTGCCAATGACTACAGGTTGTAAGAATCAAGAAATTTTACTACTTCAAGTCACTTTGAGCTGGAATTCCTGTTACATCCTACATGTTCTTGAAATAAATTATTTTAAATCTTATCTGTTGGTGTCAGATTATAGAACTGTAAAGTGAATGTCTTTTATAGAGTAGCAAGTAATAATATTCTTGTCTTAGTAACAGAAACACTTAGGTTATAATTTTCAACCTGATCATTTGTGTTGTTTTGAGCAACAGAAAACGATATTATATAAAATTTCGTAGGGTGTTATTTCAGTAACTTTAAAAAAATTTCAAATTCTAAACTCTGAATATGCCACTGAAATTTAAACACACCTGTAATATTTCCAGAAACTAGTGTCATCTATTAAACTTTGTGTTGAAAATATACTAAAAATCCATTTCTTCAAAAGATGAAATTTTCTTTCTTTCTTTCTTTCTTTTTAGATTTATTTATTTATGCATACAGAACTGGGGTGCAGGCCAGAGTCTCAGGGGCAGTGAGAGGCTTCACCAGAGACAGAGTAGGGAACAGAACAGGTAGATCAACGAAGTACACTCCTGAGGGGAGCAGCAGGCGGGCCAGGAGAGGTCTGCCGAGCCATGTGGTCACCTCTGGGTCAGGCGGGAATCTAACTCATGCGAAAGCGGCTTTAGTTTCTCAGTGCTGTGCTTTAACCCGCTGCGCCACCAGGGAGGGCCCAAAAGATGCAATTTAAGATACAGAAGAGTATGAAAAAAGAAGGAAAGTAAGATCATTTATATTTTCTTATACATAATTCAGAAAACTATGAAAGGAGGAAATAAAAAGTGTTAATTTCAAGGTGGGGATTGAGCAGAGGAGGATGCTGTGAGGAGTTATATAACAGTATACTTGTTTTTTATGCTTCTGATCTTTAAAATAATGTGATTATATTACCTCGGTAGAACTTTAATTAAAATATCACTTTAATAAAATATAATTTTACCTAAAAATCTCAAATTATATTTTCACCAGAAGTAACCATAAATTAATGATTTCTACTATCAAGTATCTACCAACACGAGAAACCCTGCATCTCCTTCAGTCAGTCAATACCTTATTTGATATTTAGATAAAAAAAAATTTGATATTTAGATAAAAAATGAGAAATTTAAAGGGCTTTATGAGGAGGGCCTCTCTGGTGGTGTAGAGAGAAAAAGTCTCAGCTCTGTCAAGCTATAGTCTGTCACTGCAGCATGAGTTCAAATCCCCACCAGGAAGGTAACCCACTTGGCAAAGCAGACCATTCCTGCCTCTCCCACTGCTCCCCACTCTGTCTCTGGTGAATCGTCTCATCACCAACCCCAACACACACCTCTGGTCTAGATCCCAGTTCTTGTATGCATAAATAAATAAAATTTGAAATAATAAAATTAAAATCTTTATGAGTAATGCTTTTCTTAGATATCCTCCTCTATTAGGACATCCAAAACATTAAGCAAGCTCACAAATGACCATGAAACTGTTAAGGGGAAGGATGGCCTAAAGGAACTCTGCAGAGTCTTATGAACTCCACCCCCTACTCCAGCTTTCTGGACCCTACACACTACTCCAGTGATTGGAAACTACAGCTCCCTGCAGTACCAAGGAGAGAACTGCGAGGACCCAAGGGCGGAGCTAGCAGGAATTCTGGGACATTTGGGAGATAAATAGGGTGCGATTGCATCTCTCACTCTCTCGCTCTGGAAGCAGCTCTCCTGACTGTGTGTTCAGTCAGCCTAGCCCTAAGGTATTCCAGTTACTTTGTATCCCACTCTCTTTCTCTGGATTGTTTCCTATTCCTTTCCCCTTTTGTAAATAAACCCGTTACTGACCCTTTTGTGTGTACCTGCAGTATAACTGAATTGTGAGCGAGCAGGTGAGGCCCCAAAGACAGGCAGCTCAGTCCACTCTGGGCTGCCCTGTAACAAAACCACTAAGAGGACACATCTAAGATAGTTCAAAGAATCACAATAAGGAGAGGAGACACATTTAAAGATGAGAAACAGAAGGGGGCTGAGTTGGCATTCCGTTAAGAAAATATACAAAATAAAACAACTCACAAATCTTACAACTAAGCAGCAAGTGTCTTACGTGGGCCATCAGCATTGACTGGTCAGAGGCTGTGAAGATTGTTGCATCACTGTCTTCCAGCTTGCCCAAGCTGCCACTTCAAATCACAGCTCATTGTCAACATTCCCATCTTGAGGGACAGAGAGCAGAATCCAATCATAAAAGCAATAATGCCAACTAACACTTACTAATTATTGTACTCATTTATTGACTATATATTTCAGGTTCAAGCAAAGCATTTAAGAGGCACTCATTGACCCAACCAGATTCATCAGAAAAGCAACAACCAAACCACCAATAATTTTAATTTTTAATAATCTGTTCTGGAATGGATTTGTTGATTCTAGTATAGTAACACTTTAAAATTATATAAAACTGCTAAATATGACTGTGACAACTGCATAAAAACACAGATAACATAGCATTAGTCCTAAAAAAAGTAGAATGTCTAATGTTATATAAACTCATTGCAATCATGTAAAAATGAGACTTAGAAGATAATACACATGTTGTAACACAGTTGTATTAAAAATGAGATGACAGGGGGAGTTTCCTTTTCTCAAAATTATACTTAATGTTATTGCCACCACATGTACTATTTTGTCATTTTAGTCATTGGTTACAGTCAGCTGCATAAAAAGACCCAACAAATTGACCAACAAGACTACATTTCACTCTCATTTTAACAGTACAACTATAAGCCCTGCAGAGCTAATACAGGGGTTCTAAACTGTGTTTCTATCTAGGAGTTCTGTTACTAAGAATGAGAGAAGGAATGCCGGGGTCTACTAGTGTTTGTCGCTTCACTCCTCCTTACTTTTCATAAGGGGTAGAAATCCGTTTGCAGTTGTGTAAGCGTCGAAACCCACATTAGGTAGTTGCAAGCTCTCTTCCCACCCATCTGGTGACTAGTTCCTTCAAGTAATGATGTTCTACTGCTTAAACAAGCACAAACTCCTCCTCTTATCATCAGATTAAATTTCATATTTCTCCAGATCCTCATCTGACTGGCTCCTTCAGATCTCAGCTCAAATGACGCCTCAACAGATATACCATTCCTGACCACCCTACTCACTGTTCCTTGCCTGGGACATTATCCTTTACCTCATTTAATTTTTTCATAGTCCATCATTATTTGAAATTGTTTGTTTATGATTTTTCCTTCCCCCAATTAAGTTCTATGATGACAGAGACCTTGTTTACCACTGTATCCTCACTATCTGTTATACAGCATCAAACACAGTGCCTGACACACAGAAGACCGTAAGTGTTGAATAACTGAATGACCAACCTCGCAGTAACTATAGTGTTGAAAAAGCCTAACAGGGAAATTCCATTATACAAGGTATAAAAGGATCTGCAAGCTAATGGAAAAATACCAGATTATTATCCAAATTCATTTAGTTGGAAAGTATTGACTCAAGATACAAGCAGTGTGTCACTCAGTACCATTAAAACTTTTCATCCAAACTCATGGTCAATTCATCTTCCTATGGCCTTCAGGGTTCAAGTTCACAAATGATGATTTGAGCAGAAATCATCCTAAATGAAACCATAATAATGAATACAAAAGAGTTACAAGGTAAGTTGTTTCCCTTGCTTCCAGTCTGAAGTATGTACAATACCCACTGAATTCACAAATACACTTGAGTGTGAATCTTAAGTGAAGAGAAGTACGAACAGCCAAAAGAGAGTTAGTGTTCTAAATTCAATTTCCTGACTTTTCTACCAAATTTAGTGTTATGTGAATATTCAATAACAGTTGTTGGTACAGGCCTTATAGATAAACCTGTAACAAATTCTTTAAATAGACAAAGGAGATAATTCTAGTAAATGCAAAACTAAACACAAATGTGAAGAGATAATCTTCCTGCTAAATTATCAGAAATCATACCTTAGATAATACACTTCCTAGTAAGGTATGTGGATATTGAGGTGCACGGTATCTTAATATTGCTCTCTTCTGCTAAAAGCATGTAGCATAATTCTTTATAGAGTGTATGACTTCCTGTCATGCCAGATAGGAGGCCACTTGAAATTCAAATTACTCATGTTATTGTCTCTGAAGCTACACAGAACTTTACCTTCCTTATAACTGAGACAGGAGTAGCTCAGGATCCGGAAAGCCCCTATTATAAATTTCTTGGACCATTGTTTCTAAGTTTTTTTTTTTTTTTTTTGCAACTTATGCATTCTTGAGCTATTTTTACAGCTTATCACAGTCCTTGTACTTGAGAGCAAGAAACTGCAGGACCCAGAGCCCAAGCCAGTCAGAGCTGGATGATGAGGCAGGCACAGTACAACCAAAAGTGATCCACGGTGACAGAAGGCTCGTTTTAATACTGAAATTCCCATCTCTGAGAGGAGTTTCACCTTCATTCTAAACTTGCCAAGTATGAGGCATGTGAGGCACGGTTCAACAACTGTGCATGTGCAAGAGAAGCACTGACTGGGAACTTCCAAAAGGAAACAATGTAGTGGTCTATTGCCTTGTTTGTTTCTTGCCAAAATGGGTGAACTCCAGGAAACCCAAGCCAAAGCTTTAATTAGGGCACCTCCTTTCAGAAAGTAGCTTACTGGAGCTCAGTCACTTGCTCTGTTATTTACTAGGAAATTCGAACTCTAGCCTCAGAGCTCTTGCCAGACTCCACTCCGTGTCCTGCATTCTCATGCCTGAGTGAGGTACCCAAGGACCTGCCAGACACATAACCATTGATTTAAAGAATATTTTATTGAGGAAAACTTTTAATAAGTTTTACAAAAGTAAACCAATCTCCAGTTTCCAAACCAAAAGTCATTCTTTCCCAGAATTTTCTCTTGGGTTATATGTTAGGTAAGGTCACACCATCCTTCCAGAATTGGTAGTATCTACTGTTGTTCCCAGTGTCCACAGAGAAGCACATACAACTACTTCACCTCCTCTCAACCAGATTAACAACTAATAACTTCTTAACACTTATTTCTAACAATAGCATGAAACTTCATTTCCTTTCCTATGGCATTCAAGGATTTTATTTCGAAAGACTAAAGGATGGAAATGCTTATTATTTATTTGGTTGTGATATTTACCATTTCATTTTAGGATTTCAACAATTAGTGGTATACTAGTTGCCCTGGTTTAAAAAAATAATGAGAGGGAGGAAGAAAAAGAGAGAGTCTGCCTCAATTTTGCTTTTAGATTGCCCTTGCGAACTTTCTCCTCATCTTCTCTTTCACTTATATTCTAGTGGGGGGTGGGGTGTAGGGGTATTTCTGGCCATAGACTGTTCTGTGTCAATTCTGCTCACATCCACTGCTATTCAACCTGCTATTCCTTTCAACCTGGTACTCTACTCCCTTTTCCAACCCCCTTTCTGGTTTCCTTATGGTAACCACAATCTATTATTTTAGCTGTTTCTTTTGGTGTTTGCATCCATTTTACAAATAATGTGCTCATACTATTATTTCTTGATTTTTGAACTTTAAATATTACCTACTTACTTCCTTCTCTGAAAGGTAAGGGCTTATCGTAACACATCCCCCCATACCCACACCCAACACACACAGCCACTGCAACTTACAAGTTAAAGTACAGCTCCTAGTACAAAGTGTGTATTTGTTTTTATTAAATAAAATTAAATCTGCTCACACTTTTTATTTTTCTCTCCACCAAATCACCCGTGCCCATCCCGCATCTATCTCCCTCCCTTGTCCCCTCCCCCCTTTCCCCTGTTCCCTTTGGTAACCATTATTTTCTTTTTGTTGAGTTGGAATTTTTATTTCTCCTCTTGTTTATGTGTCCCCTACATCCTGGTTTGGATTCATTTCACTTTCCAACATTATCTTTCACTACAAACCTCTGAAGTATACCTCAGCTCTAAGTAAGTTGCCTCTGTGTCATTGTTCAAATCATTCTCTGAATCTGAAAAACCAAAATCCCCATTCTCCTGTGCCTTCTGTTGTTCAGCTCAACTGCCACTTCCTTAGTTCACCTCATCCCAGTGCCATCCATAGCAGCTCCTTCTACCTAAATCCAATGGAATTTTATTTATTTACAATAAAATTTTAAATAATGTATTTATTATTACTATTGTTATTATTGTTAAGGCCTTACTATGTCCCAGACAGTTTGTTAATTCTTTCGGATACCATCATTAGACCATCTTAGTAGCTCCTCAATAAGACTGACTCTTTGAAAGCCACAAGTTAGGAAGTACAGAACTGAAACCAGACCCTCAACTCCAGAGACAGTTCTCTTTTAGAGTATTCTGTCTGATATCATAATTAGTATTTACCACTGTCTTTCCATGGAAACGAAGTTCCTTAAGATGTGGGCCCACATCTTTGTAGCTCTGTCCCCACAGTGTCTAGCACGGTGTTTTTGTGCATAATACTGTTCAGATTCTTTAACAAACAGAAAAGAATACATGGGAATTTGACAGCCCTAATAGAATATAATTTTCCTACATCCCTTCTTTCTTTCCCGCCACCCGCAGCCCCAGCTCAGGTACCACGACTGTGCTTAATGCACAAAACACAAGGTGCAACATGGCAGAGCTCTTGCCAAATGTCCGGTCCTGAGAAGGGAAATTGTACAAGTCACACATGATGAGCAGCCCAGCACGGGCTCAACACGTGAGAGCCCATTAGAAATATGACAGCAGTTCGAGCTAATTTTCACACAACTGGTGACAGTTTTATTTAAGCAGCAAGTATCCTAACCCTCCAAGCATACTACTATAAAATTTATTAAGCAATAACAATTGCTAGGTGCAATTCAGAATGTTGAATTAGATATCATCTTTACCCAGGAGACTGGCAATTTAACTTCCACAGACCTACAGAAACACAAGGAGTGGAAAAGGCCATTTGCCGCCACCTCCCACCCTTACAGGATGTCAATAAGCAATGCAGTGGGACTCCTACAGGGAGTCCGAGTAGCTCTGGATACTGAGTTAGGCCCTCGGCAAAGATGAAGATGCATTAACTTTGTCAGGGTGAGATGATAGTACTTAGTGTGCTGGAGCAGTAACTTACCTTAGAGGGCTGAGTGTCCCAAACAAGTTAGTAGAGCTTCTAAACATGATAAATGCTCTAACTAACATAGTTTTCAATGTGAGATCACAAGTGGTTGTCCCTAGGAAAAAAAGTATAAAAGAGCTGGAAATATAAATCTCAGCTCTCCTAGAACCTTCTGTTCCCTGGCACGTGCCTCCTTTATTCCATGGTGACCCATTCCATTTCTATTCCATTTCTAATTTCAATCAATCTCTGCTAAAGATTGCTAAAGATTTAACTAGCAAAGAATGCCTTCAGTTTTAAAGTTAACTTTTGTTTTGTATGAAAGTAACATATGACAAAAAGTAGGGCCCCAGCCACCCTTTCCCAACCTCTTTTCTGGTTTCCTTATGGTAACCACATTCAATTATTTTAGCTATTTCTTTTGGCGCTTGCATCCACTTCACAAATAATGTGTTCAAATTATTACTTCTTGATTTTTGAATTTTAAACATTACCTACTTATTCCTTCTATGGAAGATAAGGGATCATCTTAACACTTCACCCCATACCCACACCCAACACACACATATACTTCCTCTTCACCATCTTCCCAACACATTATAACATGCTTTTTAGACTAAACCTATAATCAAAGTTTAACAATTATGGATCTACTAATATTGTTTATAGCTCAGCCATGTAGTATTTCTTAGGAAATAAAAAGTTGTATAGGAGACACAATTAATTACTAATATAGTTAAATTACTAGCACATATTATATTGTTAATTATAATTAATCATGTTTCTTGTATAACTTTTTATTTCCTAAGAGTTCATATTGTCCTCGATTTTTTAGATTGCTTGGTTTTCTATATACCTGTCATGAACTCATTCTCAAACTCCATTAGAACTAAAAAGTCCTCTCACGTAGTCAACACCTTATGCAAGCTGTCAATTTAATTTGTTTCTTGGAGCCTTCCCCTGGACACCTCTGTCCTTCCCTCACAGGCTGACTATAAGGCTCTTCCATCCCACTACTGTAGATTTTCCTATGCCATCATTCTGGTGATTCCTCCTGCCTCCTTCTTGGGTTAGATCCCTTATCTTTTGTGTAGCATGCTTTTCTCTGATTCCTTTCTTGAAAACTTTTGAGTAGCAAATAGCTAAGGGAGATACAGATAATGTCTTGATCTGGAGAAAGGCAGATTGTTTTCAGCCATAAAAGAAAAAAATAGTATCTCCTTCTGGAGGAAAAGGCAGACATACATACCATACATAGTGAACAACTTGGGGCCCCTAAACTCAGGGTTCTTTACCTATAAAACTCCCCACTGTATATCTAGGTTTCTCCTGACCCTCTTAATGCTGCCTAAGATTTGAGGCTCGGAGCCCCACACTACTACTCTGCTACCGCTGGTACCATGAGAATTCAGCTGTCCTTGGCTCTGACCAGAAGCAGAAGCATCATTTCTTCTGCCAGCACCCATGAAACTGCAGGCTAAATTGTTGGTTTGCAAATAGGATAATATTTCAGACCATTTTTAATTCTTGAAAGATGGATCCAAACCACATAGAAGGAAAACTTCAGGACATATGTGTTAAAAATTTCTTATTAGGGAGCCTCCCTGATGGCCTAGGATTAAGTCTCTTTACGACTGTAAAGGCCTGCCATGGAGGCCTGAGTTTGATCTCCAGACAGGGAACTAACCCATATGGTGCAGTGGACCTCTCTTGTCTCTCCCACTGTTCCCCTGAGCAATGTATTTCAGTAGATCTGCTCCCAACTCTGTCTCTGGTGAATGCTCTCACTATCACTCCCTCTCCCCATACCTCTGGTCTGCAACCCAGTTCTTCTACACAAAAAAACCCCAAATTCCTGGACCTCCCTGGTGGCGCAGCGTGTTAAAGCACAGCACAAAGAAGCTTAAGCCACTTCCACATGAGTTCGATCCCCACCTGCCCCGGAGGAGATCCACATGGTGTGGCAGACCTCTCCTGACCCTCCTGCTGCTCCCCTCAGCAGTGTACTTCGTTGACCTGCCTGTTCTGCTCTCCATTCTGTCTCTGGTGAATCCTCTCACCCTCTGCATCTCTGGCCTATACCCCAGTTCTGTACGAATAAATAAATAAATCTTTAAAAAAAAAACAAAACAAAAAAACAAATGCCTATTAAAATTATTTTTTGGCTTGGGGATACAGAAATCAAATACAAGCACAATTTGGGAGTCTGGAAATAAAATATACTTGAAATGTGGCTACAAAAATTTAAATAATTTTATATTACATATAAAATGCCTGTAAGTTTTTAGTATTTCCATGATCAAGCATTCTCTATTTTGCAGAGCTGTCCACCATAACTAAAGCCTTCAAGCTCTCCACAACTAAAGACTTCCCTACAGCTAATTGAAACCTTCCAATTATTTCTGTAGATCCAAGACACAATAAAATCTCTCAAATGTCTTAGAAATCCTAAACTTTAACTGAACCATAATACTAGTACATGTCTGTTAAATACATGGCCTCTGATTTATTCCTACTTTTGGCATAATTGGCAACACCACTGAAAACATTAAAGGCTGTGTATTTTGACCTTGTAAAGTGCTTTGTGCTCAGTATTGCTGCAAGTTAATATTTACTACTATTGTCATGCTTTATTTGAATTTTATTTTTGCATAGAAGAACTGTGCTGTAGTTCAGAAGTATGCAGGGTGGTAGGGTTCACCAGAGACAGTGGGGAGCAAAACAGGCAGATTTTCTGAAATACACTGCTGAGGGCAGCAGGTAGGGAAGGAGTGGTCTGGTGCACCATATGTGGGTCACCTACCTAGCCTAGTCACACCGTCACAGTGATATCATTGAGACTTCATCCCTATGTCACCAGGGAGGCCCTACTATTGTCATGTTTAAATAGCCAGAAAAAGGAGTCAAGAAGAAAACATGTTGCCCTCATGTGACATGCAGTTCCAAGCCAGTAAAGAAGAACAGTCAGAGCCTAGCATGTTTTAAAGGAAGCATCTGGAACCTGGAGCCCTGTCATTCTAAGAAGTTCATTGATTGTGCTATTCACTCAATATGCCTAAAGTCATCTTGCTGTGGGGACCACATAAGAAAATTATAAGAAGGTTTCAAAATAGACCAAAACATCTGGTCTGCTGATGAGCTTCTGCAAGAGCTGTGCTAAAGGGAAAAGAACAGACTGCAGGTTAGGAGAATACTATTTGAGGACTCTGGTTCCACTCCTACCAGTCATGAAGCTTTGGGCATATTTTCAGACTTTTCTCATTCAACTTCCTTTTCTGAAAACTGACTGTAATGATACCAATAAAAGGGCTTTGAGGATCACAAGATAATGTTATGTGCAAGTGTCTGGTACACACAGGGGTCCTGGTAAATATTTGCTGCATCCAAATTACAGAACAGATCTCGAGGAGTGCTAGGCTTTCCGGATTAAAATGACACAGAATCCTCAGATCCAAAGCCTGCTTAAAATGAGAAAAAACTTTTTTATAAACTCAACACCTTCTTTTAACAAGCACCCTCAAAGGTCAGGCATAGATCAAATAAGAAACTTTGGAACTGCTGGAAAATTCACCTCTTCTCTGAGATTATTGTGTCAGATGAAAGTGAGATATAAATGGGACACCTGCAAGTAGAGGCTTTTAGCTTTATTCTGTAGGTTGTAAGGAAATAGTTACCATTTTAAACTAAGAAATGACAAAGATTACTCTGGTGGCAATGAATAAAATAATTTGGTAGCAAAGAGTCAAGTGAGAAAGACCAGGTGGAAGGCAATTTGAATATTTTATAGCAGGGACTTTGGACATTCAAGAAATGGTGATAGTAATGATGGACCTGCCATGAAGTCATGAAAACTTTTAATAACAAACGGCTCATGGAAATGCCTAGTTTACCCATTGAAGAAGTGTGTTTATCATACGTTAGCCCCAGTAACTACTTCAAACAACAATTGCTTCAAGTAGTTGATTTTTTTCATACTATTCTTATTAACTTGTATATAAAACTGTATCTGTCTTAAAGCAGATACTTTTAAGTAAAGTTAACTACTTATGTAAAGCTTATTTATTTTAACACAAACTTCAGCTTTGAAAGAGGAGGATAGAAAAACTATGAAAGGACAAGCTCTAAATGTGAGAGTTTAGTGAATTAGATCGAAATTTTGGCTTAAGCTTTTAGTGCATAAATATGCTTTTAAATGTGTTTTATGCAATGAGACTAGGAAATAGGCTTAAAATTCTATTTCAGACCTGTTTGAATGCAGAGGGATCACCAGTTTCAAGGAATCGTGGCTAACATTTCAGGTTACACAGGCAAAAGAAATCATCTCATTATTTGTGTTTCATTTATGACTGGAAACTTAGCCTCTCAAATATTGCCATGGTTTTCAGCAGGCAAGATCATTTAGGTTTGCCATCTCAGGAGCTATTAAAAAATATTGGGTGGACATTACTAGTTCATGTGCTTGTTTACTTCTTTCATTTTTCTCTTTGCTGACCAAAGGAAATTACAAGCCGTTATGTGCAACTATACCATCATTACAGATTTATGAGAGAAATAAATGACTCCTTTGATGGATTTAAGAATGCAGAAGTCTTAAGTAGATGCTTTCCTCAAAATATAGTTCCACTTCCCACTCCTAAACCTGATCTTTCTCAAACTCCCTCCTCCTTTGGACCACTAATTCTAATGCAGAAGAAACAGAATATTTTTAGTTGTTTCATAAAACCTACTATTATGATATTCAGTTTCTCAAACAAATTCATAATTTTACTCAATATTAATCTTCCTAAAGGCAAGGTAATTTCATGGAAATATCCATTTCTTAATGATAAAGGACAGAATATAAAAGCTCACAAGTGGTAAACCATGCTTTCTAAACTAGGGCAGTTTTAATGAAATATATGTCAAATATGTCAAATAGTGAGCAGCGAGGGAACATTTTTGAGTATGGGATTCTCAAAAAAAAAAAAGTGGGAAGTGTTGTACAAGAAACATCCTTCAATTAAGTACTGAAAAACTATTATGTTAAATGCAGTTTTATTAAATCTTCACACAGACTAAATCAGGTAGCATAAGAAAGCCAATAACTGGTAAGATGACCTGTTGAGTGGTTAACAAAGGCAAGTCCTCTTAATACTAGAAAAGTGAAGGTGAAAGAAACTGCAGGGAGAAGAGAAAGAACATGGTCAATTGCAAATGCTAGTTTGCAAATTCCTGCCATTACTGAAGCTGCAGCTCCATGCACTATGACCTTGAATCACGTGGGGGGATATGACTGATGTCAGCCTGCTAATGGTGACATCTGGTTATCACTCCATCATACATGGGGTAAGTACCAACCGTCCTCCACCAAGCAAAATCTATACAGAATTAGTTCCTGCACCTTTTGTTTTACATGCCACAGTAATGTATTACAGGAATTTTCATTCCCAGCCTACGGTAAATAGATTACTAAGCTGTGTGCCTTATTTTACATAAACTAAGGCAGGAAAATAATCTCATTTTTTGGAAATCTTTCTTCAACAAGAAAGGTAGAAATAAAAAGGGAACATTTAAAACAACAAGAAAAAAACTAATCAGATTATCTTATTTCCCTGAGTCTTCCAATTAATCAAAACTACATCTTTTTTAAGCATTTTTTATTCACTTTTTTTTATTTTACAAAAGTTTATTTTTACATCATTTTTTTCTTCCATCTCAATTGTAATCCCCGTGGGTTTCTCATCACTGAGTCACTGAGTCACCCGTGTGCCATCACCATAATCGCGTGCATTTCCCTCCCCCCACCCCCGTTTTTGATCC
The DNA here is from genome assembly GCF_000260355.1 of Condylura cristata. NCBI lineage: Eukaryota > Metazoa > Chordata > Mammalia > Eulipotyphla > Talpidae > Condylura > Condylura cristata. The sequence goes on from NW_004567106.1 coordinate 27,207,401, forward strand.
CATTCCCCACTCCACCCCCACAAAATGTCTCTGGTATATGGTTGTTCATTATTCTTGTTATCTTCTCGCCTGGTCCATTATACTCCTGCTATGAGTGAAACCATCCGGTATTTTTCTTTCTCTTTCTGGCTTATCTCACTAAGCATGATCTTTTCCAGCTCCATCCAAGTTGCTGCAAAAGACATGTGTTTCTCTTTTTTGGTTGCTGAGTAATATTCCATTGTATATATGTACCACATCTTTTTTATCCAGTCATCTACTTTTGGGCATTTGGGCTGCTTCCATGTTTTTCCAATTGTAAATAAGGCAGCAATAAACATGGGGGTGCAGGTATCTTTTTGAATCAGTGTTTTTGTGTCTTTTGGGTAGATACCTAGGAGTGAGATTGCTGGGTCATAGGGCAGCTCCATGTTTAGCAGTTTGAGGAACCAAAACTACATCTTAATTACTTTCCTTAGGCCTCAGGACCTTTCTATTTGCCCTTCTGTCCAGAACACTGTCCCCAATGATTTCCGTGCCTTGCCTTTTGGTGGTGCCCTTCCTGGCCATCCTTGCTTAAATTAGAAACTGTTTCCTCCTTCCTTTTGCTGTTTCCTTTTCTTCAAATGTAAAAGCAGTTGTCCTACTATATAATATACTTATTAGCTTCCTGCCCCCTGCTGGGATGTAAATTTCTTGAAAGCAGGAATTTTTCTCTTTGGTTTCTTGTTATATCCAAAACATCCAACAAAGTGACAGACTTGTGGTAAGTCCTTGTTAAATATCGCTCAAATGAAAGAAAAAATTCTTTTGAGATTTCATTGCTTATTGGTATTGTATTAGCAGACACATAGTGGTTTTCATGGCTAAAAACAAGAAAACAACATGACCTAAATGTGGTATCCTGTTCACAGCAGGAGTCTATTATATCCAAAAAGAGGTAAATCATCATATGAATCAAGCCCTTGCTCAGAGCATCATAAGGAAATAAGAGAACTCCTGCAAAGCATCTAAGATGATCAGCTTGTGCCCTGAAGCATGAGATTCTATTACCTTTATCTTAGTATTCATAACTACAGTCTTATGACTGGTCATAAAATTATCTAGCCCTTTCTAATTTATCTGTTGATTAAATCCATGACCTCCTTTAATAGTAAATTCCACAGGTTGGCCATACATTGGGCGAAAAATATTTTCCTTATGCTTTTTTTATTCTAAATTTATATCACCCATTAATTTTGTGGAATAACTGACCCTTGCCATAATAGTTGGTAGATGCAAAATTAAATAAATTGAGCCTGCAATAAGGATGTCATCTTAGCCATTTTATATGGTCACGTTCCATTTATCTTGTGAACATGTGGCTGTATTAGAAGAGTACAAATAGCTGATTATTTTCCTTGGAGGTTTTTACCTTCATGGGCGAACAGAAAGGAAATGCCATGGTAGAAATAAAAGGAAAAGAGAGAAAAGAAAAACAAACAAGGAACCTACGAGGCCATTCAGATCCTAGATTGCTACCATTTCCTGGAGTTCTTTAAAATTGCTATGGTCTGAGGTAGCAAGATTAAAAAAATAAAAAATAAATTGATTCAATCAGTTTTAAAGCTGAATTTTTCCTAGGTAACCATAACAAGTATTTGACTGCTTTTCTTAGGTTAAAAGCAAGTGAAAGAAGGAGGATTTGCTTTTGACAAAATATATTATTCTTTAGACAAAATATATTATTCTAAAGACGAAGGTTGTCTTTAAAACTGTTGACAAAGTATTTTCTAATGTAATCACTGCATGGGATTTGGCTGTGTAGCTGTAGTTCATTGCACTGAAATGTGTAGGGTCAGCTAGTAAGGGACAGTTTGTTGCCTGCTACGGACTAATCAGGTTGGGGGTCTCAGAAGGATTAAGCTTTGGAATAAAAAGGGTTTGTTAACTTGTTAATTTACATAGCTCTGGTAATTCATGAGAGTTCTACGCATTTTTGTATGAATACAAGATTCTCCATGTTTTGGGTTATACTTTCACTCAGTATTTTAGGGATAATGAACAATTTTAATAAGGAGCAAGAAATAGTGAGCATAGAGTGTGAGAGTGGAATATTTTTGCCAACTGGCTAAAGGTTTTTAGAGAATGAAAAGTACACATGCTGATAAACAATATGGCGAAATGTATTATTTATCAATATCTATGTATATTGGCATACATAATTAGGAAAGTGTCATCAATCACAGCTAGAAGGGATTTTGGAATCATATGGTACAGCTTGAACTTAGAAAAAAGAAAATGAGAGCCTGAGCAGTGAAGTGATGTGTTTAAGACAATAGAGCCACTTAGTGGAAAGTTAGACAACAGTGCTGACTTTCATCAATGGCCAGTCATTCTGCTAGGTCCTAACACTGAAAAAGGATCCTCTGACAAAATGACCACAGGCTGGCTACTTTAGGATTTCATAGCATGTCCTGTTTGCTCAAGCCCAGAGAAATCTGCTCCTCTTTCTCCAGAGTCTAAAACACTGCTAGCAAGACAATCAGTTTCACCATGGGCATGACCAGTGGGAAAAGCAACTTAAAATTTACAAGGAAAAGTAGCAGTGGTGTGCCTATCTCCATTCCCCATTGCAAGATGAATCCAGGAACTCAGTCTTCTTGGTGGTGTTATCTTGGTGTGACAATACTGATGGGCTTGTTGATCTGAGATATACTGAAATGCTATGTCCCCAAACATGTGATTCCAGTTTTCTTTATATCATGGCACATAATTACAATTTTAGGTCACAGGTTAGGAGTCCAGTCAAAGGCATACAATCATACCACTATTGCTTCCACTATCACTAATTCTCTGTTCTTTAGAGATACGTTTATGGTTTGTGTGTCATTCTGTCACATGGAGTACATTGTAATGAGTGTATTTGTGAGTTCAGCCACTGGGAGTTGGAACTGATGTATTACGTTTACTTGCACCTCATGTGCAGCTGAATTATAATGCAGACTTTAGCAGCCATGAAGTCTGTGTTCAGAGAAAAAAAGAATTTCAAAACATAAACCATGTTCCTGGCACTAGCCTCGAATACTGGACATTCATAACCCACAAATGCCCAGACTATAAATTTGCAAGTTGCATTAATATGGCAGTAAAAGTCACTCGTCTGAAAGCTGCACTTGTAAAATATTTATAAATTCACATGGTTGTTTCTGGCAAATAACTACATCTGTCAGTTCTGTCTTTTTGCTCCCACAGCAGCAGGGTTGGTGTCCTATGTAATTCACAATATGTTCATAAAAAATTATTTTGGAAAAATCAAGATGGAAGATATTTTGTTCTAGAGGGAAATATATCTGCTCCTCCACTGGTTTGATCTTGCTATTTGATCTCCTGAGATTTTTTCTCATCAAGGCTTTTTCTCTGAACAAGTTTTCATTTTATTGGACTTATCTAGTTTCTAAATTAGCAGGCCAAGTCCTGTGGGATTATCTAAAAGCCCCACATTAATAGGCACCACATAGTGGCATTTTCAGTCCCAAGGTTAATATGTATCAGTGACACATGGTGAAGGAATTTTCTATGTATATTGTTATCTCCCTATAAAATTTAGGACACCCTTTTACATAGGGAACTCTCTAGATAGAATTGTTTTTAAGATAGGAGAAAAATAGAAAGAGAAAAGACACTAGATTACATTTTCATACAGATGCATGCCACCTAGAGTCATTGCTTTTAGTCCATGGACAAACCAAAAATTACTGTCACACATCATACCTATTAACAGGCAAGTACTCGATAACAAAATGTATTGTTCTATTTATGCTTATATCACTTTTACTGTCATCTAGTTTTATTTTCCTCTCATTCCACAAAAAAGGAATTTAGATGGTTTATCATCAAAATACCCTTGCTATAGAGACAGAACAATTTAAGGTGCATTCAAAAGTAGAAATATAGTACTATGGTCCTTAATTTATCTTAGGTCATCTAGATGAAGTCTGATGAAAACTTTGGGCTCTTTCTCTTGAGAAATGCAAGTGATTATATATACACACATGACCCATAAAACACAATTCTGCATATACATTCAGTTGTTTAGAAAATACCAACACCTATTGCATACCACTATGTAGAAAAAAAAAAAGAGACAATACACATCAGGAGATAAGATTAAAATATCTGTAAAATTAAGCATAACACTTAGTTCTATGTTTTGAAGCCAACACAAAAAAGGAGAATTCAAGAGGTGGTAGACGTTCCAATGTTAATACAGGAACACACACCAGGTTTCCAGGAGATACATTTTAAAACGTATTTGTCAGGTGGATAGATCTCTGATTAATTATTAAATATTCAATGAATAATGTCTTTAACAGCAATTTTGCAAAGGTACAAAACTATTTTTCACATGGTCATTTTCACTTTGTTCCCTTAATAAAGCCCGAGGTTATCCTTATTAAATAGTAATTTTTATGAGTAGTTACATCAACTGAGTCTAGGTAATCTGGCTTCTGTATCTGACCTGACATAGCAACAAATGATTTTGCTCTAGAGAAAGCTCCAGTATTCATAAGAAAATGTGCCTATGGTGGCTTCCCCTAAGCTACAACGAAGAAACTGCAGCATGAGCAGGGCTTCCTGGGAAATTATATAGGTCCCACAAGTATACTGGTAGACCTCATGTAGCAAGAAGGTAAGATACTGAGAAATACAGGAGTTTAACAGGAAGAACTACTATCACTAAATAGGTTAAAGTGGGATCAAAAAGTTGATTTCTGCACATTGTAGCAAATCCTATACTGTATGCATTGATAATTTTTCATTCATAAATCCACTCAAGTCAGGCAAATATTTGATAATAGTACTGCTCCACTACCAACATGTCCATCACTAAGGAACAGAAGACCTGGTCAGGGAAACCCAAAGTTAAGGAAGAGAACATGATTGCAAAAGAAGAGTATCGGTATATAGAAATGGCTTGTCTAATATATTGATCCTCTTCCAAGTGCTATTCGGGTCCCTAGCAGCCCCAATACATAAATACAAACATATATGTGTGATATATATACACATAACATTTCATTATGACATTACATACATCTACGAACTATATGTTATAATTTATATTTTTTTAATGTTTTTTTTCCAAAGAAATTATCATGAGTGCTTCTTTAAAGCATCAAGCATCATGAAATAATGTTTACTAACACAGGAAAGCAAATTTTCCTAAGATGCTTAAGACACAAAGGTGGAGTCATCTGTTTAAATAATGACCAAATAGACATTGTTTCCTTCCACTAAAGGAGGTTTTGGGCTGAGGATTTACTGTGGGATTCAGCTGATTTTGCACATAGCAGAATATGTGAAAAGTTTCCAATGTTTGGGCTGGGAGGGCCTGTACTGCCAATTCATGCCATCGCCTGGGACACATTCAGTCACTAGAAAATTCCAAGAATGGCAGCTTTTCTCCAGAACTTTCTTCAAGTGACATCTGGGGTGAATTAGGTTTTGTTCAGCCTTGGCTTTTGCTACAGATGTGGAGGTGTAAATGTGCTTTCCAGGAACTGTAGATTATATGGTCATGATGTAGACCACTTTTATTAGGAGCTCAAGTACCACATTTCCAGAAATATGAAGAATGACAGCAAGGAAAAAAGCCTTTAGAGCTTAAATTACAACCACATCTAATGAACTCAGAGGTGTTTTTTCACTTACTAGAGTATTGCTTTTCAACTCCTGTAGTTTAAATGAATCTAGTGATCATAACAGTAAATATGGGTTCCAAAGGTATCCCAAGAGGTATCATTAGTCACATATTACATCCTTTTCTAATTTGTACACTTTCCATGTTTCAGGGTTTCACAGGACTGCTGAAACCTCCAGAATTTCATGTTTCCCTCAGCAGTCCACAATAACCCTTAGTCTGAATGACATGTATTATTTCCTCAGCAAACATGTGATGTGGGAAGCTTAGTAAAAGATTTATTATAAGAAACAGCTCGATGTTTTATTTCCTCCCTTAATTGAATACATTATTGCTCTGTGTTTAGAAATGCTGTGTTGATGTATTACACCTCAGAACAACTATGCACATGCCATCTGCGGCAGGAAGGTTTATTAGACTACAAATCAGAATACAGATGTTGGGGGAAAGCTTTGTATGCTAAGTCATAATACATTACAGCACATTTTAAATCTATCAATCACAATGGTCCAGCAGGTTTTCACGTTTACAAAATTAGACATTGGTACTTATGAAAATGAAGAAACTAGAGGCCTTCCCTTTCATCACATGTGTGACAAGTAAAGTGATAAGGAGCTGAGGTAGTAGCTGTGTCCCTGTAAATGAGGAAAAGGACTAAGTAACTTCAAAAGAAAAATACTTAGTACTAGTGTAAAAGATCTGTATTTAAAGGCAGCATGCTGAAGCAAGCAAGCAAATAATTCTTCTGGGATGGAAATGACCAAGTTTTTATTGACCGATTTCACAAATTTAGATTTTCACCACTTATTTAAAGAGTATTTATTGAGTACCTGTTACTTGCTAGGTGATACTGTGCTCTAGGATTTTATTAAAATGAAACTTACTTGTGTCATTTTGATGCAAAAGAAGTAGTTGAATTTTCCATTCTTTCCCCCACTATTTTGAGTTCAGGCCTCAAAATGGACAAATTATCTCCAGAAAGTTTACAAGAATATGCCATCTATTTCATCAGTTAAAAGGATGACATTTGGCCAGTGCAACTGAGAGCTTTGCTTTCCTGAGAGATGTTGAGATTCTCTTCCATTAGATTCTCAAAATATAACTCAATTTTATCAGTCCTAAATAAATAAAATCCAGCATGCTCATACTTTCAAGAGGGATTAAAGTTCTGTAGAACCACTGATCTTCTGCACTCTTTTAAAGCATCCAGAGGAGTCATTAACAACATTTCGGTCTCATCTACTTGCCTGTCACCCAGCTCTCTACAAATACATTTGCACTTTATTCATCATGCTTATTCTATAAAGACCTAAGATTACTTGTGTTTACAACCGGAAGGCTTAAGTTTGTTTGTCTGTTTGTTTTTTAATTAGATTAGGTCTGCTTTTTAAATAGGGTGGAGAATTTCAAGACAATCTGATCTTCTCTTTCCCTAGATATAGTCAAAAGAATGTCTCCCTTTGGTAAGAAAGAATGGGCAAAGCAAAGATTCAAGAGACTACTATAAAAATGTATCACACCAGAAAGAGAATTTCTTTCCTTCTGGTAGGCAGAGTCAAACAGGTGGTTCTTATTAGCAATTTATCACCTTTGCATGACAAGTTGCATGGCCCTGTCACATACATACGCTCATGTCATTTATTCCTTAAATACTTCCTGGATGCCTACTGGGTGCCAGGCATTGTTTTCTGTACTAATAGGGGAATAGACCTCAGCAAGCTTACCTTCTAGTTAGAGTAAAAGGAGTAAAATGTATGTCATTAGGTCATTCTAGTAGTTTCTAATGTAAATATGATGAGGTACTAAGGCCTCATAGAATTACTGGTATCAGAGCCTCATTATACAGAAAAGGAAATTGATCAGCAGAATTAATCTTAAGGGTATAGGATAGTTTTATTAATGAGCAATTAAATGAGAAACTGCATTATTCAATGCAATGTCTGCCTGTAGTTAGGACTCCACAAACACTATTAGTAAAGTAGCAGCATAAAATAATGGTTAGGACTATGGACTCTGAAACTTTTGGCTAGGATTCTAATTCTCATGCTTTTTAGCTATGTGGCCTTTGGGGACTTACATGCTCAAACTAGATCTCAATTTCCCCAGTACTAAGAAAGGAATAACACTGATAATCTTTCTAGGGTGGCTGTTGTGATGGTTAATTTGAAATACTCTCAAAAAAATTATCTGTGATAAAAATCAAAAGTGAGAGGAGGGCTAAAAACTTTAACTCACACCAAATGTCTAACACACCTCTCACTAAATAATAAGAGATAGCATGGCCCCGAAGAGTCCCATACCCTTAACTTTGTGCAGGAAAGCCCCTGGCAAAGAGTTCAAGATAGGAAAAGACAACAAAGGATATTTGGAACTTGGGAGGAGCTAGCCCCCAAAAAGGGATAACACAGAAACCAGTGGACTTGGGAAGGGAATGAAGGGGATGTAATAGAAGGAAATGGCCACTTACCTATCTTGTACTTTTTCTAGCCCTCGGTGAAAAATAATCATTTCAACATGTTTAATCCACATGTTGGTAAGGACATTGTTTTTTGTTAAATAATCCCTAAAATATAATGAATAGAATTTAACCAAATCAGAATATCCAAAATAGCTCAATAGCCAAAATAGTCAATAGACCTTTGAAGATGTTTGGAAGAAACATATGCTTTTTTTTCTCCCTTGTATTCCCATGAGGAAATTGTAGGACATGAAATAGGGGCAGATATTGCTCCATAATTTGTCTCATGATATAAGCAGATAGGTATATGGGGGTGGGAGGGATGGTGTGGAAAGGCAGCAGGGTTGATAGGAAAGAATAAATCCATTCACTTGTTGACATATTTTGCCTGCTAGTAGACATGGAAATGTCGAAGATGACTCAGGATAAAAGCTATAGATAAATGAGAACAGGGAACATCGCTTTCTGGATAACTAAACTATTCATCACAGGCTTCAGAATTAGGCTTGAGTTCATCACCTGGGTGAATCGTACAGGTTCACTGCTTATCACTCATTTCCTTAATGTGTTTTCTCAGCCTCAGCACTACTGGCATTTTGAGTTAGACAATTCTTTATTGGAAGCTGTATGGTACATTATAAGATGTTTAGCAGCAACCCTGACATAAACCCACAGGACACCAGTAGTGCAAGCATGTACACGCACACAGACACACACATGCCCACCTTAAATAGACACATGGCTACAGGTCACTACATTTCAATAACTATACATATGGAATAACCTTTTCATTAAATAATGAAAATTATATATAAAATTTAAACATTTTATAATAAAATTCTAACTATGGTATCACTAATTTCCCTATAATTGTTGTATGTATTTGAGACCACGAGTATTCATAGTATGAACTTATTTAAAAAAATATTTGTAGATGTAATAATAAAACACTGATGTGATGAAAAAAAAAAGTGAGCAGAGGAAATGGAAAATTAAGCAAATTGGTTTTTTTTCTATTAACACTGATCTTTATTTTCTGTGCTGATATCTCTGTATATTGAAAATTATCAGTTCATACTAGCACTTCCAATTCTAAGCCAATAACACAAGGACTCAGTCTAGGATTTTCCCTTTTCATATTTGTAACTTCCTACTTGGAGTGAGTAACCTGGCTCCCAGATCTATTAATACATTTCCTTATTAAGCAAATTTTTAAATACTAAAAAAATGATGAAAAAATATATGCCCCAAATAGTCGATTAGTACATTCTTAACTCCCAAGGTGAAACCAGTCAGCACAACATTGCACTGCAGCAGAACTAATAAACAAATCTGAGGAAAAAAGGGATTAGGGGACACCAGTAGTAACTTCCTTCTGGTGAAAATAAAGGAGGGTTCTTAAAATGACTGCAATAAAATGAACATGGCTTATATTCACCCATTTAAAATGTACAATTAAGTGGTTTTTAGTATATTCATAGAGTTGTATAATCATCATCACAATCCAGTTTTAGACAGTATCAGAGAATGAAGTTTTGGTTTTTTTTTAAAGATTTATTTATTTGTTCATACAGAACTGGGGTACAGGTCAGAGGCTCAGGGGCGGTGAGAGGCTTCACCAGAGACAGTGTGGGGAGCAGAACAGGCAGATCGACGAAGTACACTGCTGAGGGGAATAGCAGGCGGGTCAGGAGAGGTCTGCCTCGCCGCGTGGATCTCCTCAGGGCAGGCGGGGATGGAACTCATGTGGAAGTGGCTTAAGCTTCTTTGTGCTGTGCTTCAACCGGCTGCACCACCAGGGAGGGCCAGAATGAAGGAGTTTTTAACCTGTGATCTAAATGCTGCCAGTTTAACTGATCTCTGTTCTTGTGTGAGAGGTGACTAGAAGGCTTCCTAGAAGTAACATCATAAGCAGCAATCCAGGTGGCTAGTAAAACTTAAGTATATTTTATTCCTTGAATAGCTAGCTCTTTGTCTCTCTTTCCTCTTTTATTATCCCTTTGATAATACTGGTTATTATTATAGGTCACTTTGCCCATTTGAGAACATTTGGAAGAAAAAGTACTTTAAAGTTCTTTATGTATAATTATGAATCTCTGTTATCCATGATTATCACTAAGATGACTAATAAGTAGTGTAGGATGTCTAGGCCTGTTCAGATCTGTGGCAGTAATAACACAATTCTTTTAGTAGGCAAACTCCAAAAGGTAACCCTTTGACAAAGGCACTTATTGTTTGTTCTGTAGCTATTGAATTAGTCTTTGCATACTTGGATGCATAAGTAGCAAATGGAAATTTTTATTCTAAATTAGGTACTATACTTTGCATATGGAACAAAAGCTGAATAAATACATGTGGGAAATTCAAATGCATTTCCTCTGAAAAGAAACTTAATCTATGAACAAGAATCTAATTTGAAAATGGATAGAAATGGCAAACACATACCCTCTGATACTGCTGCTCAGTCCTGTCCCCTACCACACAAACTCCATCCTAACCCCCTCACTAACTAAAAGTTGCCACTGTACTTGAACACAATAGAATAAGAATGGTATTTCAATGAAAAATATAACACTGGGAAATTCCCTCAAGAAACCAGGTTATTCCTAAATCAATAAACTAGAAAAATCAAGATCAGAATCAGATTTGATCTGGCAAAACCTCCTGTGCTTTTAGATTCTGCAAAAAAGAGAAAAGAAAAAAAATATTCTTCCATATTCTTCATGTGAATAAGTACTCATTAAATGATGTTTATATTTGATGATGACAGAGTGGTTAGATTGGTTCATTGCTTGGCATTGGAAGGGCAGTGTGCTCTGGAGTCTTCCTCCAGTTCATTCTTAAATAAACAGTAGTCCTTTTAGTTTTCAGTGTACTAACTTGGCTTAAACCATGCCATGAATTACTTTTGTATGAAGACTCCCTTGAAAATAATGACTGAACAATGCTCTACTGGCAGTTAGAGCCAGTACAAGCTAAAGCAAGCAAGTTACGCAAGTTAAAATAAACAGCAGAGAATTGGGTGTGAAAAAAATACCAATCAGATATGTCCATCTGACCACAATAACATTAAAACATCTGCAGAGTAAAAAGCCAGTTTTTGTCAGGGTCACTTACTGTTCAGAAAAAGCTTTTTAGCCTCAACAAAAATTCCAAAAGAGAAAATGAAGACAAAAAAACAACATTGAAATAGGTGTGTTTCGTTTTATGCCACTTGTAAGAAGCAAGGTTTTCAATCTAATGTGAGATCCTCACGTTTTTATTCCAATCTAACATGAAATTCTCACGTCTTTATTCCTCTCTCGAGGTACATTCTGAAAAGTTCAAGGACTTCAGACAAAGAAGATATTTAGAAAAGGAGTGATTACTTGCATCATCAGCATTTCTTTGAGAGCTGAGGTGACTGGAAACCCCTTGTCCCTCTAAACAGCTGTCCCACAAACATCCTCAGAAGATCAAGACTGTCCTCTTAGCATTAAATTGGACCATTATGTTCTTCAGAAAAGTCCTGCTAAATACACATATACCATCTATAAGGATGAACACAATGTGCTGAATACTTAGATCAACGCTCTCACATCACTTTACGCATTATGTATTTGGAAAGATCAGATGGCAATGCACATTTCTTCAGAGTTCTGACTCTGGATTCAAAACCTGGACTCATCACTTACTACTTAGTTATGTCATTGTGGCTAAGAGGCCACAGTAGCCTTTTCCAGGACAGTATGAGAAGTACTATGAGAGTGACAAACACAAGGATTAAGCACTATTGGAAATGAAAGAACAAAATGGTGAGCATATGCATCCTATCCAGGGAACCCTAGTAGGCCATCGTTTCTGAGTATATGTGAACACAGGCTAGGGAGGTCAACTGAAATTTCTCAACTATGAAACAAGACTGAAACTAAGAATATCTACTTCAAAGGGCCTTTAGAAGGATTAAGTGAGATAAAGAATATAAAGAACATGCCTGGCATACGAGAGCCTGACAGATGTTAGTTGTGTTTTATCTTATTTCCTTAAGAGGTGCTAACAGCAGGCCCTCCCTGCTGGCATATCGAGTTAAAGCGCAGCACCATGAAGCTAGCCTCAGCCACTGCAGCACAAGTTCAATTCCCAACCAGGGAAATGAACCGTATGTGTGGCAGACTTCTCCTAACCTGCCCGCTGCTCCCCTCAGCGGAATATTTCAGTAGATATGTCTGTTCTGCTCCCCACTCTGTCTCTGGTGAATCCTCTCACCCCCACTCCCACCCCCTCCCCTCCCCCACCACCTCTGGCTTGTACCATACCTCAGTCCTTGTATGCCTCAAAATAAAAAAAAAACTTTAAAAATAAGAGGTTCTAGCAGCAGAAAAAGAATAAAAAGGGGGTGAGTTTTCCAGCTCCATCCATGTAGCTGCAACGGGCATGTGTTTGTGGGGGTTTTTTTTGGTTGTTGAGAGGTGTTCCATTGTGTATGTGTAGTACGTCTTTTTGGTCCAGTCATCTACTTTTGGGCATTTGGGTTGTTTCCATGTAGAAGACATGAATTTTATGATGAAGGAAACAGAACTACTGGAAACAAACTTCAATCACACACACACCTACACAATGATCTATTAAAAAAAAAGGGGGGGGGCTGTGAGTGATCACCTGATTGAAGAATCCTTTATATTGGATTTACAGTGAGAGGGCAAAGACATACATTGAACACACTGCAAAGGAGCCACAGAACACAAGATTAATGAGGGACACCCATTTAGTTCAATGTGGCAAGTTCTGTCACACTAAAATGCCAGGATCCCCTCCCCCAAGTCTTACTTTGGGTGTCCAGACACTTTTGGATCCATTGGCACTTGGGTTAGACACTGAACTTATCTAAACAAGAGAAGTTTCTCTCTTCTCTAATAACAAAATTCCAATTTGTGTTCAAGATGTTGATGGAGAGCTTTGACTCAGGAAGGTAAGGTTCCTACCCCAGCCACTGAGGATTGAAGTCTGTCTAAGTTAGAGTCATCACCTTCCACTTCTTCAGGGATTAGACCAAAGTGGACACATGACACCATCCTGACCAATGAAACAGCAAAGGCTCTTTTCCTGAATAATAAGGCCAGACTTCACAAAGTCTCCACCTGCCCTCCTGGAAGGGTGATCTGATAGTTAGAGTCTTGGCATCTATATTCTGGCAAGGAAGACAACCAAGAAGTTGGTCCTGAAATCACTAAGTAAACACATGCAGCTGCCTGCTTCTGGCTTCTTGTCCCATAAGAAATATGAAATTGCATTTGTTTAGGTCTTTACAGACAAGTTTTCCATTTTCGGCAGTCAAATGCATTCTGATACAGTTGTCTGGTTATTTCTTATCTGCCTGAACAATCTGAGAAATGGGGCACAAACCATTTTTCTTTAAAAACTGCATTTGAACAAATATTTTAATAATTGAACACAAGAAACCAGTCTGTTGATCTGCTGCCTGATTTAAAAAAAAAAAGACAAAAAAGAATCAAATCATGTCTTATAATAAGTACTTTACACTCAACTGGTTTGTAAGCAGGTTAAACAGAAGGGTAAAAACCAAACAGTCCCTTACCTACTTGCTTCTCATCTCTCCCTCTAAAACATTTAGCTTCAAAGAGGCATAAAGGGATGCCACTCCATCATTTTTGACAGAAGCACATTTGTGATGCAAAAAAATATGCTGAAATCTTTTAACTGCTTGAGTTCCTTGCGCAGGAGAAAGATGAACCACTGGTGTCTATGATCTCGTCTCCTCCACGTTGCAAACTGCCTCAATCAGAAACTGAAGCCCTCTCAAACATCAATTGCCACAAGCAATTATCATTATGATACTAATGCCTTACAAATGGATGGTGTTCAACAATATTTCAAATTGCTTTATATATATATTCTGTCTCTGAAGGCTCACAGTCTTGCTGCAGACTCTAAGGAAGGGAATCTCATTTTAGAGGAGGGGGGTCTCATTTTCTTTGCCCCTCAGTCTAATTCTTCTGCCAGCACTAATGACCTCCTCCTATCTGCTCAGCACAACTCCAGTCCTGCGCTGACAGGACCCAGAGCCTGGTCCTCCCATATCAGAATGACATTTAATGTAACTAGGTTAAACTCTCTAATCAAAACACAGAGGTTGACAAAACAGATTTCTTTAAATGATCGAATGATATGCTGTCTGCCAAGGAGTTATTGTTTAGTGGGGACAGAGTTTCAGTTTTGCAAGATGAAGAGAATCTTTGAGCTGGGTGGTGGTGATGGTGGTACAATATGTATGTACTTAATACTATGGAAATATACCCTGAAAAATGGTTGATGATAAATTTTATGTTATGTATACTTTACCACAATTTAAAAAAAGGGGGAAATGGGATAATGCTTACATAATACTGTAACACTGTGAATGAACTATGAATATACAGTAAGTGGAAAAATTCAGGCATGAAAGTTGGCATCTTATATAATACCATTCATATAAAGTGTCCTGAGCAGGCAAAACCATAGGGACAGAAAATAAATCAGTGGTTGTCAGGGGTTGGAGGGAAGAGATTGGAAAATGAATGCTAATGGGCATAAGGTTTCTTTTTAGGGTGAGGAAACATTTTAAATCTAGAAGGTAGTAAGATTTAAACAACTCGAACATACTAAAAACCACTAACTACACTCTCAATGGATGATTTTATGCCATGTGAATTATAGCTCAACAAAACTGTTACATTAAAACAAACAAAAAATGCAAAATGAAATCATCTCGTTTAAAATGTGTTTAGGACTAAAAGATGAATATAAGATGATGCTGAGATGAAAACTTGGGTCTTCTGCATTCTCCCCAGGAGTTCTCACCACTAGATTACTCTGTCACACCTGCCCCAGACACTCCCATGCTCCTTCAGCCCACAGGAGCAGTCTCAGGTAGGAAGGCAGCAGAAAATCCCTTTATCAAGTTCCATCTACTGGAGCCCAAGGAAGTCAGACAAACTCACCCCTAATGCTGCTCCTCTGCCCTGGCTTGTCTAGGATAACAACAAGTGTATAAATGACAACAATGTAAGTCATAAAATCAGAATTTCATATGAAAAAATATACATTTTTCCCTTGTCTATCAACCTAAAATAAAACAATACTTTCTTTCACTTGACCATTAGTATATCTTTTTTTAGATATTTATTTATTTATGCATACAGAACTGGGGTATGGCCAGAGGCACAGAGGCGGCGAGAGGACTCACCAGAGACAGAGTGGGAAGCAGAACAGAGATTGATGAAGTAAACTACCGAGGGGAGCAGCGGGTAAGACAGGAGAGGTCTGCTGCACCATGTGGACCACCTCCAGGGCTAGGGATCGAACTCAGACTAAACTCACCCCTGCAGGTAGCTTGCAGTGCTATCCCCCCCAAACCGCTGTGCTACCAGGGAGGGCCCTACCATTTAAATATTCTTAAAGATAATGGCAATCTGAATTTTAAAATGTTTAATTTCTCACCTTTTTTCCTTTCTCACTATTTAAACCCTATTGCTTCCATTTTCCCCCAATTGTTGAAAGATGAAAATTCCTTTCTTACAAAATATAGATAAGTTGTCATGAATGTAAGTTGGTTATTCTGACTTTCAGAGCCTCTACATACTCCATCTTTGCTTTTCAATAGCTAATCCTCAGTCTGAATGGAGAAAAACAAGATAATCCCTTATTTAAATGATCAATGGAAGGGAATTAGTACAGAATAGCAGACAAGTCTCACAACTCTATCATTCAGAGACTGTAGAATTTTTTAAATAATAACAGAATCAGAACCATGTTAATATTTTAACAGCAATCTCTGCTGTCTCTCCTAGACTTCTAGGATGTATACATCTGTTGTCAAACCTTAGTTCTTCATGGCTGGCACTGGGCTGGTACTTCATCGTGTACTAGCTCATTTTAATCTCTTATCAATTCAGGAAAATTCCAGTCTGGGATGAGGCCCACAGATGGAAGAAGAGATGGCCAAATGAGGAATTGAGTTAGGGTGTCTACTCCAAAGTACCTTTTGGTTTGTTATTATGCCCAAAATTCCAACATTAGGTTTTTAGTCATACTCAAACATGACTTCAGTCTTCTTGATTCTGAGAGTTCAGGCTTAAAAAATGTGGGTAAGTAAGATAGGCAGGGGAGACCAGAGAACCTACTACAGTACCACATGGTGTGCCTCAGCTTGTGTTTACTAGAGACACTGATAGGTCTGCATTCCTCAAGAGAAGGGTGGTTTTCAGAATCCCTGTGTTCTTGGATAGTTGATCTCTTAGTTTTTCCACTTGCTTCTGATAAAATACTATTCTGTAAAAATTTTCCACCCTTATTAAGGTTTCAGAATATGTGACTTGCCCCAATATCACAGAGTAAGTAGTAGAATTAGAATTTAGATCCTCACAAAGTTGGTGTTCTTAGTTATTACTGAGTATTCTTTCTTACTATACTAGCTCAAAGCCAGTCAGAACCCATAATCAACCCAAGAATATTTCATTTGGGGTACCTCTAAACACCCACTACTTTACTTTCTGAATATTGTATCCTTATTGCCCCAAACTTGACTTTCACAAACTTTATTTATACTGTGGTGAAAAATAATAGCTAAATTGTTGGAGTTCCCAAAAGGTCTTCAATTACAGTGTCTTTAAAGTGAAACAACAAAGATGTGACTTTAGAATTTCAGGTATTATGGAGGGGAGGGCCTAGCCCCAAGTACAGCTAAATGGATTTGGAAAAAAAATCGCTTATGTTTGGAAAATGTGAAAGTCTTTCAGCAAACTGAAACATGTTCTCAGTGTCATATTACTATAAATAGAACTGTGGCTCAGGGAGGATTTTTCCACAGGTTCTAATTTAAATCAGCAAATGAATGATGTCAGGTCCTGATAACACAGATCACTCGATAGGATATTTTACTAAAAAATATGAAAACAACATTGCTGTGGTGCTTCAAAAGCTGAGATAAAAATAACGATTGCAAGCAGAGGTCCTTTCTCCTTCATTTAAGGAAAAGAAGCAGGGTAGGTGGAGCCAATCCTGCCTTTTAAATTCTTCTCTGTCTAGTTTCCCTGACAAACCTGTTTGATGGGCATCAGGGACCTGCAGCAGAGCTTCCAGGGAAAAAGTAGCCATCATTCATGCTCCATTGGATTTCTATGACAGAATGATCACATTCTGTAGAACCTGGCATAAGCACATCATTATTAAGCCTTGCTTTAGCATTTCTTACTGATCACGGATGCTGGGGTCCTTGGTGGCTCCTCTCTGCTGGCACTGTTTGTAGTTATTTGACCTTTTCTCAGTGGATAATCCACACAAAAAGCCCTAATTACTTCCCCAGCTTTGACCAGCTAGCAGTGTGAATAATCAATGACACTCATTTAGGTATTGCACAATCAGATGCTTATGGTGTTTAAAGAACATTTTTCCATTGACCTGCCACAGCTGTAGGACAATTACAAGCAGTAAAGCTGCTGTTGTAATCACAAGATGACCAGGTGACCTTGCGGGTTTAAAGTTGATGACTGGGGCCTTGACTGGGGCACAAGCATGATGCAGAACATATTTGGGGAGAAAAAGGAGGCTTCATTGTATGCTAATGTGACAGGACCAGCCCCAAGAGCAATCTTCTGAAATATTGACAATTCAGAAGACTCATATCGGCAGGTAAAATTCAGTATTTGTATCCATGGCTCCAGTTCCTTCTTTCTTTTGTACATAAAATAAAAATAAATAAGTTTAGGGAAAACCAATTGAAATCTAGTCATCACTTTGTATCCCTTTTTCTTATGGCAAGTGCTAATTAAAATTAAACAAGAAGTCTCTTACCGAAATAGATATTTAAAGATTCCTAGGATGCTAAATTTTTGACAGATTCAAAATTACAAATTAAATTCAGATTCAAATGACAATCTTTATTCACTCTCAGGTTAGATTTAGGAAGATCACAGTTAAAACGATAAGAAGTCTTATCCAGTTACCAAATTATAGATTAGGGTTAACTATGAAATAAGTCCTTAACTAGGAAAATGGACGACAACAGCATTTCCAGGAGTCTGTTTCTGGGAACACTGCTCCACTGAAAATCCTTGAGCAACAAGGATCCCTCATTTAATTATTTAGGGAAATGCAGCACTTAGCATTCCCTTCTTTGAAATTTACAGTACACACTAGCATGTAACAGTTCTGTAACTGTTTCTCAAAATAGCTTTGGGTAATACTGTCATATAGATCTTCATTCCCTTATTCCTATTTTCCATGAAAACTGAATTTGTAAATATTGTCTCAGAACTTTACTTTTGAATGCCCTTAAACTTTTTTCATGAAACTGTGTACTCCTTATTAAAAGGAACACAAAATAAAATCAGTCAAAGCAAGGAAGAAAACAAATTAGCAGGGTAATGAAACATTTATGTCCCTGGCAGAAATGACAAAAAAAAAGGAAGTATCTTAAATTGAGGACATTTGGAAGTAAAAAAATAGTCCCAGATAAAAGAAAAGGAAGGAAAGGTTGGAAGGAAAGGCACAGACTATCCTCTCCTTTTCTAAACTCGAAGGCTGTCCTGATTTAATCTGGCAAAAGAAGGCAAACCAGCTCATCAGCATGCAACTGATGATTTACCCAGCCTGCTGTCAGAGACAACGCTGTCTAAAGACACTGTAGAGAATGAGGAAAAACAGGCAAAACCCAGTGGGCAAGCCAAGAAGGCAAATCGCTGGAAAAACATACACAAGTGAAAAGACTATACATTTGATGGTGTGATCTTGATTAATCCCAAGATAGGGAAAGCTTTCATGTTTGGGGCTCCTGTGATGTGTAACCCAAACTTATACTGATACTGGCAGATCCAATTATAGTATTTGTACAGAATGGGCTGTTTTTTTAATATTACTTTTCATTCCAGCAGGCATCCCTGTGTTTTCCTTTAGTGTAACACATGCTCTACTGATTGGCATTTATAACTCTTTCCTTATTTTGATGATTGCTTTATTGCAAACTGAAACCTATGTTTCCTACGTTCTGTAGTACCCTAGGATTGGGGCGGGGGGTGGTATCTTATGCCTTATTTGTAGCACTTGCCTGCAAGGACTTAACAGCTCCGTGCAACTGGTTCCAGCTTACAATATGTACAGAAAATTTTCAAGCTTTTGAAATACACTGAGTTACTCCCCAAATATTAATTCTTACATGTTGCCAAACCATCAAAATATGAGGTTACTACTAAGGTCAGTAGTGACAGGCGATTAGAAACATAAGGGGGAGGGATAGAGAGGCTGGGGTAGCAGCCTCAGGAACATTTACCAGCACAGATTGCTGAGTAAGTTGTTTCTTCTGCAATTTTGAGAAACTCAGTCTCGTAATTAGGGGCCTAACACGAGTGCAGCAAGACTGTGGAGATGAATTAAGAAGGATTGTTACATTCTTCACATCCTTCAACCCCATTGTGGCAGTATATGGTCTTTATATAACTGGTAGCATTTGAATGACTGACAAAGAAAGAGCAGAGTAGACCTTAAATAGCTGATCTTTTTTTTTTAGTTTAGTACTTTTTATTTTCATTGTAATATTTTTCTCCTAAAAACATTTATTCAACAGAGGGCATATAAATATAGCATACATGGAATAGGATATGTGCAACTATATCAAATTTTTTATGTCATTCTCTCTAAGAGAATATCAGGTTTATTATTAATAGAAAAAATAGAAAACCCACAGACATCTTAGAAAACAAACTACATTAGTTATAAGTGAGAAATACTATCAAAATCCTGTATGTGTATAATAGCAACTATGAGTCAAATTGACTTAGTTGAAAAAGATACTTCATTTATAGCATACAAAATTCCAACCCAGAATTGAAAACAGTGATTTCCCCAGTGTTTTCTTGATTCTTCCCTGTGGGGAATTTGGTCATTTTTGTAAAGTTCATTAAGTATATTTGGAAAACAAGTGATAAAATAGTTTGATTACTGAGTACTTCAAGAAAAAGATTTGGTCTGTCACTAGGGTTTTTTATATACAGGGTGCCAAAAATCTAAATATCATGACATATTTTTGTACATTTGATAAATGCTAAAAATTAGAATGGCTGAACACTATCAAAATATCCATAATACCGTTGCTTATGAAAATGTATTCCCAGTTCCACTTTAGCTTGCCAGAAACAAATCTCTGCTTAGCCCCTTGGCTGAGAGTCTATCCATGACCCAACTTATTCAACAAGAGGTAAATCTACTTAGGGACTGATAGCCTAACCCTAAATTTAAAAACAGGAAGGAAAACCCCCAAAATGATTCAGAACATGACCCAAGAGTGGCCCGGGGACAGACTTTCCAAGTACCTGGTGTAAGAGTAGCTAGAACCAGGCTGTTTTTCATTTTAGGAGTACCCAACAGCCCTGCCTATTTCCCTAGCTTTATTATCCATACAACATTCAGTTCCTAGGACATCAACCTGTTATCCACGTGTTGCATATGGTTTAGGGCTGGAAGCTGTCATCAAATCAAACCACTTGGGACTATCTTAAAGATTATCTAGTCTAGAGTTGCCAAACTTTCCCAGTCCACACTGGGTAATTTTTTTCATGGACTCCTAAGCCAAAAGCAATATCAACCCCATTTATTATGCAGTTAAGTTCAAACAATAAATATTTGTCTTAAAAACTTAGTAGATGTTTCATTAAATACACAAATTAAAAGAAAATAATATTTTTAGTTCTTAAATCATCACAATCATTTCTTAACAAGATGTGTATGCCTATTTGACACAGCACATCTTAAACCTTGGAGTTAAATTGGATACTAACACCATCCTCCCCTTTTTTACATTGATTTTCACATAGTACCTGCTCTTTGATCTACAATAAAGGACAAAAATCCAACTTTAAAAATGTAAGACATG
>NW_004567106.1:27229776-27230607 GCF_000260355.1 Condylura cristata
TATGAGTGTTTTATATTTCAGAACCTTAACACAAATATTTTAAAAGCTTTCAGATTTGTTGAAAAACATCACATAAACACAAAAGCAAGAATCAGGATTTTATGAGACATCTCAGTAACAATAATAGAATCTAGCAATGAAAAAATGCCTTCAAAATTTAAATTTTAGGCAATTCAATATTATTTGGATAAGCTCTCAAAAATTTCTCAATAAGCTGTTAGAAGATATGCGCTAGCAGATGAAAATGTAGAGACTAAAAATGAAACTTAAAAAACAGAACAGGGGAAAATAAAAGCAAAGCCAAAAAGGGAGAAAAAATAGTAGGAGTGTGGAGTAGAAAAGAAGAAAGACATGAAATTCAGGAACCAGGAGCTACAGCTTAAAAGAGAAGCAGAAAACCCTGAAACCAGGTCAGCAAACCACAGCCCACAGCCCCAACTCAGACTAATATCTGTGTGTTGATGTCCCATGAACTAAGAATAGTTTTTACATCTTTAAGGGGTTTTTAAAAATAAAAAGAAAAAGAATTCATGACACATGAAAATCGTCTGAAATCCAAACTCGATGTATCTGTCAAAGTTGTACCGGAACATCGACTTGCTCATTCCCTTCTGGATTGTGGCTGTTCTTGTGCTGCGCCAGCCAAGTTGAGTAGATGCACCTAAACCATATGGCCTGAAAAACCCAAGTATTTATTATCTGAACCTTTCCAGGAAAAGCTTCCTCACCTTGGGGTGGTAAAGGGTGATCCCAGAATAACAGCTACACAGTAAGCAGTGCAGCAAATGGCCCATATTAGAAAAACAAGAAAGCCATAGGGGAAAGATCGTC
>NW_004567106.1:27230924-27263155 GCF_000260355.1 Condylura cristata
GCGGGATCGAACTCATGCGGAAGTGGCTTTAGCTTCTTAGTGCTGTGCTTTAACCCGCTGCACCATCAGGAAGGGCCCATATATACTTTTTTAAGTGATAAAGAAAAAAGAAACAATTAGAGTATGCTACATGGTTCATGTACTAGTCAGGAATGAGCATACTGGTAGCAGCAAACGTGAAAGAGAACTTCTGTATCTCACAGGGGTTGACAATAAAGAGTCAAGATGTATCAGTAGTCATCCTTACCCAAGGTTTCAACTTCTGTGGTTTCATTTACCGATTTATTCAACCTCAGTCTGAAAATATATAAAATTAGATATTTTGAGAGAGAAAGAGAATACATTTACAGAACTTGTACTATAATATATTATACTAATTGTACTATTTTATTACTAGTTGTTAATTCTTACTGTGCAAAGTTATAATTATCGTAGATATATAGTTCAGTATTAATAGGTTTTGGTAGTATCCACAAATTCACTGGGAAATGGGATCTTAAAACATATATCCTGCAGGTAAGGGGGAACTACTGTATAAGAATGTTGAATAACAGAGAGAAATGCCAAGAGAAACTGCTAAAAGGGTCTTAAAAGGTAATTTCCTCCCCTAATCAGGGAATGTGTTATAGTGGTGAAAAAGAAACCAACAGACCTGTTGTTTACCAAGCTAAGGCTTGTACAACTTCTCAAGCTATATTTATATATAATCTTGACTCCTGTAAAAACTAAATTTGAGATATAACCCCTCAAAAGAAAATTTCTCACATAGATTTCTGATTGTTTTGGCATGCTTTACCTGCTGAGTTTTCAGATAATTCTTTTGAATCCAGCTGATTTGAGAATTTTGAGATGTTTAAGAAATGAAGATCCTATTTTACTCACTGACAGTAAGTAAAAGTAAAGGGATTTTAAAAACTGATTATTTGTAAAGTACTCAAAATTCCTTTACCCTGTTCTACTCTGTTTAGATCATTACTATTGAGAAGAACTTATCCAAATACTAACCACTTCACTTGATCACATAAAGCTACTTAAAAGATCTAATGGAAGGATGTTTATATCATAAAAGATAGGATAGTAAGATAGTTAATGTAAGGATAAACGATCTTATGCAATAAGTCTTCCAAAGAAGGGTATGTACTAAGAACTTCTGTGTTCTAGCTAAAAAAAATGTAAACAAAGGTAAAATGAACACATTGATGTACAATTATAAATAAATAAAACAATGAAAATATTGCCAGTAATTAGACACTCCATGTATCCCAAATTTGTTTTTCAGGATTATCTTCTAAAGTCACTCAAATGGCGCACATATATGATTAATGTCCTAGGTGTTATATAAACTGTAAATGGGGCTTTTATTTGAGAATTTATACTGAGATTTGACAGCCAATTTAAAACTGGCTGAATTTGCAGTTTTATCCCCAGCTCACTCAGTGGCCCTCCCTATTTTTAATTTTTTTAGTTTTTTACACTATTTGTCCAAGTTCTGATCAGTTTGTAAAGACTAGAATCTCAGCCAGAGGAATGGCTTATAAACTATTCCTTTTTACATTTGATCTCTAAGGAGAAACAATAAATGCAATGCAGTTTAATACTAACTGTATTTTTAAATTGTGCCTTGAATTTGTGGAGAAATTAACTTTGAAAAATCAGAATAACTAGGAGTACTTACCTGCATCCCCAATAATACTAGAATGGCTTTTTTGAAGAGGTCTGCAGGCACACTCTCTGCTCTAAATGAAATGTAGCAATTGCTTCTCAAATCACCATCATGAGAGCATTATGCCATTTTATCTGTCTATATTCTCTTTCTGCTTTATGTTTCTGTTATATGGAAGCCACACCGAAGTGTGTTTTCTATCACTGCAAAGGCCAGATAAAATAGTTTAACTACTACATCAAATCGGGGAATTATACATATAAATTGTCTGCTGCTTTCTATAGATTGTCTGTAAAAGATAAAAGCATTTTTCTCCTTTTTGAGAGAACACTCCCAATGCCTTCTTTGCTTCACATATAAATTATCTTTTAAGGAACCAGGTGCAATGGACAAAGAATTGGCTGTCTTCCCAACAAGGCTTTGAGTTTTGATTTCTAAATGTACTTGTCGAGTTAGGAATCACAGAAATGTAGACTTTAGAGTTTAAAGACACCAAGTCAAGAATTGTTTTCCTGCACCTTTTGCCTTGGGGGAGAGAAAAGGGTGGAGGATGGTGTTTTGGGAGAAGTCATCTGAATTGAAATGAACTTAATTGCTTTTCCTGTGGCTCTCCCTGCCTGGACAGGTGGCTGTGAGAGTCCTCTGTGTCCCCAGTGAACGATGTCGGTGTGAACATGAGAAGAACCTAGAATTTGTAAATCAGACTAGACACTGCCAACTCTCCATCTTCAGTCCAGTACAGATGAACATGATTCCATTGCAAGGACTTGTATGACGTGATTTACTGATCAACATCTACCAGAGCACCAGAGCAGTAGTCACCTCGCTTTCAGGACCCAGTTCAGAGCCAATCCCTGAAAATGCGGATCCACATCAGCAACGGATCTTTTGGGTAGAACTAACATTCCAATACTGTTTCTTAGTTGTTTTTTTTTTTTGAAATCTGAGTATCAGGGAGGCCAAGAGTTTCTACCAAGAAAATGACTACCTTTCACTCTGGTTTGTGATTTTTGCCACCATTATGCTTTTTTACATTCCTATGCCCACTGTGCCAAATGAAAGATGCTTTCTCTGGCATGCTATAACCCAATTTACAAGATGCTCTACTTGCGGAAGCGAGGGCAATCCATACACAGGTGGGTTACACTAAGATTAAACTCGTGAAGTGACTTATAGCGGAATCTCTCAGCATACTACTATTGACTTTTAGATACTGGTCAAGCTAAGAAGTTGAAGAAGACACTGAGTCTTTCCATGTATTGCTTCCCAACCTAGAGTGCTCTGCAAAGGACCACTTGTCATTCTTCAGCTCTAGGTTTAAGTTCCCTTCTTAACCTTTGCATCCAAAGGAGACCAATAGGCACATGAAAAAAAGGTTAAACAGTACTCATCATCAAGGAAGTGGAAATCAAAACAACAATTGCTACCATGTCACACCTGTGATAATCGACTCTATTAAGAAGACTGGAAATGACAATTGATGAGGGTATAAGTAAGATGTAAACTAGTGCAACCTCTGTGGAAAATGATATGGCGACTCCTTTAAAAGTTAAAACTGGAAACACCATAGGATCCAGCATTTCTGCTCCTAAGTATTTATCCAAAGAATATGAAAATATTAATTCAAAAAGATGTGCACCCCTATTGTAGTACTATTCACATTATCCAAGACATAGAAACAATCTAAATGTCCATCAATGAATATCTGAGTAAAGATATAACTATATCTGTTATAGTATATATATATATATATATAATGGAATACTACTTAGCTGTCAAAAAGGTGAAATCTTATCCTTTACAACAACAAGAAAAATGGACCTTAAAGTGGTTATTCTAAGTCAGAAAAACAAAGACAAATACTGGATGATTTCACTCACATGTGGAATATAAATAAGAAGAAATTAACAAAACACAACAAAAACAACATTTGACTCTGAGAAAAACATGGTGGTTTTCAGAGGGGAAAGAGTAGAGGTGTGGGAGAAATGGGCAGAGGATGTTGATTTGCTAATAGAGTTCTGATGATGGGTGTCTGTGGTGTATAAACGCATGAAGGTGTAAAGCTGTAGTCCTGAAATTGATGCAGTAATCTAAAGCAACAGTAAATCAATAAGCATTTTATTATAAATAAATAGATGTCACCATCTTAAAGAAAGCTATCATTATCATCTTTCTACAGCACATTCCCTCAACTTCCATTTCCAGTTATTTTCCAAGACAGCACTCTCTTTATCTCCTTCATGAAATTAATGCAGACATAATTATTTCAACTATGTGCTTTTTTCTTATCCTTTGTCTCTCCCCCCCACCAAAAGTTTCCCCCCTCAAAGTTTCATGAGGTATTGTATTTCTAGGACTTAGCAAGTACCTGAACACAAAATGTACTCACTTAAGATTTATAAATCAGTGAATATTGAAGGTTATGACAGAACTTCACTTTCGTGTTGATCAGTATCTCTGTCAGTTTTTACTATATTACTCAGTGATAGCCAACAGCTCCAAAAAAAATCTCCGAATTTAAATGAAATGATGGCTTCTGCTCACTTTATGTGTGAACTACACACTGTGGCTTGGCCTCAATAAACTTCATTCCAAGGTCCAGGCTGCAGTGGTCCCTCTCTGGTATGTGATGTAAGCCATCGCATTCTCATGGTAGAGGAAAAAGAGCATGAGCTGTTTTAAACCTACCAGGGTCAAATTAGGCTCCAACATATAGCATGTCTGCCTATAGAAAGATGTTCTCTTACAATCAGAGGTTAGTTACCATGAGAAATAAAGCAATAGATCACAACAGGATGTTGCTCAGAAACTGTTACTCACTAGTAAGTTGCAACTTACCTTTGTTTATATTGTTGCACTAATTCTTTATACACTGGGGTACTGGAATTACAAATGTCATATCAGAGGCTAGCGATAAAGACTCAGAGATGGGAGTTACTTTTATTTGGTTCCCTTGCCTGAATATGCTTTGCAATTCCTGGGTCATAGCCTGAACATTTCCTAGTTATTTACTGTCTTTGTCAGTATAAGGGAAAATCCGGGGCTTCAAAGTCCTCAATTACTTTAGTTATGCCAGTATCAAAGAAAGCTGGCATCTGTTCCTCCCCCAGAAAAATTTCTCCCCCAGTCAGAGTAAATGACTGGAATGGATGGAGAGCAGATGTATCTGGCCTACATCCTAAGGGTGACACCTAAGTAATAAACCTTGTTCTATGTATATAGGCCAGTCATAGCTATCATGTTCAACTTTTACTGCTAATTTAGGTATCTCTCTACCTCTGTTCTCTAATTTCAACATTTATAATAGCTTCCTCTAAAATTGCAGTACTGCCTTGATAGAATTGTTGAACTGCTTATTTAAGCTGACAGTTTTGAATTATGGTCTTGGCCAAGGTTAAAGAGAAAATTAAACCAAAAACAACTCCCAACTGAGCATTTCTGTGTGGAAAGTTTTGTCTTGTGAATTTCTCCAATATAATATCAGGTAGAATTATACTCTGTAGAATATTCTGGGTGGTATTATTTATAATGTACAAACAATTTATTTTTAGAAACTATTCATGTAAATCAACATTATAAGACTTCATATGTATGATTTCAAACATTGAAGATACATGTGTAGTTGGGAAACTTTTTTAAACATGTAATTTCTATGTGCTTTGCTCTGTGGCATGAGTGTTACCAATCATGCCATCCAGCAGTTCAGGTACAGAGCCTCGGCTAGAAACCTTTCCAGTTCCAGAGATGTCTCCTATATCCTCATCTCAATAAGAATTTCCCTCTGTATACTCTCTGGTCTGTTCCCCAATATTATTCTCATTTACTTTATCATTTCCTTCTATATCTCATTTTCTAGATTTTTAGTTACTTATTAACTCACCATTTCATTTAAACATCAAGGCTTATACAAGATAACAAAAGTATGTGTTCAACATATAAACAAAAATATGCTCCTGTCACAAGATTTTCATATTTAAATAAAGAAATTTCTCAAATTTCATGGATGAAGATTTGTGTAGATTCCATGGGGACTCCACACAGGAATCATCACTTCACCACATCTCTTCTTTTTTTTTTTTTTAACCCCAGGTATTTAAAACATGAAAGGAAAAAAGACAATAGTCACTGTATAAATCGATAGGTTCAGGTTCATTTTCTGTTCCTCTTCTTCAGAATGATCCATGTCTGATAATTTCAGAATCTACTGTGGTTTAATCAGAGTCTCTAGCTGTGGAATGTGAAATGTCTACATAGGATCCTGGGCGTCATTTTTTCCCCTAGTGTTACTACCAGATGCAAACAAGGTGATCTGTCCCTGCATGCTACTGTTGCTAAACTGTGAGCAAAGTAAAGAAAAATGAAAGACTGATTTAGATAATACCTCTAAGATCCTTGTTGAGTGAAATGTCAAGTAGATTCATGTCTTGCCATGTCCATCATCAGCCAATCAATGACACTTGAACCTGGGATGACCAGGTCAACTTGCTACCACTGCTACCAAGTGGGAGAGGGAATGCAGAGATCCCCTCTCAGAATGACAATTACTGTGTGGAGCTATGGTAATTCCAGAAGCACTGGTCATTGTCCTGCTTAGCAAGAGCCTTCCTATGCTCCCACAGCTAAATACCAGCTCACTCACTCTTGACACAAGGGAAACAAAAAGGCCTTTGGGATATCAGCTCCCTGGTGACACAGGTCTGATCAGAATTGAATTTCACTCTGCTTAAAACAAGTTTGAAAGAAAGAAAAGGAAAAGGATTAAAGTAAAGGAAGCCTTTGAGTGAGCTGTTATTTCTTTTGCATATAAATGAATATGAATACAGTCAATAGACAGACTTTTGCTATCTTCCGCTCCCTCTCACCATTGCAATGACTTTTTTTTTTTTTTTAGTGACTAGAACTAGAATGTCGTCATAAGAAATAAATCCATCATATTCCTATTTGGGATCAATACTGCATATTTACTATTAAGTTGTCATGCTTTCATATGTGTACTTGTTGTAGCCTGTAATCCTTAAATTTGCTCTGGAGATTTGGAGATTTCATCAAATCCCCAAGATCAAAAGCCTTAAAATTTTTGTTTGCATTTACATGCAAAGCTTACAAAGTTCTCCAGGGAAAATAGTAGTAAGAGCATTCTTCAAACCCTTGTTAATTGTTAACTGTCAAAGCCTGAGGGTGAAATCTCAGTGTTTTTTTTTTTTAACTGGAGGGGAAAACATGATGTTAATTTTAAGTTTTCTTAAAACTCATTTGTGAAATGAACAATATTTTTCACATCAGTTCACTTAAAGTTATAAGTTTACTAAAAGCTAGAAGTGCATATAAAATCATCAACTTAGTTTTTTTTTTTCCTCCCTCTGAAAGATGAATATTGAGCTTGCCTGGAGGATCATAACTGAGACAAAATAAGTAGGAAAGTTGGTATTTTAGGTACATTGTTTTCAATCACTCAAGTATCCCAAGAAATTTTCAATAACAGCTGTTACTTTGATCATCCCATACTGTTGAAAAATAATATGTAAAATTAGGCTACTGTGTATTTATCCCTAAATTTAGCAACCAGCTTTAAGAGACATAAATCATATTTAAAAATCTGCCTGTCTTACTGCAGAATGACTCAATTACCAGATACCATCTGAAAAGATGCTAAATCAACTCAATTAAGAGAGTTATTTCAACAACTGAGCTTACAAATTCAAGTACTACATTATATAATGTATGCGTTTATTGATAGTTTATATTTCTATAAAATAAATGTCATTTAAAAAGACTCAAAATTCACTTTAACTGGTGATTTTCTGAAGAACTACACTAAAAATCTCATGTATATGCTAAAAGATGAGAATTATTATAGAGGACTTTACCTAAATAATGCCTCTCAAACAAACTCAGACTTTTTAATGAGTCTAATGTTAAGAGCTCACCTGTGGTTATACCTTCCAATTATCATCGTAAATATGACTGACATTTCCTGTACACACAAATTGCAGAACTGGCAGGATATTTACAAAAACTGACCATCTTCTGTCTTAAAAAATTTAATGGTAATAATGATTCTTTCCTTTAAAAAAAAAAACAGATTTAACTGATGAGCACTTGGGCTGTTTTCCGCTTTTTGGCTATTTGAATGATCTTGCCATGAGCACGCAAATACAAGTATTTGTGGGAACATAAGTTTTCATTTTTCTTGGGTCAATTCCTAGGAATGGAATACTAGGTCCAAGGGGAAGTGTGTTTAACTTTTTTTTCCTATGAATTATATACCCGTAACAAATTATCATAGCACAGCTCTCTGTGGCAGCCACATGAGGCATTGAATTTGATTCAACAGGTCCTTTTATTTATTTCTCCTACCACCATCCCTTACATCCATGTGACCCTCTCTCATTCCCTGTTACTTTGGAAGTTTCACTTCATTTACTAGCTTTTCTAAGTATTTTGCTTTGTTGAGTCATCTGCCATATCAATGTCCAGTATTTGCCTTTTAGACTTAATTTACTACAAAGAATTCCCTTTAAGTCCTTCCATTTTTTCTGTAAATGGCATTTCATCTTTTCTTGTAACTGAAAAATACTCTATTGTGGATATATCACATCTTAGCGATTCAGTCCGCCATCAGTAGGTACTTTAGTTACTTCTATATCCTAGCTACTATAAATAAAATTGCAATAAGCATTTTGTTTTTAAGGTAAATTCAGATGGCTTTCCAAAATGGCTGCACCAGTTGACATTTCCACCTTTATGGGCTCCTCTTTCTCCACATCCTCTCCATCACTTGTTGGGGGGCTTTTAAATATGTGGCTATTTCCACAAATATGAGATGATAGTTTGTGATTTCGACCTATATATCCTTTATTAAAAACAACTTTTTTCCATGTGTCTACTGGCCTTCTAGATACCCTCTTGGGTGAATGGTCTCTTCATATTTGCTGCCCATTTGTTTGTTTTTATTTTATTAAGTTTTTTGTATGTCTTGGATATTAAAGCCTGTTTGTAGTGCAATGTCTGAATATTTACTCCCACTCAGTAGGATGTCTTTTTAATATTTTTTATTCTCTGAGTAAAATCTTTTAATTTGAAGTAGTCCCAATTGTTTATTTTTGCTTTTATTTACCTTGTAATGAGGTTGAGTCTCCAAGAACACCTTTATCATTGATATGAAATGCATCACCAGTGTTTTCTTCCACATATTTTACTGTTTCAGGTCTTATATGTAAATCTTTTTTCTTAAAGATTTATTTATTATGCATACAGAACTGGGGTACAGGCCAGAGGTGCAGGGACGGTGAGAGGATTCACCAGAAACAGAGCAGGTAGCAGAACAGGCAGATTGACTAAGTACACTGCTGAGGGTAGCAACAGGCAGGTTAAGAGAGGTCTGCCTCACCATGTGGATCACCTCTGGGGCTGGGGATAGAACTCGCACTGAAGCAGCTTCAGGTAGCTTGCAGTGCTGCACTCTAAACCTTTGAGCCACCAGGGAGGACCTTATATGTAAATCTTTAATCCATTTTGAATTTACTTTAGTGCATGGAGTTACAACTGTATTCTTTTACATGTGGCTATCCAATCTTCCTGGTAAAATTTGTTAAAGAGACTCTCTTTTACTATTGTAGTTAATGGTACCTATGTCTTTAGGTAAGTATTGGTATATATGGGAATTTTTTTTCTGGACTTTTGATTCTGTTCCATTGATTCATGTGTCTATGTTTATTCTAATGCCATACTGTATTAATAACTGCTGCTTTGTAGTAAAATCAGGTAACATGATTTTCTCTCTTCTATCCTCAGTATAGTTTTAATTATTGAAGGCCTTTTATGGTTCTATATGATATTTTTATTCAATTTCCTTGAAGAACACTGTTGATATTTTAATGAGGATTGTGTTAGATGTATATTTTGTTCTTGTTAGGAGAGTAATTTTGACAATCTTGATCCTACCCATCCATGAGTATGAAACGTCTATCTACTTATGGAATGATCTATATTTTTGTAATACTCTCTTTTAGCTTTCATTATATAAATATTTCACCTCCTTGGTTAGGTTAATTTGATATGATTACAAATTCTAATTTGTAATTAGAATTATTCTCTTAATTTCTTTTTCTTCTTGTTCATTGTCAGTATATAAAAATGCAACCGATTTTTGTATGTGGATTTGTAACCTCGCATCTTGATGTATTTACTTATTGTTTCTAAGAGCTTTTTGGTGGAATCTTTAGCATTTTCCATATATATAAATACCATTTACAAATAAGGATAATGTCACTTCTGCTTTTCCAATCTAAATTCCTTTTATTTGCCGTTGTTTTCCATTTTCTCAAGCTAAAACCTCTAGTATAAATTAAGCATAAGTGATGACAGTGTGCATCTTTATCTTTTTCCTCATCTTAAATGAAGAACTTTCAGTTTTTTCATCATTAAGTATTATATTGACTATAGTACTATATGTGGCTACATAAAGTTCAAATATAGGACATATTCCCATATTTTTATAGATTTTTTTATAATAAATGGGTACTAAAGCCTATCAAATGCTTTCCTTTCACCTATTCATATTATCATGAAATCTTTATATTTTCTGTTATTGATATAGCTCTTCCATTTTTAACCTTCAGATCAAGTTATTTAAAAGAGTACTACCAACAAAGAGGAAAAGCACAGAGATGACAGGAAATGCAACTCTTTTTTTTTTGAGACTAGTCTACCCAGAAATTCAGGAGATAATGAAAATTTTTGCCTACTTTACTTTCTAGTGTTTCCTGTATATGATATATATTGCATATTCTAACATTTCCCATTTTATATTTCCTGAATTAGTGCAATTTCATGCTACAGATTTTCAGTTTCCAGCACGCAAAGACTGTATGATTTGTGACTATATGATTTTAAATTATGCCATTAGGAGGAATAACTGTCCAAAAGGAACTCATTTAAGAGCTCAGTTTTTCCCTGAACATTTGTCATTTACTTTCTTTATGTTTTACTCTGTTTATTGCAATTAGTAGAAATACTTTTACCATTTCCGTTTGTTTTCCTCTGATTGGTCAAAGCTGCAAAATTATTCCTGGAAATGCCAGTCAGGGGAATAAAAGCACTTCCAGGAATATAACAGCAATGAAGTGATTTGGCCTAAATACAGGCATTTTAATTGAGTATGTGTAGGCAAAGAACATTTCTTAAAAGCAGTATGTATATTAGTCTTCTCAAACTGCAATTTCAAATTAAAATGCTGTTGAAAATTAGCAAGTGTACTTCCTTAGCTGAATTTTACATTTCAATCCTCTATAGGGGATGGTGTGGAGGGTATAAATCATACACAGGGTCTGAAAAGCTGATTTTTTACCCCAACGGTGTGTTTCTTTGGAATTTGCTATAGCAAATTCTAAGGGAATTTGTTCCCTCTAAGAGAAGGCAACCATATCAATTTGTATTTGCAATGGTGATAAGGAAATATTTGTCATCATTTTGGATTATTCAAGGCCAATAAGGCACTAAACTTGCTACTGGAGGTGATGATGGGTAGAATGTAAAGATAAACCCTTTCTCGATACCTCTGCAGTTTGATGACATTCTACAGTTCTGTGTAAGATAGGAGTTACTAGAGTTCAAATAAGTAATATATGATTTAATCTTCAGCTTAACTAAATTTTAATCTTTTATATACTTTGAAAATCAATTGTTGATGTAAAGCTACTCTCAATCATATAAACTTTAGTAGTAGAACACTCTATTTCTTAACTGCCTACTGGAGTTGATATTAGTAATAAAATATTCCTTAAAAAGCTTCACAGTAGATACCCTCCACACACACACACTGAAAGACCTTTATCATATTAAAGTATGTCCCAAGATGCTGGTGCTACATGAGATGATGATTCCCTTTGGACCACCGTGCCTCAGGTTCTTGTCTGATTAACAATAGAATATCCCATAGTCTTTAATCAGCTCCTGATTGCAAACATTCCAAATAGTATTGAATATCAAGCACTATGGAGTTTTTGGCTCATAAAAATACACCAAAGGGTAATAAGCAGATGGATTGCTTTTTATCTTTAGGATTGCCATCCTAAGATAATAAGGAACAACATGAACAGATCTTCTTTTCTGCTTATCCCTGGCATCCTAGTGAATGAATCACCCAACACACCCCAAGGGAAGTGTTACTGATATTAAATCAAAATTTTTTTTTCTCCCTTAGACTGTCCTTGAAAACGGTGTAAAGTGATTCTAGTTCTAAGAGCAAAAACTGACAAGTTGCTTGGAGGGTAGCCAGATTGATTGATCTTGTGTGCATGTCTGTGGATTGGGGTGTACAGCAGTAGTAAGGAAGACAGGGACAAGAGGCCCGACAGTGGGGTGCTCTCCAACAACATCTGATCTTGAACCTCTGCAGTGTGATGCCCTATGCTTCATATCGTGTGCACACCAGTTTATACACTTGCTCCATCTAATTGTTCAATCACAATGCTTAAGTTTTTTTCTTTTTTAATAATATAATAGTTTATCTTTACCTCACAACGCTTAGGTTTTATACCAGCTAAGGTGTATCACTTTCTTTCCAATTTGCCATAACAAATTTAGTGGCTGAAAACAACACAAACTTATTCTTCTATAGCTCTGGAGGTCATAAGTCTTCAATTCATTTCACTGGGTTAAGTCAGGGTTTCAGCAGGGCTGACTGCTTCTGGAGGGCTGAGGGGGATTCTGCTTCCCTTATTTTTTCAGTGGGCACATGTATTCCTTAGTTTGGGGCCACTTCATCCATCTGCAAGGCACACAGCTCCAGTCTCTACTTCTGTCTTCATCACATGCCCTTTTCTGATCCCCAGCCCTTTTAAAGACCACTGTGATCACATGGGCCCTCCCTGATAATCCAAGATAATCTCCTCATCTCAAAATCTTCAATCACATCTTTAAAGTGTCTTTTGTCATATAAGGCCACAGATTTCCTGGGCTAGGGCATGGACATGCTCAGGAATGATTATTCAACATACCACACTCACTAAGCTAAGGGTGTCAGGACTAATGATGAGGCTTCAAAGGTGAGCAGAACTTTCCCATATTTGTAGATCTAAAGCCTTTCGGAATGTTCAGGGGGCAGATACTAGAACAGGCATTTTTCTATCTTCATAATTTATGGTAAAAAGCAGTGGGATAAGAGGAGCTTTGTGAAAAAGCCAGTCGTATTTGAACTTAAATAAAACTCAGCCAGAAAATATTTATAATGTGGTGCAATTATTGAAAAGTATACGTCAGAGACAGGATGTAATTTTAAATAAGTGGTGTTTTAATCACAATGTCCACTAAAGGAAGAAGATAATCTTAGGAGAAAAATGAGGTGTAACTCTCATTATTTTAAGGATCAAATGGACTATTTATGTAAGGTACTAAGCAAAGTGTCTAACAGTAAATGCTCAAAAATCTTCATTATTATTTCTTTCAGTACTCTGAGATAAAAACTGTTTTCTTTCTGTAAACTTACAGTAATGAATCTACATGTAGTTCATTCTTTCACAGATAAGCACCTGCATTACTACCTTCAAAGAGGGTGCTGACATGAGCTGAAATCTCAGAAGATGACCATCTCCAGCTGAGCAAAGTCCTCCTCAGCAGACCACCAGCACAATCTTTGACATGCACTTCTTTTCTGAGTTGACCTCCCTTTCCTGGGTTAAAGTTGAGTAGCCGGGCACTAGCTGCTACTCGGAAAAGTGCTGTCAGCATTATGCAAGGCCGGCCGGAGAACGTCGCCTGGCTCCATCCGTTTCACTCACATTTGGCAAAGACTTACATGGTGATGTTTAGAAAGGTGGGAAGTGATGAAAATGAACAGTTTTTTTCCAGCATTTCCAGCCATATCATACACCCTCTTAAAATGTCATTTTTGCATTAGTTTGTTGAGCTAGTGGAAACAGGAATGCAAATGACTAAAGGAAATCTAATCATTGAAGACAAATTTAAGAGTTAGTCTATCTGTTCCCTGATGATCTGCACCAGTTCCTTAACTGATCTCTAAAAGGTTAAATAACATCTATTCCTCAAGTGTGAAAAAAGGGGATAGTCATAATCATTAAATGAAAACTGCATACAATTACAATCTGTATCAACACACAGGTTAAGTCACAGGCAATTGACCTTTGGGAGTCGCACCTTTGTTCTGACTTAACAAGTTTAAGTTCATCACTGGGCTTGATGGACTTGACTTTCTCCTTCTCCCCTCACCATTTTTAATCTTTAAAGATGTTTTGACCTTACATCCACACTAATTTTTATTACCCTTGTCACCTTTTCCAGGAAAAGGAAGTCAGCATGGCCCATCACTTCTGTTCTTCCCAACTCCTTTTTTCTTCCCTCCAAAGCCACACCTCTGCTTCCCGCCATTCTGGCAACCAAATCCTTTGGTCTCTGGTTCCCTCTCGAGTGTTACTTCTCTCTCTTGGTTTTAATCTTATTTGGTTTTATGTTAGGTACAATATAGGCAAAATGAGTTTTTAAAACCGATTGTGAAATGCTCCTAAAATATTTGATAAATGAGGGGCCCTCTCTGATGGCGCAGCGGGTTAAAGCACAGCACTAAGAGGCTAACGCCACTTCAGCATGAGTTTGATCCCCAAGCCCTGGAGGTGATCCACATGGCACAGCAGACCTCTCCTGACCCGTCCACTGCTCCCCTCAGCAGTGTACTTCATCAGTCAGCCTGTTCTGCTCCCTGCTCAATCTCTGGTGAATCCTCTCACCACCCCTGCACCTCTGGCCTATACCCCAGTTCTGTATGCATAAATAAATAAATTTTTAAAAATATATTTGATAAATGAAACTTGTCTCATAAAAAATTATTTTTGTCCTGTAAATGGTAGTGAGGGAAACATCTAAGAATTCACATCTCAGTAAGAGAGAATTATAGAATGGATCACACACCTAAACAAAACTTGGTCTTAGTGAAAATAATGACTCCCTGTTATCTTAACAACTCTTATACAGATATTCAGCTTAAAGGTTAGATGAAAATATACTTAGAGGTAAGAAAAGGAAGGAGAGATCAAGTCATAAAATATTAAAACATTTAAAAAGTAAGGCTCCCTCTTGAAAGTCAACCAATTCAGATCTGATTTAGAGTAACATAAATTGCCTCTATTTGAATTATTATCCTTTCAGAGCTTGATTACCCTACTAATCAGGTTATCCACCTCACTCAAACTCAGATACAGAAGGGTGAATTATAGCAAAACATATTATATATACACTGTGTATGTATGTGTGTGTATGTATGTATATGTGAACATATAATTTTATATGTTATATAAATGTTATATAATATTTCATATATTTACATATACAAAAATAAAAGCTCATATATGAAAATGTCTAAGTTCAAGAGTAAAGAGAATGGGGAATTAATAAGTAACACAAACTCAGAAGGAAAATGTAAGTGGGATAATATTTATTATGCCAGTTTAAAGACTAAGACCTATTAATATTTTCTGTCCAAGGTTTCACAGTTGTACTCACACTGCCATAACTTCTAGCTTCTGACAATGAGATTATGCACACATATCCAGTCACCCAGTGAGACAATTGGGTTACATGCGCCATTTTCCTACTTCCTCTAGAGCTTCTTAGCATTGCTTGAAATCTAATAGGAATAGAATGTTATGAAGGAAAATGAGTCTGTACAATCCACTTCAGATTTAATTTCATACAGTATATTTAAAATGCTTCCATAATTTACTTGAATATCTATGTCCACAAGGTAATAAAGAGAAGATTAATATGTAGGGACTAAGGAATAGAAAGGGAATTTGTATCCCAGCCATCACCCCTACTAGAATCAATAACC
This sequence comes from Condylura cristata, assembly GCF_000260355.1. Taxonomy (NCBI): domain Eukaryota; kingdom Metazoa; phylum Chordata; class Mammalia; order Eulipotyphla; family Talpidae; genus Condylura; species Condylura cristata. The sequence continues at coordinate 27,246,434 of NW_004567106.1, forward strand.
AGAATGTCAAATCATTAATATTTCCCTGCCCTGCATGACCCACTTCATACAGAATAATCTTCCTCTTTTGTATATTTCAAAACATTGAACATACAAGCCTGTTTTCCTTAGTAAAACACTACTTCCACTTATAGAATGCAAGCTGATATTCAAGGCCAGCACCTTGGATACATATAATACATAGTCTCCATCTCCTTTTCCAAACATAGCTCTCAGCACTTGCTTATAAAAACACTGTACCCCTCTCAGACTAACATAGTCCCCACTTGCCTGCACTCTACCATCTCATGTATTTCAGGCTGCCTGGCATATAAACAGAATGTCATCCTACATCAAGCCATTAGAATAATCCCAGAATTTTAGTGGGTGTGATTTTTTGTTTTTAGATATTTCTCCAATCTCCTAATTTAGAGTACCAAAAGGAACCAAACCATTTCCTTGTACTTTTTAAAACTGAACTTCAATGTCATCTAATCATTTTTTTTATCAATTATATCTTCCTCAATGCTTTGGAAAAAAATAACTAGATGCTATTCTTATTTATTTTCCTTATAGCTAATATGTATCAAACCCTCTCAGTAAATTTTTAATTCTACTTTTAAAACATATCTGAAATCTACAGCTTTTCACCATTTCTATTAATAATATCTTAACCTAAGTACTAAAATTATTTTCTCTCATTAGCCTGATAACTGCTCTCACTGATTCTACTTGACCATTAAAATTAGTTTCAAACAGTTTTCAGAATGTTTATGTAATTCTTAACTAAAGCAACCTATCTGTCTGTAACTGTCCAATTGTTTTATATTCATTCTGAGTACAAGTGAAGAGTCTAACAGTGACCTTGAGGCTACGCTATGCTAATCATTTTTAAGAGCAAAGAAAAGAAATTTTTTTTAAATAATAGTTTATTTTTATATCATTTTGTGCCTTTTTCCATCTCAGTTGTAATCCCCAGGGGCTTCTCACCACCAATTCAATCATGTGCCATCACCATAGACCAGTGCTCTTCCCCCCCACCACCTATTTTTGATCCTATTCCCCACTCCACCCCCATAAAATGTCTCTGGTAAATAGTTGTTCGTTATTATTATTGTTGTTGTTGTTGTTATCATTTTCTCCCCTGGTCCTTTATACTGCTGCTATGAGTGAAACCATCAGTTTTTTTCCTAAGAAAAGAAAATTTTTAAAGAAACAGTGTTGAAGAACCACTGGTTAGCTAAGCTGAAAGATCAAACTAGAGTGAAGTAGGGACACCCAGGGACAGCAGATTTACCTGGAGTTCAGATCTTGATGTCTAATACCATTGTCCAACAAAAGCAACCAGAGCTTCCTGGAGAAATGACTGATTCTAAGACAGGATCAGAAAATATACCAGATAAGCCTAGAGAATCCCTTAGTGCCTAAAAGTAAGATAAGTTTATGCAAAAGTAAGCTGCTATGACTGAGTATGTCAAAGGCACCCAGAGCCAACTAAGAGTCCCCAGTAGCCAAAGTTTAACTATTCTCAAATTAAAACTTCATTTAAAAGTTGCTGCAGGGTCACTGAGGAGTTTGAAGGCATTAGTAGGCATCCCATGGAGAAGAAACAAGAGAATGTAAATACAGGTCATCAGGGAGGAGCATAAATATGGCCTGGTCATAGGTCATAGGCTTCCCACTTCCACAGTAAACTGGGTTCACCTGGGATCCTTCTGAAGTGATTCTCATACTCCTCCCCATTTCACCCCCACCCCCAGCCAACTTACAGCCCGTCCTGGGGAGACTGTATCTCACACAGGATACCCAAAGTAGCCAGAGAGCAAGAGGGGGCAAGGGGAAGAAAGTATCCAGAAGAAGAAAAAATACCCTGATGACCTTTTTACCCAGCCTCCATCCTTTCCCCACTCCTTCCCTCCTTTACCTCCTCTCTCTTTCTCTCTACCCTCTTTCCTTCCTTCCTTTTTGCATCTTGTTTACTCCCTAATTATCTCTTAAGAAGGATAAAGTAAAATTATTATCCTTACATTACAGGTTTGTCAGTTAGTCAGAATTCAATCCATTACACAACTCGCTATCCACTTGAAACAACGGAAAATGGTAGTATCAGTGATAGAAGAACCAAATGATAACTGGAGACTCTGAGGCAGCCCAACAGTGAGGCAGCCCAACAGTAAGACAGCCCAAGATCGGCAAAAATGGGAAGCCACTCTGTTAGAACCCTGACCAGGAGGAGGCAGCTGCAGGAGCCTGAGAAGGGGGATCACCTCCTGGAAGCTCAGACCACAGCTGGAAGCATAAGGAAAGAGAGAAATTTGGGTTCTGCCCCCATTCTCTTGCCCTGTAGTCTCCTACTTGTATTCAGAAGCCAAGGAAATGCAGCTGGCAGAGGCAACTCAGGCAAACCCCGGAAATGGGGCGGAGGTCTAGGCAGTCAGGTCTATACCATGAAATACCTCTATTTCTGGTTAATGTGCAACTAGGTCTGGATGAAACCAGCTGATTGATAAATTGTTGTTTTTTTTTTTTTTAACTAGAATTTTTATAGCCTTTCTTTATTAGGACTTTCATGATATTTATAAATACCCCCCCCCCATTTTATAACCAGAAGATTGAAATACAGAGAGCTATTTGCATGCTATCTCAAAAGTTATTCATAGGACTGAGGTGAGGACTTCCTTTATTTGCAACACTTTTTTCTGTTGTTTCACCTTTTCTTCATTCTAATTCCATACAGGGTTACTGACAGTTAAAACTAAAGCTGGGAGCACTAAACCTCATCCAATAAAACTGTTCTGCCACATTTAGCTTTGGAAAAGAGAGGTTGGATTATTTCCTTGAAAACCAGGCTTTGCAAATCTAGATCTGCACATCCCAAGAAAACAAGCAAAAATTACAGAGGAGCCAATATTTTGCAGTTCCTGATAATTTTAGGTCACTTTGGAGGCAGGCAGCCAGGGCTAAGTTGGGAAGATGCCACAAATAAACTGGTAGTAAAAAAAGAAAGAAAGAAAGAAAAACATTTAGCAACAGAATGTCTTATCTTTCCAATATCTTGCAGTATTTTAAAGGGTATTTCTAATACCAAAAGTCCCCTAAAAATTAAGTGAACCCCAGGGAACAGCACAGCCTCTTGATCTGTGTCTTGTTACTGGGTCAACCAGAGTCTGTTGCCTTAGCAGTACTCTGAGGATCCAGGAAACGTGTGGAAGTTATTGCAGTTTGGATTGAAATAGCAGGTCTTAGGCTATTGCTCTTGCCTGCAGCCTTCTTGAAGATTCCATACAGCACCTCTGCAGTTTCTTTGGGATGTTGGAGAAATGGATAAGGGGGACTTTGGCTGTTCCAAAGGACACTGGAAATTCATGGTAAATTCACAGGACAGGTATGAAAAGCTATCAAATTGCTGGGCTGCTGAACTAAGGGCTGGGGAGTAAATTTGGTAGAGGTAAGAATGTAACCTTTTGGGAAGACAAGTTTTACATTCCCAGTGGGATCATGCTGAGGTAATAGATACCTTTGCCTGTGAAGGAATCTCAAAGAAATTAACAGGAGTACTGCAACTCCACCCATGATGCTAACATAGGATGAGTAAGCTTCTACTACCCTAAATTTAGTCTTCTCAAAACACTGTACTCAGAACATAAAGTTTAGGGTGAAATGATGATAAAAACTTAATAAGGAGGTCTGAATAAACTATGCCTCTCAAGTTATTTTTCAATTTCACCAGACACCAATACAAGTTCTACAGGACTTGAGCTCTACAGATGCAAATAGTAATCCTGCTGAATCCAACATTCATTCCAATTAAATTAAAGCATAAAGGCTTTCCATCTTACTGTGCACAGGTGTGGATTCATTTTTATTTCATCTAGGCAAGGATAATTTATTACGTATATCAGCATTATTGCTATTGTTTTTATAAATTTATCCAATTGCTCATCCATCACTTTAACAAGCAGTTTATTTTGTCAATTAACCTTAAACCAAAACTTAAAGCTTTCTTTGAACTTCAAATCAAAGCTTTATTAACAAAAGTCCTTTGAAGTGATATAAAAATCACCACTGCTTCATGATCTTTTTTCCTGGGGAACTTCCTGAAATGAGTAACAATCTCATTTGCATTTGCACACAGGAAACTCTGAAGCCCCACTGAGAGCAAAGCTTAGTTATTAGGTCAGTTGCTTACAAATATTTTAGAAGAAGCACTACTGCAGCATTTCAATATTGGCTAAAACAGTTTTAATATGCAAGGCAGGATGTAAGACGCTTAGCTGATCCAAATGCCAGTCTATGGATTTGAAAGACTAAAGATCACATCACGAGAAGGTTGACAGAAGTGACACTTTGCAAAGTGCCAATGATTTATGCCAATGTCTTGCTTGATGATACTGTTATAGACAGCACTGTCATTAAAAAGTCCCTGCTGACTTCCTTCTACATTTATGGTGCACAAATTATAGGTGAGCCCAAAGATCGAAGCCTCCCTGCCTTTTAGATTTCAATGACCATGTATTTCTCATTTAGGTTAGTTATTGCATTACCCTTCTTTCTACCTGCTTCTTTATTTCACCCATAAACACAGCAACGAGAAGGTGAGGAATACAATTTATTCTACTGAGAAATGTGAGACACATTCCTTGCAAGCTCCCACAACTGTAAACTGGAAAGGATATTTTCAATTGTCACAAGTCTTTCACAGCTTGTTTTTATTATAGAAAAAGACACCGAACATAGTTTTGAAGGAGCATATTTCGAAGCTAAGCTCTGGGGTAAACTGTCAGGATTATGTGGCTTGACCTTTAGCAACATGCACAGTATTCCCTCACCACACAGTGACGTGTTTCCAAAACAACTTTTACAACAGCAAAGAACCGATGAAATTATTCTTCTAGGCACTTAATTGTAAAATTTTCTACTTCAAATGTAAGAATATTTATTGCGTTAAAAAACTGAGTTTTTAGAAATATTCTGGAGGCAATGTTTAAATGGTATTGTTCTTAAATCGCATTTCTAGAGACCATTTATCTTATGCTTGCAAAAAAATACAAGAATTGCAAGCGACAGAGCTTTTTTTTTTTTTTCTGAAAAATCTCAACCTAGACCAGAAACATCTATATGTGCATAATTCATTTGAAATGACTGCTTTTAACTTCTTTATAGCTTTACCCTACAAGAAAATAGATTACTCTGAAAATACAGCATGAAAAGAGACTGATGCAAAAGGTTTCATTGAAACTCTATTATTAAGAGTTTATGGTGTTGGTAGTATTCTTTCATTAGTATACTATTAAACATAGACTTGTATCAAATGGAGTTGATAGATTGGTTTAAAGCCTGATTTTTTCCAAATGGAAGCCAACAAAGTTGAGATTAATGTTGAAAGCTAGAATTTATAATGCAACCTTTTAATTATTTTGAAAAAGAAAATGAAGTAGATAGCTTGATCTAAAATAACCACATGATAGGATTGAATCAAGATTTGCTTTTTAGAAAACCAGCCACACTGAGAATTAAAATACAGCTCACCTTCTGCTGGAGGTAACAGCAGTTGACAGCAAGGAAGCAAGGGAAACACAGCTTCAACCAAAAGGACTGCTCAGCAGGTTCTGGTGGCCAGGGGAAGCCTGAGACACCTGTCTGAGCTGACTGACTGGCTATTCATGTCAGAGGTGGGGCAGTAGACTGGTCAGAAAGATCTGAGTGCAGACAAACGTTCATAACACTTGTGTTTCATTTTATAATCTTCAGAGTGTTCATAAATACAGAAAAACTGCTGGCCCATGTCCCACTTCCTGATAATTAGTAACCATTTACAGTACTCAATAAGATAAATAGTACTTACTATTTATTGCCTTCTGTTCTCTAGGTTGCATATTCTATATGTGGCTAGGTGAAAAGATGATGGTTTAAAATTTCTCAGACCACTAATTTGTTCCTTCTTACAAGTATTTGTTTACAGATTAAGGAAAACACTCTTTACATTGTCTGAGTTAAAGTATAATTTCATTGTATCCACCTATAAATGGCATTCTTCCTAGTGTAGAAATTGAATGAAGTCATGAGGTGAAGTTTTTGACTAAAAGATAGCTGCCGCTTTTTAAAAACTTGTATCAGATTGCATCTTGTTACAATTAATGATCCATACTTAGTTATTCTTTTAACCTAAAACAAAATTGGAAATGTATTGTCACTTATATCTAAGGTCTATAAAACCTAGTCAATGTTTCGCACTGTAGTAAAGGAAAAAAAATTAAAAACATACAATACTATGATAGATTCTGATCCAAAAAGTATTATGCAAGTATTACATTGTTTAAATTACTAAATTTTAGTTCTGTGGACCAGAATTTAATGAATCATCTGCAAGTTAATCCATAAAAATTGTCCTTAAGGTTTGATTTTCTCTATTTTTCAAAATTGTGTTATTTCACACAGAATAAAATTAAACCTTCATAGTTAGAATCAGCCTCAATCTATCTTTCTCCCCAGCTATTTCCCAAGCACACCACATGTTCCTTTCATGTCATTTTTTTTCTCTTTCTGGGGAAATTTTCCAAAAATGGGGTTTCAGCACATATTATCCCTTCTTCCTGGAATGCCTTATCTTTTTTTTTGTTTGTTTTTTGTTTTTTGCACACTCTGGATCCTTTCAGAATCAGCTTCTATACAATCATGGTACAAATGCCATCACCACTGGCCCAAAAAGTAATTGCATGCTTTGCACTTTTCTCCTCAGTGGAATCTATGTTTATCTGTTTACTAGGCTGTGAATTTCCTGATAATAATAGGAACTGTGTTTTCTTATTATTTGTATTTCCAGAAACTAACTATCATGTTTACCTCAAAAGATATTTACCAAATGTTTATGACATTAATGAATTTCTTTTAAATTTAACTGTCCCAAACCACTCCACATACTGATTTCACTTGTGGCTACAGACAGAAGCGTATAAAATGACTCTGCAAGCCAAAAGAGACTAAATGGACACTAGTGGGAAGTCTGTCATGGCCAGTGAGCAGGGAACGCACCAAAAAAAAATTGTTTCTCTCAAATGCAACATTTCCCCATCATACAATGAGTCTCAGTTAGTTGACAGCCTTAAAGACAGAGACATTCTTTATTCCATTTATATAACTCACATTGAAAGAGCTTTAGAATCTCAACCTAAAAAATGTAAGTTTTCCTTTGTTTAAAAAGAAAATAATGGAGAAAACTAAACGGAGAAGGGAGCCAAGAAAAAGAATCTCAATTTAGAATCTCAACCAAGAATTAAACAAGCTATTTCAACTCGTAAGACTGCCTATGAGCAACAAAATACAGTAGAAACAGCCGTAACAGCCCCCTCGTTTCTCTTATGTCTCCTACTCGCAATAAGAATATAAAGAAAGAGTCTTCTGCAGTGATTCAAATTGAACCTTTCTGTAGCTTGAGTGCAGACTGCTGAGAGTTCACTGCCTGCTTTGTTCCTGCATATCACCTACAGGCTCAAATGGTTTGTTTACCATCTGAGTGTGCTCTAAGATCTTCAGAAACATTTGGGAAATCTTCTCTAATCTAGTAGCAGCTGTTTTAAAAGCACTTGCAAAAAGCACTTCATGAATTTATAGTAAAGAGGGTAGCAGCAGGGTCATGAGCCAGTTAATTTACCATAAAACTAATGAAACTTAAGTTTCTAGCAATATTCATGGTGTTACGTTTTTGAAAATCTGCAAACATAAAATACTTAATCTCAACTAGGTAACACTCTGCCTCTTTCCATCCTGACTTTCCTTCCATCATCTTCCTCTCATGTGAGGGGTGTCTCAAAGTGGCCACACGCATTTTAGATTCAAGGGGGAGCTAAGTTAGTAATAGCTTCGTGAGATATTTATGTTTGTGGTTATTTCCACGTGTAAGTAAATCATTACCAGTTGTTGCCAGCCTAAGAATGAGTTTCAGGGCTCTCCCTAGTTAGGGCTCTGAAAATGGGTTAGGACTCAGCACTGCAAGCTGGCCGCAGCTGCTTCAGTGCAGGTTTGTACCCCAGTCCCGGAAGTGACCCACATGGTACAGCAGGCCTCTCCTGACCCGCCCACTGCTCCCCTCAGCAATGTACTTCGTTGATCTGCCTGTACTCTTGTCTCTGGTGAATCCTCTCACCACCCCTGAACCTCTGGCCTGTACCTCTGCTATATGCATAAATAAATCTTTGGGAAAAAAAATAAGAATGTGTTTCAGGGATCCATCTATCAGTCATTGTGCCAATTAGCCCAATGTCATGATATGATGGTGCAAGGCTATACTGGGGGGCACTACTCACTTCCCCAATTATGCTTCCCTCTCTCTACTCTGCCTCTGCGGGTTAGTTCTTCCAGCTAACCCTGCCTCCCCACTTCCTCCAATGAAAATTCTACACAAGATCTAATCAGATGCCATTTCCTCAGTTATGTCTTTCCAGGCATCAAATAAAACTGTTTTCCATTTTTAAAACACAAATTTGTATTTCACTTTCTTGTGCACGTGATTATCTTTTCCAGTGGATTGTGAACTGTTTAAGGATAGAAAGTATATTAGGCTTGTATTTTCCCCAGTCAGCCATGTTGTCCAACAGTGGTCTTAGAAAATGCTGACGTGAACTTAAGTTTCTAAATAGGACCGTTCCTTTGTTAACATGAAGCTGTATATATGTATTTGCCTCATCCAGTGTTTATGCTGTTAGAGGGAGGTTCCTCACAAAGACACAGAAATTGAGGCAAGGTATACATGCATAACATGGATATGTAAACAATTAAAAATCTAGTAATCCAAGACCTTGTGCCTTCATAAAATTAAGTTCTAGGTAGTAAATTAATCTTTGCAAGACTAAGGGCTTAAAAGAAGACAGAAAAGACCATTGAAGGTCACAATTTGCATATTGATCTAACAGTATGCTTATTCTCTTACAAACACATAATTAACTTTGCTTTTATTGAATTTTGGTTCTAAACCAATTTTATTAGTCATAGTACCACTGGTAATTTCAGTGAAGTCTGCAAGACAGATGTTAGTTAAGAAGATAGCATGTATGCTAATTTATCTGGATAATAAATTTAATACATATTAAAAGTATTGCCTTGTAGGCATTTGATTTTATCAATACTTATGTTAAATTCTTATAATATTTCTGTGAAATCAAGTATTTCACAGTTCACACTAAAGTTTATCATAGAGAGGAGACATACAAATAAACAATAATTAGAAGCACCAATTATCTGGTATGAAAGCAAAAGAATTAATTGCAGTAATATGATCTCTCCATAATTATTGAATTTTTAAAAATGTCTTTCTTTAATCAGTAATAGTAGTGGAAAATGCACTTATCTGGGAATCAGAAGACTTAGAGTGCATATGTATGACTCTGAGAAAGATGGTTTAACTCAACAACTCAGTTTTTCTCATGTGTGAAATGGGAATAACGATATTCAATAGTAATAATTTGTTCTGTCTCCTTGTTAAGAGGAGACAGTGGATCCCATTCAGTGATTCAGTAGCATGTTTTAGTGCCTCTGTCATAAAAGGAATATTAAAGAAATTTGTAAATTTCAAAAAGCCCCATGGAAAGAAAGGGGATTATTTAATTTGAAGAAATAATTTGATTTGAGATAGTTAATACTAGAGTAAGAAACATAATTGTGGAACTTTTGAGATATCTTACTGAACAGAAAAATTACTTTTTTTAATTAGCACAAAGTCCCTCCTCCATGGCTGATGCCAAAGACAAGGATTGCAGCATTTCTCCCTAACTTAACACCACTGCTGAACTAATCCTAAGTATATGTATGAACATATTTATGTGTACATGTGAGATGTCAAGCTCCAGGCCTCACTTGCACACAGTTGACCTCTGAGCAGTTTCTGTTGCTAAATTAAGTCTGAAAAAGGGTGGCTACAGTGGGACAGTAAAAAGAGCAGCATCTCCAGGCTACCTTGAGAAGTCAAGGATGTCAGTTAACCATGTCAGTTTACATGGCTCACTGCTTGGTACTCACTCCTAACTACAAAAGAGAGGCATAGAGAGAAAAACAAATAGCAGGAAAGAGCCGTCCCTAGCCTTGAACTGTTCATAGTTCAGATGAAAACTCAGAAGTCAAGAAACAGTCTTCAGAGAACATTCACAGAACAGCCTGAGCTGAAATGCACACCATGAGGCAGCTCTTCTCTTCCTGGAGGGTCTCATGGGGGCCCTCTGAGAATAATGCAGAGAGCCACTTTTCTGAGAGAAAGAATATTTATAATATACCAACCACTAAACTTTACTTGAAGAAACAGACTCAGATTTAAAATAAAAGCAAGGCCATAAATCTAGTAGATCTTTTTAAATCCCTTAATACAGGTTTTAAACCAAAATGCTGGCCTCTGAAACTCTTAACACTATACCATCTAGTAACTTATGAAGCACACTGAAAAATTTGTTACTGGACATATTTTTGAGAATTTTTAGTATTCAGGAAATTCTATTTAGATTACCTCTATGTCCTACCTATAATACCACAGGTCATTGAGAAATGTCATTTCATTCAAAGCAGTTTTATTCCAATGATGAGAAAGAACAATCCTGACTGACATTGAATGAAACACCGTTATTCAAGGATCTACCTTTAGTCATTTCACTTAAAATCACAGTTTCTAAGAACCTACTGAAGACAGTAAGTGAGAACTCACTACATGAAAACCCACTGCAGTGAACTGAGTGCAAAGGGATTAGACAGTGAAGCAGAATCTGAATGGAATCCAGCTGATTCTGAGTTGAGGAATATCAAGAACACCAGATGGGTGTGAAGGGCACCAAGTGACCATGCTGATGTGGTGAGAAGCCACAGTCCTCAGTCTATAACAGACCCAAACTTCAAGAGTGTCCCAAACTAGCTGACACATTTTTTAAAAAAGATTTTATTTGTTTATGCATACAGAAATGGGATATAGGCCAGAGGTGCAGGACTAGTGAGAGGATTCACCAGAAACAGAATGGGGAACAAAACAGCTGACTGACAAAGCACACTGCTGAGGGGAGCAGCAGGCAGGTCAGGAGAGATCTGCTGCACCAGGTGGATCACCTCTGGGTTGGGGACTGAACTCACACTGAAGCAGCCATGGCTTGGCTTAGCTTCACAGTGCAGTGCTCCAACATACTGCACCACCAGGGAGGGCCTAACTGACACATTTAAGATCAAAGCTTCCTTCTTTTCTGAACAAAATATATCTCCATGTCATTGCATGTATTGTTTCTTCTCCCTGGAACACTCTTCCCCACATATCTTGAAAAATTCTTTCAAGATTCAGCTCAAATGCCAGGTCCACAGCAATGTCTTCCCTGCCCTTCCAAGCAAACAAAATTAGTGGTAGTTAACACTTTCATTACAGTGTGCATGATCACTGTTCTGATTGGCTAAATTCATTCATAAATTGGTTGGCCTGTGCAATAATCAATGTTGCACACAAGTGTAGGTTGTACAAACAATCCTTGGTAATAAAGCTAGGCCATTTTTAATAGTGTGAAATTACATGCACCTTTATAAAAACATACTACTGCAAGTGAACCTCATTTTTACTGGGGAATGTTCATTCTATGCATTTGGAGGGGATAGTTTAGAAAAACCATTATATATTTGCATTCACAGATGGTGATGTCATTTATTTGAAAACTGACCTATCTCTGCATATGAAGCACTGTGGACTGGCTATGTGCTAAAGCAGATAAGCCACTGTCTCAGTAATCAGAAAACCTGACTGGAGTCCTAACTATAGGCTTGCAAGTTGCTGAAACTTTGGTCAGCATTCCTTCTCTACAGCAAGGGGTTCAGTTAGACCCTAAATTTTCTCAGGTCCTTTTCTGCTTGGTACTAAGTTATATGGTTCTATTATAAGTGAAGGACAAGAATTCAAGAACAATACAAACACTGCAAAGAGTCAGGCTTTCCAAACCAGGTCTACAGCACAGTGAACACATCTATGTGAGTTTAAGAAGCACATCTGATGGCAGCAAACAGGGTCTTCCTCATACTTCTTCTCCTCTTCTACCTTCACCTTTAACAGTACCTGATTAAGTTGAACCTCTCTTTGTCCTTTCTGATTGACTCCAGTCAAACTGTTCTTGATTTTTTTCTGGATCATGAACTTATCATAAAATGATAAATTCCAGGTCCCTCCCTGATGGCTCAGAAGGTTAAAGCATAGACTAAGAAGCTAAAGCACTTCAGCATGAGTTTGATCACCACCCTGAAGGTGATCCACATGGCGTGGCAGACCTCTCCTGACCCGCCCACTGCTCCCCTCAGCAGTGTACTTCGTCTGCCTGTTCTGCTCCCCACTCTGTCTCTGGCGAGTCCTCTCACCCTCCGCATCTCTGGCCTGTACCCCAGTTCTGTATGAATAAATAAATAAGTCTTTAAAAAAAAAAAAGAACATTGGCCAATGAGAAAATACTAACCATAGAGCTGAATTTTTTAAAGTTAATAACCTATCTTGTCAAAATATTTTAGAAATGTTATAGTCCAACTTTATTGCTCTCATAAAATTTCACAGTCTAATTCACAAAGAAATATTTATATATCAATGTTATGATATCTGGAACTTACTTTAAAATACTCCAGCCCCACCCTTCCCAAATAGTTGGAAGGACAGACAAAATAAGGTTGGCAAAATGTTATGATTTGGTGAAGAAGATGAGGAAAATATAAGGATCCATTCTTCTCTGTACTTTTGCACGTTTGACTTTTTCTGCATGAAAGGGATTTTTATTTTGTGTTTTTTTGTAAAACCTCTGCACAATGCCTGGTACATCAAAAATTCCAATGAACATAAGCTGAATAAGGTGTATTAATAAGTGAAAATGCTTTCAAATTCCAATGTAGATGACTATAACCATTGGGAAATTAAATATCTTCAAAGGTCTCTTTAGTGTTTGTTTCCCTAAAATATTACATATTCTTCAAGCCTATTGCTTATTTCATGATCAAGAGTAACATCAAAGGATAAAAGTATGTTTATATATCATCAATGATTAATATTTACAGAGTCCTCACTATGGAAACACCCTGACTCTTCTTAATATATGACAATAGAATAGTGTTTTTACCAAGAAAGATCTTCATGCCACCACAGGGAAACCACAGGTGAAAAACTAAGGTCATTCATATCTGAATGTGAATCTCATCACACTGGCATTTATCACATGTTCTAATTCTACTATATTTTATTGTTTGCTTAACATACTAATCCAAATGAGCTTGTTGGGGCCCTTTCTAGTGGTGCAATGGGTTAAAGTGTAGCACCGCAAAGCTAGTCTTAGTGCTTCAGACCAAATCTATCCCCAGCCAGCTGAGGAGGTGACCCACATGGCACAGCAAACCTCTTCCACTTGCCCACTGCTCCCCTCAGCAGAGTATTTCAGTAGATCCACCTGTTCTGCTCCCCACTCTGTTTCTGGTGAATCCTCTCACTGCCCTGCACCTCTAGCCTGTACCCCAGTTCTATGTGCATAAGTAAATTTTTAAAATCTTTAAAAAAGAAAAAACAGGCACTCCCTGGTGGCGCAAAGGGTTAAAGCACAGCACTAAGAAGCTTAAGCCACTTCTACATGAGTTCGATCCCGCCTGCCCCGGAGGGGACCACATGGCAGGACAGACTTCTCCTGACCCACTGCTCCCCTCAGCAGTGTACTTCCTCGATCTGCCTGTTCTGCTCCCCGCTCTGTCTCTGTTGAATCCTCTCACCCTCTGCATCTCTGCCCTATAACCCAGTTCTGTATAAATAAATAAATCTTAAAAAAACAAATGAGCACTACATGCAACAACTAACCTATAATATATTCATTGCACCAATGTGATCATTCAATTTCCCCTGTCTACTTAGTAATAGACATCAATTATACATCAATTATAAGATGAGTAAATTATAATACATCAATTAGAAGATGAGTAAATTCTGAAAACCTAATGTACAACATGGTAACTATAGTTACGAATAATATATTACGTACTTGAAATTTGCTAAGAAAGTAGATCTCAAGTGTTCTCACCACACACAGAAATGTTAGTTTGCTTGTGATTATCATTTCACAATGTGTATGTTGCTCAAAACATCATTTTGTATATTTAAAATATTTCAATTTTATTTGTCAAAAATAAAACCTAACAGAGCCTTACATGAGTTTACCTTATCACTCTGCACAGATTAAAAAAGAGACTTGTCCCAAAAAGAATTTTTTTTCCTAAAAGTGTGGACACAGTTCAATGTTTAAATTTGATAAGAATTTCACCAGCTAGTAACTAAGATGCATCAGACTTGAAGGGTAGAGTTCTAGTATGTAAACAAAACACTTTAATTATCTACTTCTTCCTGTAATAGAATCTTAATTTTCTATATCTACCTACAAGATAATCTGAAATTGTTATTTCTCTCTTCCCATTTGCCATGCTTTTTAAACATTAAAAAGGAGCTCTTTGACTTAAAATGTTATATTATCAGTAGGGAAAAAAACAACAGTATAGGCACATGAAAAAACAAATAGAGAAATCTGAATATGGGTAAATTATTGGATGATATGTGAGGATTACTGTTAATTTTATTAGATGTAGTAATAATGGTGTTGACAGTAAGCAAGAAAATTTCCTTATTTTTAGGAAGTGTTTGCTGAAGTACTTAAAGGTGAACTGTCATGATAACTGAAACTCTATCTGAAGTGGTTCAGACACATAAAGTCAAAAAGGCAAAACATTAAGAATTAGTGAGCCCAATGGTGATGGCACATGGGTGATTTGGTGATGGGAAGTCCAAGGGGATTACAACTGAAATGGAAAAATGCACAAAATGATGTAAAAATAAACTATTATATTATTCATTAAAAAAAAGAAGAAGAAGAATTAGTGAGTCCAGATGGTAGGTATAATCTCCCATGGTTAAAACTTCTCAAAATAAAAACTTAAAACTTTTTTGGCCCTTAGTTAAACTGCTAAAGGGTAACCCAGAAGAATAATGCATGAGGACTGATGTACCCTTTTGACCTAGAAGTGTACTTTTAAAACTGGGTTACTTACTGCCCAAGGGTTCCGAAGCTGGGAAGGACACAATGAGAAATCAAGCCCATCACAAAGGTATCAGTGATGGTTATCATCACCTCAGCAAACTTCCATACCCTCAGTACATAGTGGCCTCAGCCACCATCTCCAGATCAATATGGCTATCAATGACAGATGGTCAAAGCATCCCTGGCCACTCAGGTCATTCTTAGTTCACGTGGTGTGACAGGATTTAGGAGTCTCATGTCATTATACTGACTTTGGAAAACAACCTGGCCATTAAAGGCGGAAGCAGAGTAATGTTGTATGTCAGACGGCACACTGTTGACAGTTTAAATATACTCAGAAAGCTTAAAATGTGTTGATTTTCTGTGTGCTACAATTACGTTTTTACTGGCAGAGAATGTATCATTAAAACCTAAATGCATGTTGAAAGCAAAGCTATAAAAAGACTTTCTGTCACAAACCATTTCTAGACACACCGTAACTAGGAAGAAAAAGTAATATTGTTCAGCACTGATTTGATCAAAATTGCAATTCCTGGGGAAAGGAGAAGGGACTTTTGGTCCAAACATAATTTTTAATACAGTTTATACTTTGCAGAATCTGATTTGGGATCCATTTAGTTTGGAGACAGCATATGAGCAGGGCACATACCTCAAAAGAATCTTTCAGTAACATTTCACGAAGACACCCAACAATTCTCTAGTCCTTGCAATTTAGCATCCCTTTACTAAATGATCCAGTATTTTCACCAGTAATCTCTCAACCTACCCTAGAGTTACCAAGGGAAGGCATCACCACTTCCATCCCAAAAGGCATAAATGTTCAAGCAACACAAGGCCCTATCTATCTTCACAACAAATGAGCATCTCTTCCCTATTTCAGTCCTTAGAGAGAGCCAGATAGGACGCCTACCTGTAATCAGCATTAAGTAAAAATAGCTCTAGGAATAGTCACTAAATTAGTTATAGATGCATAGGGAGAGGCAGTTGCCAACTTCCAACAAGATCTGGAATACACTTAGTCATTTATGTGTACGACACACAGACAAAAGATTTATTTCTATCATGGGGCAAGTTACTCCTTATACACATTACTGACTTCCTTATTTATCGAAGGATTAGACTTGACCCAAAGATATTGACTCACAATATTTTCCTATAGGGCAGGATTGCCAGCACAGCTTTAAATTGAAAAACAGACCAGGAGTTGTAGGGGGAGGCAGGAGGAAGAGGACGGTTCAGCCTTGGGGAGCAACGTGGTCACTGAAGAACATGATCCAGTTCAGGTCAGGGGAAAGTCACCAACACCCTGTTCAGAAACAGAACTTAAATATGTTTTAGAAAGAGAGGAAATAATTTCTTCAGGGAGCAACTTCCCTCAGGCAAATCTCAAAAGTAAATGGTAACATTTATGTAGTAATTGCTAGAATACCTCCTCGCTGGCAGGAGAGAATTGAAAAAGAAAGGAATCTCCGTCTCTAGAAAAAGTAGTGGAAAACCTCTGGCCCTTAGTTTTCATTTCTTCTAGCCAGACCATGAAAAGTTTTCTAAAACCAAGTGTCTTTTGGGCCTCCCTTCTCTGCTATTAAGAGCAACAAATACAGCTGTGCAAACAGCAGGAATGTGTGTTCCTGTGGTAAGAGGCCGCCCTGGCTCTTGGTGGGAGACTTCTCCCTCAGACACGTGCACAATCCTGAGT
>NW_004567106.1:27264714-27283068 GCF_000260355.1 Condylura cristata
ATGGTGCAGCAGACCGCTCCTGACCTGCCTGCTGCTCCCCATTCTTATTTTTGTAGCGTCTTTCCCCTACAATAATGACAATTCCCAAATGCACATCTTTAGAATCGTTCTCTTTTCTTAAATCCCAAAGTGGGCATGGTCACCGGTGATCAGGTCTAAAATCAAATGTGTTATCTCTACTTTTCTTAAATTTCTTCCCGCCATCCTTACCCTATCTAGCAGTTCTCAAAATTAGAAAAGCTCTGTGGTCATTCTTGATTATTTCAATTTCAACTCCCCTATCCAGTGTTATCACCGAATACAACTGATTCTACTTATTCAATCTCTCTTCAATCTATACTGTTCTTCCAACCCTACTACCTTAAGTAAAGTGGTTATCATCTCTTGTCTGGACTTCTAACTAATTTCTCTCTTTCTGGTCTCTTTTTTGGACCTTCTTTGTAGCAAAGTGAACTTTCTAAAATATAAATCTAATACTTTTAGTGGATTTAATAACTTCTGATGATTCCTCTCTGTTCCTCAAGATAAAAATCTAAACCCAAATAAGGTTCTTCAAAACCTTGCTTCAGTCTCCTTTACCATCCCCATCCCACAACAGCCCAATACCATATGTCAAAACCTACAGTTCAGTCACACCAAGTTGCATATCACTCCCTTAAAACATGATTCTTTCATTTTGCAAGTTCTGGTCCCTCTAAATGGCATGCTTTTTCCCTGCTTGGTGAGTTCCTCCAAGCTTTAAGAATAATCTCATATATCACTGTTCTATAAAACTTTCTCTCACTGCCCAATAAATGACTTACCTCTATCTGTGAGGCACTCACTTCTTTATCATAGCACTTTTCAAGATGCACTGCAAGTACTGGCTTATATATTTGTCTCCCTGAACAAATATTGTGAGCTCCTGAAAGACAAGCAACAGTTCTTATTCCTTTTTAACCCTAGCTGTTCACTAAACACTCAATAAATGCTAATGGGCGTCAAGAGAAACCACTTTCCACACAAAGAAAGTACCCCAGTCCCCCCCCCCTTCCAGGAAGTGTAGCCCTTTCCCAGAGAGAGCTCCTCAGGCCCAGGTAGTCTTCCCCTGTGAATAAGTGCATAACTGGAATGAATATAGATATAGTTTGAATATATGTTCCTTTACCTTCAAAAAAAAAAAAAGAGTGAGAGGGAACAGCAGAGAGAGGGAGAGAAGGAGGGAAAGAAGAATGGGTGGCCACTGCTTTGACGATTCAGTTTTCTTTCCCCACACAAAGAGATCTTTTTTTTTTTTTTTCAAAACTGGGGGAAAGACAGAACCTTTCCACAGTACTCTGTATTTAGTAGGTACTGAAAAAGCAACTGAGTAAATTAACCCACAGGTAAATGCTATCTAGTGGGTGGGAAATTTGTACTAGAACTAAAAATCTCAGCTTCTCCCTCATTTTAGCTTTTCTTTCTCTAGCTTCCCCTCCCCCACTCTCCCTGGTTTCTCTCTCCCTGTCTCCCATTTTCCTTATTTAACTGAATTCACTTTCAACAAGCTGAGCAAAGTTAAAGTGGTCACCAGGAAATTTTTTTATCCTCTGTACTCAAATACCCTCTGGAAAAAATGAGCTTGATTTATAACTATAGTGTATGTAAGTGGGTGTCTTAACTGTAAATCTAATGTAATGATTGTTCCTTTAGATATTTCCTTAATTTTATGTGAGTAATAAATACACTCTTTAATGACTATAGGTTCTAATCATTTCCAAATGAGTGATTTTCACTGCATTGCTACCGCACATTTCCTTTATGTAAATAACTAAACATTTCTAAATTGCTCCATTAGGTGTAGGAAAACATTTGTTATTTGTTTTTAAATGGCTGGGGGGGGGAGAGGTTATAGCATATTGCCAAAAACAAGCTTTATAACAATTCTCTAAACATATTATGCTTGAAAATGCAATATCTACACAGTGGAAAATATAATAAACTCAACAAGCTTCTATAAATTTGCCCTCTTAAAATCTAAACTATTAAAAGATTTAAAGAGAAATCTTTTAGTGCCAATTCCATATCAAAGTTCTCGGGGTTTTGCATTTATACAGAGCAGAGTTCATGAACTCCTGCTAACCATGTTAACAATCTACCAGGTTTCTAAAGCCTCAGCAGGGGTTAGAATTAGAAGACTCTGTCATCAACATCAATAACAGCAGCAGTGACACTCAGAGGAGTTTTCCACTGTGCGCTCCAAGGAGGGTTTGGCACATTCAGGGGCTGTAGCCCATAAAGGAAAGAGGTCTATAGTTAGTAACCCCAATTCAAATCTAGAGGGACACATTTCCAATTTTCTGTTTAGACAATGAGTCTTCTAAAAATTACATGGGTGTACGCACTGTGTGTGTGTTAGTCCATCTAATTCATCATAACGATACTTCTTATTTTAAAGAACCTTACAACTAAAAAGGAATTTTTAGTTCAGATTTGATTCACAGGCGAAAACACTGAGTGAATCACAAATGTTTCTCCAGGAGGCAAGAAAATGGCTTGGCTCCCTAATTTAAGATGGAAGTCTGTAAGACTATTGATGGCCCAAGCAATTCAAAGTGTCCTGGGCCCAAGGCAGGAGGTGGATCAACTCAGAAACACATAGAAGCAAAGGGCATACATGTGCAATTATAGGTATATATTAGGAGCCCATTTAAAAGCATTTTTAA
Organism: Condylura cristata; assembly: GCF_000260355.1. NCBI lineage: Eukaryota > Metazoa > Chordata > Mammalia > Eulipotyphla > Talpidae > Condylura > Condylura cristata. The sequence continues at coordinate 27,267,399 of NW_004567106.1, forward strand.
GGTAAAAATTAAACTTTTTACACTGTGAATTTCTAAATAGGACAACCTATTTATTCTCCTCCACTCCTTTCATAAATTTAACTAACCAAATTCCTTTTCCTCATTCCCTTTCTCATAAAAACCTGATTTCTATAGTTTTGTTTGTTTGTTTTAAGAAGGGAGGCAGATAAGGTATGGGTACAGGTGGATAGGTGGGAATCTTGAAAGGTTAAAAAAAATGTTTTTAAAAAAAACTGTCTTTTTTTTGTTTGGTTGGTTGGCAGAGGGGTTACTGAGGCTTGAAAAAATGGCTCAAGAAAGAACAATATTCAAGTCCTAAGAGTCAGTTAACCATTAATCTTTTGGAGTTTGTCATCTTTTTGGAGGCCAGGTAATATAAAATATCTACTTCCTGTTGTTGTCTGTGGCAGGGAGACAGTGTATCACATTCTATTAATCTGTTTGAAGCTGAAGGAAACATGACAGTATTCTCTACAGCAGGTTTATTCTGTGCTGGGGTACCATTAAGACAATCTCTACAGCTGCGATCAAATAACAATTAAGACTGTGGCATACAAGATTTGCATTGTAATCTGGATCTGTAATTTGTAGAAAACTCAGACATAAATCCACTTACTTACAGTGCCCACATTTGCTTTTGTTTCCTTTCATCTCTTGATCATTACAACAGTTATCATACACTAAACAAAGATTGAGATTTTATGGGGTTCTTGTTAACTATTCTCGAATTAAGCTAAATAATAAACTTGATTTTGGATTCTTTCAGATAAACTTAATTCAATGGTGCCCAAACTAGTCATTTCATAATAATCTCAATCTTAACTGTGCCTATTTCCAGGAAGTGTATCCATGGTAGTCATGGCAATTTATACAAGGGAGCTAAATTGTCTCTTTTCTAAATTACTATATGCACACTCTGCCTTTGGAGAAAGTGCTATGTTATTTGCATCCATGGACAAGCTATTTATATCTGAAGACATTCAAATTGACAAAAGAGAAAATGAAAAAAAAAGAGAGAGGGATAAGTTAATGGTAATAGATTGGAAAATTTTACCATAGTCAGCAATTGTTCCCCATTACTTTCTACATTCACTTCACCACAGCAAATAGTCACAGATTAAACCAACAGCTGTCTAGCTCGGTTGTCTAACAATTCCTTTTCTGCAGCAATGTCTTTCTATGGAGAAGTATCTTTCTCTTTTAATTTGCTTTTAAAAGTGAGATTTTCCCCTACTTTTAATATTAATATTTTAACAGACAAACTTGCTTCCCTCAATGGTGACTATTTGCTCTCATTTTCTTTAATAACACTTTTTGTTGTGGGAAAAATACTTAACATAAAATTCACCTTTTTAACCATTTTTAAGTGTACAGCTGGGAGCACTTCATACATTCAGATAGCTATGAAAGCGCACATCTCTACAATTCTTTTCATCTTCCCTAACTGAAATTCTGAATCCATTAAACAATAACTCTTGAGTCCTCCGTCCTCCTGCCCAAGCCTCTAACAACTGCCATTCTATTTAATGTCTCTGAGCTTGACCTTCTAGGCACCTCATATAAGTGAGATCATACAGCATTGTCCTTTTGTGGACTGACTGGTTTATTTCACTTTGCATAATGTGTCCAAAGTTCACCTATTTTGTAGCAGAATCCATTGTATGTCAGAATTCCCTCCCTTTCTAATGCTGACTGATACTCCATTGTATGTCCACTATTTTTTACCTCTTTCGTTATCCATGGACATTCACGTAGCTTCCACCTTTTGCCTCTTGAAATACTATGGTGAAGCTGATGGACAAGAGCTGCTTGAGTTCTTGCTTTCACTTCTTTTATGCATATACCTAGAAATAGAATTGCTGGATCATATGGCAATCCTATGTTTAATTTTTCCTGAAAGGCCACCCTATTTTTCATAGTAACTGTACATTTTACATTCCCACCACACAGACACAAGGACTCCAAATTCTCCCAACCTCATTAACCCATGTTTTGTTTTTTTTTTAAGAAATGTAGTGTTTTTCTTTAAGATTTATTTATGCATACGAACTGAGGTACAGGCTAGAGATGCAGGGGCAGTGAGAGGCTTCACCAGGGACAAAGTGGGGAGCAGAACAGGCAGACCAACGAAGTATACACTGCTAAGGGGAGCGGTGAACCAGAAGAGGTCTGCTGCACCATGTGATCACCTCCTGGCTGGGGATCTAACTCGTGCTTAAGTGGCTGTGGCTAGTTTGCAGTGCAGCATCCTAACTGGTTGCGGCACCAGAGAGGGCCAACCCGTGTTATTTTTATTTTGTTTTCATAATAGCCATCTGATTAGGAGTGAAGTGGTAGCTCACTATGGTTTAGATTTTCATTCCCCAAAGGATTAATGATGCTGAGAATTTCTTCCTCTAATAAGGCCATCTGTGTAATTTTTGTAGAAAATTGTTTCAGGTTCAGGGCCTCCATGGCGGCCTATAGCATTACCAACATGCTGTCAAAGTGGTCTGAGTTAGATCCCCAGTCAGGGAGCTGACCCACATGGCACGGCAGACCTCTTCTGTCTTGCCTGCTGCTCCCCTCAGCAGTGTACTTCAGTTGATCTGTCTGTTCTGCTTCCCAATCTGTCTCTGGTGAATCCTCTCACCACCCCCCAATACTTCTGGCCTACACCCCAGTTCTTCTACCCAAAAATAAATAAAACTCTTACAATAGAGGAATGATTCTTTTTTAAAAAATCTCTTCAGAATCATTGCTCAGTTTTTAATCATATTTTATCATTGTTACTGAGTTGCAGGAGTATTTTGTATATTATGGTCAGATATGGATTGCAAATATTTTCTCCCCATTTCATGGGATGCCTTTTCACTGTTAGTAATGGCCTTACTGCAGTTTTAAGTTTTAATAATTTCATACTACAAATTATTTAAGAATCATTTGAAAGTTTAACTATTTAAATTTTCAGATATTTAGTTTTATAAATTTTGACTAATAAACTTTTTAATTTGTCCAGTCTTCCTGAAGAAAAAAATGTTACCTAAAATTTACAGAACTAAAATACATATGAAATAAAATAAGTGTTTAAATGACATTTTTGATAAGTTTGGAGCATTTAAACTTCTGAAATTATTAAAGCTTAAAACTACATTAAGAATTTTGGAATACCATTTTATTGTAGAAATCAGGCAGTGGATGTATATGGGCATATTTAGACAGTTTTTTTTTTTTTTACTCTTTTGTATGTTTGAAAGTTTCAAAATAAAGTGTTGGGAAAAACTGGAGTCAAGAAGTATAACTTAATTATGGTGAAATAAATAAGCACAAATCTAAGTGATAATCAAAATGATTATCTCAACCTCCTTTGGAGAAATTTTTTCAAGAACTGTATTTACTGCCTAGGACTCCAGAGAGGTTTCTTCCTCAAACCATGCAAATCTGGAAAATTTTTGCAAGAATAAATATCTTCGAATTCTCAGTATCAAGCCAAAACCCAGCATATCTGTATAACATTAATATAAATTATACATTTGCATTTTTCAGATATATTGTTTTTTAAGGTACTATAAGTACAGTGATAATCTGTGATACCAGTTTACAAGCTATTCCTTACTTAATAGCAAAGGAAAACTGTGACCCATATGAAAAGAATGACATAGAATCCCACATATATGATAACATTGGAAAGACTGAGATTAAACTCCTTCTTGATCTTGTCATCAAAATAAGTATTTAATGAACTGTTAAATATTATATGTTTAAGATATGTCAACTATTTAAAATACTTTATCCTTTTCTGGGGCTTTTTATTTGACATGTGTTCAAGGTACAAAGATAAATCTTCTCTCTTGCTCTTTGATAAGGTGTCAGAGCTTACTTAAAGGTTTAAGAATAGAGCTGTTGAACTAATTTTTTTCTTTTGCAAGTTATATGTGAGAGTTGGTAGCAGCCTGTTGAAAGACCTTTACTGATAGATAATAGTCCTTATCTCACCTCTCTCCATCAAGCTATCAATTTCTTTATTATAGGAGTTTACCTTTGAGCAGTTCATATACCATCTGTCAATCTGTCCTTATCCTGAAACTCTGCAGTAAGCCAAGCTCAGGTGTGTTGAAGTACTTAAGAGTATTTCACAATAATAGACTGTTTTCCTTTTTTCTGCAACGAGGACAGGTGTAGTCAAAATGCAAGCCTCTGCACTCCAGATGTGCTCCATCACTTACAGAGTCAGAACTTTTTATTCCTGCCCTCAAGGTTACAACTTCTTACCTGGAGAATTTCTAGATTCTGCTTCTTGTCCTAGTTTTACCTTTGCTCTACACCTCTCCTCATACAGCATTTAAAACAGTAGCTTTGAAAAGACTGGTGTCCACTGCTGGTGAAGTTGTTCATTGAGTTGTAGTGCCCACAAAATAAATTAATACTCATTTCAAGAGAGTGAGAAAGTAGGAATTAAAAAGAAAGGAGTGAAGGAATGGAGGGGAGAAAGAGAGAGAGAGAAGGGAAGGAAGGAGCGTATTTTCTGAACATTAATATATAGAGATTTCTACATATAAGTAAAAAAAGAAGATAGAGAATAGTATTACCTTTTACATTAAAAAAAGAGAGAGAGAAAAGTGCTTATAATTGCATCTATATCCATATAGAAACTCTGAAAAGATATGTCAAAGCACAACACTGAGAAGCTAAAGCCACTTGTACATGAGTTGGATCCCTTTTTGCCCCAGGGGTAATCCATATGGCACAGCAGACCTCTCCTGACACACCCGCTGCTCCCCTCAGCAGTGTACTTCATCACTCTGCTTGTTCTGCTCCCCACTCTGTCTCTGGTGAATTCTCTCACCGTCCCTGCACCTCTGGTCTGTAACCCAGTTCTGTATGGACAAATAAATACATCTTAAAAAAAAAAAAAAAAGCACCATTGGTGTTTGGTGTTAGGTGTGTGGGAAATGGGCATGAGGGAAGGTGGGAGAGTGAGAAGAATTTTCATGATAATCTCACACATCTCATTTTTTAATTATTTGTTTACATTACCTATACCAAAATTGCAATTAAAAAGAAATAGTAGTTCATTCTGTGCAGGAAGGCTACTAAAAAAGCCTCATATTTAGGTTATTAGCACTATCATTTGGCAGAGACAATAAATTATAATTATCAGGAAATAGGAAGATAAATTTAGAAAATCACATGTGCAAGAAGCTAGGATGGGTCCTAACTGAAGAACTGTTAAAAGACTTCTAAAATATTAGTAACGTTAGCTATGACCTTGCTGGACCTATCCCTATGTCTTCAAAGTGAGCTTAAATGTATTTTGAAGTACTTGATGGTAGGATCAAGTGTTTTTTTACGTAAGCATTTTCTTGAGTTTTCTAAAAGAAATCCCATGAACTGCCTCTTTCTGGACCCAGTACCAGCTCGGCCACATTGGCTGTGATCTGCAGGCACCTGTTTCTTCATTGGGACACTGAGGACAAGAACTGGAAGCACATGGTGGTAATACCTAATAAGGACATCCAATAGTACCTCAGTTAAAAATAAAGTAATTTTTTTTGGCCCTCCTGGTGGCGCAGTGGGTTAAAGGACTGCACTGAGAAGCTAAAGCCACTTCCGCATGAGTTGGATCCCCGCCTGCCCCGGAGGTGACCACATGGCATGGCAGACCTCTCTGACCCGCCCACTGCTCCCCTCAGCAGTGTACTTTGTCGATCTGCCTGTTCTGCTCCCCACTCTGCCTCTGGTGAAGCCTCTCACCACCCCTGCACCTCTGGCCTGTACCCCAGTTCTGTATGAATAAATAAATAAATCTTAAAAATAAATAAATAAAGTAATTTTTAAAAAAGAACAGACTCTATGTTACAAGGTCACTGTTTGGATTCAGTAATGAACCAAAAACACATAGAACAGCGACTAGCTCATAGGAAGAACTGTGCAAATGTTTGCTATTTTACTTGCTTTTCACCTGTTTTTGCTGATTGTCTTTCTTTAAAAGTGCTGGCCTCATAACCTGCCCATTAACCCATTAACCATCCATTTTTCTCCAGTTTCCTTCCTCCTTTCTTTAATAAAAGGATACAGTCACTAGAACACTCCCACAGAGTTTCGGAGGCAAGATCATCTTAAAGAAAGGTATTCAGAAAGTAAGTAGTAAATCTGAATTTTCCAGAAAAGAAATCAGACCAAAACGGTGGCATAAGGTGAATTCCTTACATTTCTCTATCCCTCTGTAAAGCTAGACATGATCTCATTTGATCCTCCCAACAACACTCTGAGACCAAGAGGGCAGGATAAAGGGCAAGGGAGGTTAAAAGGTTTGCCTGAGGCCAAACTGCATATTACAAGTCAGTGATGATGTCTGACTGGCTCAGTTCAGTCACAATTTATTGAACACCTGCTACGGCCTGTACTGACACCCACATTCCAAAGTGCTCTGCGCCATAGAGATTCCATGGAATATTCCATGAGCTTCACTCAGGTTGATGAGCTTGCATTTAAAGCCACTGTTAACATCATATAGGAGAAAGAACAGGGGTTCCCAGGCAAAAGATTTTGGCCTTTGTGATCTTTGGGAAACCATAGAACTTCTCTAAGCCAGTTTTCCCCCTCACTTAGTATGTAAATAATACACACCACCAGGTGGTTGTAAGGGTTAAACAAGAGAATGAATATAAAAGAAGTTTGCAAACTGTAAAAGTTCCATTGCAAGTATTAGCTATTGTTATCTGATTTGGCAGTGGAATGTGAGATCAAACCTAGGTGGGAAAAAAAGGCCTGATAGAAAAACATCCCTAAGTCCCCAGCCCTTAAAAGACCTCCCAGAGAGAGTAGCAAGATCACAAAAACTCACACTGCCTCCCCTACAGAGGGTACCCACTGAGCAAACAGGGGTAGGCCACATGGGTCAGTCCTAGTCTAGCAAATGTATTCCCTTCCATTTGCTCCAATTGGTGGTAGGAGGGGAGTGAGGGCAAGCCAGACAGCTGGTGCAACAGAAAACAGAAAGATCTATGTCTCACCTTAAAAAAAGAAACACACACACACACTGTGGGAAAAGTAGTGGGAGAATGAAAGAAGCTTGGGGCACTTCATCTGGTAACAGACAGAGAGAGTGAAGCTACCCAAATCAGATGTAACCCACACCCTCCATCTGTAGTCAGAGAGAGGCTCACATGTCAGAAAAAAGTTTGTCCTCCCTCAGGGGAATCGTGAAGGCTGTCAATGTTCTAGCCATGAAAAAACAAAAATCTATATAGAACATTCCAACATGTGGAGGCCTGATAGAGCTCAGAGCGATGTTCTATGGGAGTCTGACTTGCAGGCTTCTCACTTGGTGGACTGGGAATGTCAGCAAGAGACATGCTTCACAGGGGAAGCAGTGTCTGGACCTGCTCAGAGACAGGCCACTGCATATGATTTAGGAAGGCAGTAGAGCGAGGCAGTTAAGTAAGCTGATTGTCAGTCAAAGCAGTGGCTTTCAAATCCTAACTTCTCTGCTTGACCTATGTAGTTTTGAGTCGCTTACCTTTTATTCGTTGCTTGACTTTGGTAGCAAAGTTGTTTAAATTTGTTAAACTTCAGTCTCCTGGTTCATAAAATGGGGGTTAATAATAATAATATCTTTTTAAGATGCTTCTCTGATTAGATTATGTTTATAAGTATTTGGCACATAGAAAGCAGTCAACAAATGTTGGCTATTCTGGTATTGTTTCAAAAAACAAGCTTGCTAGCTTATATTGTCTCCTAAGGCCTAGAAAATTCAAAGTTAGAATGGAAGAAAGTGAAACTTTTCCTGTAGCACCTAACATAAAAAGAGACTTTGCATATCCACTGAAATCCAGAAAGGGTTCAAATGGTTTTGTTTTATGAGCTATTTTAGAACTAAAAAAAGAGAGCATCTGTATAAAAGGAGAGCAGAATCAGAGTCAGCTGGGTTTGAATTCCAGCTCCATCTCTTACTACTGTGTGAAGGTAGGCAAGACACATAGATGTTTCATGCCTCTGCATCCCTTTTGTAAAATAAGGATGTGATAACAGTGTCAACCTCATAATGTGGGAGGGAAGCTAACAGAGTCCCTGGTGCATGAAAAGCACATAATAATTGATAGGTTTTATTATTGCCTCCAATGCAAAAAATGAGTCAGAGGATTTTTAAAGTTAATGCTCACCGCTCTGTATAAAGAAAGCAAAATACACTGTCAGTAGGGAATCAGTTCTTGCTCTCATAAGAAATACCTTTCTGGGCCCTCCTTAGTGGTGAGGGGGGTTAAAGCACAGCACTAAGAAGCTAAAGCCACTTCAGCATGAGCTTGATCCCCGTTCCGGAAGTGACCCACATGGCACGGCAGACCTCCCCTGACCCACCCTCTGCTCCCCTCAGCAGTGTGCTGCATTGGTCTGCCTGTTCTGCTCCCCACTCTGTCTCTGGTGAATCCTCTTACTAACCCTATGCCTCTGGCCTGTACCCCAGTTCTGGATGCATAAAGAAATACATCTTAAAAAAAAAAAGAAATAACCTATACTAAGAAAATATATCAGTCTTTCCCAAGGTATGAGGCGCATTTTTCTGTTGGTCCATCATACAATCTGATCTCATTATTGTGCTTTACTAAACTGAGCAGGAATTTATCAGAGGTAATTGAAAAATCTGAATTATCTCTTAAGCACTATTATTAATATCCTGCCCATTGTATATTTTATAGTTAAATCACAATCACAAAAGCAATACGACAAATGTCTTTAAAACTCTCGTAAAAATAAAACAAAACACATTTGCTTAAGATTATCAACCTTACAAAAATTCATTTTACATTTATTAAAACTTTGTCAATTCAAGTTCTCTAGTAGCAAAATTAAAATGTAAACTATGTGCATTAGAAAATATAAATATAGCCATTTGTTTATTCAGTCAACAAACATTTCTGATCGTCTGCTATGTGGCGGACACTGACCTCTACTTTAAATCAAATGTACTGTATTTATTCATTCTTACAAAGTTCTTTCATTTATCACTACCTATATTACATTCAAATGTTTACATGATCTGGTAATATCACAGCCTGATTAAATCAGTTAAATGGGGAAAAACTCCGTCACTTTAAGAATGTGTAACATTTTCCATTAACATTCCTCTCCGGTTTTATGTACTTGATCTGAGCTGAGGGATGTAGCATAAATTATGTGTCTTCAGCAAAACGAACAGCTGAAGTGCCCAACTGCCTGACAGTTCCTGCTAGGCCCCGAGCTGCTGTCCACACACACTATTCTGGCACGTGTGCGCCTCAGTTGCCTTGACAAGAGTCTCTCAATGGTTCAGAACATATGACTTGGCCATGCAGGACCAAAATGAGCCTAGTTCAAAATCATGCTAAGGAGTTTACTAATAAACATGATAAAAACAATCCTGGGATATTTGTTTTTAATAAAAAGCATCATCACAAACTAGTGCTTTGTGCTTTACTAAAAACCAAAAACAGAATAGGATGAAATATGATTTTTAACAAAATCATTCTAACAGAGCCTAAGAGGAGGATATGTTTATTTTTCAAACACAAAAAAATCCTGGTTTTATAGCTAAAAATGTTTCAAAGATCACCCTTTGCAGTGTCCCCATTTGCTTGCTCTATCTGGATGTCCTACCTCACCTCTATTGCTCCCTACTTCCCTCTAACTCTTAGCCACCACCCCAGAGAGTTTTCACAAGGCCCCAGCTGAAAGAACTGAAGCCCACTCGGAGCACAACTCGTTGCCTTTCTGATCTCTTTACAGCTTCTTCCAGGTCGCTCTGTTTGATAGTTCCTGGAGTCTCTATCTAGTCATCAAATCAATTTTGAGTTTATTCATTTTCATATTTCTCATGATGGCGAGTTCAAACTCAGTTAACAATCAGGTAAATGAGCTTGCTAATACCTTCACCAAAGGAAAAAAAAAAGACTACATATTTTATGCACATTATTTTCTTCATTTCTTCATCTAGCAAATGAAGACAATAATCCAGCGTAGCTAGCATTTGTCATGCCATTAGACTAGATAATGTGAGACTATTTTTGAAAAGCATTACAATTTTTTGGAAAACAATTTGACAATTTTTATAGAGAGTTTTAATATTTTTATGCTTTTTCTTTTATTAATTATACTTCTAGTAATCAATCATTAAGAAAAACTGTAAATATGAAATGATTTTTAAAACATTGCTCAATATTATTTATAATAGTAAAAACTGTGAAATACAGTAACAGTCAATAAAGAATGGCTAAATAAATTATTGCATACTGATTCAATTAAAATACACCATTTTTAGTTAATGACACATGGGTGACTTGGTGATGGGAAGCCCACAGGGATTACAACAGAGATGGAAAAAGGCACAAAAGGATGTAAAAATTAACTATTATATTATTTTTTTAAAAAGTATACCGCTCGGGCCCTCCCTGGTGGCACAGCGGGTTAAAGCACAGCACTGAGAATCTAAAGCCACTTCTGCATGAGTTCGATTCCCGCCTGCCCTGGGAGGTGACCACATGGTGTGGCAGACCTCTCCTGACCCGCCCGCTGCTCCCCTCAGCAGTGTACTTCGTCGATCTGCCTGTTCTGTTCCCCACTCTGTCTCTGGTGAAGCCTCTCTGCCCCTGAGCCTCTGGCCTGTACCCCAGTTTTGTATGCACAAATAAATAAAAATAAATCTTAAAAAAAAAAAAAAGTTTCCACTAAGGAAGATCGAATAGATTGTGGAAAAAAAAAAAATCTACCATTTAAGAAAAAAAAAAAAAGTATACCGCCCACATTTTTTATCCCAACTTATCCTTTTCATGAGATATTTAAAGGAAATTAAAACTGCTGAAAAAGGCTTCAAAACATCTAAATAAAACATTTATTTTTCAGTTATAAAAATTACTTTATAGTAGACAATGTGAGAAATGTCCAAGGTGTAGTATTAAAAACATTAATTCCAAAAGTATATGTAGTTGGACAAATATATAAAAAAGAAGCATCTGCTCACACACATAAAATTGATTAGAAGGAAATATACCAAAATACAAATAATGTTTATTTTAGCACAGAAGATAATGCATATTTTTCCTTCTTTAAATTATTTTGTGTTTTCTGAGTATTGCAAATAAGTACATATTACTTTGGGGGGGAAAGAAAAATAAACTGAACAAAAGTTAAAAAGCTACATAAATGCAAACTTTTCACATTGTACCTTTAGATTACATTACTTCATTATTTTATATAGGTTCTGGTGTTGGGAATTTTCTTTCAAACAAATTAGTTAAATACAGCTATGCTGTACTTTAAGCTGCTAGTTAAAACACCACAAAAAAAATCCATCAGCTTTCCTCTGTTTTACTCAAAAATAGCCTCAATAATTATAAACAGTGACTACAAAAAGAAGTTATTCTTCTTCTTTTTATTCCTCAGAGATGCTGTAACTACTATGGGGACTTTCCCTGGCTCTGTAAATGAGTCATAGTGCTAATGCTAATGAATTAAGAGTATTTCAGAATCTGAAATTATCCCTTACTTCCACTTCTGAATCCTATTCTTCTTAAATACATTTTTTTTCTGTTTGAAAGAATCATCTTAGTTGGCAAGTTGAAATACTTTCTTAGGTTGTCATCAAAGCAAAGGTTAACAAATTTTTCAAAAGTAGTTTAGGGTGGGGAACACTTTACTTTCTCATGGTCAGATATCAGCTTTGAAAATCACATTTTGGTTGTAACTGATTTCACTTTACCTTAAATATAAAATTAAAAGTTTTTTTTTTTCATTTTCAGGTACACTTTACATACTATTAAAAGTGCATCCCTAGGGCCTTCCCTGGTGGCACAGTGGATTGAAGCACAGCACTAAGAAGCTAAAGCCACTTCCATATGAGTTCAAGCCTTGCCTGCCCCAGAGGTGACCCACATGGCACAGCAGACCTCTCCTGACCCACCCACTGCTCCCCTCAGCAGTGTATTTCAGTATATCTGCCTTTCTGTTCCCCACTGTCTCTGGTGAATCCTCTCCCACGCATATACTTGCACCTCTGGCCTGTACCCCTGTTCTGTATGCAGAAATAAATAAACCTTAAAAAAAAAAAAAGTGCATCTCCTACTTACGGTTCTAATTTCCCACTCTTTTTCTAGTAATATCTACACTGATTTGACTTATATATAGAATAGTTTTTATTGAGAAAAATCCCTTGAATTTATTAAAAATATAGATCTTCCTTTCAGAACAATAAGAAATCTACTTTACTTGACCACTCCACTGTATTTTGCCAAGTTAATTTTATTAATACTCTTTTTCACTGAATTTGTTCATTCACATCTAAGTGACCTAAATACCTTATCAAGTGCCCAAATCAGGTCAAGGATAAAAGCTACTAGTGGTGCTATTTTGAGAGGAAACAAAATGTTCTGTAGCTAAACCAGCTCCTATTCTGTCAAAATGCACCAATTCTTTGGCACACATTAAGGTTCACCAATAAGAGAAACTGACAATCTGACAAGGTAGCTCATTCCTAGAAAACAATTTGGCTGGATAGGCACTAGAACATTTTTAAACAAAACGATGGTTAAGAAATAATCTGTTTTGATTCACAACCAGGGGACTTAGAAATGCCTGACTAGTTCTAAGTCATCATCTAATACTTTCAAGAACAAGAGCCTATCTGTTATCTCTTACATCTAGTCTAGCACATTGATGGCACATCGCAATAAATGTTTGTTAAGCCAATGACACAAGAGCATAATTGATTTCTTGAAAAGTAATTGCTGGGTAGTACCACAGAGCAATAAGCACTGCAGCTAATGATCTCTGTTTTACTAGTATAAGGAGCTGAAGTCAAGAGCTCATTCCTCAAAAAGCCTTTTGGTCTTGTCTAGTCACAGTTCACAATTTCATATCTTGTTCTAACAAGCCATCTTCCGTGGACGAATCAGATAAGCAGAGTGAAAGAGAGAAATCACTCAACACAATTCATCACACTTTAAAAGACATATCTTAGAAATTAATTAGTTTTTTAGGAGCAAACCTAGTAAGCTGTGCATAGTTTTGATAGGAAAATTTCAACACTTCAGTAGGTGAGATTTGGTTACAAGAGTAAAATAGTAACATTAATTAGTGATCCTTAAGGAAATACAAGCCTTGTCTCATTTTATGGTGATGAAAACAGTTTGTCAGTTTGTTCCACTTCTGAGGAAAATAACCTCCTTACAATTGTATAAAAGTTTCAAAATATTTGACTAATAGGAGGATTTCTGGGTTTTGGCTAAGTGAATTTTAACAATATACTTTGTAAAATAAATTAATTAAATAAACACATGCAAAACATATAGCCTGAAAAATAAGCCTTTTCTAAGGGCCCCCAATTCACTCAAACATGAATGGAGCTCGTTTCAGAACCTTGAATACAGGAGAGTTTAATTTGTATTCAAAATCTCACTAACTTTAATATCTCAGGAAAGTCAACCAGCTTCTGTCTGCACATTTTCTCACTGTGAAAGTGGAGATAATGCTACTTAAGGCTTCACAGGGGGTACTGTGTGAATTAATTGGTTAATGTTCTTAAAGCACTGTCTAAGTACTAACTGCTATCATTAGTGTGCATTGTATATCTCTTTGCAATTATCTGCCACCTTAAAATGCTCTGGCTTAGAGGGTGCCTCACTCCTGAAATACTTACAAAAGGTTAAGGAAAGTTCAAGAAGAAGGAAAAATAGACATGCAGACTAAGGGTAAAAAGAAAAATGGAAATTTGGAACTTGGCACATTTTATTACATGCTTATTGCTACATCAAGTTACATGCTTCTTAGACTAAAAACCACTGAGCTGTATATTTTAAATATGTTAACTACATGGTATGTGAATTATATCTCAGTAAAGCTATTATAAAAGTAATAATAAATCAAACTTCATCATTGCCCTGCACAGAAAAAGTAATACACTTCTTGAAAGAGTGAATAATTATAAGAAAACATTTTGAGTTCAAATGTGATATAATTGTAAGACATCCATTTACAATAAATTTAAAGAAATTATTCTTTGAGATAAGGTTATAATTTGCTTTTAGTAATACAACTACTTATTATGTCATATATTTAATATGATCAAAACAATACATCTGACCCCAATAAGACCTAAGTCGAACAAGGCCTATCTATACCTTTACTGCTGTTAATTTTTTTTCCTGCTTTTAAGAATATTCTGTGGGAGAAAAATTCTTAAAAGCACATAATGAAACTTCAACTATATTAACAATAACACCACTAGAAGTGATGGTAATATCTTACATTTGCATAGTTATTTCTAATCATACCAGATAGCAAGAAATGGGAAGTTTTTTTTAAGATTTATTTATTTATGCATACAGAACTGGGGTACAGGCCAGAGGTGTAGAAGCAGTGAGAGGATTCACCAGAGACAAAGTAGGGAGCAGAACAGGCAGATAGACGAAGTACACTGCTGAGGGGAACAGCGAGTGGGTCAGGAGAGATCTGCTGTGGATGTGGGTCACCTCCCTGGCCAGGGATCAAACTCGTGCTGAAGCAGCTGCAGGTAGCTTCACAGTGTTTCACTTTAATGTGTTGCGCCACCAGGGAGCAAAGAGTTTTATTAGACTTTACTTGTAAACTACTAAGTAGATGCATCACAGTTTCATGGATGCTGGCAGCAAAAACAAGACTCTCAGCCCAGAGACAAAGGAGTTTATCGCAACCCCACCCAAGAGTAGTAACCTGAGCTTTATTTTCTTGTACCAGTTCGCCAAGTCCCATTTCCCACAAGGAGACACAACAAGGACCAAGAGATACCTGCACACACAATGGATTGTGTTAAAGGAGAGAAACCCTGAGCTTAAAAAATCCTTATATATCCCTCTGCTCCAGAAGGAGACAATCTCTGGTCTGTTGTTTACTGTACCAACACTCTTGAAAAAATTAGCCCTGAATGAACAACTAACAGTGGCTATGCTCACAAGAATGCAGAAATGTGGATAACCCAAGGATAATTATGTCCTAACATTAGTGTGACCATATGATTTGGATTGCTTGGGATGTATTATCCCGACTTAATTATTAATATCATCCCTGCTCACTCTCCCAAGTGTCTCAGTGTGGATACTCAGTTTAGTTGCCAAACTTAAAATTCTTAAGAAAGTCTTCTACCTGGTTGGAGGCATCCCAACAATTTAGGTTTAGGTCAACCAAATAGCACACAAAAATGGAAACCCAAACCACACACAAAATTTAACTCAAAATGGATTAAGGAATTCAACGTAAGACCTCAAACCATAAAAGTCCTAGGAAAACACATAGGTAATAAGCTACTTCACAAGGGTCTTGGCTATGACTGATTTTGATTTGATACTCAAAAGTAAAAATAAAGAAGTGGGACTATCAGACTAAAAAACTTTTACACAGCAAAAAAAAAAAAAAAAAAAAAAAAAAAAAAAAAAAAAAAAAGATCGGAAGAGCACACGTCTGAACTCCAGTCACTGCTCGACATCTCGTATGCCGTCTTCAGCAAAAAAAAAAAAAAAAAAACAACAAAATGAAAAGGCCACTGGTGGCACAGCGGATTAAAGCACAGCACTAAGAAGCTGAAACAACTTCCTCATGAGTTCGATTGCCGCCTGCCCCGGAGGTGCCCACATGGCGTGGCAGACCTCTCCTGACCTGCCCGCTGCTCCCCTCAGCAGTGTACTTC
>NW_004567106.1:27283168-27318399 GCF_000260355.1 Condylura cristata
TCTGTCTCTGGTGAAGCCTCTCACTGCCCCTGAGCCTCTGGCCTGTACCCCAGTTCTGTATGCACAAATAAATAAATCTTTAAAAAAAAAAAAAAGGCCACCTACAAAGTGACAGAAAATGCTTGCAAAACATGGACCTGGTAAAGGGTTAATATCCCAAATATAAAAGAACTCATACATATAAGTACAATTTTTTTTTAAATGGGAAGAAGATCTGACTAGACAATTTTTCAAGAAGACATAATAAGAAAGTCAACAGATAAAGTAAAAAGGTGTTCAGCATCATTAACCATCAGGGAAATGTTAGCCAAAACCACAAGTAGTTTATCACCTTACATTGTAGGAATGGCTATTAGAAAAAAGACAAGAGATAATAAGAGTGGACAAGGATATTGAGAAAGGAACCTCTCATGTTCTGTGGGGTGGAATGTAAATATGCACACTATGGAAAAATTAAAAATTAAAAATAGAACTACCATATGATCCAGCAACTAAACTTCTGGATATTTATACAAAGAAATGAAAATAATAGCCCAAAAGTATATATGTATCCCCATGCCCCCTGCAGTATTATTTACAATAGCCAAGATATTCTGAAGCAAGCTATGTGTTCTTGTATGTATGAATGGATTTTTAAAAATGTGCTACAGATATAGAATGGATTATTATTCAATCATAAAAAAGAAGAAAATCTTACATTTGCAACATGACTGTTGAAGGCATTATGGTAAGTGAAATAAGTCAAATAGAGAAAGACAAATCCCAAATGATCTCACTTGTAGAATATTAAAAAGAGAAACAAAAGATTCAGATCCAGAAAATAGATTGGTAATTGCCAGAGATGGGGGCTAGAGGTAGATAAAGTAGGTCAAGGTGGTCAAAAGTATAAAAACTTCAATTTAAAATAAGTCTTGGGGATATAATATATAGCATGGTGACTACAGCTAATAGAGCACTGTAAATCTGAATGTCTTTCTTAATATCTAATATTAGATATTAAAACTTCTCAGAAAAAATATTTGTAATTGTGTGTTGAGGGACAATAACTTATTGTGGTGACTGTGTCATTAATACATGAATCACTAAACATCTGAAACAAATATAGTGTTACATGCCAGTTATATTTCAATTTTACAAAAAGGATGGAGACCAAGATAGGGCAAGTCAAATCATGGACATCATTTTAATAATACCGAAATGAAGGGGAATTCAGTGCTTACCTAAAAAGGAAGAAACTATTTCAGGAAAAATTTAAAGCTTGATCATTAGGACATGCCACAAAAAAAAAAAAAAAGGCACTGTATGCTTTCACACAGCTGGCATAACAATTGTGTGGATATTATTTTGCCCACATATTTGTGCATCTTCACCCAAAAAATCCTAGATAATTTTTAACCCAAGTATGCCTAAAATTAAAAAACAATTTTCTGGCTTTTGTTCTTGAGCTGTGAAGCACTCCAGTGCATTTCAGCTGCATGCGTCCCATACTGCCCACACAGTACCCGTCCTCTCACCCTTCAAAACAATTTAAGCTGTTTGACTTTCACAGCCTTCCACTCTTGTCCTCATCCCCTTCCCTGCTTCTCCCACCTCTGAGCTCAGCCCTGACCCTTTTGTCCACAATCAGCCCTCACCTTACAGAATAATGATTTAATGATTTTCACCTCAATACTGTGAAACCAAACTCAATTTACCCTTTCTGTCTGACCCAGCAAACAGTTTTATCTGGTGCATTTTGGTCTCACTCTGTAGGCTGATGTCCATCCAGATCCCCATTTCTCAGGAAAGAGAATCCTACAGAAGATCCTTAGACAAGGCCCTTGCAACATTAACCTGACCATGCCACTTGTCAAATACCACAACCTCCTGGGTTCTCTTAGTCTGTACTTTGCATATCTGTGGAGGAACACTATTATCTCCGCAGGGTACTTTCAAGATATATATACTTTCTTTGGCATATCCTCCATCCCATATACCAAGCATGTCATCATGGACTTCCTCCCTAAGTCCATCCAGAATCTCTGACCATTTGAAAATTCTCAGCTCAATCAAACTCCTTCCCATCATTTCAGCACTTCCCATGTAACCTCTTCTTGACTAACTCTATTCTAAAACACCACTGACAATTTCTGTACTGTTGTTCACCTTTCATTACTATAACGAAATACTTAATGATGGAACAAGGGATTAAAGGGCAGCGCCACTGAAGCATGATTTCAATCACCAGCCAGAGAGCTGACCCACATGATGCCTGCTGCTCCCCTCAGCAATGTATTTCAGTAGATCCACCTGTTCTGCTCCCGACTCTGTCTCTGGTGAATCCTCTCACCCCCTGCACCTCTGGCCTGCACCCCCAACTCTTATATACATAAATAAATAAATCTTAGGAAAAAATAATAATTGCATTAATCCATCAGGCTTTCATTATACATTCAGGATAATTTAACAAAATAATCTGTATTATAGAATAGTCTCAATATGTAACACTTTATTAGAGTGCCTGGACTTTGCTTATGAGTTGATGAATTACTTGAATCTCAGTGTAAAATAAAATAATAAAAATCCATCGCAAAAAATTATATCTATACTGTAACTACAACCATGTAAAAATAAGAATACAAGCAAAGCTTTAAAAATAATCTTATGCATACAAGAACTGGGGTACAGGCCAGAGGTGTGAGGTGTGAGAGGATTCAGAGACAGAGCTGGGAGCAGAACATGCAGATTGATGAAGTACATTGCTGAGGGGAGCAGTGGGAGGGACAGGAGAGGTCTGCTGCACCATATGGGTCAGTTCCCTAGCTGGGGATTAGACTCATGCTTCATAGTGCTGTGCTTTAACACACTGTGCCACCAGGGAAGGCCCTGTTTTCTTTCTTTAAAAAAAAAATCATTATTTACATCTTGGTAAGAAAAGGGAAATTTTAATATGTATTTATCATAAATCATACTTTACAGCTATGTTGAGATAATCCAATGAAAATTGTTGCAGTTATCAATGCTTTCTTTTTAATGAATCAAATCTTGTTTTAGTTGTATGTTGATTTGGAACATGCCCCTTTCGTATGCACATGTGTATTTCCCAGAGTCCTCCAAGGTTAACAACTGTTACATATCATTATGTACTAACAGTTTGACCTAATGGATAAGGACTGAATCAGCAATCTTAATATCTTCCTCTTAGCTCCATGTAACATCTACCACCTCAGTTTTGCTTTCAAAATGAATAAAAATAATTAATGAATTAGGAAGATACCTATGAAGTATATTAAGAGTTTTTCATGAAAAATGAGAAATGAATGCAAACTAATTTAACACAAAGGCCCATTTTGAGTAGTCTACTTTTTCTCTTTACATGACAGAAAGGTGTTTTAGATTATAACTAAGATTATGGGTCATAGAGTGTGAACTCAACTATTAGTTTATGAAAATACCTTGCTAAATATCACAACAGCTTGCCACAAATTTTCAATAAGAAACATAGTATAACTTGAAAAGCTATATAATTCTTTCCAGCCCAAAGTTAAATTTATAATTAAGAAGAAAATAATGTTAGTTGGTAAAGATAACTCTATAAATTTTATCTCCAAGTGAAAGTTATAAATCCTTTAATACATATAGAAAGGATAATATACATTTGCCAATTGTAATGCTACACTTACAAGTCATTGAAGAAAAATTGCCACAAAGATTAATTACCATTTTACTGTCTAAAAAGTGTACCTTCAAGCTGTTAAATGAGTGAACAGAGATCTATTATGACTTTAACAAGAACGTTACTCTCCATGGGGATTACTGCTATTAACAGTAGGAAATGCATCATTTAAAGACATTAAAATTGAATGGAAATGTTTAACCCATTCAAATAAAAGTTCTTATTCTTCACAATAAACTTGCTAGATTCTTTACTGTAGGAATTTATACACATTTTCCCTGGCAGTGCTATTTCCAATGGCTTTTATAGACCTAAACTTCTACATTGCTGGGGTCTCCCTAGTGACCTAGGGATTAAGTCTCAGTGACATCTCCATGAGGCCTGAATTCAATCCCCCACCAGGGAGGTGACCCGCATGACACAGCAGACCTCTCCTGCCTTGCCCACTGCCTCCCTCAGTAGTGTATTTCAGTTCCATCTGCTTGTTCTTCTCCCTATCTCTCTCTGGTGAACCCTCACACACACACATCACCCTCCCTCCCACCCCTACACCTCTGGCCTATATCCCAGTTCTTGTATGTATAAATAAATAAATCTTAAAAAAAAATAGAGAGAGAGAGAGAGAGGTCCTATTGTCATTTTTTGTTTTTTGTTTTTTTTTTAAGTATAAAGCAGTCAAAGACATAGAAATAGAAAGTAAATGGTAGTTACTAGTAGAGGGAGAAATGGAGAGTAACTAGTAGGCATAGAATTTCATTTTTATAAGATGAAAAGTTCTGGAAATTTGTTGCCAATAGCTACTAAGTCCTAAAGACATAAAATCCTACAGACATTAAAATCCTATAGACAGGCCCTCCCTCGTGGTGCAACAGGTTAAAGCCCAGCACTATGAGACTAGCCACAGCCTCTTTAGCACAAATTCAATCCCCAGCCAGAGAGGTGACCCAAATGGCACAGCAGACCTCTCCTGTCTCGCCTACTGCTCCCCTCAGCAATATATTTCACTGGATCTGCCTGTTCTGCTCCCCACTCTGTCTCTCGTGGATCCTCCCACTGCCCCTGCACCTCTGGTTTGTACCCCAGTTCTGTATGCATAAATAAATAAACAAATCTTTTTAAAAATCCTATAGACATAAAATGGTTAAAATGGTAAATTTTATGTATACTTTATCGTTATTTTTTTAAATAAAATTATATAAATACCAGTGTGTGTGTGGGTGCCATAATAAAACATTACTAAATATTTCATTTTTATTACTAAAAATAAAAGTTTTAGTAAGAGTTTTCCCTTAGAAGTAAGAAATGTGTATGGCCAAAAGGAACTTCTTATTACTTTATCTACATCTGTATAATTAAAATATTTTCAGCAAATTGATAATATCTTTATATCTTTTTTTTAATTGAGGGTGGGACTTGGATCCATTTGTGGTTTCTTGATGCTAATTGCTGTAACTTTCAATGAAAGAGTAATGAGCTAAATCACTTGTATCCAACTTAACAGTCAATAGAAGCAAACAACCTGCAGATCAAAGCAGGATTGGGAAACATTTAAACATGTATCATTTCCCTCAGAAGTTACATGACCTATTACATCAACTTTTCAGTGTCAAGGTTTTCAGTATATAGAGGAAAGATTATTGTACTTAGGAGTAAAGTGGAATAGATGAAAGATGTCAAAACTACTTACAAGGTTACTACTCAGATCATATTCAAATATAAGAAAAAGTTTATGGCTATTGTTAGCTACATAAAATAAGCTAATTAATCAAAAGCAGAAACACAACTATTTTGATCAAAATTCTTCATATCAGCTGTAACTGTTTTATTTACAGGAGCACAATGACATACGCATAGAAGACTTCATGCATGCAACTTGATGATCATATCTACCTGCTCTGAGAGCTCACAGCCATTGTCTGACCTCTTTGGGAACACTAACAAAGAACATTCATTCATCTTTTCACTGACCCACTTAAACTTTTGTTGAGCAGTTGCTGCTATGCAGGATGATGATTACTATAGGGGGAAATGGAGAAACAACCACTGTCTCTATATAATCAGCATTTGAAACAGAACTGTAGCATTAGAAGGAATATTAAAGTAGTGATGTCTTACGTTTTTGAAGCTAGCTTTTGTTTTTAATGAACTGATGACTTAACATTCCTTTTCCTTAATGGCCTTATTTGGGAAAATAAAGCATTTACTATATATGAATCTCCCTCCCTACTTTATTTAAAAATTTTACAGGCCCTCCCTGGTGGTGCAGTGGGTTAAAGCACAGCACTGAGAAGGTAAAGCCACTTCAGCATGAGTTCGATTCCCACCTGCCCCGGAGATCCACATGGTGTGGCAGACCTCTCCTGACCCGCCCGCTGCTCCCCTCAGCAGTGTACTTCCTTGATCTGCCTGTTCTGTTCCCCACTCTGTCTCTGGTGAAGCCTCTCACCGCCCCTGAGCCTCTGGCCTGTACCCCAGTTCTGTATGAATAAATAAATAAATCTTTAAAAAAAATTTTTACAAATACATGAATGAAATCCAATAGTTTAGAAATCATTGTCATAAAGGTCACCCAGGAAAAAGTACATAGGGGCGTCTCTGGTGGTGCAATGGGTTAAAGCACAGCACTGTGAAGCTTACTGCAGCTGCTTCAGCACAAGTTCAATCCCAGTTAGGGAGGTGACCCACATGGCACAGCAGACCTACATGGCACAGCAGACCTCTCCTGTGTCGCCTGCTGTTCCTCTCAGTAGTGTACTTTATCAGTCTGCCTGTTCTGCTCTCAGCTCTGCCTCTGGTGAACCCTCTCACTGCTCCTGCACTTCTGCCCTGTACCCCAGTTCTATATGCATAAATAAAAGATAAATCTTGAAAAACTATATATATGTATACATATATATGTATACATATACATATATATATTTGCTTCCCTCAGAACTCTGAACATTCTCTGAGTAGCTGAGCAGTAAGATTGGAGCAGTAAAATATATGGTTAATTAGAGATTCATTATTTGTTACTCTCTCCTTGATCAATTTTAACAAAGGTAACTTAGAAAAACATAAGATTGTAAATATATGAAAGGACAAACTATGACAGAGTAATTTAATAAAGAAAACACAAAGAACAAATAGAATTAGCAGGATATAAGACTGAAGGTCCCCATGCACTTCCAATCACACACACCCCTCAGCAACTATAAGGTTATAGTGTGAACTAAGCTGACATGTTTGAATCAACTTAGCACTTAATCATATCATGTTCAACTCTATCATTCACTGAGTCTACGGAAAAGAATAAGTCTAAAAAGCCTGTAGTTTTTCCAAGTTATTACAGTGATTATTATTCACAAATTATTTTTTGTAATATTTTGTACAAACAATATCACTTTGTACAAGTTATTTTACATTATTTCAAATTATTATGTATAGCTGCAGTTATTAGTACACCAATTTTAATGTTGGCCCAAATGTAATTGGTCACTGCCATGGCTATCTCAGAGTAAGTAAAGTAAATAAGAGAAGACTGATAAATTCTACTTTTTATTTTGTGTAAATGTACCAAAAACAGTGCTACTAATCATAGAATGAATCACTGGATTTCAGACAGGATGTGCCAAGGTTCCAACAAAGAAAAAAATTAGCATTTCTGTAGTTTCCTTTGTTCCTCCCTTGCTGTAGGGCAAATGTCTCATACTGTATAGAACATCAAGTAGTGGCTAACCTTCAGGAGTCAATAACTTCACTGTCAAATTGTGATGGCTTCATTTTTTATTTCTCTTGTGAAATAGTTATCCCTGATTTTCTTACATCATTTTTTCAATTAAAAAGCTGCTCTTTAATTTTTTTCTTTACACAAGACTCACCAAGCTACCTCTTCTGGGTTTTGCAATTATCCCTCAAACAACTTGCTTGATGAACATAAACTTCTAGACATTATATAAGCTATTTGCTTCACACTTGATCTTCGAGGACATTTTACAGGGTACTTGCAGTTTCTGATTGAACCTCCCTGAAAACTACCAACCTCTGCCCACTGGAATCACAACTTTGTCCCTGGCAGTAGTGCACAAACTTGAAGGCATTAGAAAAGCCAGTGTGTCTTCTTACATACATGTTCTTTAATTGAACAGCCTCAGCCCAGTTCAATTAAAACCAGAAATCATGAAATGGCAGCCAGAGGTGTATATCCCTAACTTTCTCTACTGTGCAGCCACAACTAAGAGCAATTGATAGGAGGCTGAAATCAACTCTTTTCAAATATATCACATTGCCTTGTCATTATGTCTTTAATTGTCTGACTTTTCTACTTGAAGATAGTATTTGACACAGCAGGTTTTCAATAATTTCATTTAAGCTAAAAGTCCTATTGTCTTAACATGGTTTACATGGATCAACATGTTCTTTTCCCTCCCTGTCAAAGTTGCTTGCAAATGTTACCTGGCGGTAACATCCTTTATACTGTCCCCTCAACCAGAAACACTCGTTTGCACAGTGCTTTATTTTTCTGGTTCTTTCTCATCATAAAGAAAGTCCTTTCTGACTGTACTCTCTATCACTTTCCACTGCCTTATTTCCTTCATGGAATTTACCTTTATCACAAATTAACTTTGTCATTTATATTTATTGCCTGTTTCTAACCATCACCGTGCTAGATTAAAAATTCTAAGAAAGTCAGAACTTTGACATCTCTGCCATTACATCCCCATGTAATGCTTGCTATGGCTGGTATGGAATATATATTCAACAAATATCATTTTTGAATGAATGTTGTATAAGCACTTGGATAAACAAATGAATGAAAACATTACCCCAGCAGACTGCTCAAAAGTTCAGGACTGCTTGGCCTGTGTTTTAGTAATATCTTAATGATAATACTTTCTTATAATTCTATTTCCCTTTAAATAAATGTCAATAAATCATTAATTTTAAATCACTGCATTGACTTTTTTATGTAATTCACTCCCTTGTTTGCTCACGTTAACTTGTCTTCCCTAAAGTCAACAGTTTCTAAAGCTGCCAAGAGACAGACTATGAAAGTCACATGCTATTTTGTTGTAGATTATTGAGATTTGGAAGTTGATTAATGACAATTATTAATCCCATCATATTATATTCAGTAAAGTCAATGACACCTTTCTGGAATGACCTTTATTCCACTGAATTAAAGATGTGAATAATCCTAACTGCCATAAAACTATATACACTAAATACACATAATTTCATATATTAAATTTTGAATTAATTAAAATAATATATTTTCATTTCCTTTCAATAGATGATGTTTAAATTTTTTTAATTTGTTTTTATTTTTTACAACTTTTTTTTTAATATTTATTTATGCACACAGAACTGGGGTACAGACCAGAGGTACAGGATGGTGAGAGGATTCACCAGAGACAGAGTAGGGAGCAGAACAAGCTGACTGACCAAGTACACTACTGAGGGGAGCAGTAGACGGGTCAGGAGAGGTCTGCCACACCATGTGGGTCACCTCCAGGGCCAGGGATCGAACTGGTGCTGAAGTGGCTTTAGCTTCTTAGTTCTGCATTTTACCTTCTGCGCCACCAGAGAGGGCCCTACATTTTTTTCTCTTAAGATCAATAGTACTTATATAATCAGCTTCTAATTCTATAGGGATATTTAGTATAGAAAAGACCTAAAATGCAGAAGCTCCCTTTACAGAGAATATGTAAAGAATCCATCTACTCTAAAGTAAGCTTTCAGCAAAATGACTCATGTAAGAAACAGGGTAAGAAAAAAATCAAACAAGAATGAATAAATGTACTATCCTTTGTTATTTACTATTACTTACTATTCTATAACATTTGGCTGCTTTTTTTTTTTCAATTTCCTATATCTCAATCTCTGATCACAAACATCAACCCTGATCAAAATAATTGTGAGAGTATTACAAATTGTGTGATGGAATTCAAATTTTATCTTAAAAACAAAGCAATGTCATTGATGGGTTGTTAGACAAGGAGAAATACTATCAGATTGGTGTTTTAGAAATATCACTCTACAAGATGAAGAATGGAACAGACAATAACAGAGTTACAAGCAGGGATTTCTAAATGAGAATAATAGACCTGGAATTGGTGACTGATCATGAGGAAGACAAACAGATTCAAAAGACTTAAAGAGGTAAAACAGACATTATTTAATCACTGCTGCTTATTATATCTTGTCCTTTTCATTTAAACTTCTTGTGCATTTTACATACATGGTGAGATTCAAGCTTTATTAAAGTTATTTTACATTTAAGACTATGGAAACAGTATTTTGCTCTCTATTCTTCACAAAATCTTGAAGGTGTCATTGAAGCAAAACTACAACATATTCAGAGGACACTGACAAAGGACAGCATTAGGATATTTGACATGTGATTTTTTTTGTCCCTTTTACAATTAGTAAAACATATATGGCACATAAGTAGTTCACACAAGTGGACAAATGCAATGCTATCTCTTTGCCCACACACTTGAAGAACCTTGGCAGCAACCTCTCTGTGGTTTTTTTTAATGAAAGATATGATGGTGTATGTTGTATGTGATGGTTTATATTTTTTCCTGCCCATGTCAAGATCCAAAACATACTCCTCAGCTCATTTCAACTATGATCTATCCACATGGTCATTCATCTAGGAGCCCAGAATCTGGAAGTAAAAAATCTTTTCCTCTTCAAAATTCCCATATTCTTTTTATGACACTGAATGTTCTACTTTGTGTAAAGGTCTTATCTCCGGTAGACTATAAGCTTCTTGTAACCAGAGTCCTTTTCATTTTTTCTTTAATTTACCCACAGTACTTAGCACAGTGCCAGGCATATAACAGAAACTCCATAAATATTTGTCAAATGACTAAATCAATAGCTATTTCCAGCTGCTCTTTCCACCCCTGCCTTGTTTCACCTAGATCAATAGCAATGGAAATGCTGCCAGAGATCAAAGCCTCCTGGGATCTGCTGAATTATAGGTTCAGGGAACAGGTTCACTGGCAACTTTATAGAAACTATACCAGATCTTTTATTTAAAGAGCTATGGCTAAACCACATGTCCAGACTTTGATTTGTAATCTGACATTCTCAATCAAATATTTTTACATAGAATTCTAACCACTGATTTATTTGGAATTTGGTTATCTCTGTATATCAAACTGTACATAAGAAAATGACTCAAGCTTACTAGATTGGAATTCCTACATTGAAACCCAAGATAATGACATTAAAACAAACTTTGTACCTCACTCAATTTATAAGTAGCTTCCTGAAGAGATCAATTTCCAGGAAAGAAAACAATCATGTTAAATCTTGAAGATGAAAACTTCATTCCATAATAAAAAGATAACAAAGGTGATCAGATCCAAAAACGTCCAAACTGCTTCTACAGGAAGCTAGCCAAAGTCCTGTCCATATAGGAATAGAAAGCACCTATCTTAAATGCTTAGCTTATTGCTTGAAAGTTGCAATCTTTCAGTGTTGTGAACATTCTCCATGGACCTGGTATTTGGTCAGGTACTTACTTCTATGATTTTAGCAGGAGTTTAAACTCATGATTCCAAGAATGTTTATATTTATAGCTGAATCGTCCTATTAGTATTAAATAACAATAACAAAGCAAGGTTATTTTAAACATAACATTTGATAATGAGGCATATAGGATAAAAATGGCATAATGTCTGGAATGTGCTTTAAAATATTTCAGCAAAGGGGGAAAAGAAGATGACAGATGAGGAAAATGAAGAAATCCAGCTAGTGACTTATCAATAATTATGGTATTGAGTAGCTGGGGGTTCACTACATCATCTCTCTACATTTGTGGATGTTAGAATACTTTTTCTTTCTAAACTCTAATACTTGTTCCTTCTATTGCAAACACAAATTTAAATTTAAAATGGAAATCCACACAAATAGTACCCAGAAACCCAAATTATTCTTGAGAACTGACAAGTATATTCTATCATGGTCAGTCTCACTTAGACTTTAGATTCATTCCCTGAAAACTGACTCTCTGCTTTGATTTCCTTAGTTTCATTTTAAAAAGTGCTTTCAGGGCCCTCCCTGGTGGTGCAGCGGGTTAAAGCACAGCACTAAGAAGCTAAAGCCACTTTCGCATGAGTTTGATCCCCGCCTGCCCCAGAGGTGACCACATGGCGCGGCAGACCTCTCCTGACCCGCCCGCTGCTCCCCTCAGCAGTGTACTTCGTCGATCTGCCTGTTCTGCTCCCCACTCTGTCTCTGGTGAAGCCTCTCACTGCCCCTGAGCCTCTGGCCTGTACCCCAGTTCTGTATAGACAAATAAATAAACCTTTAAAAAAAAAGTGCTTTCAGAGAGTTAATTGGATCAGTGGCCCAAACACTGAAACACAGACAGAAAGCTCAGGATTGTTCCTGACTTCATATCTCCTCTTTGGTTTCTGGGGACATGGTAGAGGTGACATGCTTTCTTCCTGTGATGACCATATTTTGCTTTTGTTGCCCAGCATCTACTCTGCTTCCTGTGATAACAATTCCTAACTTTCCATTTGGGGATCTACTTCTGTCCCACTCTCATTCCAGGAAGAAGCTGATCCCTTCTCTAGATTTGGGGGTAGAGTTTAAGACCAAGACCAAGTCAATCACAGCATCTTATTTTCCCCAAGCCACTGACTGGTTTGTAAAGGGACACAGGACCTAAATCAGGCCAATCTGAGCAAAAGGAACTTTGGGTCTTAGATTTATCTTTATGCTATGAGTCAGATAAAGTCTCTCTCCAAAAGATAGTTCTATAACTACTGGAGGTGAAAGGAACATCATGTGACATCATGTGAGCTCTGACCAGCTGCCCTTGGAGACTGTCCCTGACCTTTCAGTTACATGAGTCAATACCTTACCTGAAGAATACTGATACTCAAGAACAGCAAAGCACAATCCTAATTAAGCCACACTATATAGTAAGTTGGCTTGTTATCATATAATTTTATAAGGTTTATGCTTCAAAGGAAGAAGAAATTTAAAGTATAATTTCTACCTTTCAAAACACATGTATGAGTTCTGAAAATGTGGCCTCATGACCATTAACTTCTGTGACTAACTCTACCAATATACATGCCTACTCTGTGATTGTGTTAGGAGCTAGTTCCAGCAAAGTCAGAGAAGCAAATGCAGTCCCTAAAGGTTCCCATTTGCTCAGTTGACATATCTAGATGTGTTTGAGATTCTTATCACAAAACAACTGTAAGAGAATTGCAGTAACATATCTGTTACTGGCCCAAATCTCTCCTGGATGATTGGTGGTATAAGTGACATACCCAGGCTGGGCTTAGAACAGGAGTGGGCATTTGCTTAAGGTTTCCCCTGGCTTCTAGCCTACAAGTGGGAAGATCTCAAAGATAGCTTCCAGAAAGTAAGCTGAGGCCAAGCAACACAATCCCCTGAAAGCAGTAA
Source organism: Condylura cristata (assembly GCF_000260355.1). Lineage (NCBI taxonomy): Eukaryota > Metazoa > Chordata > Mammalia > Eulipotyphla > Talpidae > Condylura > Condylura cristata. Next base: position 27,296,244 of record NW_004567106.1, read on the forward strand.
TCTCAAAAGAACAGGCACGGTGAGATAGGAACAAGTGGAAGTCAGTAGGTGGATGGAGGAACTGGTTGGAACATAAGAGGGACAATCTCTGTGACTCTGGTTATTTATGTTTGTTCTACACCTGGGTAAGGACTATGAATGTGCCAAGCTATTTCAGACAAATAGAAAAACACTGTAGAATCCATAGTGAAAAAAAAAATCACTTGTCTAAGTGCAAATCAAAGGACATTAGGAAAAAGAGATAACCGATGGATTTTCTATCACTTTTCCTTTTTAGGCTCGGAGGTAGAAAAAGTGAATTGACAATCAACTTCCATGCTATTTCCCTGTCAGTGTGCATTCAGTACTATTTTCTTACACTCCGTTGCAGTAAGAATTCTGGAATCAGGATCCAGCAAGAAGATACAATCACATGAGATCTGAATGATGGAAGAGAGATGAAAGCAATCATTCTCTTCTTTCTCTGGCAAGAAAAGTTGGGAAAGGAGATTTTGGGGTCTCCTGCAGCAGAGTTCCAATGTTCACTTTCTAGCTCTGTGAGGCTACCTCTGTGAGCTCTTGAATTCCACTATCTCATGGAAGTCTCCTGACTCCCCTTCCTGACACCTTCCTAATAATCAAGTAGCAACTAAAATTTTAGGCCAGGTCAACTGTTTTGATTGGGGAGTCACTCCTGCAGGCCCAAATCTGAAATCACAACCACTTTTATAAGGACAAAACTCTCTTTATTTAAATTACTTCTTAAAAGAACTAGAATGGAGGCTCCCTGGTGGTGCACAGTTTAAAGTCTCAGCACTATCAAGCTAACACTCATGGTACAGCAGACCTCTCCTGCATTTCCTGCTGCTCCCCTCAGCAGTGTATATCAGCAGATCTTCCTATTCTACTCCTCACTCTGCATTTGGTGGATCCTCTCACTGCCCACCCCCCTTCCTAGGCCTCCCCACACCTCTGGCCTAGGAACTAGCATGGTTTCTGCTGAAACTATGCAATGCAATTCCTAAAGCACTACAGATTGATAACAAGTCAAGCCAAAGATGAATTCCACTTATAGGGAGGTATCATTTGGAGCACAAATGACAGTCCATAAAAAAGAAAAAAGCGGCCCTCCCTGGTGGCGCAGCGGGTTAAAGCACAGCACTGAGAATCTGAAGCCACTTCTGCATGAGTTCGATTCCCGCCTGCCGCCTGCCCCGGAGGAGACCACATGGCGAGCCAGACCTCTCCTGACCCGCCCGCTGCTCCCCTCAGCAGTGTACTTCGTCGATCTGCCTGTTCTGCTCCCTGCTCTGTCTCTGGTGAAGCCTCTCACCGCCCCTGAGCCTCTGGCCTGTACCCCAGTTCTGTATGAATAAATAAATAAATCTTTAAAAAAAAAAAAAAAGCATAGGGGAAAACGAGACTGTATACAAATAGGCAAAGTGATGAAGCATAGAAAGTCTGCAGCCACTGATAGTAAGATTGAGACTACTACGTCTGCTCTCAGGTAGAAGGGTTTCCTGGGGCAAATTTCCTCCATGCCAAGCCATCCACTTAGTGGTGTTAACCACGTTAATGAGGTCACTGGTACTCATTTGTTGTCACTTCCCTATTGTAGGCACTTCGGCCCCACATAAAACATTAATAAATTGAATAGGTCACCAAATATATTCGTCTAGGCAGGATGGAGCTGTTTGCAAAAGGTTAGAAATCGGATTAAAATCCTCATCTGTCACAGAGTCAGGAAGGTAATACTCTTTCCTTAGACACAGATCCCTCCATACTTTTCAGAGAGGAACTGTTACATAAATCCAGCTCACCGTATCATTAGAAAGCATTGCCAATTTGAGTATGCAGATCGCTACCTGTTTCTCTCATTAAAAGCACAGCAAGGAATAATAACCATGAAATACCACCCTGAGAAAAGCATGGGCTTGAAAGTAAATGCAGTAGTTAAATTTGGCATCCAATAATGGCCATCAAAGGGAGGTGATTCACTCCAAGTTGGTATTTGTGAAGATTTGACACAAAACCTCTACCAGTTTTCATAGATGTAAGAGGCACAGGGCTTTTTTCCCTTTTCCAGTGACATGTGGAACACTGCCACAAGGTCACAGACTGCAAAAAATCTGAGTCCAGCTCCTATGGTGCTGCCTATGGAACTTCCTAACTCCAAGTGCAGGATGCACTTGTGAGATAATTTCTTTGAAAAATGGAAAATCAGACACAACTAGGAAACAGAGGATTATTATGATGGTTTATTGCTTGTGAACAATTTTTTAAATGCATTTCATGCTTGGAGGAAGTTGTACAGATATTATCCATTTGTATTTCACTGACTAATATGTAAACATTTCAGTCATTACAAATGTGCTAATAGTACAATACTTTGATTTATGCCTTTTTTATAAGGTGAGCATATCTACTTTTCATTCATAAGAATCCTAGGAAGGCCCTCCCTGGTGGCGCAGTAGGTTAAAGCACAGCACTAAGAAGCTTAAGCCACTTCTGCATGAGTTCGATCCCCGCCTGCCCCGGAGGAGATCCACATGGCGAGGCAGACCTCTCCTGACCCGCCCACTGCTCCCCTGAGCAGTGTACTTCATCGATCTGCCTGTTCTGCTCCCAGCTCTGTCTCTAATGAATCCTCTCACCCTCGGAAAGAACCCTAAGAAAAGAAATGTTACCAAAGAGAAAACAACCCAAACTCTCCACGTTAGTCAATGAAAACCTATAAAGTAGCTTGCATTCCTATTGCTTAGCTCCTCAAAATGTCTACCCCTTCTTAGTAAATTTGCTTTATTAATTATCTAGTGCACCTAGCATTTCTGCAACATGAGAGCATGGCAATCAAACCTAAACTCATATTCTGCAATTCTGTATGTGTGCTCCCTTAAACTACCACTACTGACCCAAATCAAAAAGATTTAAGTAAGAAATTTAAATGTTAGCAATATTAGGAATAAAGAACTAGCTCAAACAAATCAAAGGGTACATTTTATCATAAAATGCAATGTGTGGTTTTTAAATACTTTAGAACATACTGTTCTACTGCCATGAAATTAATTTTTAAAGTATGCATATGCAAAATGCATATTTGAAGACTTAGAATATTTTAAATAATAACAATGTATTAATTGTTTTTCACTAATCTTAACAACTTTACAAAACAGAATAGTTAAACAGTAAACACTTGTGACTCTATTTTGAAATATAAATAAAAGAGCATGGAGTTGGCATCACTGGCTGTCACCTATATGTGCCTCAGACTTTGCAAGTGATTCTGCAGTTGCCACGCAGTGGGGCCTCCGATATCTGATTCCTGGGCTCTGCAACATCTCTAACTCCCACACCCAGCTGAGCTCAGGGTCATTCTTAGGTCATGGTGGTTAAAGATGGCTGTCAATTCACTACTTGGGCTAGATTTCAAGTCTCCTTTATCTCTGTTATGCTGATGATTCCTAGTGTTGGCTTAGGATATAAACCACACCATCCATATGCATCTTAATGGTGTGTTTTGTAGCACCAAAGTGACTGTATTAAAAGCTCAGTGTACTGTATTTGAAAGAGTCTGTTACCCTTTGAAAGCTATGAACTAGAACCAATACATTTTTATCTGAATAAACATTTATGCTCTATGCTGCCTTGCAGATTTTGAAATAGGGGGGGAGTATAATAAAACAAGTTGAAACTAGCTGATCCTGTCTTTTCTCAGTGCAAAAGTAATTATTATTCAGTCAAAAAGTATGCAGTGAAAAAGAGTAATTGCTTAAGAGGACATTATAATTCTGAGAGTATCCACCTGGTGTTTTTATTTTGATGAATGCCCTTTTGGATACCTATGCTTCTACAACTTAATGTTTATCACTATTCTCAATGGCTAAGGAGAGAGACAAGCCATAATTGTAAATTTGCACATGCTTTATTGCCAGTGCAATGGCATGAACACATTTAACAGAATTGTCATTCCATTTAATTACTCCAATTTTGACACATACCTACCACAGATAAAATTGATGGCAGGAGTTACAAGCACCATAAAAAAAATGCTTTCTTTTCAAGGGGTAAGTATTAAGTTGTTCTTCCATATTCTCTATAGCTACCTATATTACCTGAAGGAAAAAATAAAGCATGCTAATAGGATAGCTATCATCAAATTGCCTCCTTCCAAACTGAGTTATGCTTGTGACTGGACAATGATGCATGGTCTTTTTTTCCCCAAGCGTATGTGAGTAAGATCTGAGACATCTGAAGAAAAATAAAATAAGTAGGCAAGTGGACCAAAATAGAGAAAAGCCTTTTGCTAAATTAATCTTATACTGTATTATAATACCAATTGGGCTTTTTTCTCAGACAGGTTAAAAAAAAAACAACAACTACCTTAGAAGTTGGACACTAAGTTCAAGATTTGTGCACGTGGACTGACGCAGCAGGGCTGTGACAACAGTAATTGCCACAAGTGTGAAACAGGCAGTCAGGAGAAGTCGGCAGCTCTACTCAAATGGGAGGAGGGAAGTAGCACCTGGTATCCTGGCATGTGTTACCAAACGGAAAGGTGCCAGGTGCTGGCTAGGAAAGCATAAAGTACTGCCATTCTCTCCCACAATTGAAAGGGGAGCTTTAGCTGTGCATCAAAGTTTTATGCAGTCACATTAAACTGTCTGCTACTTGAGTTCATTTTCCACACTCTGGTTTACGACTCACTAAAAAAAGGAAGCTAGTGTCTTCTTAAAATGTTTCCATAAGTCTTCCTCCTCTGTCCACGAAAAGAAAATTAATTTCTAGATACATTTACAAATTGATTACTCAAATAGATGATGAATCAAAGCATCCCCTTTTGGGGGGTCTTTTGGACTTGAAATTGTCATTGAAAATAAGTTCATGTCTACTTAGTTATTGATCAAGTACAGGTTTCAATTAAAATACCATGTGGTTTCACCCCATGTGTCCTTTGTCTTTCAATTAAGAAATAGTTGTATGCTACAATAATAAGATGTGATATTCAGAATATTAAATCAATAAACTATAAGTTATATGTAAAGAAAACATCAGGTCACTGACACAACAGATTTATTATTAAAGTAGGTAACTCAATGGCAATTCATTACATTCATTTTTATAAAGTAAGAGACAGAGAAAGATCAATGATATCTTTGGCTTATTATCGCTTTTAATGGTACATTTATAATAGCTACTTATCTCCTATTATTTTAGTTTGCTATTATAATGTCAACCAAGAAAAAAAAGACAATCACCATTATGGGAATATATACTCAATTCAAATCTGACTATTTTTTTTATAACAGTTTATTTTACATCATTTTGTACATTTTTTTTCCATCTCAATTGTAATCCCTGCGGGTTTCCCATCACCAAGTCACCAGTGTGATGACTGACTATTTTTTAATCTATATATTTATAGAGTGGCCACAAATATGCACAGTGATTCTTAGGTATACATAAAAACTTCATTATAAGTCTATGTTAGGTTTATAACACAAAAAATATCTGGCAGTTTTGATTATGCTTTTACAGATATGTTATTAGATTAATGACTACATTGCAAGGCCCACCCATAGCCTACCACTTCAAACATATCTGGTGTTATCAACATCAAGAGTAATAGCTGAAGCCTAAGTACATCCTTCAGGCTGATTATGTTTCTGGAATACTACTATTTTTGCAAATACAAAGCATATTTTTAGTCCAGACAACATATGGACCCACAGTCCCTGAAAATATTTTGCCATTCTTGAATAATTACCTTTATTTCAGTGGAGGCTTGATAGTGGCTTCTAAAAGGCCATCTTAAATGAAGGTGGAATAACCTTGCCTACTTTTTCTGAAAGGATTAAAGAAAGAGAGTTTGCACCAACAAATTCCCTAAACATTTTGTTTCAGGGAAAGTGAAATTAAATAAATATTAAAGGAGAAGTGGGAAAGACCCTGAATAGCCAAAGCAAAGAGTAAAGAAAAAAAATGGTAGTACCACATTTTCTAACTTCAAACTATACTATAAAACAGTATTAATCAAAAGAGTGTGGTATTGTAACAGAAACAGAAACACAGACCAATGAAATAATTGAAAGCCCAAAATAAAGCCATGCAAATATGGACAGTTAATCTTTGACAAAGCAGTCACAACATTACCATGGATAAAGGAAAGATTCTTTTAAAAATGGTGCTGGGAAACTTGGCTGTTCACATGCACAAAAATGAAACTAGCTCCATACTTAATTTCATACACAAAAATCAATTCAAAGAGGATTAAGGAGTTATTATTTAGTGAGTATAGTCACATTTTCACATGATAAATTCTGGGATTGGGTGGTGGTGGTAGCATAGCATTATAACAGTGTGTAGCATCACTGAGCTGAACACTTTCAAATAATTGTGATAGTAAATTTTATGTTATGCACATTTTACCACAATATAAAAAGGAGGGGGATAGAGGTAACTCTACAACTCTCAAAAAAAGCTAAAATATGACTGGTAACACCAAGTGTTGACACAAATGTGGAATAATTAGAACTTACATATTGTTGGTGAAAATGTAAATTGGTACATAGTGTAGAAAATTGTATGGCAACATCTATTAAAAGTTAAATTAGGGCCCTCCCTGGTGGCGCAGCGGGTTAAAGCACAGCACTGAGAATCTAAAGCCGCTTCCGCATGAGTTCGATTCCCGCCTGCCCCGGAGGAGACCACATGGCGTGGCAGACCTCTCCTGACCCGCCCGCTGCTCCCCTCAGCAGTGTACTTCGTCGATCTGCCTGTTCTGCTCCCCACTCTGTCTCTGGTGAAGCCTCTCACCGCCCTGAGCCTCTGGCCTGTACCCCAGTTCTGTATGCATAAATAAATAAATCTTTAAAAAAAAAAAGTTAAATTAGGGCCTCATTGGTGGCCCTAACAAGGCGTTGTCTTACACTATAAAGCTATCCACAACCACTGCAGCACAAATTTGATCCTCAGCCAGGGAGCTCACCCTCAAGGAACAGCAGACCTCTCCTACCTCTCCTGCTGCTCCCCTCAGCAGTGTATGTCAGTGCATCTGCCTGTTCTGTTCCTTACTCTGTCTCTGATGAACCCACTTACCTCCCCCCCACACCTCTGGTCTACACCCCAGTTTTGTATGCATAATACATAAAATAAATTTTTAAAAATAAAATTTTAAAAGTAAAAATAAAAAATAGAGGTTGAGGCTAAATGGGTAATAAGACATGTGTTCCACTAGTAATGGTTTGTTATGTGAAATACTCTAGCTGTTGCTACTGAGTACAAACCTAAAGAGTGTTAGGTCTGGAGTGAGCTTTCAATTTAAAAACTCAGGAGGCAACTAAAAAGGCAAAATGCATTCAATTGGAATCAAAGAATTGCAATTGGGGCACATAGATTTAGAGAGAAACTTAAAATGTTTCCCAAGGAGGGCCAAAATTCAGGGGTTTTATTGGAAGAAAAGAGGAAGGTAAAATAAGTGATTAAAGAAAAGAATTAGTATTAACAAGCTTAAATTACTATGCCTGGTTGTACATATTTGGCTATTGATTCTACTCTCTGACAAAAAGTCCATAGTGAGTCCTCCTAATCCTGATGACTTCTCAAATAATTGTTTGTCTGATGACTTCTCAAAACAATTATTTTTTGGACCAATTCAAAAATACAAGTAATGCAGTTTTTCTGTAATGCATGTCCAGTTCCATTTTAAAAATTGCTTCATAAATGTCAATTTTTCACAGACTCTTGAAGTCCATATATTTTCACCTTCATCCAGAGAGGAAAAGTGACCTGTGATTTGTGGCAGTGTAGAGCAGGAAACTAAAACCTAGAGCACCTGCTTCTCAACCTAATACTCCAGTTCAATTCAAGTTCAAGGGAGATTTATTCTTTTAAGATTTATTTTATTTATGCATACAAGAGCTAAGAAAAGACCAGAGGTGTGGGGGACTGAGAAGATTCACCAAAGACAGAGTGGGAAGTAGAACAGGCAGATCTACCAAAATACACTGCTGAGAGGAAGCCAGCAAGGTAGCAGAGGTCTGCTGTAGCATGCAGGTTAGCTACCTGGCCAGGAATCACCCTTGTGCTGCAGTGACTAGGAAGTAAAACAGGCAGATCTACTGAAATATACTGCTGAGGGGAATAGCAGGCAAGTCAAGAGAGGTCTGCCTGGCCATGTGGGTCAGTTCTCAGGACAGGGATGGAACTTATACAGCAGTGGTTGTCAATAGCTGGATAGTGCTGAGATTTTAACCCCTGCACCACCAAGGAGGCCCCCAGTGGCTAATATATTGAATCACAAATGTTTCTGGAGTTCTACAAACCCCTACATTATGCTAACCTATGATAACATAAAAATGAATATTCATTCATTCTACAAGCATGTATCCAAAATGAGACTACTGATTATAGCAATTCCCCCAGCACCCATTTTTTTCCTTCCATTTTGGATGGCGAGATTTAGCCACATGACTAAGTTTATCCAACAAAATAGTTATATAAGTAAATCATTTGTTTTTCTTTTTTAAAACAAAATTCTAGCCTCTCACTTACTCTAGCACTGGATCTAGAAAAAATGACCACCCAGAAGCTGTAAGAATTTTGTCTGACTTGGTGTCCTTAGACTCCATCTACAGAATTTTCCTGTTAAATCCCCTTTTAACTAAGCACACATTCTTCCCAGGGTGATTTCCATCTACCTTATCCTCCTGTTTCATACTTTCTGACTCACAAACACTTGAAAACACTCACACCCTCTCTCTTCATTCCCTTAGCAGTCAAAGAAGGAGCAGGAAGTTTATGTTAATAGTTCCCAGACACCTTGTCTTCTCCTGCAAGTGTCACCATAAAAGCTTAGTATTTGATGCAAATCACATGTTAACCACTGCCCCAACCAGAAGTAAAGGGTTCCTCTCAAGTAACACATTTTTTTAAAAAAAGAAATGTCACCTCCAATTGCTCAGTAGGAGTTTTATAATAAAACCCTAAAAGTTTAGCAAATCATAATTAAATAATGCTAACTAATGTAACATAGTGGATTTCAGTCAATCTGCCTGCCTATATTGCTCCCCACTCTGTCTCTGGTGAATCCTCTCACCTCCCCCCAGGTCTGGCCTACACCCCAGTTCTTATATGCATAAATAAGTAAATCTTTAAATAAGAAAAAGGAAAAAAACTGACTATTGGTGACTTAAATGGAAAGGAACATATAAGTAGCTCAGGAAGACTGAAAACCAAGCTTGAAAATGGAAAACTTGACAATGTTAGAGCTAAATGTCACCACTAGTGAAGAGACAGCTAGTCTCTAGTGAGGAGACAGCTGCCCCTAACCCAAATCCTGATGCTGCCACCTACACAGCCAAACCATCTGAGTTGGGTGCTACTGGAGGCCACCTTTAACATTTTCACCATGGATGGCTGTCCAGGAAACAGAGGTTACCAAGAAAGCAAGGGTATGGCCTTTCCTGACTCACTGCAGACCTAGACCAATCCCACTCAAAAACAAAAAGAGAATTTAAAAAGAAACAAAAATATTTGGTGTAGAGCCCTCCCTGATGGCCCAACCTGTTAAAGCATAGCACTATAAAGCTCGCCACAGCGACTACTTCCCTGGCCAGGGAGCTGTCCCACAGGGCATGACAGGCCTCTCCCAGCCTGCCCTCTGCTCCCCTCAGCAGTGTACTTCAGTCAATCTGCCTGTTCTGCCCTCCACTCTGTCTCTGGTAAATTCTCTCACCACCACGCACCCCCCCCCAACTCTGACCTGTACCTGAGATCATGTGTGCATAAATAAATAAATATTTTTTAAATATATTTGGTGCAATAAGTAATGGTACATTTACCATTTCAACCATTAGATAAGAATAATGCCATATAAGCACAGATAATATTTATGATATAATATTAGATGAAAAAAGTAGAATTCATAATTGTGGCATATAATAATATCCCTTAAGTAAAAGTATGATCCAGGGACAGAGAGGGCTACAAAAGACAGCTATATTTTGAAAAAAGTGATGGTAACATTTTTTTATTTCTTTCTATAACTTTTTCTTCATGATATTATAGAACCACCCAATTTCTTCACTAAGCTGTGAGAATAACAAGCAAGTCATAGTTATTCTGAGATATTCAATTCTGTTAGCAATAAAACCACCGATAGAAACATTTTTCCCTATGCAGGTGTATAGTGATATACTATTTAATTTACAAATTTTGTGGTATACATATGACAACCTAAAACCAAGCTTTATAATCTAAATATTTTAAATCTGAAATTATCATATATTATCATAATTTGCTAAAGTCTAGGCCTCTCTCATAAAAAGTATTTTTAATGTAAGATAATGAATTGCAGGGGCCTCCGTAGTGGCATGAGAGGTAAAATGAAGCACTATGAAGCTATCAGTAATCACTTCCAGCACTAGTTTGATCACCAGACAGGAAGCTGACCCACATGGCCCAGCAGACCTCTCCTGTCTGGCCCACTGCTCCCCTCAGCAGTGTATTTTCGGTCAATCAGCCTGTTCTGTTCCCCACTCTGTCATTGGTGAATCCTTTCACCCCCTCATACCTTCAATAAAGCCAGAAAGCCCTAAATTTCTATGACATCTGAAACAAGCAGCAACCGTGATGTTAACATGCCACTGAATGTCTTGAGAACAATGAAGAAGCATGGCTTCCTCTTGATCTTGTCTCTAGTTCATCTGTCAAACCATATTAAGAATTTCTGACATGAAAGAAACAAAATGGATCAACCAGGTTCTTTTTACCAGTAGGATAGGAAGGATGTAAACAACCCCCTTTTCACAAGAATTCCTGGAAGTAAGTAGAGAAAAAGAAGCCCCCTGGCCATATATCTAGTTATTCAAACCTGCTTATTCTTAATAATTTTTAGACCTTCAGTATTTAATTGTTAGCATAATTAATTGCCATAATTATTGTACTTAATATAGTAATTATTAATGTTATTAATATTTCTAGCCCAACATTAATTTTTGCCTGCCATTTCCATTATCTACTGAAGTACATATTAAAGATATATAAGTAAATATTTTTTCTTACCACAATTGCTGCTAGGACACTTCTGAGCCTCAGTTTCTTCACCTGTAAATCAGAGAGACCATGTTAGATGACTTTTAATATTCTTTCTTGTCTGGGGGGTCATTGATTTAATAATGAAATAATATCAGTAATATTGTAATGTTTGTAATAATGCCAAGTCCTTATTCACTCCAAAAGTTAGAAAAGTAGGAGGAAACGTAACATGGTCTCCTACATATAACTCTTAATGGATCATGTAAAATGAGTTCCAGGAAGAACTGGCTTCTAAAAACTGGTTCTCTTTAGACCTCCTAATGTATTCCTTAAGTTTCTTATTAAGCCTATTTGCCCTGGATATTCTTAGTCACGAAATGTTAAGTTGCAAACTAGGAGGACTAGTTCTTTTGGGTGAAGATTAATGTAAATTACTACTGGATTTGCAGTATATAAAATAACCGAATAAAAAAAGGGGGAGTGAAAAACATATATTCACATGTTTCCAACCATAAGGTCACCAGCTTTCATAGAAACAAAACATCTGTATTTCATATTGAATATTTCCACTTTTTTCCTACACATTAGGCATACCACAATATACAACTTGTGAACAGAAGGGCCTCTTTTCCCTGCAAACTATTTCATTAATCAGTTAGTTCCAGATATGAAAAAAGACTTTTATTATGTATCAGAAGCTTTAATTCATTAAAGTATCATTGGCTTTTAGTTAAATTTAACCTTTCTCTTTAGGGTTTTTTTTTTTTTGAAGATTTGTTTATTCTTACAGAACTGGGGTACAAGCCAGAGGTGCAGGGGCAGTGAGAGGGTTCACCAGAGACAGCGCTGGGAGCAGAACATCGAAGTACACTGCTGAGGGGAGCAGCGGGCAGGTCAGGAGAGAGGTCTGCCACACCAGGAGGATCACCCTCTCACACACACACACACACACACACACACACACACACGCTCCTCTGGCATGGATCGAACTCACACCCAAGCATCCATAGCTAGCTTGCTGTGCTGTGTCCTTACCTGTTGTGCACCAGGGAGGCCTCTTTAGGTTTGTTTTAACTCAAGTATTTACTTTTTTTTCCCCCTAAGAATATATATCCATAGTTCATGTCTATGTCTGACATTAAACAGTCAGTTTCTCCAGTACCCTAACTCTTATCAGTGAGCAATTACTCACTATAGTACCTGTATCAAATGTTAGCCTGATAACTCTTTGTGTAGAATCTGTGACCCCAGGGCATTGGGTGGCCCTAGGGAGTCCTCTACAAAAAAAGTGAAAAGGGTCTGGGCTCTAGATTCAGTAGACAAGTTACTTAACATTTTGGACCCCTCCATTCCTTATCTGTAAAATCAAATTAGAAAAATGCTTCCTTGGGATTGAATAAGGATTAAATGAATTGATGTACCTAAAGTACTGGCATAGAGTTTAGGTCAGAGTTACCATGAATAATTAGCAGCTTTCAGAATACTAAAAGCCATATATATATTTTAGGGTAACTTGAACATTACCAAGCAGTCACCTCATTTCACAATTTAAGAACCTGAAAATACAAAAAGCTTAAGCCTCCCGCCCAAGCTTACATGTTGAATGAGAAAAGACTAAACATAGGTATCTGGAATTCCAATTCAGGGCCCTTTCCACAGTGCCTGTCTCTTCATGTTACTAGAAGTCAAGGGCCCTGCCTTCCAGAAGCTTAAAAGAGCCATGGGGGGGAGCCAAGACTAACACACATGGATGAGCTTGTTCACAGCCCCAGTTAGGTGTGTGCATAACAAAGCTCCCAGTGTGAAAAGTGGACTTCTTAGAAACTATGGCTGAGTGAAAAAGAAGCAGTACAGGAAACTTACTAGAAAGAATGAGACTTGCAGCAAGGCAAGATTTGACTGCATAGCACAGGAGAGGATATTTGAGAATCAAGGGTGCCATGAACTAATTACTAACTAGTAAAGCGCTAGTCTCTAAAACATTGTGTTTAGAGAATTCTACTTATCGCATCTTCAACATCTCCACCATTCAAAGTTGAACTAGATAGGGAGTAAGTATATTGCTCAAATACATTTTGAAAATAGTTGAGGCACGGGAGCAGACTAGGAATAAAATCTCTATGCCATTGCAAACCTTACAACTGAAGACGAGAGGGCTGGGGCTCTAATCTGGGTTCTGTCCTTCACCGGGAGTCTGGGATGGAAGACCTGCGGCCCTCACCGGGAGGAGTCTGGCCGCCACAGGTGGCGTTTGAGGTCGCACCCCTCGGCTCCCGCAGCTTCCCGCAGGAGCACCTAAGCGAAGCGATGCTGGATGGCTGGGGGTTTGTGGTGAAAGGGTTGAAAAAAAGGAAGCGTGAGACCTAGTGGTCTCAGGAGACAAAGACAGGCCTCGGCGCCTCGGGGCTGTGCCCAGATTCACGTTCACATACCCTGACGACGCCCCGTCGGGGGGGGGGGGGGCTGAGACACCGGCAGGCCTCTGGAGTGCCCCCAGGCAGCGCCGCGGGCTCTGGGGGAGGCTGGGAGCTGCTCGCTTCCAGCTGTGCGTTCGCCGCGGGAGGGAGAGAAGGAGCGGCGGCCTCGGGCCAAGAATTCGGAGAGATGAGGCCGGAAGCTAAGGAAGGAAAGTCGCCTGAACCTTGATCTCCGGGAGCCCCTGGTCACTCCCACGCGGACTCCAAGACGCAGTGGCGTTCCCCTACCCAACCCCCTGCAGTGACAACAGCCCGGCTGCCTCCGGGCCCGGGCCAATCTCAGCGCCCGACGGGCGCCGGCTGAATGGAGTGGGCGCTGGGGCTGCTGCCCCGGCGAGCTGCCGCCTGGGCGATGTTCTTCCCTGGCGCGCAGCTGCCTCCTGCGTCCTGAAGAGAGGCCCACATTTGTTGCTCATAATGCAGAGCACCCTTTCATACTTCCCCAGAATCGCAGTGCTGATAATTAGGTGGGTGTGTCGGGGGAGAAGGCAACGTCCCTACCATTTGAAATCACTGCTTTCTGCTTTCTCGTTAGGGTGCTGCTGTGCCCTTTTTTTTTTTTTTTTTTTTTTTTTTTAGGAATAAGGCCATAATTTGTAAACTGCCCACCGCAGTTTAAAAGTATTCCAGTTAATGTAGAGGGGCATAATCATTCATTTTCCTTTATTTTCTGTTTCAAGCGGTTGTAATTTTTTTTCTCGACCTATTAATCATCGACGCCTAAACTGAAAACGAAAAAAAAAAAATCTGATTTCTATAGTTTATCCTTGTGACTGCCCTTTTTACAAACACATTTTTAATAAGAAAGAAATTTACGGACAGTTTTAAAAATGTATCTGGAAATGTTGAAAAGAAACGTTAGTCTTTTCATTTATTTCTAATAAACCCCAAATACAGACTTTCTGGGATATTTTGCAGATGTAATGAAGGTTTGAGATTGACAAAAAGAAAAGAAAAAAGAGGCTAGCCTCTCTGGAGCAGAGTGACTTGATTGATATTTGGTATGCAGTTCTGCCTTTGAAGGTCAGCTATAGCTGATGACTGGTGTTATTAAAAATAAGCCTGTAAAACGCTAGGGATTCCAGATCAACTCTTCAAAACACTGACAGTCATTGATGTCATTTGAGCAGCAGGTCCTTCTGAGATCAGTAAGCCCCACTGAAGTAAGATGAGGGAAAATGTGGACATTTGTGTTGCAATGAAACTTCAACAATTTGGGGACTGGAAATGTGTATGTGTTAGCTACAAGAGTAAGTGGTCAAGAAAATTAAGAAATATGGACCAGAACAACTAAGGAGATTATTCCACAAAACTGACAGAAACAAATGAAACGGACTAAGGGTTAGGAAAACCTCCTGAAATGTGCTTTTCCTCTCTAAGCCCCTTCTAGCTGATACCTCTTGACATCTTAATGGAGGTTGAACTTGGGTGCAGGCAAACTCTTTCATTTATCTTTCCCAGCTCTAAATTCAAAAACAAAACAACAAAAACGTGTGTGAAATGTTCCTGGTCTATCTCTATTTTTGTATTTTAAGAACATATGTCTTTGACAGCATGTGGCCCAACATGTTATTATTCAAGCAAGATGTCAGAAACATTCAACTGGGGGGGGGGTGTTATTTCAAAGTTTCACTAATCCTGGTGGCTTCAAAATCAAGAACTTGCCAGAGTCCATAGCTAATAATCCAGCAGTGGAAAACAGTAAAGAATAATTGATCGAAAACAAAATCAAATGTAATAAACCAGAAGGAAGGGCAAAATCAAATCAGGAATTTAGAGTCAAGTCACATACTGATCTTAGGTTCTAAGGCACCTTGGTTTTTGTTTAGAAAATAGGAGTACTTGTATTATGTGCTGTATTAAATCAGTGCACCCCTGGCTTCCTTGTCCTCCTGAGTCATAAAATGAGAAATTTAGCAAATAGATCTCTTTCAACTCTGGTCATCTAAGCATTGGAAATCCAGGACTTTTGTGTGTACTCAGAAATACAGGTATAAAGTAAGTTTATCTACAGCAGTGTAACCAAAGTTAGCTATTTAATGGTCATTTTATCCAATATGGACATGCTAACTTGTGTTCTTGTATGTACTGAAAAAGTCAATACATACTTTTCTAAGAGTGAGAGATGTATTTTACTGTCCCATTCAAGATAAAGAAGGATATTATTCATGCACCGATTTCAAAATTTTTAAATAGAGGGTTGCCTGTCTTTCAAAATTGTAAATTAAAGATGCAAAATACTAGAGCTTCTGTTGCAAGATGATTATTCTTCAAGAAGAAATATAAACAGCAGTGACCGTTTCTTCACTGCCATGCTCAGCCATCAGAAAAGCTTAATAAATCCCTATTTAGTATGCATTTATGCAGTGATTACATGAACTTTGACCTCTGAAGAGCTGTAGTAATTAGCTTCAGTGTCCAGCATTTCCCCACTGACTTCTTGGATCTTCCTTTTCATCTCTTAGTAGTTCCTGCAGTAGGAGGGCATAAAATTTAAAGTTGACTTTCCACCTGAGATATTTGCTTCTGCACAAGTCAATTTCTCCTCCCACTCCCCCTCCAACTCCTGTCTAAACAGCCATCTCAGATGGATATTGGGGCTCTGGTTGTCGATATTACTCAAACACAAATGGATTTCAATTCAATCTTACCCGGTACTTTCACTAAGAAGATAAACTCTAATGGCCCAAAAAGGTTCATTTCATAGCTCTTGGCATTTGAAATAAATCGGATTGCTTCTGTCAGGCTAATTTAACATGTTTTAAATATTCAATATAATTTATTTTAAGGGAAATAAAACCTAGTGGATTGACAGAAAGCTGGAGGAAGAGGCTAGAGAAGGGCAGCTGGACGTTCCTCCCTGTCCCACCCCCACCCCAAAGAAAAAGAGCCAGGAAAGGAGAAGAAAGTGTTTTAAGTTTCTAGTAAACACTGTTTAGCAAAAGAATAATAGGAAACTTGCCCCTTACCCAAAGAGGGATGGAACTATAATTGTTGCCTTTAGCGGATAGCTCAGATAAACCGCTGGGACTCATTCTAAAGTGACCCATCACTGCATTCATCTCTTCTTGAACTTTCGGTGAACCTGAGATTAAACAGGGGTGAGCAGCTAAGCAGTTTGTTGTTAGCAGCCTTTTCAACAACCCTTTCAGACTGAGTAAATATTGATCGGTTTGAATCTGATTGCCTCAGAGGAAAACACCATGGCATCTGAATAGCCTCCAAAAGTAAACTTTCAAAGGTGAAGCTGAGAGCAGACTTCAGAGCCACAGCAAGATCTCAACTCAGCCTAGTTTGAGGAACCCCTGAATTGTAGTAGTACTTTGAATGAACGTAAGGGAAGTAAGAAAGAAGCATTTGAAAGCTGGGATTGTTTTAGGCATTTATCTCAAGTCCCTAATTGAGACCCTTGATATCCTTTTTAAATTTATCGATAAAATGTTATTCTCTGTTTGCCCTCTGTTCTCGTTTCAGTTACCATTGCTGTCATTTTTCAACGAGCTAACTGTGTTCCTCAGAGGCCAAAAAGAAAAAGAGAAACCCTGAAATAGGATGTGTTAAGCGCCTTTGATTTAATCGATTGAGACAACTAAAAAGATACAAATGTTTTCTTCGTTGAAAGGGATATTAATGTTTCCTAAATGCATTGCTTGTTAACTGATTTATTCCTCAACCTAGAGAGAAGGCTTGGGATGTTTCACCATAATTTATGTGCCTCCTGTCTCTCAGTTGCATTAAAACCAGCACCTTAAAGATTGGAATCTCCAGGATTCTAGCAGGTCGGTCCCTGCTTTTAGATATTGAAATCAGGGCAGTGGTATGCAAATGACACTTTAACACATTAAAGTATTTGGAAACCAGCCATCTGTTTTGCTGTGTGGCCTTACACTAATAAACAAAAGATACTGTATAAGGCCTGGTGGGAGAAATGAAAGAAGGAGTTGGCTAACTTTGAAGTTCTCCTTCCACTTGAGTCTTTTAGAGGCAACCCCAGAACCTGGGAATCCAGGGGAGGGCACCCCTGCTCTGCCGTGATATGGCCGCAGCAACTGTGCCCACAAAGTGCAGACTCACCTCCCCCTTTGACAGGAAAGTACAGGAAATCTCAGGGGGATGCTAGGAGGCCTGCAAATTCCCAGGTTTTGTAGGATTTTGCCTACCCAGCCCAACCCATTCTTTGTAAATCTCCCTTTGGAGAGGAAGGAAGTTCTATGTCTGCATTTGTTTGTGATGCTGTAAAATGTCTGCTCTACTCTTGGGTCTAAATTAAAATCTACAAAATGTGTGAATGTAAAGGAGAACTGGTAAGAGGTCTAGGAGGACAGTATTCTGGGCTTTAATTTGCTGGCTTCTTTTGTTTTAGGGCAGACACATGCCTTATTCAAAAGCAACTTGAGTACTGAAAGATTTCAGGGTGACTTCTACAAGTTCAACTGGAAGAAATGTGTGGTGTGCAGAGAAGATAAAAATTTTTTTCTCTGGGTTATGTAGCATGGAATTAAAACTTGGCGACCCATTATAGCTGTGATGGCTTGAAATGGAAAAGCTATGAATAAACCAGAGATGGGGTGGGGTAGTGGCAGGGAAGGGACCGATACTGACAGGAGGGATGGGGGAAGGGGTACAAAGGTTTCTGAAAACAGATCACACTCAATTTAAAAGGTGGAATATATTGGAACACTGTTTGACAGTCCAAAAGGAAGGAAGAGTGGTGGGATAGGATCTCCATTCTTAAACAGCTTTATATAGCAGCTAATTAAATGTGAATCTCTTAACTCTTGGTTCAGTGATGTGAGGAAAGACTGACTGAGGAGTTTGGGCTTTTGAAGGGGATTCTGTTTATATATATGTCAGCATTCAGTTGGAGGTGAAAAGGTTAGTACTTGACCCAGGAAGTATCCATGTTTGTTTCAAAAATAGATCTGCTTCATAAATTTCTTCACCATTCTTTTTTTCCTCTGTGAACTTTGATTTTGATTATAATAAAGGAGCAGTTGTTATTTTAAAGAAAATCAACCCATTAAACAAAGACATTGGTTAGATACAATTACATTCATAGGGAAGCTTTAGTGCCTAGTGGAAGCATTTGCTTTTCTCTTTCAGGAAAAGGCCCACCTCTTTGAAAATGCTCACTGCTCTCTGTCTTCCCAACATGAAAGAAGCCAACTTTGTAGGAACCAGCAAATTGAAGCCAAGCCAAATACATGGATGCTTAAGCGTATCTGAAACTTGAATATATTTATTACAGACATCTTAAGACCCGTAAACTCTGCTCTGGATCCTATCACTCCAGGATCTCAGAGCTGTTCATGATTGTACAGAAAATAGGGAATATCATAGGCTCACAAAGGGTAACTGATAGAACTCAGTGTGGTACTTCAGGGACATCATAACATTGTGCGACATGCAATGACTATCCACGAATCACACAAAATATACATTCATTGTGCCATCCATCACAGTAACAATTGAGCTGAAAAGACATCATATCCAGCACAGATAACTGTGAAAGAAAGAAGCTGGTTTGGATAACACCTTTAGGTACTGAATAGCCCAGCACAAATTTTAAATGGAGCATGGCCAGAGAAACAAGAAAGGGGTCTAGATGGGGAGAGAGCACAGGCAACCAAGTTTCAGAACCTTGGTTCTTCAGGCCTTCCTAACAAATTGAGACTACCTTCTGAGGCATGTAAATTTCACCTACAACCACATATAAAATTGTACCAGCTTTTGAGAGTTTGCCCACCCTGTTTCAGTCACGTAATCTAAACACTGCTAGAAAATCTGTATAAAGATAAATCTCTCAGAACAACGTATTTACAACCAGCAAACTCACACACATGGAATTGAATTAAATTAAGGAATGAATTGTGTAAACACGCTCATAGTGCATCACTTTCTCATGAGCTGCTGCACTCTCTCTATCCTACTTTAAGGGCAAGGTAGGGGAGAAATGGAAATATACAGGCAGATCAAAGATGAGAGGCCTCCTTCTGGCATGTTTCTGCTAGCAAAAGTGATGATTCCAAAGGTATCTGAAAGAAACAGTGGATTCTGTGGAAATCTCCTAAAGGCAGGGGAAGGTTGGTAGGGGCCATCAAAGTGTGTGACACTGGCACCCAAACTGCATGAAAGACTTCACATCCCTCCCCCTACACACCACCACCACCCCCATTAAGCCTCTAGTACAGAAATCTCTGGAAATATTTTATCTCCTCAGATAGGATCAGAAAGGAAGAGGCTGTAAATGGAAAGGAAGATAAGCTAAGAATGTGCTTTGGGAAAGAAGGACCAGCCCAAGGAGTAGCTTGGGCTGCGCTGTCGGTGTCGGGGAACTGGGGCAGCCTCAGTGGGAAGTAGTCAGAGTATCTGAGGTAGAAGACTCCGGGGAAGGAACGCAGGGCGAAGAGCTGGACTTCTCTGAGGATTCCTCCGCCTTATCGTCGCTTCCGGGTGGTGTAGCTGGAGAAATGGGCAAGAGACCCTCCTTCTCCCTTTTTTTCTGCTTCATCCGACGGTTCTGGAACCAGATCTTCACCTGGGTCTCATTGAGCTGCAGGGACGCGGCAATCTCCACCCTGCGGGCACGCGTCAGGTACTTGTTGAAATGGAACTCCTTCTCCAGCTCCGTGAGCTGCTTGGTGGTGAAGTTGGTGCGCACAGAATTGGGTTGACCCACGTAACCGTACTCTCCGACCTTCCCTGGGGACAGAATGAGAAGAGATGAGAGAAAACGGTAAAAATTTGACAGTCTATATGAGACCCTACATGCCTCAGCACAACATTCATTAAGGGGGAAATGGAGAACTTCTCTACACAAACCCGACTAGGGAGGGTGAGTGATGAGGTGTAAAGTGTTAACCCAAAGTCAACCATTAGTATGGTCAGACGATGATTAATGGAGCCTGGAGATATTAGCAGAACAACTCCCCCCCCCCAACTCCACTCCTCCACCCACGGACCTACCCACGTCCTACTTCTAGAACCTCTAAAATTCAGCCTCTTTGGAAACATAGGTCCCATTCGCTCCTTTGCCTCAACACACCTGGGTAATCTCCCCAATAACGGATGAAAACAAGAACTTTTAAATATATATTAGTTTTTCTTGGAAACTACCAGCTCCTTTCAGAATCATCAAGGAATCGCCAAGTAAAGGCAAGACTGACCTGTTTTGGGAGGGTTTCTTTTAACTTTCATCCAGTCAAAGGTCTGTGCTGGAGAAGATGTCTCTGATGCCGGGGACCGACAGGCCTCTTGGTGGCTGGCGTGGAGAGGGGACAAGGAGTTATTATACGTGGCGAGGGCCAGGTTCTGGTGCTCTTGTCCATATGAATGGTGAATGTACTGAGGCGAGCCCACCGCGCCCCCAGCATAACCCTGGTGGTGGTGGTGATGATGCTGGACCATGGGAGATGAAAGATTTCCAGAATAAACAGCGGGAGCACACGCGGTGTACCCACCACTTACTTCTGCTTCCTGATTTAATGAGTAAGGGCTGTAAGGTGCGCCAAAGTTCTGCGCGCTGTAGCTTGGACCACAACCCGAGTGGGAGTAGGACACCCCCAGGTTCCCCGGAGTCTGGTAGGTGGCTGGCTGGGGGTGGTGGTGGTGGTGGTGGTGGGGCGGGCTGATTTGCACTCCCCTGCCCACTAAGAAGCGGTCGTCGCTGCCGCAGCTGTTGGCACTGACCGCGCACGACTGGAAAGTTGTAATTCCATGGTCAGAGGGGTAGGTTCTTGCTGAGCAGGTCCCCGAGTCGCCGCCGCTGAGGATGGGATATTCCAGGAAGGAGCTCATTCTTGCATTGTCCATCTGTCACTGAGTGACCTGGTCCTGAGAAGCCCTGGATGACCGTGCCAACTTTCTCACTTCCTCCATGGGGCCAGAGAAGAAAAATGATATGAATGTACAGTGAGCAAATGGGGGGTGGTTGGGGGGGCTCAGGAGGGCGGAGGGCGCCTGGGGATGGACACGTGACTGTGTCAGCCAATGGCAGAGCCTCCTGCGAAAGTTTGCTAGCTCCCGCGGTGATGGATCACCGTTTCAGTGGCATTTAAATCCCCGGCGCTCCTCAGTCTAGGTGACGCGCAGTCGCCCCCCCAGGCAGCCCAGGCGGCGGCTGCAGCTGCGGTGGCTTCTAAGGCAGATTTGCAGCGCTGGGGCGAAGGGGAGGAGAGACTGCCTCCTGCGCGCGCCGACTCCGCTCGCCCCCCCTTCGGGAGGTGGGGGCTCAGAGACATCCCCCGCCTCCGTTCCCCTCCCCATTGGCGTGCACAGAAAGATGAACTGGCAAGAGGTGAGAAGGGAAGAGGGCTCCTGGCTCTCTCGAGTCGGGAATCATCAGTGGACCGGAGCTCTCTGGGCGGCCACTGCCACGCCAGCCAAGACCGGAGCGCGCCGAGGAGGAAGGGTAGGAATCCGCACGCACCATGTTCTAAGCTCCCCGCGCGCTTTCGCTGCACATTCCCTGCTCTGATACTGTGGGCAATGAGGAGCGCAGAGAATGGTGGCGTAGGACAAGCCTGGGCCACCAGCTCTCCAAGCTCCGAAAGGTTCCAAAAGACTTGATGGGAGAAACCTGAGTGGGCGTGGAGGGGGACGAGGGCAAGTAAAGAAACTTCCCTTCTCCTTGGAGGGTCTCTGAAGTCTCCTCCCTCCACCCCCCC
>NW_004567106.1:27318499-27335348 GCF_000260355.1 Condylura cristata
CACCACTACCCCCCCCCACCTCCCGGCCTCTTGTCTATTAGCATGGCAATGAGGAGCTTCTGTAATTCGATGCCCGGGAACTGGCGAGAACGCGAGCTGAGCTTTCCGGAAAAGGCCGGGGGGTGGCCAGGCCCTTCGCCCTCCCTCTCATCTCGCTCCCCACCCCTTTCTCCTCCCCACTAGATTTTGCTCAGGGTGCCCTAAGTAGCTGGAGCAACTCTGGCGGCTAGATTTTGAGGGGTGGGGGAGGGGGGCTAGAGAAGGATGACGCTAGCGGACGTGGTGAGCGTAGGGGCCGTGCTGTGCGCTGCAGGCCATCTGCTGGCTCCCTGGGACCCTGGAGCTAGTGTGTTCTAGCTGGGGCCACAAAGGGCCAGACCACAGCTTCTGCGAGTACATTGAACTCACCCCCACCCCACCCGCCGATTTAGGAATGGTAGCGCATCCTATACCCACCCACCCCCCATTCTACTGCACGCCTGAAATGGGGGTGGAGGCTGGCAGGTGGGAGGGGCGGTGGACAGATGGCTGATGGTGGACAGGACACTTTCCTCTTCCCAACACCACCTCCTCCCCCTTTGTAACTGACTGTTTAGTTCTTCGCGGGAACGTTGAACTCTCCCTAGAGAGCAAATCTGAGCATCATCCCAGGCCAGGGGTCCTGTTCTCCATCACCCTCATCCTAGCCTGATGCTGACTAGGTCGTTAATTGCTGTTTACTATTAGGTCTCATGTCAACCCTTGGCTTAAAGGCAGAAAAACAGAAGCAGAGAAATAATGTCTTCCTGGGTAAAAAGAAATCCAGAGATCATCCATGAAGCTTTACAGTCAATGCTATGTAATTTTTACCCTTTCTAGTGTATTATTAATACATCGGAATCCAACAGATGAAATTTATATGAGGATTGCATGTGGATTTGGGGTTCCTACTCCCCTCTAGTTTTCCCTCCCCGGTTAGAGGTATGTTTTGCTTAAGGCAGGCAGATTTCAGATGTTAGTGAACCTTTCAGGTTTCTATTTTCTGTTCTCCACATATATAAAGCTCCCCCAGCCCAGCCCCTTTCTCTCCCCTCCCCCAGGAGAAACGCAGACTCTCTCCATAGCAAAGAAACCACTTCCCTACATATTTCCCTTTGAAATGGTATTCTGTGACCTTTGACCCATACCCCCAAATATGGTTAGGAGAGAGCTAAGGCAGAAAAACACACTCCTGCCCCGATTTCAGCACCTGGGTAAAGGGAGAAGGGAAAAGGCAAGGCGGCCCTCCTGGAGGCGGCTTCCTTGGGAGCGCCAAACCTCCGACGAAGGGGAAAGAAGGAATTCCCGTAGAGGAGGTCCGTGCTGGCATTGCGAACGATCTGTTTTCCCGGCAAAAACTCGTCGGTACGCCCCCCCCACACACACACACACTGCTTTATAGCTGTGTCCCTTTTTAGGCCTCCTCCGCCGGGGTGTGCGCGACTCTCTTGGCTGCCGAGCTGGCGCCACAAAGCCACGCCGAACCGCAACCGCTCTGCTTCCTCTGCTAGTTCGCAGCCTCGGCGCTCCTCTCCTTCCACCTCCCTTCCTTTTTCCTGGCCTCTTTTCAGGGCCATCACGGGTTCTTGGGTTCACACGCTCGTAGTGCACACAGGCCCGCAGACTCACGGATGGCGACCCACCCGCCTCCGCGCACGGCTACCGGCTCCCTGCAGGCCGGGTTTTCACTGCGGAGCCAGCTCCGCCCCGGCTGGCCGCCCAGAGTGCTGCTCTCCCGGAGCTGATCACAAAGGCAGCCTCCCCTGGCATCGAGCCCGCAGGCTTCCGTAGCTGGGTTCCTTCCCCACCTCACTCCCCTCCCCCCTCCAAAACCTGGGGCTCCTTCCGCGGTGTTGGAGACCCGGGTTCCTCTGGGCAAGTAGGCCAGCGCCCCACGACTCGAGCTAAATGTCACGGGAGAATGGGTGAAAGGCTAGCCTGGCCAAGATTTAAATGATAGCCTGCAAGCGACTCGCTGGGTTCAAAGTTCCTCTTTCTGGGTTCTTCTACTAGAAAGGGAAAGAGCAAGGAGACAAAACGCCGCGGAGGCCGGGGGAGCTGTTCATAGCATCCGCGGCTCAGCCAAGCTGTTGTTTTAAAAGAGCAATAAAAATGAATTATGACTAAACGCCTTCTAACTTAATGCTTTCGGACGGGAATCCCCGGCAAATACGTAAGAGGATTTTTATTTGTGCATGTGTTCCTGCAATTGATCTCCTTTGATGACATTCTCATTCATAGAAAGCGTTTGATTTATGAGCGTAGGACGAATGCAAACAGCAGCGCAGCCCTGGCCGCGGCCGGCAGCCCAGCTCCACTCGGCGTCTGGGGCTGGAGAACCGCCGGGTCCTCATGCACCTCTGCCGCTGCCAGGATTTAGGGGGGGTAAGAAGATGGGGGAAAGATGGGAGCAACTCAAAGAGAAAGACTGAGATTTCATTATAGCTTCCAAGCTTTTGCTGTTAAGAGCCGGGTTCTTAAATCAACCCGCCCCCCACACATGTTGCTTAGCCTCTACGTTTTCTCACGGTAAGTAGTCATCAAAACATAGCTCAATAAGGGAAAAACAAACATGGGGAGACATAAGAAGGGGGTAACAGAACAACCCAGTAACACACGTTTTATTGATATTTCATTTAAAGTGCTTTCTCTCTCTCTCTAAATCTGCGTTAATCTATTACCTAGGGTGCAGAAACACTCCACTTTAAATCTCAACTTGCTAACCTGACTTCAAAGCTTTAATGATTCACTATTTGCTATGTAAACAGATTTAAGAATGAAATATTGATTGATTTTTTTTTTGGTACTGAAAATAAAAATCCTAGAATGACTGAACCAGAGGTTTGGAAAGAATGCTTTCTGAAGTGCATTTTCCAACTCCTAACTACTGTTTTGTTTTATTTTTATTCTTCTCTTTCAGGTCTGTTTGCCTGGACCCATCAACAGCTGGGAGGCTAATCAACTACTCTGAAAATGGATTGGGGGGGGCGGGACGGGCAGAGAGTCAGTGGAGGAGGGGATTGGAATGTAGATGTTTTAAACAAATGTGTATAAATAAATGAATTGTTGATAACTTAGTTATTGACCTGCACACTAGTGGCTTGTTAAAGAAACTCTATGTTTCTCCTTCCTGGAGTTGGGAGTTTCTGTAGACACTTTATTTCTCCACTTTCAAAATCTTGGGCTTAGACCAATACTGAGGCTGCCCAATCCAGTTTCTATTACCAAATTTAAACCTATGGCTTGAACTGCTGCAATGAAAAAATGAAATCCATTCCCTTGGAAAAAAAAGAAACTTTTCAGAAGCCCCTAACCGATTTCTGGCTTTCTTTTTGTTGCTGTCTATTGAAGATTTTGAACATGCCCACTAAATAAATATATTAAAATTGAAAAAGAAAATAAATTGTGACCAGAATTTTATTTACCAAGTTAGACTAAAAGAAGAAAAAGAAACCGTTATGAGCTTGGAGAAAGAGGGGGAGAAAAAATAAGAAAGCTACTTATAGCAAAGGAGAATTTATTCTACCAAAAATACGCATGACAATGCATCCTAATGTTATACAAAAATAAAAAGAAAGTGAAGATACAATTATATGATCACTTTCTTGCAGGCCTTGTATATTGCTTCAGGAAATCACATAGAGGGTGGTTGGTTTAGACTTAAAACAACTAAAACTCAAAAAGAAAATCTGTAAAGATGGCACTGAAACTGGGTCAGGGGAACCACTAAACAGAAAATCCCCAACATTTAAAGGAAGAGAGGGTAGGTCAAGAGGAAAATAAAATAGAAATCAACTCTCAGAATAAAAGAAGGCAAAACCACCT
The DNA here is from genome assembly GCF_000260355.1 of Condylura cristata. NCBI lineage: Eukaryota > Metazoa > Chordata > Mammalia > Eulipotyphla > Talpidae > Condylura > Condylura cristata. Next base: position 27,322,343 of record NW_004567106.1, read on the forward strand.
GGTCAGAGGGGTTTTTGTTTTGTGATGCTTTGTTTTGTTTTAATGTTTTTAGTAATTCAGATGCTGCAAGTCGATTGTGGTGAGTGTGTCTGTAAAAAAGTCAAAACTGTCAGCTGAAATATCTACTGGACTGTCCAGGGAACCTGGTAAACTGGGAGAAACTGCATCTGAAAGCTGCAGGCAGGAATCTGTGGAAAAAACGTTAAAGTCCTGCAAAGAGGGGACCTCCAGGGCCTCGGGACTGTCATTGTTTAGGCCAGAGCCACAGTTCTGGCCCATTGTTGACAAGCAGTTAGGAACAGTGGGTGACTGGTGCTGAAAATGTTTCAGATTTTTCTCATTGCTGGTTAAAGGCGAAACTGGGAAACTTTGGGAGTCACCATTGTGTCCATTGGGAGCTTGCTGCTGAGAGAGGGCATTTTGCTGAAAAGTGTAACCTTCCCTCTCCAGAAGGGCCCCGGAGACGCTGAGAGCTTGCTCAAAGAGCGACTTCTCTTCCTCATCTTCCTCCACTTTCTCGGAGTCTTCCAAGCTTTTAAATTTCCCTTCACCGTTTTGGTTCTCCTTGCACTGAGTCTGCCTCTTGTGCTTCATCCTCCGGTTCTGAAACCAAACTTTCACTTGTCGCTCAGTCAAATCCAGTAGCGCTGCAATTTCCACCCTTCGGGGTCTGCAAAGGTACTTGTTGAAATGAAATTCTTTTTCCAGCTCTAAAAGCTGCGTGTTGGTGTAAGCAGTTCTCAGGCGCCGGGAGCCCCCGCTGCTGCCATCGGCGATTTCCAGGGATTCTGCGGAAAGGGAAACCAACAAGAGACACACACACAGTTGGAGGTGGAAGGGTCCGAGCAGGGTTATTCCACTGGAGAATAAATATAGCAGAAAAGATGAACTGCAACAAAATGGCCGCCTCTAGATGCAGTAGAGCTATTGTGCTGCCTTTCCTGAGAACCCAGCCCAGGGAGACCCCATGTCTCCCACCTCCATCAGAATCTTGCCTGTAGCTCCCCCCAACCTTTCCATCCGGGAGCAAACTTTATATTAGCCACACCACAATTTATAATTAATGCATCAGCTGCTTAGCTGAGCAAGAGCGATCTATCACTCTTCATTACTGTCAAAAAGCCAAACTCTAGGACAACTAGACAAGAGGAGGTCAGTTCCAACTCAAATAAATCATCCCACATTATACAAGTTAGGGAAAGTTTCCCCCCCTTCTTAAATATATATGTGTGTGTGTGTATGTCTCATTGTGGAGCCCAGCATCCCTTTTCTCTCCATCAAATCCATTCCTGAGCCCACAAGGGAAGGGAAGGCAGCCAAGCATCTCTCCCTCTCCCCCTTCTCTCCCAGCCCACGCTCCCCTCCCCCCCATAACCGCTCTCGGGCAGCCCGAGGGGGAAGAGGGTTCGGGGACCTAGGGCCAAGTCTTTGGACTGACCTTTGTGGCTGAGGCAGGCAGGGCCGGCGGCGGCGGCGGCGGCCGAGGCGGGCGGCAGAGCGGTTTTCTTGGCCGCCTTCTTCTCCTTCATCCAGGGGTACTCTGGTGGCTGCAGGGCGCCGGCAGGCACTGGACTGCCGCGGCTGCCCGCGGGGCTCGGCTTGGGGCGGCCGCCAGCGCCGTGGCGAGGGTGACTGCCCGGGTTCAGGCTAGGAATGGTCTGCTCAAAAGGAGGAGGAATCAGTGTCGAGTGTGAAAGCGTCGAGGTCTTGATTGATGAACTTTGAAATGTATCAGCGACAGGGGGAAAAGATGTCAGGCACTCAGCGAGCGACGGCTGGCTATTGATAAAACCAATCTCTCGCTCAAATTCGTAATTCATGGCCTTCTCCTTGGAGCCCCCTCGGAGAAAAAGTTCCCTCTTCTGGAGGGGTTTTGGGGGGGCAAGGCCCAGGAAAAAGGCGAGTGCGGAGGAAAAAAAAATCTATCATAGAAGATCGCTGCTGGGGTGTTTTTTTTCTAATTCACTGATTACAGCCGTATGGGGACCGCGCTACTATTAAACTATTGAATTCATGGAGACAAGGTTGAAATTGGACCGAATTGGCTGTCACATGATTGCTTCTGCCCAATGACAATTTGGGCTTTAATCAAAAGAAGCCACTGTCTGTTTGATTGATCCAAAAAAGTCGGGAAGGAACGCCTCATTGGGGGCCAGTGAGGCTTTATTTACACTTTTTTCAGGGCAAAAACACATATATGTGGATGTGGGTGGGGATGCCTGGGAGTGTGTGGGGGCGAAGGAGCCTGCCTGCCTGCCTGCCTTCTGATCAGCAAGGACGGGTGTGCGCCTGGAAGAGTGTGTGAGTGTGTGAGTGTGAGCCCTACTGCCGGTCCCGCCGGCGGCTGCCCTCTGCCTCCCCCGCACACTCCGAGCATTGTTTGGGACTGTCGGGAAGACGCCTCGCACCTCACAAATCATTTAAGCACCTCAGTCTGACGCCTGCAGTCATTAACAAAGTAATCCATTAATCTTCAAAGTTTTGACACCCGAGGGCCCCCCGCATCCCAGTCACATAAGTTCTGCTAAGGCTGCAGGAAGGAGCAGAGAGGGGAAATGAGACTGGAAGAAGAAAAGAGAAGAGAGTGGAGTGGCAAAGGGAAGATGGGAGAGAGGGGAAAGAGGGACAGAGAGAGGAAAGAGAGAGGGAGAGGAGAGGACAGGAGAGAGAGAGAGAGAGAGAGAGAGAGAGAGAGAGAGAGAGAGAGAGAGATTCTTAAGGGGATTTTCTCCCTTTTCTTTCCCTTTTCCTCCTCTTCCTTTTCTTAAGCCAGTTCCAGAATCTCCAGATCTGATCTCTCTGCGTCTCTGTTCCCTCTGCCCCCCCCCCTTTCATATTTTTGCTCTTCTCTCCTCATCTCCTCCCTCTGCCTCCTCTATCCTCTCCTTCCCCTCCCCTTCCCGCAGCACTTCACTTCTCCCACCAAAGCCCAGCCCGGAGTGCGCGCCTCGGACCCAGGACCCTGGCCCATTGTTAAGTCAGCTCTTCCTGGGCAGTTATGATTCTGGCTCCGGCGGGAAGTGGAATACGGGAGGCGACCTCGAAGCTTCCCGACCTTCCTGCTCCACCAACTTTCCAGGAGTGGCTCGAGAAAGATAGATGCATGTGCCAAGAGAGACAACCACCCCGGGTCCATGTGTCCAAACCCTTGTAGCCAGGGCGGCGCTCAGCCAAAGAAATGCCGCCCCGAGCAGGCGCGTGCGGCTCCTGGCATTCTGGGTTTCATACCCGTAGGGCTCGGGTGCGGTGAGTATTTCTGATTTCCAGGAAGCGTTTTGGAAGTTAGCATCAGGAAAGGAGAAGGTGCCTGCTTCTCTGTTCTTTTTCTTTTTCTTTTCCTCCTCTTCTTCTTCGCCTCATCCTTGTCGCTCTGGTTGAGGGCCGGCTGAATTCCAAGCAGGGAGTGCTCCCCAGCAGCCCGAATCGGCTCCCCTACCTTCCTTCTCCTCAGCCACCAGGGATGTTTGCGCTTGGGTTTTATGCTGGGAGAAGGCACTCCGCGGATGAGAGAGGGTGATTCTGGAGGAATTATAAAGGTTCTCTTTCTCACTCACTTTCTTCCAATTTGGAGACTGGAGATTGGGTGTATCTTGAACTATGCTGGAGGGTTCAAAGGCTAACACCTTTAGGTGTCAAACAATAACTTTCTAAAGATCCACCAAGCCAGAAAGAGCGAAGGAGATTGAGAAAAATCTGAAGGTATCTCTCCACCTCCCCCCGCCCCAGGATGATGATTCTTTTTTGCATCCTTTGAAATGGACTGAGTGATCAGACTCTCCCAGGCCGGCAGGCAGCAGTGGCAGGAAAATAAATCATTCTGATGGCCAGGGAGAGAGAGGTTGGCTGGGAAGAAAAATCTAGTAGAAAACAAGAAAGTCTGACCAAGGAACAAGGGTGGAACTCCATCTCAGTGGCCGGCATCAAAGGGAGGTTGGGTGAGAAATTGGATATAAAGTGGCCTCAGTCGTTGAGGAGCCCAGAGCATCGCCTTACAGATAGAGATGCTATTTTGGAAAATCTGAAGTTTTTCAGTTTTCTTGCTTTTATTCCAAACAAAGCTCTGAAGGAAGTCTGGGTGCGATCAATCTTATTCACCAAAAGCCTTGACAGCTTCTGGCCCTTAAGAACACATTTCAGCTTCGAGCTCTTTCCAAGATCAAATGTGGCCGAGCAAAGAAGAGAGCAGGAAACGCAAGTAAACAAGGAAAACTAGTCTTTTTAAAGATATCTTTTGGAAGTGGAAAAACTTATAAGGCTGCTTTTAGGAAAGGTACTTTGCAGAATCTGGGATGGTGGCTTTTGGCGTTTGCTTTTACCAGAAAAGATAGAGGGTTAAAGGGAGGGGGAGCTACAGAGAGGGAGCAAGGCTGCCCCCATATCGCTGAGGCTTTGTCAGGGTCTGCGTGGGTGAGAGCTTTCTGTTCTCCTCAGCAGCCTTAATTCAAATACCATCTGGAAGAAACCCCTTTTCTTTGACCAACACTGAAATGTTCCCCAAATCTATTACTTTAATGCAAGCGGCATTTTAATAAGAATTTCTTTTTAATATCTAGGAAGCTGTGTATGAGAATCATTTTTTTTTTTTGAGAGTCAAAATGAATGTCTTTGGCAAGATATGGGAAATCGTATTAGATTCTCATTTTAAAATCTTTCCCCTGAAGAAGGAAACCTCCTAACCATTCCTCCCTCAGCTAAAGAGATTTTAGAAATGGGTTTAAATAGTGGTATCCCTGACAGAAGATGTTCTTACTGGATCTCTCTCCCTATCTCTTTCTCACACATACATTCACTTCCTTATTATATATACATATATATATATATAATGATTACTTAATAGAAGAATCTTGTGTCTGCTTAGCCTACACATTCCAGATCTGAACAATCAAAGGGGTGGAAGCTCCAGCTGACGCAAAAACTGGCTATCCAGCCTCTGCCTTTCCAAGGTTTGCCATGTAGGGAGGGTGGGGTGGCATTGGGAGAAAATGTACTTCCTCAGCCCATATTTAAAAGAAACATATATGGAAGCACCAGGACAGACGTCCGGGGAGCATCGCTGACTGTGGAAGAAACGCTTGCATTTTCTGAGTCTTTTTCCTTTTTTCTTAAAATATAAGGTTTCCTAAAAGCAGCTCCTGCGGACCCAGCTCCAGTGCCTGTTTCTAAAGACCATCTGAAGAGCTTCTCAGGGGGGAGATAGAAGCCATGGTGATGGATATTTTGGATTGCAAACAAAATGGCGACATTTTTTCACCTCAATCCAGGGAGAAGGGAGGTGGGGGTTATTTCTCACAGTAGATGTTCCTGATCCCCAGACGCAAGTGGTTCCTCACTTCCAGCTTTGTGAGGGATGCAGTTCTGAGGTTTACACCTCTGAGTTTGATCCTTCTCCAAGCAATCCTTTAAGATGAAAATATTTAACTTCCTTGTGCCTGCTTTTGCCTCTGCCAGTCAGTCAATAGGCAGTCTTATCTTCTATCCAGGAGCAGAAAGGTAATGTTTAGCTCCCAGAGTATCAAATGAAAGAGGTACTTAACAAAATTGCATTTTTATTAGAAAGATTCCAATCCCCTGGCCTCCCTCTCCCTGGGGCCATAGGGAGGAAAACTGGAGAGGAAATAAATCCTGAGAATGCCAAATCCTAAATTTGCGGAAGAGTTGGTGCTTAGACTCGAGCAGTCCAGGAAAGGCTCAGGGAGGCCTCTCTGAGCTTAGTCGTCTTTTGCCGGAGAACTGGACTAGCTTCTATTTATTTCTAACTGCCTACCTCCAAACAGCGAGTTTAGCAGAGATTCTTTCTTCCTGGCGCCGGGGAATCCCGTTGCTCCTGGAAAGTGTTCGGCATCCTCCTTGTTGCAGGCTCTTCCCCGTTTAAGGCCTGCGACGTAAAGCTCTGACCGGAGGACAATCGCCCGAGAAGACATTCAAGCCCGATTCCTCCTCGGGGCCTGCGCGGGCACCTGGGCGCCCCGCCGCGCATCCAGCGTAGGGCCATTGTTTCTCCCGCACTCGCACTCCGCAGTTCCAAAGCCCGCAGCCGGCATCCGTGGCAGCTGGGAACCAGGCTGCCCAGCGGGCTGGCCGCGTGGCGTTTCCAAAACTGCTGCCGCTAAGAGCTCCGGCTGCCCTCCGAGAATTCGCCAAGCTCCCAGATGAGTCGCCTGGCCAAGCCCCACGCCGGACCCGGAGGGCTGCTGCGGCCTGCCCAGTCAGTTCATCACCGCCGGTATTCCACGCAGATCCCCATCTTCAGCCAAAGAACCCCTTCTGCACACGGATATTATTCAGAATAAAGACTTTATTTTTTGTTGTTGTTTTGTTTCTCAGAATGTGAGCAGCAAGGAATGTAGAACTCTCAAAACAAATCTAGCATTTTTCGGGTTTACAGATTGATTTTTCGGTTCTGTCGGATGTTACAAACCTAAATCACTGTTTTCAAAAGCTGGAACCTCTCTGACATTATTGCATCATTACCGTTTTTATAAAGGAATTATATTTCCCTTTCAAATAAGTGTTTTCTATGTACGCCAATACACCATTGAACAAAAGGCCCAGAAACCTTCTGAACAACCAGGGTACAGAATTTCTTTAATATAAATACGAACAGATGGGGATAAATAATATTTAAAACTTATTCAATGCTTGCAAAAAAATATAAATAAATCTGACTGTTCACCAGCATACACACACGGAAAGACGTACACTTAGTTATCCTTGCACAGGGAGACCCTGTTTCAAAGCGCCTTTGATTTTTTTCTCGCTCTTTACAAGAAGTGCAATTTAAAAAAAAAAACCTAAAAATTAAAAAAAAATAGTAATCGCTTCCCTTCGGGAGCCATAATGTACGAACAAATTCACATTGAAGAACTCGACTAGAAATTTGTTCATATACCCTGTTTCTGATCAAAGAGTAGAGAAGGTAAAGGGTGCAGGGCCAGCGGCCCAGCGAGGATGGGAGGAGATAAATATCGCTACTGATACTGACAGCCATTCCAGCAACCAAGATTGCTACGTCACATAAACTATAAAAAGTTGTTACAAAAAAAAAAAAAAAAAAACAGGGGCGGTAATAGAGGGGAGACAGAGGAGAGAAAACAGGGAGGGGCAGAAAGAACCTTAAACAAAACAAAACAGAAAAAGCAAAGGAAGGAGGGGGAGGAGGGACTCTCCTGGTGAGCAGCCCCAGCCAATTATCACAGGTGGGTGAGCTTGGGGGCTTCCTGAATTCTTCCCTGAGAAGGATGGTGGGCAGTAAGGTCCGTATAGGTAGGGTGTGGTTCCCCTGGCCCGGGCCCATGATGGTGGCCGCTGCCCAACGGCCCAGCCCCCCCATAGTCCATGGCTGCTGAGGCCGCGTGGGGGAGGTGAGTTAGGCCAAAAAGGGTCGGCCCAGAGTTGCTCATGGGCTCCACATAGCTGCCCCCCACGAAGACGGGGCTTCCCTGTAAGTGTGGGGTCCCATAGCTGCCGTTGCCCTGCAGGCCATGCGCGTGCGGGTCGTAGTCGGGTGTGCCCCCAGCGCCCGTCCCAGCCGCGGTGTAGCGCTTCTGTGGAGGTGGCGGGGGCGCGCAGCTAGGCAGGGGTGCGGGATAAGAGGCGGGGGGCAGTCCGTAGGCGCCCTGGGGAGGTTTAGAGAAAGGCGGGGGCGACTGGGGCTCGTATGGGACGCTGTTAACTAGCGAATGCATAGAGTTCAGATAGCCGCCCGCACCGGGAGGTACGGGGCTGCGACTTGGGGACTGACCCCCTGACGATGTCAGCATGCCCTTGCCCTTCTGATCCTTCTTGTACTTCATTCGGCGATTCTGGAACCAGATCTTGATCTGGCGCTCCGTGAGGTTCAGCAGGTTGGCCATCTCCACCCGGCGCGGTCGGCACAGGTAGCGGTTGAAGTGGAATTCCTTCTCCAGTTCCACCAGCTGCGCGCTCGTGTAGGCCGTGCGCGCCCTCTTGGACGACGCCTGCCCAGGCGGGCTCTTGTCGCCGGCGCAGCTCTCCCCTGCGAGAAGAGAGAGGAAGGGTGGCGTCAGAGACTGCCGGCCCCGCCCAGCCCCTGACCCAGTCAGGCCCCTCCTTCCTCCAGGATCCCTCCATCTGTCAGAGCCCAAAAGGGGGGGGGAGGAAGAACTAGGTGCAGTCTTCTGACCTGGCCAGACAGTGAGGAGAGCTGGGAAGCTAGCCCCTCATTCAGTCAAGTTGCAAATCATAGGCCTGGGGGGTGGAGGGTGAGGACAGAAAAGTAGAACTCCTAGTTTGCCCTCTTCCCTGAAGATTTCCTTCTTTGAGCTATTCAATTTACAACTCATATATTGATCTTTCCAACCTCTCAGACTACAGGCTCCCTGTGGGCAGGTCTCACAATCTTCCTTTCCCTTCACAATGTGGGGCATCTAATAAACATTCGGTAAGCTTTTTCCCTTGCTCACTGTTTGACTGGAGAATTGGTCAGTTGCCTCAACTGGCTATTCATTTAACTACCCAGTAGAGATGCAAGGAGTGGAAGCCCCAGAATGAAAGACCTTCTCTGCCCAAGGAAGAAGTTCCATTGAAACTGTTCACTTCTGATGGGGAGGTCCGGCCCCCTGATGTAATTCCTATTAGCTAGTGCTCTCCAGGTTATCAAGCAGCCTGCCCCAGTTCTGTCCACTGATTCTTGTATCCTCCTGCCCTTCCTGGCCCTCCAATTGTGGCTCTGGAGGGTCCCAAGTACTCAGGTTCAGAGCAGAGCACTGACAGCTGAAGGAGGCAAGGACAACGGTAACCAAGATGGTGGGAAGCCCAATACCTGGGGCCTATTCTCCACTTAAGTATGCTATTAGGAAGCCCCCTGTGGTCCCTATGAGGATGACAAGTTCATATCCCCTTCTCAAGGCATCCCTGGCTATACTAAGTCTGAGTAGGGCCTTCCCAGAGGTAAGGCAGCCACTCCATCTGCTGGAGCAAAAAATAAAACTAGGTTCTGATTATAGGCAAAGCATTAATTCCCACTAGAAAACTGACTAGACGTACTTTCATTCTGCTACATTTTAAGATGACTTCTGTGTCAGTATTTTGTTAGAAATGAACTGTGCCAAAAATCTTAACGGAGCTCAGGTTTGCTCCGTTCAAAGATTCTCCTCCAAGAGTGGAACAAAAAGGATTCCAAAGTCACTAGGCCCCACTTAACTCTTGGAGCAGTCAAAAAGGACTCCTGTCAGGAGTCTTTGTGGGCACAAAGTCCTATCTGTCACCTCCCTAGTTTCAAAGATCTGGATCTGGAACCTTTGTGAAGGGGGGTGGGGGGAGAGATGGGAGGGTCAGCAGTGAATTTTTGAAAATGTCCCAGTGCTTCCAGATGGTAGTACAGTTGGCTTGGGGGCCTTAGCCAAGTCAGAGGACCCTCCTCGGTAGCCATCCCTTTACCTGAGCTGGAGCCGCTGGTTTTCTGCTTTGTGTTTTGCCGAGACTCTTTCATCCAAGGGAAGATTTGTTTGGCCACAGTAGGCGAATTGAGCAGGGGACTCTTGGCTGTGCTGGCAGGGGCAGGGTTACCGCTGGCATTCTGAGGTGGGGAGACTGAGGAGGGGGGTGGAGGCACCGCAGGAGTGGGCGCCGAGGGCTGTGGTGGTGGTTGAGGCTGCTGTGGGGCGGGGGGCGCAGCCTGGGGCTGGGGGGGTGCCAGGGGAGGCTCCCCCAGGCCTGGGGGTTGGCTGGGAGGGCCACTCAGGGTACGTAGACACGCTTCGTTTAGCTCGTGTGCTTTGGGGTGGCCCCCACCACTAGCAGGAGACTGGAGTGAGCAAGCTGGTCGGTGGTACTCGCCACCGTCGGCGCCCAATGCCGCGGACGCTGGGTACGGCTGCTGACTGGCATTATAAGCGAACCCGTTGGCTGCCTGGTAGGGGTAGCCACCGTAGATCGCCGAGCTGTCGTAGTAGGTCGCTTTTTGCATTGCGTTGTTTCAAGATCTTGATCGCACACTCTGACAGGGGCTTGACACCCGTGAGGGCGCACATTGGCACGCCCCGATGGTCACGTGACGCTCCGCCGCCAATTGCCGCCCCGCGCAGACCTGTGGGGGGGGGGCAAGAAGCGCAGCGCGGTGAGGGCTCCGCGCAAATCCATCTTACTCTCAATAGCTAAGTGACATGAAAGCCATAAAAGAAAAAGTGGTCAGCAATATTTAGCAGCACGACTTGGCCTCAGGCACAGAGAGCCGCGCTATAAAAAGCCGCTGGAATTTACTGGCAGCTACAAATATTTGCTTAACTTGCGTCTAGAGTTGGGGGGGGGGCGGTTTCCGGGGAGAGAAAAGGAGAATGAGTGAGGGTTAGAAGCCCAATCTTGGAAGCTGGAATATAGAAGGAAAAGGCCAGATGATTAAGAAGAAACAAGGTTAGAATCCTTTACCAAGGAAGAAGGATCTTGGGGTGCCCATTCGTCCCAGTTCTCTGGCCTCATTGAGAAAGCCCAGCGACTCCTACATTCTGGGCTATCTTGAAGAAAAGGTGAGGAGGCAGAACGTAGCCTATGTCTCCAGTTTTTTTTCTCCAACCCGTTTAGGACTGATATTTGCCAAATAGAATCCTGGCACGGAGTGATTTCCCCCCCACGCCCAGCCCCTTCATGGATTTCCAGCACAATTTTTTTTTTTTTCAAGCAATCACCTTACTTGAGACTGCTGAGTTTGTTAAGCAGTTAATTTACCCTTGTGCAGTAATAGACCCGCCCCATCTAAATAAGCCCCTTGTGCCAGAACAGGAGAGAGAACTTTGGATGGTACATCCTGTGTTTGGGGGCACCACCAACCCTCTCCAATGGGCCACAACTAAAATCCTGAATTATTCTTTACTCCTTTCCTCTCCATATGTCTCAGGCATGTTCCAGCAAGCCTCTCCCAACTCTTTTCCCCTGTTACAGAAGGTTCCCTAGTCTCTCCTCCCTTGGACTTTCTGAGGTGCTGTTATTCAGGGCAACTATCAAATTCTACCTGTTAAAACATGATGGATTAGAGAAAAAAAACAACCCACCAGGAACCTGAAAAACCAGCGTTCATCTCCATGACCACGGCTTGAACTCTCCTTCCAACTTAACGATAATAGGTTCTGTCTTAGAAACTGCTATGTAATTTGATGTATGGGGGTCATTTGGCTCTGGACGAGGGATGGAAGCACAAGCCATAAAATCCTGCCAGAGTTCCCTGATCTTTGTGTGCTGTTGTTGTTGATATTTGTTGCTTGGCCTGGTTACCTGCTTCAGAAACACCAAGTAATGGGTAGTCCTGAAAATATAAAAGGCAACTGAAAACCTTAACCCTTTTTATTTAGAAATAATTTTCAGAACTGAAATCTGTATTTTGTGTTCAACCTTTTTGTAGTCAATTCTTAGCTCTGAAAAGTTCTGTGTGACTTCTCTCTCTTTCTCTACCTATCAAATGTTAGTTTCTCTGACCATTTAAGATGTACAATAACAAATTAATGAAGAAAATTGTTTACACTATGTATTTGAGTCCTAGAGTAACTCAAGTTTTCCAGGAATAATACTTTGTTAACTAAGAAAAAATACTGTAATAAAGCATGTACCAGTGAATGATAATAATTTTGTTTTTAATAATGGATTCCTTTGTATTACATTACGAAACCAACAATCTGACCAACATCTGGAAAACAGACGCACTTAATTTTCCAGAACCTCAATTAAAAATTATAGCATCTCTTATCGGAATCACTGTGTGTGATCTTGAGCCCTAGAGTATCGTTTCTCTTTTGGAAATAGATAGGAAGCTACAGATACCAAGATCAAAAGTAAATAAAAGATTAAGTAAAATTTAAAACTGAATAGCAATTTAATGTCTCAGTTCCTGTTCTTTCACACAAAAATACAGCCCCTATTTCATTTGGCAGTGTTAATGTCTGCCATTGTAATTTTTAAGATACTAGTTTGTGTAAAATAAAACACCAGGCTAAGAAAATTAGTCAGCATTTGAACAGCAAGATATTAGATAAAACAAAATTAAGCTGAGTTTGAATGTGCAGTATTTCAAGTGACTTGCTAATCTATTCTCACAAACTACACTGGCCTGCTGCTTACTTGTATCTTTTCAGCCAGGTGTGCATTGTCTCATAAAATAACAGCAGTATCTTTAAAAATCAAAGAGCATACAACCACCACCATAAATTCACCATGTGAATTCACCCCAGAGATCCCACCAAAGTCTTTCCTATTGTTCGAGGTCAGCAGACAACTACCTACCTTGGGGCCCAAAGAATCGTTTCCCCCAACTTAGCCCCCAAAGTTTGCAGCCTGGTAAAGAAGTTGGAGATTTGCCAGTCAGGAAACTTTGCTTTACATCCTAAGCAAGGGTTGGGGATGGGAGGAGAGTTTCCAAAAAGAAACGTTTCTGGACAATAACCCTTGGGTGCAAGAGCTGGTAGGGAGTTAAGGAGGCTAAGTTGAGTGCAGGAAGCAAGCTCTATTGTCTCTCTGGAAGATCTGCCCAAATTCAACCTCCTTCCTTCAGTCACCGTTCCCTCTTTCCTCTCCCGCCCCTTGCACCTTCAGCAGTCACCCCGAGTTTAAGCGGGAACGCCCGGCCAGAATCTCCGGATCCCTTTAGCCGCCCCTCCCTCCCTCCCCAACACAGAAAAGTTGAGGCTGGGCTAGAGGAAAGGGAAGAGGTGGGGGGCGGGGATGGGAAAGCGGCTTGAACTCGAAGTGTAAGGGTATCAGTCACTGCCGGGAAGGAAGCTCCGGCTTGTGAACTCTTCTTGAACCGAGATTTAAGTCTGCAGCCATAAATCACCGAGACGTAAACTCCGCCATTCAGCGCTGAGAGCAGCCGGTTGTGGCCCTGCTTACCTTAACTTCTGACGAGCGCCGCGAGCACAGGCTCGGGCTCGGGCTCCGGCCCCCGGCCCGGCTCGGCGGCCCGGCCGGGTCCCCTCGGCGCGGGACGGGCACCGACCCTCAGCATCAGCCGAGACAGCGGGCGGGAGGGAGACCCCGAGGCCCGAACGCCGCGGCGCAGAGC
>NW_004567106.1:27335484-27420368 GCF_000260355.1 Condylura cristata
GCAGCGGCCGCGGCCCGGAGATAAGCGCTAGCGCGGCGCGGGGCTCTGCCTGGGCTAGTGGCACCGACTTGGGTATGTTTCTTATGAATATTACACGCGGAGCAGCGTCTGGTCGGGGGGTGAGGTGGGGGTGCTGGGAGCGGGCGGGAGGGGAGGCCGAGGCGGCGGGGGAAGCGCGGGCCGGCGTGGGGGAAGGGGCCGAGGCGAGGGGAGGGACTGGAACGAGAGGGGGAGCTCCGCCGCGGGGAGAGGAGGGCAGCCTCCCCCCAACCCCCAATGCCCTCCCTCTCCTCGTTCCTAGGCGTCACTAAAGTCCAGAAAAATTATGCTAATGAGGACAAAAGGCTCTCACAAAGGGGCTATCTTGCAGGGCTCTATTTCATAGGAATCTGAGAAACCCCATCACCCTCTGCCCTGGTCACTTCCAGTTGGGTGGCGAGGGGTAAGAAAACCAGCAGAGAGTTCCCCAGACTTTGGACAGTTTACCTCACCTGCCAAACCCCATCCAAGAACCTCAAGCCAAGCCTGGGGGGAGGGAGGGCGGGCTAGGATAGGACTTGCTTTCTAGAGAGAAACTTCCTAAGAACCAACTGAGCTGCCTACATTTTTTGATCAGAAATCCTTGAAACCCTGGCAGCCGGCGGGAAATAACCTTGGAAGAGAGATACTTATCCCGGCAGTGAAATGGGACTCTCTGAGCTCAGGTACACACAGGGTGCCTGGAAACTTGGGTCTCCAGCTCTCCTGTGCCCATTTCACTGTACAGACCTGAAACTCACTCCCGGGAAAGACACAAAGCTCTGACGCCAACTGAACCGGCATCTCTGACACACATTTTTCCCTAACTGGCGTGATGCAGGGACTTGGAGCAGGGGAAAGGGCCAGAGAGTAGCTGATAATATTGCCACAACTTTAAGGAGGATGCTTTTGCTCCCTCCGAAAGCCTCCTCAACTCCCAAATTCACAAGTGAACTCTGTCAGGGTGTATGTGTGGCAAAAAGAGAGAAATGGAGCTTTCGTGCAATTCCAAGGTGTCAACGCCGGTCCTTCTAAAAGGAAGGTGTTAAAAATATAAGTAGTATGTTTAAACTGTCAGGGAGTCAAAGTGTCACCTTAGAGCAAAAACAAAGCCAAAGGAAAAGGGAGAAATCAAAAAGCACTTCGGGCTAGGGTGGCCTCATGCATACCAATGGTTTTTGTCATTTATGGCTAGGCAAGATTTATGACTCGGCGCCCCAAAGCTGTAAACAGAGCACAAAACAGCAAACACTTGCTCCTTATGGCATATTGCGGCAGCGCAACTTGAAAGGGGAAGCCGGGCGGCGTAGGAGGCGAGAGGCGGCCGCAAAAATCCGCTCGGCGGCATTTTCTCTTCAAACCGGCGGGCTCGGATGTGGCATTTGAAGAAAGAAGGCGTGGGTCAATAATCAACCCGCACTTTCTCCTCCAAACTGCTGACTCGACTCTCACCGCCTTCTCTGCTAAGCCAGCTGCAGGGAAAGCCGGCTCTCCGTTTGAACCTGCCAGGCGAGGAAACAGCCCTGGCCTAGGAGCTCAGGGCTCGGGGGTGAGGACTGGGGTGCCCAGGGCGGCTACCTTTCCCACCCGGCCAAGGCCAACCATGCCGGGCGAAGAGCCGGGACCTGCCGCCGATCTGCGGGAGCCAACTGGAAGCTGGGGCGGGAGCTCCGACCTGGCCTGCCAGCCTCCGACTAGGTGGCTTCTGGGTGGCGGGTGGCGGCGGATAAACGTGGGGCTCTGACCTCCAGACTGGAGTAGGGCTACTGGCACACAGACTGCCGGGGTTCAGACCTTTCTGAAACCCAAAGGACTGGCTTTTGCAGAAAAGGAAGGGGGGTGATTTTAGAAACAATTTATAACCGCTGACGGTTTTTTTTTTTTTTTTGCCTGATACTGATTTTAAAAAGAAATTACCGCCTATCGATTTCCACCACCAGATATGACCCGCCGCTTCCGCTGTGCCCTTTGTAGGCAAATCTCCCGGCGATTCACCCGGCTCCGCCAAAAACACTGAGATTTTCTTTGCTGAGAGGATCCCTTGGCTCCCCAAATCCCCTGAGTCTCTGTACTCCCTGATCGGTCTCTGGCCCCTGAGGACTTAGAAGAAAACACCTCCTCAGCACCAGAAGAATATGTGGAAGCTGAAGGTGCACTGGTGCCTTCCTGCCCTTCATGGGGGTCTCCTTGTGGACATGTCTGCGAGGGCCGCGGGTGCCTCCGAGGCTGACTGCGCAGCCAGAGAGGAAGGTGAGACATGATTGTTGGCACGAAGAGGCATAATTGTTGAGCACAGAATAGGGAGGAAAAATAAGGGAGGAAATAACCTTGCCGGTGTGGGCAAAGCCGGTATTGTGATGGTAAAAGGGGACTAGCCTGCTTTATAGCTGTAGTTTAGTTGTAATGGAGTGACTTTAGCTCTTTCCTTAGAGGAAAAACCAACTGGTGCTCTATAAATGGGACTATTGGCTTCTTACTGTGCACACTTTTATACAGAAATGGCTCAAGAGTCCATCCTTAGATATTTATTCTGCTTGCTGGCATTGAAACGACAATAAAAAGATGCCTTTAACAAACCTCTATTCCCTCTCTCATTCTTTCTAGTGAAACTATATTATTTATGAGTCTTTAACTGGGTCAAAAATGCACCAGAACTGGGTCATAAATCATATGAAATGCTGACAAGTAATTGAACAGCAATTAAAGCTTACATTTTATTTCCAAGGGGTGTTTTAGAGCACTTGAAATGGCCTCAGTTAAACATGGTTAGCACTGAGGCCGGCATGGGTATTGGGGTGGGGGCTGCACAGAGTGACCCTTCTGTTCTGGAGAAGTAAATCCCATCAAGTGGGGGAAGCCTTATTTGACTTCCCCTCTTCAAGTACAAATAATAATAATAAGGCTTAACCAAAAAAGTCTGGAGGCAAATTTAATTCCTGATTCTCTGTGGCCATTCCCTTTCCTCTGGTCTCAGAGTTCCAAGAGCTGAGGAAAGCGAAGTTTCCAACATCTTTTCAGAGTTCCTATCCTCCCCAAGAGTGCTGAGTCCCCAAAGCCCAATTAGCTCAGGCTTTCCAAGTAATTTAGAAGCACACCATTTAACTCTCATCTGCCTCTGTCCTGGCTATAGTGCCTCGTTTCTGGGGCTCTAAAGTCAGAAATGTCTACCTCTACTTCCTTGGGACTTTCTTCAGCCCAGGACGCTCCAGCCAGTGCTCCAACTCTCCCAGGCCGCTGCTGCAGGGCCAACAGGGGTGAGCATGGGGGAATCCCAGGCCTCAAGCATTCATAAGCCAAAATCAAGGTCTCAATCTTTTTTTCTGTCCTCCTAATGTTAGAATAACCAAGGTTGCAGGCAACCGACCGGCATGCCAGCCCCCACCCCAAACCTCTCCTACTTATGAGCTGTTCTCCACCCCGACCAGGGCAGAGGGTCCTGGGGAAACAATGGCTCATCCTTTGGGTCCCGCTCTTTCTTTCGGTCTGGCTTGTAGGAAAGGGCGTCCTGCAACCCAGCACTGAACAAAGTAGCCCGAAGCATCATCAATAAAATGGCAGCGCAACTACACACTCATTGATTTCCCTCTCCCAGCTGCTTCTGCTGCCCAGGTCATCCCTAACCCTCCATC
This sequence comes from Condylura cristata, assembly GCF_000260355.1. Lineage (NCBI taxonomy): Eukaryota > Metazoa > Chordata > Mammalia > Eulipotyphla > Talpidae > Condylura > Condylura cristata. The sequence continues at coordinate 27,339,132 of NW_004567106.1, forward strand.
CCTGCCGGCAAACACACCAACCTAAGGGCAATTCCCCTTATCATCACCCAGCCCCCACTCAGTCCAGGCAGTCCCGGTCAGCAAGCTTAGCGCCGGCCACCTTGGCGGTAGGCGCTTCAGGACCATCCCTCTGCCTGGGGCTCAGCCTCACCGGCTCAAGCCCTGCCCCGCAGCAGTGGACAAAGCCACCGGGGCGCTGGAGGCTACAGCCCCACCTAGTAGCCCCCAGCTGCCCATCACCTTTTTTTTGGTTACATCCCCAACACCTTCTAGGAAATTAAACTCAATCTGAGTCGCTCCCAGGAACCTTTCAAGTGGTTTCAGTTCTAAAGGAGAAACAAAGGAAGAGAGGGACTGAGGGTCCTGTCCATGAACCAGGGTCTCCTCGCCTGACCTTTGTCTCTCATAGCAATAACTCACTCTAGATATGAACAATCAGCGGAAATACCTTAAAATAAATTCCATCCTCCCGGTGTAGCCTCGAGTCCCATCGGCTAGCTCGCCCAGAACTGCTTCATGAGCTTGAAAACTGCAACCCGCTAGGAGAGCGCTCTCCAGAGAAGGGGGAAGGAGAAGGAGGAGGTGGGTGCGTAGGGGTGGGGGGGGGGAAGCTCTCGCTCTGTAGAGAATCTAGAAAACGTAATCACAGGCAAAGCCCGCCTGGGTCTCCGCTCCAAATGCCACAATAATGCGCTGTATTATGTGCTCACGTGGTCATACGTCAACTTAAATCCTTTTATTTGAAATAGGGAATCACTGAAGGAACTAGGTTTCCAAGCAGAACATTTAGATTTGGGGGAGGGGAAATGGGGGACCTTGACCAGGGCAGAAAAGAGTTTTGTCTAGGGCTGTTGGACAAGGGGGCATCTCCCTACCCCCTCCCCTGCCAACACGTGCCATGCCAGGCCACTTATCTTTGCTTATATTTCTTTACACACACTTCAAACACAAAGGAACAGCAATATTGTCCTTATTCTCAATGCTCATATAACTTTCCTTATAGTATTCTGCTTGGGGACAAGCTGAACCCATAATACACAGCACTCCAGTCTTCTGTGGCCTGCTGACTGGAACATGGGAAGACAAGACTCAGGCCCTGTTTCCAGAAGAAAACCCAGTAATGACTGGACTAGTCAGTGGACTCCCTCACAGTCTGCCATTGTATGGATTTGCTAACACCCACGCAATACACCACAGCCACTGGATAAACCCAAAAGACACATAATTACCTGACAAAGGCTAAAGCACGTCCTCCTCCAAGTCCAACTGGTTTTGTTCCTTGGGAGGCCCCTTAGGAAAGAGATGGAGGGTCAGGGTTTTTGCAAAATCTGAAAGGATCCAGTTCCCTGGCCAAACCTGCACTTACGCGTTTCTTCAGTGCATAGCTGAGTGATACATGAAATTAAAGGCTTCTGACACTGAATGTGCTTCTAACAGTGGAAAATGTAAAGGGAAATGATATTGTTTCTGCAAAAGGGGGGGGGGGACAATACTTGAGGGCATCCCCTGAATTAATCCACAAGACAGCCTGGAACTCTACAGACAGGGCTGCTCACCCTCCCCAAAGACAACTCTGTGTTCGCTAGCAAACTGAACTGGACCACATCTATTCAGGAGGAAACAGGCTGGAACAAGTAAGTTCCCCCACTCCCACCTTCGCATTCTGCTTGGCGACAATGTCCACTGACTTCAGCACTTCTCCTCTCATGATCTGATTAAAAAGCTCCTCTTTTCCATTTTTACTTTCTGAACTTTGGGAGTACTCTGCAGTGGTAAAATCCTCATGCCAAATTCTTTTGTTCCTTGAGAGTAGATCTTTAGTTGGCTAGGTCTAACTGTGAGGACTCACTTGTAGCAGCTACAGGAGGCTGTGCGTGATTCTTGCTATCCTCTCCTCCCCTGCAGGGGAACAGAAGGGGCCTGGTGAGAATGTAAGGCCCTCAGTAAGGGGTCCTGGTCATGGGGGTATCCAAATCAGATGGGCAATAAAAGAGAAGGAGAACTAATCCCTTGGAAGTGATCCCTGGCTTAAGCTGGTGGCAATATTCCAGCTGGGAGAAAATCTCTATGTGAACTTTTCCAGCTCACAAACTAGAAAGCTGGAAAAGTAATAGTCTAAAAGTAAAGTAAAAACCTGCTTCTCTCAGGTTTGAGGGATAGACAACAGGACCAAAGGCTGATTTCCAAAAAGCACTTTCTATCTCCCAAGATCTCAGGTCACTAATACACTATCCTACCCTTCCAATATTTCACTATAAACTCTCCAAGTAGACTAGAAAGGAGCTAACGGTATTGCCAATCTTTTTGAAAACTCCCCTCCCCCCCCCCACAACAAAGTTTCCTCAGAGACTTCAACTCAAAGATGAGAAGAGGCCTTCTTCAGAACTCTCAGAACAGTCTGGAGCTAACCAAAAACTCCCAAGGCCATAAATCAGTGGGAAAAGTCATTGGTACCCTTCAGAAAAATGCCTTAACGCCAGCAAAGCCCAGTGGCAGGCAGCTCAATCCAGCAAAGGAAACTCCACACTATTATTAACAGCACAGTTAATGCTCCAACTGCTGTTTAACAATTAACATTAGGACTTGGGGTGGAATGTTGTGATTTGGTGGGATGAAAAGAGGGAAATTCTGAGGAGGTTAAAGGAAATTTAACTTAGGAGGTGGCTTCCCTAAGAGAGACTAAGATCTGGGTAAGTCCTGGGGAACGGGGCAACTGGGCAACTGAGTCTTCCTTTACCACTCTGAAGTCCCCTTTCCTGGAACCAAGCTCTAGGCCTTTTAAAGTTCAGTTCCAAAGGAAGCTTAGAGGTGCTCAAGTATCTAGGCCCAAGTTGGGAAATCTAGTGGCTAATCCCCCTCCACTCACTTCTCCTGGCTAGGGCTAAGGACACAAGCCCTTGGGTTCAGACCACCAGAACAAAAGTAGGCAGAAAGTTGTCTTAGAAGGAACAGGTAACCATGGATAGAGCTTTAGTCAATATTTGCAAGGCTGTTGGCTGATTAGATATATCTGTATTCAAACACTGCAATCTGATTTCTCTGTCAAAAATACACTTAACATTTTTCTCTCTTTAGTTAACTCTAGTGGTTTTTCTGCTCAGTGTCAGGTAATGCTCTTTTCCCACTTTTTTTTTTTCTGGTGAAGGTTATAGATTATTATTTAACATGACATATTTCCTGTGGGTGCAATTGCAGTACAAATGGACTCCAAGCTCTCTGGACACATATGGATGTGTATATCATTTTATATACATTGTCTCAAACTCCTGTAACTATTTATACAAGTGATGATTCTGATGCCTGCAGAGATGCAGGTCATATGGACACACTGAGTTGCAATTTCCTGAAATGTCCCTTCTATATTTGACATAGATATACAGTAGCTAAGAAAGTAACCCACCTAGCTTTGATATTACTATTCACTTCCTTTCTGATAGAAAAACAATTGTATTTAGAATACCATGCCTGCTTTAGAGCATCCAAGAGTGGTATTTTGCATTTAATTAACAAACTGATATCTATCTGGGGAACAAATTTTAGGAAAGACTGAGAACTAGGAAATAGAAAACAAAACATCAGGAAACTTTTTAAAATATCATTCCTGAAAGAACAAAGCAAACCAATTCCTTTATACCAGGCTTCTGAACGCTATCCCAACAGCCCCTCCCCCAAATAGGCACGAAATTTATGGATCTTTTACAAGGTAATAAACCACAGTAATTACCTCCCTGCATCCCAAAGTAAAAGAACAAATTAAGCCAGAACTTAAAAAAAAAATTAAAGAGTTTTCCCTTGTTCCAAATAGGAGAAGAAAACGCGGAGACAGAAAACCAGTCCTCTTCCCATGGAAACAACAGCAATCAGCCTGCCTAGAGGAACGAGAAGACCCGCTGCCTGCGAAGGCCTACATATCTGAAATACAGCAACTTCCCTCAAGAGAAAGAAAGGCAAAAGGGTAGAAGGAACTGCAAAGCGGTGAGACAGGTTTCCTGAATGCGGAGGTGGGACTGATGACAATTTCCGAACTCACAGTCTCTCCACAGCCTCTGCAAACAGTCCTCAAGGAGAGCAGCCCACGCCGCTGCTGCTTTGCCCGTGGCCTCTACTTGTGTTCTGTTCTCCAGATAAATCTGGTTCCGTGTAGTGGCTTGTTTGGGGGTTTGCCGCTAGAAACAAACACACCCCTCTGAGCCACCCCCATTCGAGCACACACATCTTTAGTCTCTGCAGACGCCCCTCCTGCACAACGCAGCTTTGGGGGCAGACTCTTTGTCCGCTTGAAGCCCGGCATTCTCGCAGCTTGCAACTGAAGAGAACCCAGCTCCAAAAACTCCTCTGAAGTTAAATATTGACCAGAACCTCTTTCAACCGGCTGTTGCTGCCAGGGAGCGTAAACTCCACGCAGAGGCCAGGTGCTAAGCCCTGTGCGGCAGAGTGCTTTGGCATAGCGCTTACCTCCAAAGATGTTTAAGAAGGACCGGGGGGATAGTCTCCAACTCCCAGTGCTCAGGAAATCGCCTTTTCCGGTGTCCAGGCGCTCTGTGGACCAAAAAAAAAAAAAAAAAATGCAGAGCAGAGAGTGAACGAACAGTGGCTGCTAAGGAAGAGAGCTGGAGGACCAGAGTTGGATGCGCCCAGGGTGAGGGAGCCAGGGTGGCCCCCAGGGTGACGCGGACACGGAGGAGTCGCCAGAGCACTCGTCCATGCATTGCACTCATTGCTCAAAAGGTTCCAGTCTACAAATGGCCTGAAGATGGTGATTTATTTTTGTAAAATAAATACATACTCCATCTCCGCACCCACATTCTCCATTTTCTTGCTTTTTATGGGGGGAGGGGAGAAGAAGAAAATGAAGGAGGCAGAGAAAGCTAGAAAAGCAGAAGAGGTTTTGCTAGTGGTGCCTGCTCTGCTCAGAGAACTCCTCAGCACCTCAACTCAGGGAATGTGAATGCATGCTTTATTTTCTTTTGCAAACAAAGGGAAGCCTTGTCTGGGAGCATTCAATCACAGACTCTCCTGAAACCTCACTAGTAGAGTTCATTTCTGTTGGCTCAATGGCACGAAATCAGACCCAGACTAAGTCCATAAGCAGTGGGCAGTCTTGAGAGGTTTTATCTTCAGAGTTAATTCAAGCCTTGGGCGCATCACCTCTGTCCCAGTGGGCTGGTGGGACAATGGCAGCATCCACTCTCCACAGAGCAGGCCAACTCTGACTACTAGAAATAGAGGAAATTGGGAAGGAGACAGGCAGGCCTGGGACAATACAGGATCAGGGGTCTTACCCAGCACCACCTTGCCCAGCAGCTAGATATTCATTCCAAGCCCTAATTCTGCTGGCACCATACCCCACCCACAATATTTACAACTCTCTTGCCCTCTAGCAAATGGACATGCAGCCATCAGCTAACTTTGGAGAGGGTGGTTAGGGGATAAGGAAGACTGCAAAAAGGGGTAAAGTATCCTCTACCACACTGGGCCTTCCCTGCCTTGCATAAGTTCTCCCCTAGGCTGGGACTGCCAGGTGGGTTGCTTCCACAGCCCTATACCACTACCCTTCACCCCAGCCTGAGTAACCTCCCCAGACTCCAGCCTGCCTCAACAAGCCCTGGATGGCTCTCATGCTTCTGTGCAATGTTGCTGAAAGCATCAAGAAAGGCTACCAAATGGCTGATAAGTCCCCTGATCTCAGGACTCCAGGGCGCCCTCGCACACTGAACAAGTGGCTGCAACCCCTCTCTGCCCTCTGGGACCACTTCTATCTCCATCCAGCACTTGGGAATCCATGCTGGGCCCCCTTCTCCTGTACATATCGACCGACCCCCTGTGTTTCCACAGGGAGTGTTGCCCTGGCCTAGGGACTCCAGGCCTGACCCTGAGCAAGGTGGGGCTTAGCTACTCTGTAAGTTGCCACTCAGCTTTGCCTCTGAAATCTCTGCTATGTACCAAACACTACTACCACCATCAGCACCCTTCTCCCCACAAGCACATGCAAGGCTTGGGAGTAATTATTATGGTTATTATTGTTGTTGCTACTTCCTTATCCCCAATTCAAATATTCATGGCTGCTATTCCCTATAAATCCTTCAGACTAATGAGTCACAAAGAGATGTTGCCCAGGTCTCTCCCTGTACAATGGCTGCCACCGTTGCTGTGGCCTTTTTCTCTCCGCGGTTTTTGGCGCTCGCTTGCTCACTCGCTCACCCTGCTCTCCGGTGATTTATGAACACCGGGAAAATTGAACAAAGCCGCGCGCCCATCCTGTGGTATCTTGCAGTCTTCCCCAGTGTGAATCAGAACATTACCAACTGTCTGCGCATCCGTCCCACTTCATCACCAAAATCAGAATGTGACCGCAGAAAACCCCGAGCCCGAACTCACGTTTTGCCCAGCCACAGCAAGCTCCCAGGACTCAGGAAATGCAGGAAAAAAGCCCCAAGGCCAGAGTGGGCCAACCACCTCGGATCTCTCCTTGCTGAAGGGCTGTCTCCTGCCCTCCTGAAGGAGTTAAAATCCTTTGGCGATAAATATGAGTGTATGTGCTTTTTAAAAGTCAAATAAGAGTTGGGGTCTCACTTCTGAGAGATTCATTCCTAGTGAGGTCCTGAAGACTCCAATCCATTCCTGATGATCCGCATTAATTATTTAATGAGTCACGTGACCTCAAAGATTGCAATTTCAATATCTCCCTCCAACAGGCACTACACCTTTATCTACTGCAACCAGGGTCCTCATTTGGCTTTTTTAGTTCCCAGCATTAGGGGATAAAGCCCTTTCCCAGCTACCAAACAAGTGACAGCCAGCAAAATCTCTGGGACAGCATAGTAGAATTAGGCCTTCTGGGACTTTGAGTACTGTGGACAGGGAAAGCCCACCACTCTCCCACTCTCCCAGGTACCCTGACTTCCTGGTGCTCATAAACCCAGAGGGCAGCCCACCTGTCTCAATGTTCTGGCTAGGCTCTCTGGTTACATAACCCCCTAGGGCTGATGTGATGGCACAGCAGGCAAGAACTTAACCATCTTCCCCTGCTACCAGACACCTGTGGCCTCCCCACCAAGCTATACCCAAAGGCATATGTCCATTCCAGTCAAATAAACTCCAGAATGAGTCCAAGGGCTGTATTCAAGAACATATCCCATCAACATAAAGAACGTTTGGGAGGGAGTTGTCATCCAACTGCCTCAGTTTCCTCATCTGTAACCTGAAAAGATTAAGCCAAAATGGCCTCCAGATCTCTTTAGCCTTGGACATTCTTCCCATCAAGGAATCACTTTTAGCCCCAAGAATCAATCTCTGAAAGAGTGGGGCAGGACTGAAAGGGAAGAAGTGGTGTTCTATGAATTTGGAGCCTTGAGAAAAAAGTGATGCCTGAAACTTCCAAGAGAGATGTTTCAGGCTAGAATGTTTCACAACAATCCCAGTAGCCATCCTACTACTGTCCAGTAGACAGAATATACATTTCTTCCTCTTCTCTCTTTCCCAAACCAGATTATTTGAGAGACAAAATAGTTATTCTTGTGCTACTATACAATATAGAGAATGGGGCAACAGAAGCAAACATTGGGAAAGGTGAACTCTTCTATACAGAACTACAGGGAGGGGTGCAGAGACCAAGGAAATACAAGAAAACAGGCCTATTGCCCATACAGAATGCATCCATCAGTCGGAAAGTCCCTGGTTCCTGTTGGCTACATTGATTCTTGGGGGGTTTTCTTTCCTCCCATTCTAAAGCATCATTGATCTGTCTCTACATTGAAACTGCTAGAGGGAAGGCAGTGATGAGATGAGCAGCACAGTTTGGAAGCTTAAGGGAGCAGGGGATGTAGGGGTAGTATACCCACCCCTTGATGTGGGGGAATGTGAGCCCCCTGGAACAGCTGGGTATAAAGTTAGTGCCAGTGTGCAGAGGACCCACCCCCCATATATCTAGGTAATCTTCCCTTGAGTTCCATCCTGGGTATTAAGTACTCTATATGCCTGTCACAGTTGAATTCCTGCTGTAATAAAACACCGGGTATATCGTAGATTTCAGCAAAACTAGGAAAGAGAGGTTGCAAAGTGCCATTTTTCTTCAGGGGGGAGAGTGTTAAGTACTTAATTCAAACTGTGACCATTAAAGTGTCTCCTATCCGATTTAGTTTGATTTCAGATGTTGACAAAACTTTTATCTCTAGAGTCATACACAGCTTGGCTGTAGAACTAAAGCAAATGAGTATGTGTTAGAAGGAAGTAGAAAGAGAAAGAACAGGAGCGCATGTGTAAGAGTCAACTTGGTAGGAGAACTATATAGATCTTACACAAAATACTGTCTTTAAAGGTCAAGGGTTTGAGGGGCCAGTAGGGTTCGCTTTAAAAAAAAAAATTAATGAGATAGAAAATTTGTCCTCTGGATGAACTCTTATGGTTGCCCTAGCAAAGAGCAGACAATGCATGATTTTGAAGCACAAAGTGGGATTTTCTAAGCTGTTATAACAAATCTCCTTAAAGTCCAAACCTGAAACAAGCAAAACACCGAAGAGATGACATAATCATTTGAGTCATTTTGCATCGTTTTGGCTTTATGAACTTACCAACACTTTAATAATCAAGACAGGTTGAAAAAAAATGCCGTTTTGTCCTGGTATATTAGAAAAAACTACAGTCTCTCTTCCTTTCCTGGAGACTATAAAAGTGAAAGAAAATTACCCCTTTCACTCTTGATACAACTGCCTCCAGTATGAAGTTAATGAATGTCCTACTCCCTCCTTCCCTACAAAGGAGAAATATAAGAATTTACCTTAAATGATGATAATCTGCCATTTGAGGTTTTGCAGCTCGACACTCAATTTCCACCGAGAGAGTCTAGGCATTTTTTGAGCAGACAGCCAAGATGCTGCGTCTTTGCCCGAGACCACATTATTTGCAAGAAGATCCCTCGATTCTCCACAGACTTTTCCCAGAGAATGCCTTTCAGAATTGCTGTTGAATTACAAAGAAGTATTTATTGCATGAGGTGATTAATGATTCCTGGGAAAATTGCTATTTTCAGCATGATTTAATTTCGTTTTACAAGTGCGTGTAGTAGGAGTAGGGTTAATAAGTCTCAGCAGAAGTTACAATGCTTCCAGAAATCCCTGGCAGCCATTCATACCTTGCAAAATGTACCTTATGCCAAGTTTGCCCTGACTTGGGAAGACGTGGTTTTTTTGCCTCTGAACTTTCTGGGGGGCCCCTCAGAGACAGGTGTCAATCACTTTCCTCTTAGAACTGGTTTGTTCCTAGGTAGAGAACTGACCACCCTTGCCTGCAGAGGCAAAAAGGATAACAGCATTGACCACTGACTAAGGGTTTGCTACTGATGGGAAAAATGTGTTTAAAGATCCTCTGACATTGCAGAGGCAGGTGAGAAGCCTCTCCCATCTCTGCTAAAGTCATTCTATGAACTGAAAACTGAACTAATTTAGAGCTAGGTGACAGCTCTAATATTCTGAAGCTGATGTGCACTGATTTTCTATATCTCCTTGCAGAGTACTAAGTGACAACCAAGTTTAAATCCTCTTTACTGATTTGTTAATCAGTAAACAAATACCAGGGTTGTGGAGATTGAGAAATGGTTTTGACTTTCAATCTTTTTTTATTCTAGGTCTCTCTCTGGAGCAGGAAGATCTGAGAACATTTGAACAAAAGTGGTCCTCCTTCAGAGTTTGACTTTCCTCCAGCAGCACATACTCCCAGCTCTACCTGTCTTAGGGTACATTTTGGAGTGTTATTATGTTTTTCCTTTTCTTTGGAGAGTGAACAGAATATCTTGCCTCTTTTTCAAAAAGGAAGAAAGACAGAAGGAAGGGAACAAACAGGCAAACAAATGAAACTTCCCAAGCTGTAGCTAGTGAAGAGGACCTTACAAATAGCCAAGAAATGAAAAAGCAATCTCAACTCTGCAAAAACTATTTTTTATCTCCAGGGAAACAGGCAGATTAAGTGTGAAGGTGCAATAAATACCAAAGGGACCATTTCTTTCCAAGTGTGCTCAGAGTTCAGCATGTAGAACAGCTGCAGAAACTCCTGGGCCCACAGCACCGCAGGGTTTCACCTTTCATTGCAGAGAAGGACACGTTTCTATGCCTTACAGAGACTTGAAGCCTGAAAGCCTGGCCAAGTTTGGGAAGAAGAAGAGCTCTCTCAGAGCTCAAGAGTCTTCCTGCTCCTTGGAACTTTTCCCACAGTAGGTCAAACTTGACAAGAGTTCAGCTGAAGTTGAACACACTCACACAAATTATGTGAGCAAGCAGAATCTAAGTCAACTCAGGAACACAACTCAAGCCTTCATCTACAAGATTTTTATATGCAAGTTCAAGCACCTCAATCCAGAGAACTTTTTTTTTAATTAAAAGTAGAAAACACACAAATGTGTCTTAGAACTTTAATGCTTTTTGAAACAGACTTTATTCTTAGCACATGGCTTTCTATATAGCCACACCACAATTTTTACAGTCACACATGGCACTAAATGCACTCCCTTCTCCCCGGAGATTGTGCCTCAGAGTAAGACAGTATCTCTACAATAATATTTTAAGTAAATGCAAGAAAAGAAAACTAATGTGTCACATCTACTATCAAGGTCTATACATTTTGAGAATTAAATAATCTTGTGAGGTCCATGTCTACCCATTTATTCAGTTCAATACAAGCTTGTATGAGCTGCCTTAATGGGGGAAAGGGAGTGGTAAGAAAGGTGGGGGAAGGGTTTTTCTTCTGCTTGCCACAAATATATATGTACATGTCCCCAGTCAGCCCGGGTTGCCTGTGGACTTTAGCCATCTCAAAAATATTATTGATGCCAAGCAGTCCTTCTCAGGTACCCAAACCTGGAAGTCTTGTTCAGATCAGCAGCTTGTTCCACCAGCCAGCATCCTGGCCAATGTCCTCTCTTGGGTGGCAACCAGCACACACTCTTACCAGGATAATGCCTTCTTTTTATTATCCTTTAAACCAACTTAAGTTTTGCTTTGGGGTCTGTTATGGTCCAAGAGGAGGCGTAGGTGAGGAAAGGGGCAGGAGAAGAGAGGAGAAAAACAGGTGAGGGAAAGAACTGCTCTAGAGCTCAGATTATATGGAGGAGGGAATGGGTGTGGAGGCCCCGGGGTGGGGGTGGGGATGAGCGTGCGGGCTCTGAGTTTGTGCTTTCCCTGGTGGGCCTGCAGAGGTCGAGGCGGAGTTGGAGGATCGCATCTTAGTGTTGGGCAGTTTGTGGTCTTTCTTCCACTTCATCCTTCGGTTCTGAAACCAGATCTTGACCTGGCGCTCAGACAAGCAGAGCGTGTGGGCGATCTCGATGCGGCGCCGCCGGGTCAGGTAGCGGTTAAAATGAAACTCCTTCTCCAGCTCCAAAACCTGCTGCCGGGTGTAGGCGGTTCGAGAGCGCTTGGGCTCCCCTCCGTTATAACTGGGGTTGACTGTTCGGCCCGGCCCGTAACCCCGAAGGAGAAAGCCAAGGAGGAGGGAGTGGAAGAGAGGGAAAGGAGGAGGAGAGAGAAGGTGGGGTGGGGAAGAGCAATTGGACATCATCATTATATAATAACCTGACACCAAGTTCACGCAAGATACATAAAACGGCAAAGAAAATGTTTCACAGGCTATTGACAACGGGAAACACCCGAGAGCCATAAAGAATGGTGCTGGGCATTGGGGCTGAAGAAAAGCTTCAAAGACACATGGCCTGAAGCCTCTGCCAGGGCAATTAAATTTATGGGGGCTATAATTACTGCCCTAACAGTTTGGCGTCTCGTAAATCTCCCGATAAAGGGACCCGGGGTACAAAAGGCTTCTCACGTTGGGGTCAGGCGGCTGGCTGGCGTGCACACATCCACATCCCACTGTAGCCTGGGCCAGTTGGGGGCTCCCCTCCCGAGGTCCCCTACCCTCTGAACACCCGCCCCAAGCTCGAACCCTGGTCTGGTCCCAACCCTCCCTCCCGCGCCTCCCCAGCGGCGCCACGTACCGGCGCTGACATGGATCTTCTTCATCCAGGGATACACCACCGGCTCCTTGCCCTTCAGGCCGGGCGAGCTCTTGTCCGCCAGGAGCAGCGGGCACGCGGGGGCGCTGCCCCCTGCCGGGACTCCCGGGGTGGAGGGGGCAGCCTCGCAGCGCAGCGGGGGCGCAGGGGGTGCCGCGCGATGCTGAGGGGGAGGCGGCGGCGGGGGCTGCCTCCCGGGCGGCGGGACGTGGCTCGCGTGCAGGCCATGCGCGGGACCCTTGGCGTGCGCCGGGGGCTGATCGGGCAGCGGTGGCCGCCCGGGGCTGGAGCCGCCGCGGTAGCCATAGGGGTAGGCGGCTTCGGCGGCACCGTGAGCGGGGTAAAGCGCGGCCGCCGGGTAAGAGGGCTCTCGAGCCGCCCGTGGGGTGTAGTAGGAGGCGGGGGGTTCGCGGTTGCCACCCGCAAGGGGAAGCTGGGGCTGCTGCGGAGGCAGGTGCTGGGCTGCGGGAGCTGGGGGCTGCTGGTAGCCGGGGCCCCCGCCTGGGCCGCCGTCTCCGCCGCCAGGGCCGCTGTGCTGCGCGTACTCCTCGAAGGGAGGGAACTTGGGCTCGATGTAGTTGGAGTTTATCAAAAACGAGCTCATGGTCATTAATTTGTGAAGTGCAAAAATACTAATTTTTCTCGCGTTGTCGTTTTTCTGGGCTCGCCGAGGCCCCTCCCCCTCCTGCTTTGCGTCCCATCCCCCCTTTCTCCGCTCCCTTCCCCTCCCCCCGCTGTCAAGCGTCCACCCCTCCCCCTCCCGCTGCCGCCAACGCCACCAAAGTTCGAGTCGCTCCACCCCCGCCCGCCCGCTCTCGCGCGCGCGTTCCATCTCGGTGCCGCGCGCGCCCCGCCCAGTACTTCACGTGACCCTTCCCTGCCAATGGAAGTGCTGCGCGCGCGGACCCGGATCAGGAAGCGCGCGGGTGGGTGATGGATGCTACTGTCCGGCCCTGAGGGAGGGAGCCTGCGCTTTAACCCTCCCTCCCCCCAACTTTGAAGCCTGTTGGGAATTCGGGGTTCGCTAGACGTGTGGTCTTCTCAGGCACCCAGAACGGGTTTTACTCGTGCCCTACTAATGGCCTAGGTTTTGGGGCGGCCGCGGCCCAGCACTGACCTCGGACTGAGCCTAGCTTGGCCTCCCGTCTTTCCGGGGTTCGAGGCCCGCTGGGGTAGGAACTAGTGTCCGGACTGAGAGGGTAGCCAGGACCGGAGAATAAAACCAGTGAAGCCAGCAGACCTGTGTTCTCGCCAGTTGAACCACTTCCCACACAATATTTGACATGTCTGCTGGAAGAGCCCCTGTTCTGAGATGTCAGGCAGGAGCCGAAAAAGGGTGGGTGGGTGGGTAAGCGTCTGAAGGAAAAATGGGACCCAAAGATGTAAGCATTCGAATATAACCAAATGGGCGGGCACTTTTCGGTTTTTCTTTTAGACACAGAATCTACTTTTTTTCCCCCTAAGAAAAATAATCTTCTAGGCTTTATTATGTGATGGAGGTGTCAATGTGAGGATCTAAACATGCACACATTTACTAGGTGTGATTGTGAGAAGTGGCCTAAGGATGGAAATGAAGAGAAGCTATGCGTGGACAAAACTGAGCTTTGAAATCAACAACTTCCTATTTCAAAACAATCTGAACACAAACAAGCTAGGATAGAATAGGCACTGTACCCAGTCTGATCACCAATGGGCCTTTCTTTTCCGTCCCCACCCCCAAGGAATTTATATATTTTGTCTTTTGGATACTGCCTTCTCAAGCTGTGTCTATGGCTAAAGTTATATTTACAGAAGTCTATAATTTCTGAATTGCTGAAAATTAGCATATTAACAATATCAGTAGCTCTGGAAAAGGGGAGAAAGGACTACTGTTGCCTGCCATTTGGTAATTGAAATTTGATGGGTAAACTAATTATGCCATTATTAACAAATAAATTACTTATTAATTCCACCCAGTGTTGATCTTTGAAGTAAATACTACTGTTTTACTGGTAATATGCACTTTCCCTTTCCCTTTGTAAGTAACAGAACACACCTAGGTCCTTCACTTTTCAGGCTAGGTTAAAACAGTGCAAGCTAGCATAGTCACCATTCTAAAAATACTTTCATATTGGCATGCAAATCAAGGATTTTTCAGCTGGTACACCTTAGTTGATTTTTCAAAGAGTAGTATAAACAGCCTCTCACAACTGAGTCTGGACCTCAGACAAGGAAAATTACAGCCTAAGCCTGGAGACACTTCAAAAGGAATGTCAATTCTATCTTCATTTATATTGGTTACTCATATGAGTTACTAAATGCTGGAATATATCCATTTGATGGATAGTCATTTAATGCTTAGCCACATAAAGCCTATTATATGGGACTAATCTTTAAACTAATTTAGGAATAGAGGTTAAAAAAGGGATCAAGTTAGCCTTCTAACTGAAATTGCCCTAAAGTGGTACAAAGAAGTTTTCTACATTGGATGTCAGTGCTGTCTTTCGATATAAGGCACCCTGCAAAAAATTTTTTTGATGAAATCTGAGCCAGACAAATCAACATTGAGTCTAATCTTTAGACATCCTCTCTGGACTCAGGGAAAAAATCTAGCCCGTGATGCAGATGTCTAAACCAATCTCTCTAAGAAGAAAAATTAATATGTGCACGTTATGTACTATATAGCATGAATAATATATGCATACATCATATAATTTACAAAGCCGGAATCTATAAGCTTCAGAGAGAAAAAACACAAGGAAAATTTGCCTTCTTCCTCATATATTGAGCCTGAGTACCAGGATTTTAACCATGTCTGTTTAATATTTTACAGACACTAAAACACAAAATTCAAAATTCATTAACCTCAGAACCTCCTGAATTTTTATTTTAAAGTGCTAACGAGACACGGCACTGTTTTGTGTATGGTTAACCTAAACGAGAGTTAACTGTGCCTGTGTTACATGTGGTTCTATTACTTTAGGAAGATGGGCTTACACAGAATCACCCAAGGCCTGTAACTTGTCTTTGTGGTCCGTATCATAAACACAAACGGAGCCAGGACCACCAAGTGTTATCTCACACACCGACATTTTGACGTTTTACTGCAAGATTTATGGCTGCAATAAACAATCTCAGTACCTTTTCTGATCCTTCCACAATCTCTCTTTGCAAGCCATAGCATCATTCCATTGAATCAAATAATCTTTTGAAAACATTTTTTTAAAAACACATATGCCACACACACACACACACACACACACACACACACACACAGGCTCTTGCCTTTTCATGAGATCCAAGACACCAAAGTAAAACCAGAAAGACACTAACTCAATTAATAAATAAACTGAAGTTTACCAGCAGCATCTTGCCAGAGAAAAGATGGGATGCCCTGAAATGGAGCAGAGAGGGAGCGTGCTAATCTTCGCACACCAACTGGCTCTAGTCCCAAGCAGGGTGAAAATGTTATCCTTTTCTTGGGAAACTGGTAAGTACATTTGCCATCTCCACGTGGAGGGATAACATATATTCCCAACAAAAGCTTTCTTAAAATCCCATTAAGTGAGATAACTTTTCATCAAGTCCTCGAATCCCAGATGGAGAAGGAGAGTGAACGGAGTCCGAGGGAGAGGGAGGGAAAGGGGAGGTAGTGTTTGCTGCCTAGTTTGAATCTGATTTGAATCATTTTGAATATATTTGGAACAGCCTTCACTCTTGAATGCAACCCTGTCCCAAGTTTCAAAGTGACCGAACAGTGACACCGTGTGCATTTTGTTTCTTATTAATCTTACACATTGACAGTCTTTGTTAAATCACAAGGCGCGCCCTTCACCAGCCGACATTTTCATATTTGTTAGACGCGCTGACCTGAAGTTCACCTCGGCCTTGGACTTTGCGCTTCTGAAAGGTCTATACAGTGTCTTTTAGAGAGCAGGGTGCTTTGCCCAGGTCACTCCTTCTCAGGAAAAACCAAGGGATTGGGGGGGGGGGGAAGCAAAGGAAATGTAAACGTTATGGAATGTATTGACTGTATTTGTCCTTTGTTCTTTAGAACGAGAGTCCCCAGACTGACTATTCTCTATCTGAAGCACGTCTCTGAGCTTAAGCGGGAATGGCTGAATTTCAGAATGCTAATG
Organism: Condylura cristata; assembly: GCF_000260355.1. Lineage (NCBI taxonomy): Eukaryota > Metazoa > Chordata > Mammalia > Eulipotyphla > Talpidae > Condylura > Condylura cristata. Next base: position 27,355,248 of record NW_004567106.1, read on the forward strand.
GTGGCTTTTGAGGGTTTCACCACACCTACAATTGAATATGATTCTAGAGAAGTGAAATTTTATCAGCTATTTGACCAAGTAATGTTTGGGGGTAATTCCCTTGCAGCAATTTGTAAAAATGAACATGACCCAGGCATAATGATTGATATTTGGCTTATATATGAATTTAAACAGAATTGTTTGAGAGGCCTAAAGATTGAGATCCTCCAAATAAAAAAGTAAGCACTATAGAAGCAATATCTTCAGTGGGTATTTTATTCCCCTTACTTTAAAAACTAGCGAAGAGGTTTCTACAATTATCAAAGCGGATGTGTTTCTAAGGTCGTGGCACATGTTTTAGCCAACAATACAATAACAGGGTTTTCTCTCAAAGGGACACATAATTATCTTTGTGAGTAATAGAAGGGGTTTCAGGTTTTTTTCATTTCACCAGCCCAGATGTGGTGAAGTGTTCACTGCTGTAACAGCAATCACCACAGTTGTTCCCTTTCTTATGTTTTCATCTGGCACACCCCCATTTGGCTTCAAGCTCTTGGCCAGAGTGAAAACTTTACACATTGCACAGTGGAAGCAATCTGATATTTCCATGAAGGCAGTGTTTGGGAAATATTTACTTTACCACTGGATGTACCTGGCACCAATAAATCTAGCCAACGGGAATATATTGGGATAATCTTAAACATCCCTGCAAGAATCTACATTCTGAATAGTTGAATTAGCTTATCTCCAAAGGTAAAAAAAAAAAAAAAAGCCCAGAAAAAATTTCCATCTCCCTTCTCAATTTTCCTACACTGATTACTTAAAGATCAATACACAGAAAAGGGAAATAAGCCCCCAGAAAATAGATACTGATGGCACAACTTACAGTTGATAAAGGCACATGAAAAAGAATAGATTTAGTTCTGCAGTTGCAACTCACATATGAGGCATGATTCCAGTCGGCTTCCTTAATACACTATTCCCTTTCTTTTCTATTCACCCACCCTTCCTCCAAAGCTTGCTTCCCCTCTCTTTAGGTTTTATTCCAAGTATGTTTTTTTGAAAGAGCACTTTCTGGAGGGCAGAAGTCTGTCATAGTGGTTTTAAAAAGTGGACTGGCATTTGTGCCACCTTCCTGCTCAAATGCCATACTCTCTACAGTTTACTTATGCACTGTTAGGTTGTAGTATTTCCCCAACATTCAATTTGGGCTAAAACGTAAACATAAGGAGAAATTTCCAACCAGAACATCTTCTTGGTACCAGTAAGCATCTTCTCCCTGGTGAAGGAGTCCTGTTTCTTTCGGGAAGGTTTCTACTTCCTTCCCTCCGTTTCCCAGTTCTAAGAACACTTGGCAGTTAGTGGGCTGAAGCTTCAGAAAACATACTCTGTGTTTGAGAGAAGAAGAATATGTTTTTCAAGAAGTGTCTGTATTGCTCTTGTTCTCACACTTTAGGCATCACTGTATGTACTAAAAAGAAAGAAACTGGCCAATCATAATCACTGGTTTCAAATAAAAGAAGTTTCTACCCCATTCTCTTGTAAAATGGGACATTGGAAACTTGCTATGTTATGTCAAAAGGTCCACTGATGAGTTTTAAGCTTTTCTTATTTCGTGACAAACTCACAAACAGACCCCTGATTCTCCAACATCTAAGGTGTTAGTGTTTCCGTAATCTATGCCTATTTACCTGCTGCTATTCCCTCAGAAGGGGAGCAATAATTCAAGATGAAATACAGCATGTATTACTCTTGAAAAGAGGAATTTTCTATCCTTTCCTCCGTAATTGAGGTCATTCAACCACTAGGGTTCACCTGGAGTCCATACCGTGATACACGCCTCACTCCAAGCCATTTTATCTTTTGTGCTGATAGTCCAGATCGCAGCTCTAACATTGACATCAAACTCTGTCTGGGCAGATGACTAAGAGTGCTGCACAATGTAAACTTTTGACCCTCAACTTTTTGACCTGCAGTTGCAACGCACTAACCACAAAGATACACAAAGCTGTGCCTCTTCTTTCAGGGGAAAGGGGCCCCCCAGGATCTCAGGGAAGCCCTGCTTCTGCCACTGCCTTTTGGAATGAGAGGGTGAATTGGATATTTGTGTGTGGTAGCGACTGTCTTTCCAGGCAAGTCAGCCTCCAACCTCTTTTTATCAGCCTTAGATTAGGACTGAGATTATTTTGAAGTCACTAGATTTCAATGTAATCATTATATTTGCAAGGAAAACTTGGAGTAGGATGGGAAAACCTCATGAAAAGTGCAAAAAAGGAGAAGATGGGGAGAAACAGACAATGGGAATTAGAGACATATTTTTTTTCTTTATTTAAAAATAAAGACGCAGCCCTAATTGTTGGGTGATCTGGCCCAGGCAGGCGAGTTGACTGTGAACTTGTACTAAAGCGTGCTCTGCTGGCGATTCCTAGGGTGTGCAGATTTATCTTCTCTGCATTTACTTAACCCGGCAGTGAACTGCGCGGGCGTCATTTGTTAGGCGATGACAGACTTCACCTCCAGCAAGGGCTGCTTCACAAAATCGCAATAATTACCTAATAACCTTCATAACAAATATTATTATTGAAAAGATCAGTTGGGGGGGGGGTTACTGGTGAGAGAAGGACAGCTTTCTTTGTGATAAACCCCAAACAAAACAAGGCAAATCTTCCACTTCTGGAATTTGGAATGGTCAAGACTGTAGTTACCCTCTTCTACAGGGATGGGAGCTTAAGCTGACCTTTCAGCCCTATCCCGGAGCCCCATTTATAGTTTTGTCATGCACCAGTAAGAAATTCTACATTAGAAACGAATGGGATGGAGCCCACAACACCCTGCACTCTTCTGTGGCAGGAAAATCTCAGATTGGCTCCTGAGCTAAGGCAAAAGGTAGAAGGGAAGGACAGAATCCAAGGGCAACTTTTAAGCTAAAAGGATTGTTTTCATCTTTAACAGTACAACTTCTAGGGTGTAATTTGCTCCCCACCCCCTCACTAATTGTTTGGATATAATATTCTTCACATCTCAACAAATGAACATGACTCCATTTCTGGTGGAAAATTCTATCTTGTTCTCCCATAGCCACCAACAATGAAGCAGGGGAAAGAGCAGGAGAAAAGGAATCTTGGCATAATGTTGTGAAATTAGACCATGGAAACCCTAACAAACCCCTAAGTAAGTGTGACCAGAAGCTTCCTATTATATTTATAGTTCAGGAAATATTGTGTCCTTAACTTGTAGAAACAAACGAGGCCCTACACGTTTCGGACGCCTTCTCCTCTTACAAGACAAGGGGCACAAACAGACACTTCTGCCACCGGCTAAGGCTGGATGTCTTCATAAAGACGTCAATGGCTAAGGTTTTTTTTTGTTTTTGTTTTTTTTTAAAGTGAGCTCCTCTGCAAAAACAACCCAAAAGGATGCACGAAAAGAAATGACTTATCAATGAAATGAGAAAATAATCAGCTATTCTCTTTGTGCTTCCTCTGAAAACAGGGAGAAAGCAACCCTTCCAGTAATGCTCACATAGGTCTAACTGGATGCTCTATTTAACTCCAAGTGTGTTAACCTGCATTCTCATACTCTTAAGTTTGGTAAAGATAAAAATGGGAAGAAATAAGCAATTTATTTATAACTTGTAATGTTTTAATTCATGGACAGACTTCCTATATTATATGATATCAACAGCCCAGGTGGGATATAACCACAGAGGTGGTGTGGACACTTCCTCCAAACAAGTTATTCGAAGGTACCTGCCACTCTTTTTTTTTTCCCTGATACTAATGATAGTCACCAAGAATTTCTCAAGCAAGATCACCAAATAAGTGACTAAAATAGAACTGTAACCCAGTATTTCCCAATAAATAACCCAAAATACAGCAGCAATACAAGGACTCCACAATTCTCACACATATAAAATAATAAAAGAGAACTCAGATAAACTTTACATTCTGGCTTCCACTAAGATTTCAATACACCTTCCTCAGTGCTAAACTAGCCGTGCTCATTTTAATAGGTCACACAATGTGACTTGAGGGATTCACCTTTCCACTATCCATGAGAAATGGAACTGAGAAGGAGGGTTTGGTTTTTCAAAACAAAGCTTCAGGTTTGCTTTTTGGACTTTGGGGACATCTGATAGACTTCTGTGGAGTGTAAGTGGCTTCTGCAAAATGAAGTTTGTTGAAATTCCAAAACTATACTTTAATTTTTTTAACTTTAAGCACTTGATAAAGATCTTTCCCAATTTACACTTGCAGAAAAAAACTACCCAACTCCTAAGGAGAAAAGCATTTGGAGACAGAGGAGCCTGCTTTTTGTTTCATTTCTAAACTAAAGAATTTGGCTTAATTTTGCAGACTCGAGAGATCCCTCCTCAGGACCCATGCGGAGGAAGACCCCTACGACAGGCTAGAGCATCCCCAGTCTCGGCTTTGCCACTAAAGACCTGTGGGGTTGGGGCCAGAGTGATGGCTGGGGCCAAACTGGAATTATACCCAGGAAAATTTATTTTACCTTATTTCACCCATTAGTGCAATATTGGGAACTGTTTTGGAAATCATAGACTATGTAAATTTCCTGGGATCAAACAGAAAGAGCAGCTAACAAAAGAAAGGCGGAAATCTCCTACTGACAAACAACCAATTTCTTCCTTAAACTACCCTTTATGACGTGTCAGGAAAAACAAGCTAATGGCTGTAGGGACTTTTAACTTGGGCAGTGAAGACACCTCGATTTCCCCCCAAACTTTAGGGCACAGTTTGGAACAGGAATTTGTCTGTATGTTGTGGGGGAGGAAATTTCTCTAATCTTTACTGTTGTCTAGGGGCATAAGTTGTCTTTTGAGGGTTCTGTGCATAGATGCCTTACTTCTACAAAGGAGGGGAGGGAGGAAAAGTAAAGAAGAGAGGGAGAAGAAAGGCAAGGCGGAAGAAAAGAAAGCGCTTTAACTCCTTTCATTTAGCCTGGGGATTCAAAGACTAAAGTTAAATCCGGCCATAAAGTTTATTGCTTCAGACTCACAGGCGGGTGAGAACAGTCCCACCGAAATAAAAAGAACGTTCAGGCAAACAAGGTTCAGGGCCTGCTGCCTGGGGGGAGGGGGAGGGGATACTGAACCCTCTCCCAGGTGGGGACCCTAGGTCCCAGTGTCCCGTGGGCGCTAGTGGCCTGGGCTCAGCTCCCAACCCCAGGGGCCCAGTCTGGAGGTGCGGCCCGCGCCTCGCTGGTCTCTGCCACCCTCAGCCTCTCACGAGCCAGTCTGAAACCCGGCCGCGAAGGCCGCCGCCTCAATTCAGTCCTGCCAAATGACCCCAGCCCGCGAAGACATATTGCGACAGCCCCGTAAGGAATCCCGCCAGAGTCCGCCTCGGCCCTGCCCAGGCCTTTCTTTCAAACTCTCAAGCACTTCCAAGCGCACAACGCGGCCTCCGCGCCCCGCGACCGGCGCCCCACTGTCTCCCAACCCCCACCCTAGGGCTCCAAGACCCCCAAGAGCCAAGAGCAGTCAGCTCCGGTATAGGGGGCTCTGCCAAGTCTCCATACACAGGCCTATTCGCGCACAAAAATCATCTTTTTGCAAGTCGGCGAAAGCAGCGGAAGTCATTAACATCCGCGGTTGGGCAGCAATTAAAGTTAGGCCTGGGGATGCGGCCGGCCACAGGCGCTTTTCACCCAGTGTCTCCGCAAAGCTGGCTCCTGGCGCTTCTAATTTGGGCAAGGGAAAAGTTTGCTTTCCCATTTGTATTCAGAGACAACCTCAGAGTGAGAGAGAGAGAAGGAGAGATAGAGACAGACACAGAGAGAGACAGACAGACAGACAGAGAAAGAGAGAGAGGGAGAGAGAGGGAGAGAAAGGGAGAGAGAGAGAGAGGGGAGAGAGAGAGTGAGAGAGAGAGAGAGAGAGAGAGAGAGAGAGAGAGAGAGAGAGAGAGACCTTGAGGAAAAAAAGTTTTCAGAGTACAAATAAACTCAAAAGCACTCAGGAGCTTACCTTAACTTGAAGGGAGCCATTTTTCAGAGTTTTGAGAACTTGTGGTTTGGACACTTCTGGACCTAAAATTGACAATTTGAATGACCAGGCGGCACACGTAGCCTGCAAAAGAGTCAAATGGAGTCCAGCGTCAGTGAGATTATATGTTATGTGGTATATAATGTTGGATGTCAACTCCCCAAAACCATAAAACTTACTTTAATGGCCCCACGTGACGTTTTATAGCCAGTGAGCCGATCTGTCTGTGCTATGGATGATTTTACGATCTAATTCATAGACAAAACCCTATTCATTTGGCACCCAAATGTCATATAGCCGGAACTGGGGCTTATAAAGTTTACTGTTTTATAACTTTTAAAAGGAAAGACGGCATCAGTGTAAGCAGTCGGTAAATGTGCAAATCTCTAGTTGCGCTTAGCCGCTCTGAGGAGTTTCCCAATCAAGCTAGGATGGGGTAAGTACCTTCCATTTGTAGCTAATTAATTGTAGCAAAAGAAGCCAACTGGGTTCAGGGTGAGGAGTGGGAAGGGGTGCCTGGGTGGGTTAGGGACAGGGGGTTTGGGGGCCACAATTTGGCCCCCCAGGCTCTTTAGCAAATGGAGGCCTAGAATGCCTAGGAAACAGGCAGCATCTGTGTGGGCCCTCAGGGCTGCTAACAAAGCCTTGGGTTTTTTCTCCTTTCTCTCTCTTTCTTTTTTTTTTTTTGTACCCAGCAACTTAAGTTGGTTCCTCAGAGATGGGCAAGTTGGACTCAGGCTTTGGAATCACCTACAGCTTTTCTAGCTTTTGTCCTGAACTTTCTGATGGGTCAGAGTTATGGAGGCCGAGGGTCAGGTCTTGGCACTGGGAGGCTGGGAAGCTGCACTGGGAGGCTGCTCAGGTAGCCTCAGACACACAACCTTCCAGGACTCCACAGAGAGAAGAGCAGAAAGGGGAGCTCGCTCTTTGGCACAAACCAGACCAAGAGAACTTACAATAGAAAGTTTATTTTTTTGTTTCCAGTCAGTATTTTTTTTTCCTTAAAAACAAATACAAAAAAAAAAAAAAAAGCTGATCACAGTTTGCTTAAACAGCCAGACTTGGACAATATTTGTAACTTTGTTCACAAAAACATACATCACTGAAGCTGCGCTTATAAGAGCCACTTCCAGAGTTCGTGCAAAGGGTCCTACAAAGGCACGCAGGGACACACCGCTCAGAGTCACAGTTTTCGTCACAGAGTCACTAGTCACTACACGTCAAACAAGTTAAGTTGTGTCTCATCAAGTCACCTCTACAACAGCATTAGTTACACAAGGAATATAGGTAGTGTGAATAAAAATATCTTTAACAGCTTGGAGCTATTGAGACAGGAACACTTCCACTCACATGCACAGTTAAACAACTGGAGTGCAACACACAACATTGGCACTAAACGAGGTCGAAGGGGGACTTTTTTGTGTGTTTTTTTTCTCTTCTTTTTTGTTATAGTTACTTCAAGTAACACAGCTTGCTTCATATAAATAAGTTAAAACATCTATTTTTTTTTTCAAGACAAAGCCATTCAGGACAAAGAGATGAACAGAAAGCAGATCTACTTATACAGGCGCTATAATGGCAATAAACAGGCTCATGATTAAAAGATGAATTAGGGCAACGAGAACAGAGCTTCTTCACAGAAGGAACACAGGGGAGTTTCAGAAAGTCACCTTAGTACTGACACTACGCGGGATCCGCTAATACTGCTCAGTACTTTAAACGCTCAAATACTCAGGGGCGGAAGGCCCCTCCCGCCGCTGCCATGCTCATGCTTTTCAGCTTATTATCTTTTTTCCACTTCATTCTCCGGTTTTGGAACCAGATTTTAATTTGTCTCTCGGAGAGGCAAAGAGCATGTGCTATTTCAATCCTTCTTCGGCGGGTCAGGTAGCGGTTGAAGTGGAACTCCTTCTCCAGTTCCAGTGTCTGGTAACGTGTGTAGGCCGTCCGGGCCCTTTTGCCTTCCGGGCCGCCTATGTTGTCTGCAATAGAAAAAGCGGTTTAGCCACCAACTCCTCAGCCCCTGACTATGAAAGTTCGCCAGCTGGATGAGCCAGGGTCCGGAGCAGGGAATAGGGGAGAGAAACTCAACAAGTCCTTCCTCGTTGCCCGCCCACCCCTCCCGAATTTCCTTCCCTCTTCCTTTCTAGAGAGAAAACAATACGATTTGGACTCTGGAAACAATCGGCCCCGTCTGAGGCTGGAGCCTGTCCGGAGGATCGCTCGATTCTCCCTCGGCCCTCTCCTGCCCTCTGGTCCTGCCCCTAGCGCTCCGTGCCAGAGAACACAGCTCTCCCAGGCTGCCCACCGCTCAGAAACCTACCAAAGTAAGGCCCTTTTCTGAGCGCCCAAGTGGCCTCCAGGACACCCTCCCCTAAAGTTCCAGTCCCAGGAGCCGCCTCCTGTTCCAGGCTGCACGCTTGAGGCTCCTGCTTTCTTTTGCTTACCTTTCCTTCTCTGCTCTCCCTCCTGCCCCCAACTTCAGAACCCAGCCACCTCTCGTCTGGATTATTCCCCCCAAGCCCCTTTTCGGGGACTCCAATTAGTAACGCTGTTTCCCCAGCGCAGACCTCCTCATAAATTATCCGCCCTGACAAGCCCGATTCACGGCCTCTACTGCCATCCTCTACCTCTGCGCCCTGCTCTTCTGGTCTGACCCGCGAGCGCGTTCCAAGGCGCTGGGGCTCAATATGGTTTTTTTCCTTTCCCCCTCTTTCAACGTCTAAACTTGCCTGGCCAGCGGCTGTCCCCCTCCTCCCTCCCCTCCATTTGCGAGCACTGGGTGCTGCAGAGAAGAGCAGGAGGAAAGAGGAAGGCGGGGGAAGGAGAACCGCGGGGAGAGGCTCCACAGGGCTGGGAGAGGCAAGACCAGGAGAGAGACGGGGAGAGAAGGCGGTAAAGGAGAGGGGACCGAAAGCCGCGTCCCCGTGGCCGCGTGGATTTAGAAAAAGGCTGGCTTTACCATGACTTATGTGCAGCTTGCGCATCCAGGGGTAGATCTGGGGTTGGGCGGGCGGCGCCGGGCTCGGCTCGCTCTGCGCGCTCGCCTGCTCGCTGCTGGCGGGGGCGTCCTCCTCGGCTCCGGACGCCGTGCCAACCCCCTCTCTGCTGCTGATGTGGGTGCTGCTGGCGTTGGCCGAGGCGCCGCTGGAGTTGCCCAGGGAGTTTTTCCCGCCGTGGTGGCTGTCGCTGCCGGGCGAGGGGGCCACAGCGGAGCAGGGCAGCGGGTCGGGCGGAGGCGAGTGCGTGGACGTGGCCGGCTGGCTGTACCTGGGCTCGGCGGGCGCCGCGCTGGCGCCGGCCGCGTAGCTGCGGGCGCGCTCCCCGGAGCCAAAGTGGCCGGAACCCGAGCGGCCGACGCTGAGATCCATGCCATTGTAGCCGTAGCCGTACCTGCCGGAGTGCATGCTCGCCGAGTCCCTGAATTGCTCGCTCACGGAACTATGATCTCCATAATTATGCAACTGGTAGTCCGGGCCATTTGGATAGCGACCGCAAAATGAGTTTACAAAATAAGAGCTCATTTGTTTTTTGATATGTGTGCTTGATTTGTGGCTCGCGGTCGTTTGTGCGTCTATAGCACCCTTGCACAATTTATGATGAATTATGGAAATGACTGGGACATGTACTTGGTTCCCTCCTACGTAGGCACCCAAATATGGGGTACGACTTCGAATCACGTGCTTTTGTTGTCCAGTCGTAAATCCTGCCTGATGACCTCTAGAGGTAAACTCGTGCACTAATGGGGGAGTTGGGTGGAGGCGAGAGGGGTGGAGCGCGCGCCCCAGGCGCGTGCCCGCCGTCCGCCGCCGCCGTTCAGTCGGACTCGAGCGCCACCCACTGGAGGCAGGGCGCATCGCTCCGCTTCCGACCCTGGGCTGCAAGGGCCGGGGTCGAATTGAGGTTACAGCCCATTATGGCAAAATTATTGCATTTCCCTCGCAGTTCCATTAGGATGTACCAATTGTGAGGCCGTCAGCTGCCGATCGCGCGCCGGGCGAGGATGCAGAAGACTGGGGGGAGATGGTGACTTGGCTTTTATTTACAACAACTTTATTTCCCCGTTGTGCAGCCCCTCTTATTTTTGTGTTGAGATTGGGGTCGGTTCTGCCCATCCTGACGCCAGCTTTGATATTTGAAAATACAGATATCACCTTCGGGGAAGGGGGGGAGGCCATTTAGTCAATTGGAGAAATAAATCCTGCCCGCAGCAGCAGCTACAATTACGGCTCTGTTTTTGCGAGCGCATGAGGGACAGTGTCCCTGCCGCTTTTAAATGACAGGCGTCTATTAAAGATAGCTTTTGTGTAGTGTTTCTCCTAGGCGAGGTCAAATTCCATACACTTTTATAACCAGAGTCGATTTTTCTTTCGTGGAAATAAGGTTTTCGTGTCATTGGTTTGTTATTTGATTTACTTTAAGAATTCAGCTTGGAGAATCTTCACCTCTGGGTTCCTTTCCTCGAGTCAGCCGGCCCTCAATTCTCAGAGCTTTTGGTGAACCCAATGAGAGGGATCAGTCTCCCGGCAACCACAGAAACTGCTTGAGGGCTGGGGATCCGTGGGCCAAGTTATTGGGGTCTTGCTTAAAGCTTCTGGAGTAAAATGAGGGTGCAAATGAAAATATTTCGTGGCAGTGCATACTACATCCGTATTTATTTTCCTCCCTTCTGAAAGACGAAAGTAAAGCACAATTATAGCTGAAAGACAAGGGGGGGCTCCTCTGTCTCCACAGGGCATAGCACTCGCCCCTGGCACGTTTGTAAGCCTGGACCTTTGCCGCTCCCATGGCCCTTGGCCTCCTCCTTAGGTCCTGAAAGCTGCTGTGGTGGCAGAGACCTTAATGTCAGAGGCGGGAGCTGGACTCCGGAGTTCGGAGCCTTCAGGAACCCAGTCATTCCTGGGGCTGTTGATTTCCACCCATACCCACGTTGGCTCAGCCCGACTGAGGCTTCTCTTCCACTGATGGTTGTGCGCGGCGAAAGACTAGGCTCTCTCGGGGAGCCCCTTTGTTCTTCGAGCTTCTTTCCTGTCTGGGGGCGGCCTGAAAGGCCATCACAGAGCTGGAGCCCCAGCCTTTAGGCCTCCCCTTTGCAGTGGCCTGAGTCGATTTGGTGGTGCCCTCCGAGGGACTTAGTGGCAGGGATGGAGACGGAACGCCCAGACACCAAAAGGGGCTCGGTCAGGGGTTCTTTCCACGCCAGCAACCCCGCGTCCCGAGCTCAGGGGCGTGCAGAGGGCTAGCACGAGAGCCGGGACGAACTCGGGGCGCGCCCTGGGATGCGGAGCCGGCTTGGGCAGCCTTGGAAACCGGGACTGTGTGTGCAAAGCGCCCGCTCCACTGACGGGATTGGCTGTGAGGCTTTGTTTGTTTGTTTGTTTGCTTGTTTTGTAAGGAATAAATGCTTAGGCGTTTGCAAAGCTCTCGGTTCCCCTGAAGCTGCGTAAGCCCCTGGATGGGAGCAGGCGGGGAGAAAAGTTGGGGAGCAGGAGAAGGCAAAGGGGCAAAGCCGAGGGACGTTGTCGCCGCGCTGGCCTGGTTCCTGCCCAGGCGTCTACTCGCCCGCCTTTGCCTCAGCGTCCTCCCCGCTGGGCTGTGTGGAATTGATGAGTTTATTTTCCTTTTTCCACTTCATGCGGCGGTTTTGGAACCAGATCTTGATCTGGCGCTCGGTGAGGCAGAGCGCGTTGGCGATCTCGATGCGGCGGCGCCGCGTCAGGTAGCGGTTGAAGTGGAACTCCTTCTCCAGCTCCAGCGTCTGGTAGCGCGTGTAGGTCTGGCGGCCTCGGCGCCCGTGACTCCCGTACACAGCACCTGGGGGCAGAAATGGCCGGGCGCCGGTAAGCCAGAGTTCCGGTTCATCCAGTCAGCCCCCCGCCCAGCACCCTGGGCCTCTGGCTGGAATCCTCCCACCTTTTCTCCAGCCTCTCCCTCCTATGTCTGGGACAGAAGCCGGCTGGATGGGAGATTATTTCATACCAAGCGAGACATTTTCCACCTAAAACGACTTGGGGGGTCAGTTTTTGTTTTTTAAAAATCTGTTCCGTAAGAAAACCATTACAAGCAAAATAATGGAATGAGCATTCTTAACTCAGCATACCCGTGTTTTTGTGGGATTGTGGTGTGTGTATCTGGGAGTGGGTGGGTATGGAACCCGATGTGTAGGTCAGACACTGAATTCACACACGGATCTCTGTGAAGATGCTACTGTGACCAGCCATTCCAGGGCTCAACATGCTTTGGGGACAATTTAAGTGATCAGCCCTCTCAAATCTTTTCAAATTCCTCCAAATTGTATCTATGGCCCTTCTGAGAAATATAGAGCGCCCTTGGAAGGCAAAAGTGGATTTTAAAGCAAAGATGCTCTAAATTGAAAAATCCGCACTAGGCACTGTCCCACTCCAAGGATTCCCTGTGGAGGTTTTGAAAACCAGGGACAGAGTTGAAGTTTGGGGCCATCTGGTGTTTCTGGAAATGTAGGACTGTGTTGGACTATCTGTTCTGGTGCCATGGGTGGGGTGCCCTCTTCAAGTTGGATGTGTGAGACTCAGTCAGGGCCTCAGAAAGAGGCAGAAGTTAGCTATGAGTGAGCAGATGAGTGGAAGGGGGAGGAGGGGAGGGAGGAGGGATAGGAAAATCCTGAGGCTGGGAATGTGGCCCTCCAAAGCTTTGGGGAGACACTGGGAAGAGGCCAAATGAGGGTATCTGTGGATTTCTGAAAGGGCAGAAAGGAGAGAGGGTTGGGGGGTGAATGGGGAGTTATCAGTGATGGGAGCATAAGTCCATTCAAGCTGAGGAATCTGAGCTGGGCTCTGTGTAAGCAAGCCTTCCCTCCATCCACCCTCACTCTCTTCAGGTTGTCTCTGTCAAGCAGCTCCCATAATGTGGCAGTAAGCCCCCCACCCTACCCTAAGGTGTCACCTTACGTGGACACTACTGACTTAACTTTCTCTGCCACAGCCAGAATGCTCCACTGGGAATGGGCTGGCCTTTTCTTTTTAATCTCTTTTTTTTTAAAACCAAAGAAACTTTGTTCATTCTTCCATCCTTTCTTCCTCTCTATTCCTTCCTTCTCTTTCCTTCCTTCTTTCCCTGCCTCCTTCCCCCTCTCCCTTCACTTCTTGGGGTGGGGGGGGGTTGCTACCGGGAAATGCCTTACCCGCGCAGGAGTTCATCCGCTGCATCCAGGGGTAAACAGGGCTCGTGTACTTCCGGTCGGTGCCTTCGTCATGGAGGGCTTTGCCCGGCACGCTGCTGCTGTCGGGTTTGTACTGCTGCTCGGGAGAAAAGTGCAGGTAGTCCCCGGGGCCCCTCTGCTTGCCACTGCCCGAGGGCGAGGCGCCACTGAGGTCCTTATCAGAATAGAAACACGAGGCCCCGTACTCGTAGGACGCCCGGTTGCAGGCCAGAACCGAGTTGGACTGTTGGTAGAAACAAGGTGAGGTGTACGTCTTGTCCGGGAGGCTCGACGCCCCGTACGAGGCCGGGAAGGGCCTCAGCGCGTCATAGCCGGCCGGGTAGAGGGGCAGCTGGCCCAAGAAGGAGTCCTGGCCGCTGGGCAGGCTCCCGGGGAAAGTGGGATTCACAAAATAGGAACTCATTTGCGCGCCCCTCTGCAGGACTGTGATTTGTTGTGTATTAGTACATCTGGCTATAACTATTAGTAGTCATCGAACTGGTTTGTTTCTGGATGGCCGAACGCCAAAAGCGACAGCAGCAAATCGCACCAGCTGACGCGGCGGCGGCCAATGGGAGCGAGCGCCGGAGCCCGCTCCCCGGGGACCGCGGCGACCGAGGCAGCAAAGTTACAAACAGCCCCCAGCCCGCCCGCCCGCCGCCCGCCCGCCCGGCAGATTAATGGGCGCGCACAGTCAGCCGGCCCGGCTCTCCTCCCGACGCCAGCGGCGGGCACGGCCCGGACAGGGCCGTGCGGATCAGGTCAGGCTAGGGGCATCGGAGCCCCGGCCGCCGCTAAGGCCTCGCCAGGCCCGCTCTTTCCTCCTCCCCTTTTTGCCGTGTTGGATTTTGCTGGGTTTTCCTCTCCAAACAGGAAACCTGACAGCCCCGCCGCTGGAGGGGCGGTGACAAGGATGGCTTTGCTCCCTGCCGGCCGGCCCTCCCAGCTTGGCCCTGAGTTTGCCCCTCCCCCTGCGCCCCCCTACCCGTGGGTGCGGGTTCCAAGCTGGAGAAGGGGGTCCAAGAAACCAGGCCTTTCACGCCCTGGTCCTCAATTCCGCGCCTAAGGTTCGGCGTATCCCCGCCTTCTCTGCTTCCCCACTCTCTCTAGGGGCCTGGACCACGCCACCGAGAGCGGGAGGCTCACCTCGAGCTGACCGGGGGACGCCAAACGTAGTCTCTCCTTCATTTCCCCCGCCCCTTCCCACAGAAAACAGTCTCCTTTGAGCCCTCATGGGCTCCCCCTCAAAGACCTTCGGCTGCCTGGCCTCACCAGGCACCTCCACCCGCTGTGCGCGCCCCCCCCTCCCTCCTTTGAACCCAGGAACCGGGGCCAGAAACCTCTGGTTTCGACAAGAAAGGGACCTACAGTGGCGTGCCTGTGAGACCGAGCTAGGAAGCCAGCCTGGTACCTACACCCCGCGCCCATCACCTTAGGACTCCCCCTCCACCGCGGGACCAACTCAGAGCTGAGACAGATCCAGATGTGGACTCTGTCCCCATTTCAGAGGCTTGACTGACCCAGGGCCCCTCGTCCAGCCGAGCACAGAGGTTAGCTCGGTGACTGGGTCCAAGGCCCGGGAATAATTGATGTAGGTGTTTTCTGGGGTGCCGGTTGCCAGCAGCGTCCTGCCGTGTGCCCTCTTTCCTGCCCTTCCTGGGACTGCTTGGGAGTCTGCCGCCTGGCCTGCAGTCGCTCCAGAATCGGTAACAGTTGCCTCCACCCTTTCCAGAAATCATCTGAATTGCTTTTACTGTCCTCCCAGGCCTGCCCTGCCCCAGACAGGACATGGACCGCCTGTCCTGGGCTACTCTCTTGCTTGAGGGGTGTTCCTTCAAGATAGTTGACTTTAACAGCACATGGACCAATCTCATTTTGTAGTGTGATTTCTTTCCAATAGCATTTTTATAGCTGTCTTTGTTGGGCTTGTAAAACCCCATGAATTAGCTTTAAAATTCTCAGTCCTGTGGAGGTTGAAGAAAAACTACTTATACAATTTGGTTGAATTTCTGGAGGGCGTTTATATAATATCTGGGAAACTGGCTGATTCAAGCTGATGGGATTTAGGGTTTCGTGGGTGGCAGTGCCTCCTTAGAAGCCAGGCAGCCACATCTCCCTAAACTCCTCCTTGCATTTCCATTTACCACTGCCTTCATTTTCCCAAAGGGGAAAATTTGGGAAAGAGCAGAGCTAAAGCCGACCTCTACAGAGCCAAGGAGGCACCCCTTGACTGCGCTTGCAGCCCACTAGACAGGGGCTTGGCCAGAAGCCGCTGCCTGTGCCCAAATCAACCCAAGCTGGAAAGTTTCTCCTTTGTATAAATAAAGAAGGGCCTGGCAGGAGAAGGTAGAATTTAATATTTCTCTTGCATTTCTTCAGGAAAGGGAATTGATAGATAAAAATGAGAACTCGATTAAAAAAATTTTCAAAGAAATGTTTTCTAAAAGTTATGCTAGAAGAAAATTTGTTTTGAGTTGTTTCTTTACAAGACCATCAGATGACAGTGATTTCAAGCAAGTTTTGATTACATAAGATGAAAACCACCCTTTGGAGATGCTGATAAATGTTTACATTTATAATTTCTGCTTCACCCCTCCAGGTTCCACACAGTGTTGGAGCCGGTGACTGTTTACTACTTTATTATTATTTGTTATGGCTTGACCTGGGTTCTCGATCTAATAATTGTCCCAGTCAACGAGAAATTTTGATTTCTTACCTAAGAGCCAAAAAAGCATTATATTTATAGCTTCTATAGGCACTAGGAGGGAAAATATATTAAATTGAAATCCTCTGTGTTAGCCAAGGCTGCTACATATCATGCTGGCAGCTGCTCCATTTATTTCACATATATGTGTGTGTAATGTGTATATTTATGTGTGTGTGTATTATATATATATATATACATACATACATAAATGAGAGAGAGAGAGACACTCAGACAAGAATAGAGCCCCACTGCGCTCACTGGAGGGAGCCACTCTTGGGGTGGTAAGAATGGTCACCCAGGCTCCCTCTCCTCTCAGTCAAAACCACACAAAAATTTCACTTACCTTTCAGTTACTCTTCAAGGGGTCAGGATGTTGAGCAAGACCCCACAGTCTGCTCTTTCCCTGGGCTGCCCACTGAGCTCCTCGACTTCTGCCAGCCTGGAAGGTGGCCTGCTAGTGTCTGTGGGGCACCTTGAAGGCCACCTCGTCCGCTGGGATCTCTAGGCCAGGCCAGAGCCCATAGTACACAGGTGCGGCCTCTGCCTGTCACAGGCCCTTGCCTGGCGCCAAAGCCCGCCTTCCTTGCTTTAAACCAATCCTCCTCAGGGCTAGTCAGGCCTGCAGGCCTCAGGACTACAAGTGGTCTCTCCGATTTCAAAATCCCAAAGCAGTCGCGTTGCCGAAACAGCATGCGCCCCCCTGGGCGTCTTGGGACGCGCAGTTTGGACAGAAGCAGCCATGACGTGCCAGGCGGCCTGTACAACCAGTCTCCATGGTGCTGGGGTTGGGGGGGGAGGAGGACTCGAATGTAGTCGGGCATCCAGCTCCTGTCAGAGCTGGCCAAAGTGAGAGTGGATCCTGACCCGTCAGGCCGTGGGAGGTCGCCCCTCGTGTCCTCCCTCACCCCCTCTCCTCCGCCTGCTGGGGAATTTCTGAGGGGCCCGCGCAGCAATCGCGCCAGGCAGCACGACGCGGGGCTGTGACTGGCGTTGGTCCCGGCGATGGCCACAGCGTGGCAGCAGCGAGCGCCCGGCGCGGTCGCAATAAATAATCTGCCCGCGGCAGCCGCAGTCAGGCAGCCCGCGGCCCTGCCATGCAAATGCGCAGCTTTAACCGTCTGGAGCGCACCCACAGCGCTGGTGAACATCCCAATCACCCACCGTCCTTTCTTTTTATCTAATATGTACCAAGATATAATTTCCAGATGGGAAAACATCCACCACCAAAAACCAAAAAGCAAATCAAATGAACCGGAGCCCAGAACCTTAGGATCCTTTCTGGTTGTGGTCCCAGGAAGCTCCCCGGGAAAATCGAGGTTCACCCAGGCCAAGCCACTGTCTGTGCCACCGTGTTACTTAAACCCAACGCTCGCGGCACTCTCCTCGCCTCCTTCCGGACGCTTCCACAGTCATTTTGGCTCACACGAGATGGGGCGCACGGTCGCCGGCCCGCTGACCAGGGGAGGTGGAGGGGGTGTCCCCCTACCGCCCAGGCTTGTTTTGCGTCCTTCCGGCAACCTTAATTGCGGCCCTCGCCACTCGCAATAACACCCAACGTTTGTCTGCACCGAAACTTTCCGCCAAGCAACACCCAATCAATTAACCCCAACCTCTCTTCCAAAACAGAATTTCACCCATGCATTCCCTCTCCCTTCGCTTCAGAAACCTCTCTCATCGGAAAACCGCGGGGAGCAGGCTATCAGCAGGGAACTGGCTGAATTAGTAAGTTTTGGGCTTTTCCCCCTCATTCCACTATTCCTCCAGAAATTAATTCCCACCGACTGGAAGGTGCTGTGTTAGGCCAATAAAACGCCTTTCCATTAATTCACTTTACCTCACTTCTCCCCACCTCCCCAGGTCAGGAATTGGTTCCTATTGTTGAAGAATTCAATCGAATCAATTGGGTCATGAATTAAAAAAAAGAAAGAAAGAAAGAAAGAAAAAAGAAGCCCAAACCGAAAGGCTAGTGGGAGAACACAGGGTGCAGGGCCACTACCTTTTGGGTTCCTGGAGGTCGCTGGGAATGGGGGAGAGCAGACTTCAGTGCTCCTGCCCCTTATCAGGGTGCTGTGCCAGAGAAGGGAGGTGGCACTAACTGTCTTGGTTAGCTAGGGACAGGGAAGAAGGGAGGAGAGGAGAAGGAGGGGAGGGGGGAGTTGGGGGGGGCATAATGGTAATGTGTCTTGGGGGGTTGAGTGTGAACTGGTGAGTGTGGGTGAGGGTGAGTATGCCCCTGCCCCTCTTCATAGCCGCCCTGATGCCCTCTCCCACCAGGGCGCCGCCTGCTATCTCACCACCTTTGCTTCTGTCTCCCCACATGTCTTACCTTCAGATGGCGGCTCCCAGAAGCTCCTGCCCCTCTGACAGCTGTCGCTTGAGCAGCCGGGAGAGACGAATCGACCTCCTTCCTGGTGCCAGAGGACGCAGGAAATTAGCCAGGTTGCGAGTTGCAAAGCGGCCGCCGCGGCGCCGGGAACTGGGCGCGCCCCACCTCTAGCAGGAGCGGCCGGGCCGGGCCGGGCCAGGCCCTCGTCTCGCTCACCATCGCCGGACAAAGCGCAGCCGAGCCGGGCTGGAAAGGCAGAGCTCCGAAGCAAGCAGGACCGAGCGAAGCAAAAGAATGCGGCTCTATTCTCGCAAGGGAAATTATAAAAAAGTTCATGTTCACGGTTCCCATCCACATGACCGACAGCGGCCAATGGAAGGGCCGAACAACTCATAAAGTTGTATTGCAAAGTTGTAAATTTTCATAAACAACAACGGATTTATGACCCTTTCCCCATCACTAAGAGGAGGCAGCTCTTACACCGGCGCCATCTTACCACCGAGGCCGCCCCGACTTGGGGGCTGCAGGTTTTTCAGACCCAGTTGGGCCGGGTTTTATTTAAAGAGCACTAAGAAGCGGCCCTGCCCAGGCTGGAGACTGGAGCCATGCTCTGTGCCCTGCAGAAGCTCAAGTTGTTCTATGCTCTCCATTGCGTCCCTAGCACTTCCCACAGCCCCTCTTGTTCCCCCCCCCACTCAAATGCCCCCCCCAAGAAGTCCCAGTGTGGGTTTGCAGCCCCTTCCCCTTCTAGTACCCCCCAAATAGCAAAGCTGAGTCCTGGGTTGGGGGTGGGGCTGCATGTGTAGCTCTGAATCCCACCTTCTAGCCTGGGGTCGGGTTCAAGGCACGTAAAATATGTGGGATCACTCGCAGGGGGCAATACCCCTTCCCAAGCCCACTACACAGCCTTTGAGAAAAGGGCAGATTTGGGATTTGTTCATGGAATTTATGGAGGTTTTTTGGGAGGTTCATAGAATGCATCCATTGGAGAATCTCTTTTCAAAAGATCTAGATGATGTTGGCGTACACACGCGAAAATCAGACAAAATTCTGCACATACAGAAATGCACATATGCAATCACACACAAACGGAAAAAGCATTCACTCAATTATGGGCACAGCAATAGATAAAATTATGAAATCATAAAAATACAAGAATACTTGCATTTATACAAACTCACATGTAGAAAATTAACACAAAAAAGGAATTTGGCGTGTTATATACACCAGTAAATGAACACTCAACACCTGGACCCTATTTGTCCCTCAACTTTTACTGCCCCCAAGCCCCTTCAAACACAAGGAATAGTTAGGGCTTGTCATCCAGCTATGTTCACCATCTCTTCTTCAGCCCTCCCACTCCCAGATAAAGCAGTCCATGTTTCTTTTATCACCAAGCATCTTTATTTTTCTGTTACATAAAACATGGTTAGCTGGGCAAGATAGGAAACATTATCTTCCATATCTGGGAAACCCAGGCTAGAGTGGAGGGGAATCAGGGGGACAGAGGACAACACAGGAGATGAAGGGCATTGGGGAGGGCCAAGGTCCTCCCTACCCACTACAGAATTAGCTCAAGACAACACACCATGCCACAAAGTAACCCCATGAATACATCCTTCCCAAGTCAAGACAATGCCTTACAAATGAATTCCAAGACTATATAAATGACAAAAAGAAATCTTTGTTCAAATATACAATATTTGCTATTGTAGGAAAATTCAGGGTGTGTACATATTCAACATGGTTGTGTGGTAGGACAGGAGGCAGGCGAGGGGGGCAAGAGAGGCTGGGAGCATTTCTGCAGTCCTAAAAGGAACTAACCCAGAGAGCTGCAGCTAGCTTCAGAATGCTCCCCTCCAGAAATGGGGTGTGATGGGCCTGAACTTGGGGTAGCCAGGCCAGAGAAGGAAGAATTCTAGGTTGCAGCACTTAGAATGCTTTGGAATAAATATATTATTTTTCAATTTAAATAGAAGCCAATGCCCTGGTCCCTGGACCCCAGTGCCTTCTCAGAGACTCCAAAGGCGAACAGGAAGTCTTTCCTGGGGCCTGACTGGGGAGGGGTGGTCACTAGGTAGCAGGCGAGCCAGTGAGCACGAAATAGGTAGTTTGGGAGGAGTAGGTAGTACTGAGAGTCAGGTCCTTGTGGGTACTGGGAGGTGCTGGGTATCTGCCAGTGCTGGGACACGTCTGGGCTTCCTGGGAGTGGAGGCCCGCTGGGGCTGGGCCCATAGGTAGTTTGGGGGTGCCTCTTGCTGAGGCCTGTGCTAGGTAGTATTTATGCCGGGCCAGGCAGAGCAGGCCGGCCTAGGGTTTGGGGGTATCTTTTAAGGGTCCTTGGAAACGGAGGGATCCCCAAGGGGACCCAGTCTAGGCGGCTGCTCAGTCCAGAAAAGTTGAGAGCTGGAGTGGGTAATGGGGTTGGTGGGGTACGGGTTGGGGACTGGGTTTTATTTTTTACATTTTATTTTTTCCACTTTTGCAAATAAAAATCAGTGAGTCTCTACAGACACTTTCCCGACTGTCTAGTGCAGCCAGGACCCAGTTTGGGTCCCTTATTCTTCCTCTTCCTCGTCCTCGTCATCTTCCTCATCGTCCTCCTCGTCGGCCTTGTCGGTGGTAGCCGCGGCAGCGGCGGCAGTTGCTGCTGCTGCGGGCACTGAGCCCTCGGCGGCGGGGGCTGCTGGACCTTCATCCTTATGCTCCTTCTTCCACTTCATTCGGCGGTTCTGGAACCAGATCTTAATCTGACGCTCGGTGAGGCAGAGCGCGTGGGCGATCTCGATGCGGCGGCGCCGCGTCAGGTAGCGGTTGAAGTGGAACTCCTTCTCCAGCTCCAGCGTCTGGTAGCGCGTGTAGGTCTGGCGGCCCCGTTTCCTGTCGGGCCCTTGGAGCAGACAGGGGGACACATGGACACAGGAACAGACAAGCCAACAGGGGCACAGACAGGACAGTGCATTAGCCAGGCCTCCTTCTCCGGGCCGCACCTTCCTCCCCACCCTGGCCGGGCTTGTATCCGCCCCCCATTCTCCCTGTGGTCCACAAACTAAGCTGGGGGAGCAATGGGGGTGTTAGAAGAAGACCCCAACAACCGTGCCAGATGCACAGGCCGCTCTGTGAGGAGGCAAGGCTCAGAATCCCAACTTTGCAACCGCCCTTTCCAGCCGGCTAGGCTCCCACAATGTCCTGGTCCTCCTGACAAAGGGAACTTGTAAATATAGAGTGTGGGCAAGTGGGAAACGCTGCGCTTGGCTAGCCGGCCGCTCTCCCCGCCTTGTTAGGCAAATAGAGGAGCCTACCGCGATCCCGACTTCAGGGCGCCTTCATTTCCCAGAAGCCCACTCCCCATCCCCGGACCTTCCTGAGGTACTCGGTCCCCCTGTCCCCGGTCATGGCCCCCACCCCACTTTTAAAAGGTTCCTGGCACAGGGGCGTTTGAGGGGCCCAGAAGGGTTTGGCTCTCCCTGCCTTTGAGAAAGAAACGCCAGGCTGAAAGGGGGGAGGGGGGGAAGAGCGAGAAGAGAATAGCGAACAAACTTAATGTTAAAATTCCAAGGCAAACGGAGTTAAATAAATTTACGAGGATGGAACCCATTAATTGGGCCATAAAAAGTTTTATGAGTCTCATTTACATACAATGCTATGGCTCTCCACGCTATGGCGCCTCGGCTCTAATTAAAACCAGAAAGGCAGCACCGCCAGAAGTCACGGGGCCGCTGGCTCGCTGTCGCCGACTCCGCGCTCGGGGCTCCCCAGCCCCACGCTCCCTGGCCCCCGTCTGCCCGCCGCCCCGCCCGCCTAGCGGCTGCGCCTACCTGAAGACCGCATCCAGGGATAGATGCGGAAATTGGCCTCGGCCGGGCCGTGCAGCGCGCCCTCGTCCGCCTTGTCGCAGGCGCCTTTGGCGAGGTCACTGCAGAGCCCCGGGATGTTTTGGTCGTAGGAAGCGCAGGGCAGGTTGCTGTAGGCGTCGGCGCCCAGGCCGTAGCTGGACGCAAACGGGCTCTGATAAAGGGGGCTGTTGACATTGTACAAGCCCGGTACGGTCGAAGCGAAGGCGCCGGCGCCCGCCCCGTAGCCGCTTCTCTGCGAGTTGGGCGCAAAGGAGCAAGAAGTCGGCTCGGCATTTTGGAACAGAGAAGCCCCCGCCGTATATTTGCTAAAAAGCGCGTTCACATAATACGAAGAACTCATAATTTTGACCTGTGATTTGTTGTCCGGCAGCTTTCAGTGTCGGTTTTACGAGGTAGCGTGATATATGATAACATTACACCCCCAGATTTACACCAAACCCCATTTTCTTTTGGACGGAGCTCGCCGCAGCACGTGACCGCCCACATGACCGCCTCCGCCAATCTCAGCAGCCCTCACAGGTGGTCTCGCTCCGCGGGGCCCGCAGCTGCCTAGAATGGAAGGGGAAGAGGCTCAAATATGTGACCAACGAATCTGCCAGCACCCGGGCGGACTGGCGGGTCCTGCGGGACAAGGACCCCAAGGCTCCGAGGGAGCTTACAGTCCGAGGCTCACCTGGGCTCTGGCCTGCAGACGCGACGCGGGGCCGGGCGGGCGCAGCCCCGTTCGGCCTATTACTGAATCCTGGACCAAGCCTGGGGGACCTCCTTAACCCTCCCCTGCCCACTGACCCAACAGAAGGAGGACCGCTATATCCCCCGCATCCGCCCCCGGCTCGGGGTGGCCCTGTGGCCAAGTGCCGCGTCCTCCCTCCCAGGTCCAGTGGGCCCTCTGCCCACGTAGACTCGGATCCAGATGGGGGCGGGCATAGGGCTGCTTCCAGCTGCAGGGAGAAACGCCACCGCAAACTGGAACCATGTGGTTCGAATAAAGTCAAAGTCTCCCAGCTTCCTTTCCTTAATGTGCAGCGCACTGTTTATCCACCCTAAAGGAAGCAGTGAAATATTTATCTATTAATGAGCCTCATTTGCCAACAGATTTATTAACGTGGCTTCCCCTCCAGCTCCCTGATGCCGCTGGCCCCTGAAGGTCCAGTGTGATGGCTCCTGGGCACCTCACTGGGCTCTGGGAGTGGAGAAGTGGCTACAAAATACTCTTTTGTCCTCCCTGCAATCTTTGATTCCCCTCATACAAAGGGAACCAACTCTCTTTCCCCCAGTTTGTAAGCACCTCAAGTCCTACACCTTTCCAGGTTACCCCCAGCTGGTGAGGTTTCTGGTAGTTTGCACCCGGTAACCCTGGGCTTCTGCCAGTTTGTCAGGGGCCTGGGCAGCAAAACATGCCTTTGAACAGTTTGGTGAAGAGCAAGTGGGAGGGCCCAGATCCCTGGATCCTGAAGCTTACCACAGATCTCCATTTCTTTTGGAGATCCCCCCCAAAAAAAACAAAAAAGAAAAAAGAAAATGATTAGGGAAGCCCCTTCCAAAAAGGCACCCATTTCTGGCAGCTTCACCTTTCCAAGAGCATAAATCCTCTCCTGCTCATGGAGTATGGCATTCACTGTGGTCATCTTTCCTCCCAGGCAGGCCCCCCAACTCATGAAGCTTACCTTTCCAATCCCCCAACCTCTGAGCAGGGTCGGCCTGTCAAAACCCCTGCCGCTCTCTGCTCAGTGGAAGGTGATGGGGCGAACCCTTCCCCTAAACGCCTCATAAACTGCCCGGGCAGAGCCCTCGGCCCAGCCACCAGGTCAGTATGCCTTTTACTGCTCAGCTCGATTGCACACCATAAACCCAACCTCACAATGGAATTGCCCCGGAAATTCTCCTCCAAATTATAGAGTTTGGTTCCTTGTGTACAAAGCGCTTCCCATCATTTTCAGAGGGTCCACGCTGCCCGTTCAAGGCATGCTCTCAGGGGGTCCCCAGAGCACAAAAGGCATCAGGCATCGGCAGCTTTCAGACCCGGATGCAACGGAGCCCCATCTCCTGCCTAGTAGACTGCCCACAGGCAAAGGTGGGGAAGTGGGGGGTTGCTGTCAGGGACAGGTGGGTGCCTGGTGATATGTCCTGGGGTACAGAGGCCATAGGCGGTCAATATTCTGGAATGTCCTTTATGGGACATCAGGCTGACAGTGTGTCTCTGTTGACAGAATGGAGGGGGTAAGGGAAAGGGAAAAACCAAATATTCCCAGTACCATGCTTCTGGCAGAAAATGAGAACCTTCCGATGTTAGAAAAAGAAGCAGCAAACAAGGAAAAAACTAGGAGATCAAAGAGGCGGAATTAGACAGCTTTAGACCAATAAATTGTTCCTCGGGTGACACAGAGCAAGATGCAAAGAGAAAGACCGTGGCTGCTGCCGCCGTCTGTCTAGACTCCGGCGACTGGAGCAGCGGACAGCTATGGCGATTAAAGTAGACCCTGCCCTGAGCAAGTGACCAGACAGCCAAATGAAAAGGAGTACAGTTTTGGCCGAGATCAGCGGAAGCCCGCGCTACGGGCTTATTCTTGTAGAGGTTTGCCCGGCACAGGTCCAAACGGTCCTGGCAAAATGCGCTGCCCCTCAGCCTGGGCCAAGGAGACTCAGATACCGCCCGGGAGGCCTCGACCTTTCTGCGCCCAAGTTGGCCCATCGGTTGAGGCCAGCGGATGCCCAAACCACCCTCCTCCCCTCTGGATTCTGGGCTTTTATCTTCCCTTCTGCTTCTGTGGCAGGATTTTAAAATGAAAAGGCTAGGCAATGCTAGGCTTTTAGTAAGACCTCTTTAACTGCATCTTCTTGGATCAATGATTTTCTACTTACTTGACTAAAAAGAAAAATAACACACACACATAAGTGCACTGGGTTATATGTGATAATATTCACCAAAAAACTCAAGGGAGCTGGGCCTGAAGCCGGCTTGTGGAGGCGGGTTTCTAATCAGCCGAGCTCTCTCTGAAAGACACCTCTGCCGCTCTCCTGGAGCGGGGTGCTTACCTATCAAGCGAACCCTTGCTTCTCTGTACCCAACAATCATCAATACTTAAGTCCCACTAAGAAATAAACCCACATCTAGGGCGAATGGAGACTGTGGACAGGCTAGGGCTTGGCGATTTGCTTAACGTTTCCACCCGCTCTCGGTGCTCGGGTGGCTCTTGGGTCTCTGTCCAGTGAGCAGCCTTCGGTGGAAAATCCCCAGCTGAGTCTTCCCCGACGAGTGCAAAGGAGCCCGGCTGGCGCTGGGACTTGTCTGTACAGCTCCTACAGAAGCGGCCCCCAGGCTGCCATGGGGGAGAGTAGTCTTCCAACTCCGGTCGGCCAAGGGCAAGAGAGGTCCCTCCAGCTGATCCCTGAGACCCCGGAGGTCCTGGTGGGCCTACACCTACCTGGGGCCTCCGCGGTCGGTGGAAGGAAGGACTTGCTACCGTTCTGCTTCTTCGCCATTTATTCCTAGTTACACAGATCGCGCTTTCTATCTGCGGTTTGGTTAGATACACAGCCAGAGGCGGCCCTACGGGAAGCTATAAAACCCTTCTTACAATCAGATGCCGTGAAATAGTGTGCACTATATACGGAAATATAATGGAGGCGTGTGTCTATAATGCCAGTGTGTGTGTGTGTGTGTGTGTGTGTGTGTGTGTGTGTGTACAAACCACAAACCGAGAGAAAGGGAATGGAGGGCAGGCGGGGAAAGAAACACCCGGGAGAGATGTCAGCCAAAATCCAGCTCCCAGCTTTACAGCGCGTGCAGAGTGAAGACGCAGGTTGTAAACATTTTGTGGGCTTGGGGGAGACTGTTACGACTCAAATAAATGCACCGCGTGGCGTGTTCACAGCGCTCCCGGGGTGTTTCAAAGGGCTCCGCGTTTGCGTTTTTCGTTCCCCGCTCCAAAACCACTCTACTTGGGGGGTGATCTTCCTCGCAGTGGGCTTGGGAAAGCGCATGGAAGTTTCTGGGGCGTGTTCCCCACCCAGGATTAGGGATAGGCTGGGCCAGGCTTGGGGTCCCCTTCATACTCCTGAGCAGCAATCGCCACAGTGGCTATAGTACTTCCACTGCCCAGGAAATTCGGCAGCGAGCGAAAGAAAGGACTGTTTGCACGACGTGACCTATCCTGGAGCTAAGATATTATTATAATTATTTTAAATTTAATATTTACTTGAGGATAACCAAGTCAGTTCCAGCTCGGTCCCCTGGAATTACCTATCCAGGCAACTCAGCCGCCAGACCCACACGAGACAGTTTCCGAGAAGCCTTTACATCCAGTTTTCAGGCGTCTAATTGTGTTGTCACGTATTCAAGACGGCAGAATGCCGGGGTCCCCGCTTGCCCGCGGGTACTGGCTCGCCTGGCTCTCCACCGGGGGCCTCCAGGGCCGCCGCAGGACCCCGTGGCCACCATGTGTGACCTCTGAAAGCCTTTTTGGGCACCAGGTCCGGGTGCTATTGGCCTTAATCTTTGTGTCTGTCTTCAGGTCAGTCAGGTTCGCCACGAGTTTGGCCGCCTCAAGGCCAGTCCCGGGCTGGGGAAGTGACCCAGAAGCCTTCCCAGCGCCTGGAGCCGCAGCCCTGCAGCCGCCCGGCAGCCCCCAGGTCGGCGCTGTGCCCTGGGGATGGAGAGGCAGCTGGCAGCAGGGCAGGTCGGGAGAGCCCCCGACGCTTGCTAGTTTCCCGGCGAGGTTTCCGACCCAACGTGAGCAGCACCGAAAGCAAACGACCGCAGAACTCTCAAACCTGGGGCTCCCGTTCGTTCCAGAAACGCTCGCGTCAGGTCGACATCTTAGGAACTTCGCTGGGTCCCGGCGGCGGGAGATGGCG
The DNA here is from genome assembly GCF_000260355.1 of Condylura cristata. Lineage (NCBI taxonomy): Eukaryota > Metazoa > Chordata > Mammalia > Eulipotyphla > Talpidae > Condylura > Condylura cristata. The sequence goes on from NW_004567106.1 coordinate 27,382,158, forward strand.
GCGTGGACGCCTCTTCCGTGGAGCCATACTGCCATCTGCTGGCCAACTCGCAGCACTGCATCACCGCAGTCCAGGCTGAACTTCGTTAGCAGCCTCCCAAAGGCGCCCCTCTTCCAAAGCCCCGCCAGGGCGCAGTCAGTCCGGCGGGGAGGTGGGGGTCTGCGCGAAGCCCGGAATCTATGCTGCCAGAGGGCAGCGCCCATAAAAAAGCTGTTTCCGCAGCCGCTTTATCGGCAGCAGACAGGGCAAACAAATGAAAGGGCTTTGGTGGAAAATCTTAATTGGGGCTGGACAGTTGTAAACTCATTAAGGACCGAATTCCAGACAGTTCGCAGACCCGGCCTTTATGACACACTCTTACTGCCCATTCTTTGAAGTTCCCTCTGTCTGCAACAACAGAGGGCGTCCCAACTTGGCGATACGGTGGGGGTGGGGGGTCTAGAGGGTTGCCCCATCTCCTGGCGCCCTGGTTCCCGTTTTTTAGGCTTCTTGTCGGAACACAGATAGCTTTGCAGAAGACCCGGGGGTGGATTGAGAGGCGGGGGAGGGAGAGTAAAGAAAAGGTGGAGGAGATGAGGCTCAACTCCAGGCCCATCTAGAAGGCGCTTGGGCCTCCGAAGTTGTGGTGTTCCCCCCGCAGTCCTTTACACCCCATAAACGGTAACAGCCCTCATATTCTTTTATGGCGCTTGGGGCTCCTTGGTTGCCTGGCCCTGTCTCTGCTAGGACCCGTGGTGACGAGGGTAGCGGGTAGGGTCGTGCTGTGCAAGACTCAGACTCCCCAGGGCCTACCTGACAGGACACAGGGGGTGTGGGGAGCAGCTTTCAATCCCGGAGAGTCCCCAAGCGACTGCTACTTGTGGTATTCCGGCTCCCGTTTCTCATCCCCAGCTCTCTGGGTCAGTCTCCCTCCCTCTACCTTCCACCCTTGGTCAGGGAATGTCCCTGGAGTCTCCAGAAACCCAGGCTTGGGATATTGGGGGGCATGAAATGAAAGAATGACCTCTCATCGCTACTGGCTTGCCTTCCCTCAATCCACCCCAACTCCCCAGAGGTCCCTGCCAGCCCAACGGAGGCAGCCTGCCCACAAACGGACACAAGGACACAACGTAGGAAGCCAGGTCTCACTGCCTCCCCTTGTCCAGGCAGCAGCCAGCCTGCTTGGCTTTGCTGAGGCCAGCCGAGGGGTGGTTGCCACAGGTTCTGGCTCCGAAATGCCCGCCAATGGCAAAATAAGAGATCTGTGCTCCTCCACTTCAGGGGGGTCCCCACCCAGAAACTACCCGGGTCCCCCCACACCAAAGAAGAAGGTGCAAAAAGCTGACCCGCAAAAGATAGAAAAGAATCAATATATTTTATTTGGCAAAAAGTTAAATATCTCAACACAATTTGGTCAGTAGGCCTTGAGGTAACTATTGCAAAATATACAGTGTATGTTCAGTCCGATGGAAACCCCAGATTTATCAAGGATACAAATCTACAGTAGCCCGATGGCAGTTTCATAGTGTATAATTTATTATCAATAAAATTAACTCCGTTACAATAAGCATTCATTTCCCCCGATTAAAATTAAACGTAAACCATAGGTAGTAACCTTCTGCACGTATGTATAGCTCCGAATTCCCCACTGTTTTTCTGGTGCAAAACCAATATTAAAACTCATTTGATTACTTTTCTTTAACGTGTGAATTATATATACAATGAGCAAGATAGACCTATAAAGCATGGAAAGACTAAAACGCCCACATTTCAAACGTGGAGAAAACCATGAACCTATGCATCTCGGAGAACTCTCTTTTCCATTTTTTTTTTATTTCACTGGGAAATCCTTACAGCTAGTTTACAACCAAAGGTTAACAGCCTAGTTATACAGAAGACATATTCCACTACAGAGCTATACCCTATGCAACTGTTTTTCTCCCTCATAAACAACCTGAGTTCAAATTGAATCCTAGCTTTCACAATCACAACGGGTGCGTCACCCAGCACAGAAGTTTGAGTCACAAAACATAATTACCACAATAAAACACAGTGTTCAAGTATCTGGGCAGATTGCTCTGTTGCACAAAGAGCAAATTAAATTAACTACACAGACTAAAAACTATATAGCCCACCATCAACAGTTGTGCATTATAAAAAGGTAGTTTTTTTGTTTGTTTTAAGTCAGGAACAGGTAGATTTTTTTAAATATATACAAGCTAGCACATACAACCATCAGCGCTAATGCCCCCTTTATTCATTTTAAGAAAATGGAAAGCTTACAATACCTCCTCCATCAAAGCGGCAGGCCAAAGAGCCAGCCTGAGCAGGGCTTGCCAGGGGGGTGGGGGGGGGATGAGGCCTGGAGGTTACAGACAGCCGCTTTGTGCTGGGTGGTGGAGGCTGGGGTGGGGTGGGGATGGGAGAAGGAAATGGACAGTCCTTTCTTTCTCTAACTCGTTCTCCCTTTTCTAAACGAACACCTAACCCATCACTCGTCTTTTGCTCGGTCCTTGTTGATTTTCTTCATTTTCATCCTGCGGTTCTGGAACCAGATCTTGACCTGCCTCTCGGTGAGGTTGAGCAGCCGGGCTACCTCGTACCTGCGGTCCCGGGTGAGGTACATGTTGAACAGAAACTCTTTCTCTAGTTCCAGCGTTTGGTGTTTGGTATAGGGGCAGCGCTTCTTCCGTGTAGAGCGAGCGTGGAGCCAGTTGGCAGCCGGGTTGCCTGTGGGGGGAAGAGAGACAGAAGTTTAGAGGCTGCAGCTGCCCCTCTGGGGGCTAGGGAACCTTCTTTCTGGGATCTTCGGCCAAAGTGCAGGATGCTGCTGAATTGGTCAGGGAAGGCATTCTGGACACAATAGAAACCCTGGCAGACAGACGCAGGGATGGTCACTTACAATCGCACACAGTAAAAACCCCCCTTTCTCCTCCTCTCCCCTCTTCTCCTTCCTCCCACTCTCCGCATGTTGTGGACAGACAGAGTAAAAGTGGGAAGCAGATCTTCTTGCCACTCAAGGGGAAACCACGCTGCCCTGTGTTCCTGTAGCAAGCTTGGTATTTCTTTTCTCCCTCTCACTGGCTGTATCTTCCCTTCCCCACCTTTCCTTCTATTCTCCCCCACTCCTCCTTTGACCTCCCATGGAGGCTGATAGCTTAGCAGGCCCCGTAAGGTGCCCCAGGAGCTCGAAAAGCGTTGTTGATCATTTCTTCAGTTTATTTAAATAATCTGGCATGGGGACTCTCATGGTCCGGCTGCCTGCAGCCTCATCTTGGCCAGGATTTACGCTGCCACTGGCTGAAGGGAAGAAGCGGAGGGCGTCTGCTGGCTTCCCCAGCTTCCCGGGTCAAGCTGCCCGGCTGTCGCTGCTGCCTCCGCTCGTGGACAATCTAGCCGCATAAAAGACTCTCAGCCACGCTGCTTTCGAAGAACGGCCCAAAGTATCTCTCTGTCCTGGTCCGGGGCAGCCAAGGAGAGGGGCGGCTGGTCTTGGCTCGGCCCGCAGAGCCCGCCCCGCCCCTCCCCTCTCTCGGCAACAGCAGCTTCCCCTCCCCCTGGAGCCCAGCGGGCCGGCTTGTCACTGCTCTCTGGACTTGGGGCCCTATGCGTGGTGTCCCAAACAGCAACTTCTGACTCCTGGACCCTGCTCAGGAGACTCCCAGCGCGGGCGAAGGCAGGCTCGAGAGGATGGTGGTGGGCCGGCAGATCCCGGTGGCCGGCGTGGAGGCGGTGGCCGGTCTGGAGGGAGGAGACACTTACTGGGATCGATGGGGGGCTTGTCTCCGCCGCTCTCATTCTCAGCATTGTTTTCGGAGAAGGCGCCTTCGCTGGGCTGTTTTTCTCTATCAACTGGAGGAGAACCACAAGCATAGTCAGTCAGGGACAAAGTGTGAGTGTCAAGCGTGGGACAGTCACCCCTTCTGGCCGACAGCGGTTCAGGTTTAATGCCATAAGGCCGGCTGGAGGGCAAGCCCGCGAAGGAGAGCGCGCCGGGCGTGGGCTCCAGCCAGGAGCGCATGTACCTGCCGTCCGGCGCCGCCGCCGCCACAGGCGCCTGGGGGTGCACGTAGGGGTGATGATGGTGATACACTGCGTTGGCGCCCGCCGCGTGCACCGGATTCCACGAGGCGCCGAATACCGCCGCCTTGGACTGGAAGCTGCACGGGCTGAAGTCGGGGTGCTCAGCCAGCGCCGCGGCCTGCCGGGGGGGCTGGCCCAGAGCCCCTGGCGCATAGCGGCCGGCGCCCAGCTCGTCTGCGGCGTCCGCGCCCAACAAGAACGAGTCCACGTAGTAGTTGCCCAGGGCCCCGGTGGTGGCCATCGCTGTGCCCCGCGCCCAGCCGGCCGGCCCGACCCGAGGAAATTATGAAACTGCAGATTTCATGTAACAACTTGGTGGCACCAGGGGGGGAAGTACAGTCACCTAATAAGTTGCCGGCGCCCGCTCCCCCATTGGCCGCGCGCGTCACGTGTCCGCCCAGCAGAACAATAACGCGTAAATCACTCCGCACGCTATTAATGGCCCGGTGTTTTGCAGTCATAATTTTTATAGCAAAAGCCATATGTTTTTATGCAAAGGGATCGCGACGCTCCACGATCGGGTTTGTTTTAATTGTGGCCAACGAAGATTAAAAGATCAAATCTGGCCTTGCCTCTGTACTCCTTCCCCTCCCACCGCCACCACCAGACATACACTTCTTAAGCGGACTATTTTATATCACAATTAATCACGCCATCAGCAAGGCGCGGGTCCCGCGTGCGAGTGCGGCCAGCGGAGCCCCTCACATAAAATTAGACAATAATTGAAGTCATAAAAAAGCAGCCAAATCGCATTCTCGCTCTACTGTATTTAAATCTATATTTATGATATTTCATAAGGAGTTATTGTTTCAGAAGCCACACAGGCTGGTGGGAAGTTGGGAACAACTAACAGATTCGTTTGCCTCGCCGTGGCTCCCAGTTGTAAAAATTTACGAGGACTTGGAAAGGTTAAATTAGACTGTTGTGTTTGGTTGGCGGGCCTCCTGTAAATAATCCCTGCGGTCCCGGGAGATGCGAGTTTACGCCCGGCCCAACGCAAAAAGTCAAATTCAACGCAGTATCAGTCCTCAACTGAGCCACCACCGCCCCGCCTGAGCGCGCTGGACAGGGACAGGCTGCGGAGAGGGCACCGCCCATTGTGGGTCCCTGAAATCTGCCGGACTGGAGTGCGGGGTGCCTGGGCAACTGCCAGATTCACCGCTGCGCCTCCAAACGAGGGCCCCATGGAGGAGCGGCCAGGGAGTTTGCGGCAGCCCTCGTGGAGGCGAACCATTTGAAAGACTGCTGTGTCTGCGTTTGGCCCTGACAGGGTGCACAAGATCTCCCAGGCCAGAACCAAAATCCCTGGACCCACGCAGTACGCAACCGAACCCTGCGTAGAGACCTGAAAGGCCCTAACTCTGAGCTCTGCAGGCCTCTTCACGCTCCCCAAACCTGAGCTGTGGGAGAAATGCCAGGCATCACCAATGGAAAGCGAGTTGGGCCTGGAAAAGGCAGACCCGCCTAAGAGACCCTGGGGCTCCACTTGCTGAGAGACCCGCACCAGCAGAGTGGCCGGCCCCTGGACCCATTTGGACTCTTCTAGACACCTTCCTTCCCCGTCGCAGCCCTGGCCCTCCCTGGGTTACCCAGTGGGCCCGTGGCTTAGTGGAAAGCTACAAGTGAAGCCGCAGCAGCTCAAGTCCAGGGCTAGAAATTAAAACGGGGAGGAGCACTGAGCGAGGACTTTAATCCCATTCTTTGGTTGGCCAAATTGAAGAGGGTATTTCTTCTCCCTTGGAGTCTTTCAAGGATAGATTAGACGACTGTGACCTCTCTGTTAAATGAAAGAAAAAAAAACCCACCCCAAATCTGAACAAAAAGGAGCAACTCCTAAAAAACAGGGTAATTAAATTCACGTGTGAACACTGCCTGCAAAAGTGTGTTTCTCATTAGCCCACTTCCCTGGCGGTGAGGGCAGGCGGCCTCGGTGTTTCCATCTCTTTTTCTGCCTTCACCCTTCCCAACAGATCCAGTAACCGCCTCCCTCCCTCAGCCCCATACCCACCCCATACCCATCCCGAGACATCTCTATCCGGAGCAGGGACGGACTAATGCCAGGCTCTCCCTAAGAGTGGGACTGCAGAACAGCTCAGAACAACAGAGTGCCCCATCCTCAGCCGAAGCTGAAGAGAAAAGTGGCCGACACAATGAACTCCAACGTGGCCAGTTCTGGCCGCCTCAGCCACCTTCCCCCTAATATTTTCCTTTTCCTGTAAATTCCTTGGCGTCATCCCCACTCCACACACACACCAAATCCCAAGCTGTCCCAAATATCAGGCAGTTTCCCCAACCTCTGAAATTTTCATTAAGAAAAATTAAACTCTGAGGAAGCCTTCATTCCTAATTGGAATTGTCTGTAAATGGACTGGACATGCCTGGCTGCCTTTTCTACTTTTTGTACCCAGACAAGACGCAAATTATTAGTAGTATTTTTTAAATAACAGAGCTGTTTCTTTTAAATAGTCTAACACCCAAAATTGAAAGTTTCTTAAATAATCTGCAGGCATTGTGGGTTAAGCAGTCAGAACTGGTGCCTAGAAGGGGGGAAATCACAAAACTAAATATTATACTTTTTTAATCAAGAGGTTGGGGAGAGAATATTCAAGTTCTGGTGTCTGCTTTTATTTTGGAAGTGAAAGGGTTTGTATGTGCATAAAGAAATAACAAACGGGTGTAGTTACAAAGGGCTCCTTCTTTCCTCAGAGTTTTAAAACCTTGGCCTCCACAGCAAATCTTATACTCAGATCCAGGATTGGAAAAAAACAGAGGTGTTGAGGGGAATGCTGAGTAGCTGGCCTTTCAGATAACAGGCCAGCGGAGTGAGCAATGAAACAGTTCCTAGATCCCCAGTTGGACAGAGGAAAGGAAGCACTGTTCCCTGGACAGGATTCTAAAAACCCACTTGTGCGTGTTGGAGGCTAAGGAGGGGTGGGAATTGTTTTATTCTTCCCAGAGTGAGAATGGTCAGCCTGGTTTCCAAGGGTGGAACAATTTGGAAAAAAGACTTAAATTTGCCTTTCAATGGTTCTGGAATTTGAAATTCCTTTTCTCTACTATTTGAAATAAACCAGCACTGGATGTACCCCCTGCATCAGGTTGCATATCAAACATATTCCAAACTTATAAACTACTGGTAAACAAATGGTGAATCTTTGACTTAGTGAGGCTCCCTTATGCTGGCCAAAGCCGGAGCTGGGACTGGCAGGCCCAGGGGAGAGCCCAAGAAGCCCGCAGGAGGGATTCCCTGCGTGGCCATGCTTCACCGAGCCTTGGAGGGTCTCTGCCCAGGCCCTAGCCTCAGGTTCCCAGCGAAGGTCCCTTCCCACCGAGTGGGCGTCCAGAAGTGCCGCCAACGCCCCCCTAATCGGATTCCCTAGGCGGCTGTTGAGCACCAGGCGGAGAAGGAACGGAACGCAAGGCCGCCGCCATCCGGTCGTGATCGTAACCGAGGCCTTGTCTGCGCAGCGGCAGGCACGCCAGGCCCGGATCCACAGACCTGGACAGCCGTCCCACGCTAGCCATTCGGCGGGAGATTCCCACCTTTACTTGAGTGCACAGAGAAAAATGAAACACCCACCCCCTTCCCACCTCCAGCCTCTCCCCAAGTCAACCCTGGGTCCTTCCCAGAGGGAGTTAGTGAGGAGAGAAGGTGGACATAGAAAGAAAACTGGACACAGAGACCCCAAGATGAAAGGGGAAGAAAGGGGAAAGAGAGAAAGAAGGAGGGGAGGGGTTGAAGACAGAGGAAGGAAGGAAGGAAGGAAGGAAGGAAGGAAGGAAGAAGACACAGAGACAACTCCTGGAGCAGCAGGCAGCTTACAGCAAAGGGTAAGTGACAAGGCCAGGATCCCAACCTCTCTTAGTTTGGCCTGCATGTCCACTAGCAAAGGAACCTTTCCAGGTCTCTGACCCTGAATTGGATCTGGTAGTATCCCATTCTTGGAGGAGGATGGCTAGTGTCCCTTGCAGCCAGGAGCAGGCCCCCAACCGGCTCAGGGTTGAAGCTGCGCCCCTGACCTTGAATGGCCTGGGGCCCAGAATTCCTACCACGCCCTTGGCGTCCTCTAAGGAACAGCTAACCTGACTGTACCTGCTCTGGGACTGGTGGGGATGGGGAGTGTGGCCAGCAGTCTGGCAAAGCGCTAAGAAGGAGGTAGGGACCAGGTTTCTGCTCGTAAGAAGCCGAGAATGCCACCGTAGGCCTGGCACGACCAGAGCCAAGATGCCCCGCCCGCTCTGGCCCCCCGCGCACACAGGTACCTGCAGACGATTTCAACTGAAGTAATGAAGGCAGTGTCGTGCTGTCGAGAGAAAGGTGGATCCCAACAACAGGAAACTACCTAAATCACCGACCAGTTCTGATGCTGCCCGCGCAGGGCTGCCTCGCCCGCTGCCGCCGCCACCGCCGCCGCCACTGTAGCCGCCACGGAAGAACCCTGCGATCGCGCCCGTCCCGGCCCCTCGCCAACCTGCGCCAGCCGCTACCACTGTGTGCCCTGGGCTGCCGCTAAGGCGCCGCGGAGGGAGAAGCCACGGCCCCGAAAGGTAAACCTAGGAGAGGGAGGGGTGCAAGGTAAGGAGAGAGGAAAAGGGAAGAGGGGGGAAAGCGAGAAAAGAGGAGAGAACGAGCAGTGTGCGTGGTGATTTCCCAAATCTTGCAGCTCAGCGAGCTGGCGCCAAGCGGAGGCGACCCTGGGCGACTCAAAAGCGCCGGGGACTGCATCGAGCCCGGCTGCCGGTCTGGTCTCGGCCTCCTGCGCTCGCTCCGCGCTGCTCGCTCTCCCCCTCTCTCCCTCCCTGCCCGCCAGCCAGCCGGGGCGCGCGCTCCCGCGCCCCCTCCCCCCTAGCGTCGCCGCCCCCCCCCTCCCGCGAGCAGGAAACGCGTGGCCCAGCGGAGGGCGACCAGGTGGGGGAGGCCCTGTTAGGAGGGGGTGGGGGGCATGCAGCCAGGCCTGGTCTACCTAACTGCTGGCGCGGATGCTAAAGACCCGCTGTGGGCCCAGCCTGCTGTGGGGTTCCTTGGCTGGGGGTCATCTAAGACCAGGGGACCCACAAAATAACCCGCCTCTGCAGGGCTCCGAAAGAAATCCTGTTTGGCTTCCTCTGTCTATGCAGCTCCCCTCTCAACTGAAACCACTGGTCCAAGACAGCCACAATCCAGATATACTAGCAAGTCATAAAACTGAACAAAAGCCGACAAACCTTAAGGCACCAGGGCTATAGGGCCCAGACAAATTACGACCGTCTAGGTAATATTTAAATAGATGCCTAAAGTAATTGCAGGGGGCGCGGGCTAGTCCTCCTGTTGTAAAAGTGGTGGCCAGGATAAAGTGGAAGGTGAAGATAAGAAGTAAAAAAAAAAAAAAAAAAAAAAAAAAAAAAAAACCCTAAAAAGTTCATTCCACAGCTTTTATTCTTCTATAGAACATAAACATCGTCTTTTTTCCACGCACAGCAGCATTACAATATTAATTTATTCTGATTTAAGATTAGAAGTAAATAGAGCTAGAACTAACATTTATAATAATGATAGAATGCATTTGCATAAAACAAGATTGGCAATTTTTCATAATAATAGACATTTATACAGATTTGTATTTAAAGTTTTTTTTCTGCACCTACAGGTTTCACCCTTTTATGCATGTAACTTCACAGTATAAAGGAAAGCCAAACAATGTCTCCCTTCTCTAGTCGATTCCGCTTGTCCCAGCCCTCCTAGGCTTCTGTGAATTTTGGAAAGAAAAAATGAGAAAAAAGCTTTTAAAAAAAATTTAAAAACCTCCACAAGATAGGGAGAATTGTGGTGTGCTTGTCAAATGTTACCAATGGTAACAATTATTTAATGACAAAAATTCCACTAAATCCGCATGTACAAGCAGAACTACATTAGGTAATTTATCTATAGTCAGAAGTATGGAAATCCAGAGGTAAGTGAGATAATTTAGTCAAACACTGCAAAACCTACACAAACTGGAAGAGAAGCTTCCTTCTCCTGGTCATTCTATTTGTTTTCTTTTAACGCTGGGCTATCTTACAGAGGAAGGAAAAATTAATCTTTCTGACTCTCAATTTTCCAATTAGCCAAAGTCAAGCCCTTTTGCCAACCTGCATGTCCATGCCTGTAAGCTCTTCTCTTTGCCAAGGAAGAAAAGAAGAAAGAAAAAAGAAACCCAGGGGCCTGTATCCCCTGATTAAACACAGCCCAGCACTCCAGGCAGGCCAGACCAGTGGCGGCTCCTTGCACCATTGACCTCAGGCCAGACACCTCAGCGCCTACAATGGAACCTCGGCCTTCGGACTAGGTTTGCCCAGGGCCCCTGCAAGAAACCAGCTCCACTAAGGAGAACAGGGGCCATTTCAAGCAGTGGGATCTAGAGATAGCAAACCATTCCAATGATCACTTGACGCTTAGGACACTAGCTATCTCTATAGAATTTCAGCATGATATGGCTTTTTCCCCTAGAAAACAACAAATAAACCAGCACCAAGCAAACAGACACACACACACACACAAAAAAAAAAAAAACCACACACACACACACACAAAAAGAACAAACCAGCCCTGCACAGATGTAATGGTCTGCAAGATGGTGAGTGTGGGAGGGAGGAATGGGGCTCCAGCACAGGTGAGTTCCTGGGCAGAGGCCGAAGACAGAGGGAAGATAACGGCTCTCTGGTATCAGAAAAAAAAAATGGCATTGCCTGAAGCTTCATCAGGAAAAATTAAAGTTGGCTGTGAGCTCCCGGATCCGGTTTTCTCGGTTCATTTTCTTCAATTTCATTCTACGATTCTGAAACCAGATTTTCACTTGTCTGTCCGTGAGGTGGACGCTGCGGCTGATCTCTAGGCGCCGCTCTCGGGTAAGGTACATGTTGAACAGAAATTCCTTCTCCAGCTCCAGCGTCTGGTGCTTGGTGTAGGGGCAGCGCTTTTTCCTGCCGCTCTTTGCAGTGAGCCAGTTGGCTGCATTTTCACCTTTGGAGTTGCCTGGCATTTAAGAGAATAAAAAGGGGACGTTTAAATCAAGGCCACTAAGGCTGTGTGCAGGACTGAACCAGGGAGGTCTCTGCCATAAGAGGGATGCCTGAAGTCACACATAGGTATGCCACCTTTTCTTGCCCAAGGAAAGCAGTTCCTCCAAAAGGCAAAAATGCAGTGAACTTCTAATATGCATTCATCTTCCCAATTTACATTTTCCTCCATTTTCCCCCAAACACCTGTTTTAGCACAAAGCTGCCAGGCACTTGCAGAATGCAAGGCCCGGGAGGGCAAGCTGTATATCTTGAACTTAACGCCTTTCTTTGCTTCTCACCCCTAGGCAGGCAAGCATTTCCTGCAGCCCCCAGGTTGGGGGGAGAAGGGTGCTTACTTGGAATGAGGGCGTGGAGCATGGTTGTGTCTTACTCCAGCCCCCTGTTTGCCCATAGCTGGATGAGGAGAGTGAAGAGGGCGTAGTTGGAACACCGCAAAGGCTCGAGAAACTGATTGGGGTCAAGGGCCCTCCCTCACATCTCTCCAGGAGCCAGGGGCGCACATTCTGGGCGATTCCGGGTTCCAGGGAAAGCTAAATGGTTCCTCTATGACTTTCAGCTCAAGGCCCCGGCACACCGGTCGGATTTGCCTTCTCTTATCCCCGCAACCAGAATTCCCGCCCCTCCAACAACTTTGAAAAAAAAGCATGGGGGATCGTAAACTCGAACTTCGCCGGTTAATGGGCTTATTTATTGGTGCTGGCGGCTGCTTATTTTGGATGCCTTACAAACATCCGCGCTATCTGCGGGCGAGCTACTTTCCCTCCCTCCTCCTCCCCCCCGCGTGGGCCGCGCCTCGCCTCTCAGGCTGGGCCCAGACCGCGGCTTTGGGGTGCTCCGGGCCACGGAGCAGGGCACGACAAGAGGGGGCAGCTCTCCTGCGTCCTCACCCCAGTCGGGGTGAGCCGAGGCCAGCATGGAGGACGTCTTGGTGTGGGTGCTAAGCTGGATATGAATTTTTACTGCGCCCCCACGCCCAAATATTAAAAAGCAAGTTCACAAGGTCAGCCTGCCTGCAGCTCCGGCCAAAGCCGGCCGGCTGCTACACGGACTCCTGGCTCTGCTTCTTCCCTTTTCTGGGTCTGTGCTGTCTGCCCGCCTGACTGCGGCCCTTCAGCGTGCCCTGCTTACCCAGGGAGTCCTTCTCAGGCGAGGCTTTGCTGCTCTCGGAAGGGGCCGGGGAGAGCTCCTCGGCGGCCGAGGACGACGCGTGCGCCTCCTCCTCGCCCTGCGAGCCCCCGCTCCCGCCACCGCAAGCCAGCGTGGGGGGAGGCGGCGAATCGAGGACTCGCTCCTTCCGGGCTGCTTCCACCGAGCCGGAGGCGAGCGCGGGTGGCGGGTCGAATCCGCGCCCCGGGGGCTGCGCGGGAAACGGACCCGCGCCGAGCTGCTGTGCGCTGCCACCGCTCCCGTAGCCCTTAGCAGCGCCATAGGCCTGGGAGAGGCGGAAGTAGCCCGGCACTGGCACCCCGCTGGAGGTGCCCAGGGGGCAGCCGTCGGGCTGCGGACCCCGCGGGAAGGGGGCCAGCTCGGCAGCGGCGGCGGCAGAGCCTTTGGGGCATTTGTCTGCCGAGTCGTAGAGGCAGTAGGAGCTCTCCTCTTTGATGTTCTGCGCGAAAGAGCACGAGGTGGCCTGCGGCTGGGGCTGGGATGGTTGCGGCGGGGGGTGTTGGGGCTGCTGGGGTTGCGGCGGCGGAGGCCCCTCCGGTGGCTCCATTCGGCACGACCGGGGCGCGTCCAGCCACAAGTCTAGAGGCGCGGGAGCGTAGCCGTGAGCCCCAGGACCCAGGCCCCCGCTGCCGCCGCCGCCACCCGGCGACACCGCCTCATTGCGCTTGCTGCCCAGAGCCGGGAAGAGCCCGCAGCTCTGCAGCCCGTAGGGCAGGTCGGCGGCCGGCGGCAGGTAGACCCCGCCGTGGGCGTAGTAGCCGCTGCTGCCGCCGCCGCCCCCCGCGCCACCGCCACCACCGCCAGCCTCGCCTCTGCCGGAGCTGATGAGCGAGTCGACCAAAAAAGAGTTCGCGGCGGGGCTCTCCGAGCATGACATTGTTGTGGGATAATTTGGCGAAGGAAGCAGATAGCCCTTTCTGGCTGACATTTCTTGTGCAAAACATGCTGAATACGATTAGCAATCCCCCCGCACCGCGGCGGTCGCCCGCAGCCAATCCTGAGCTAGAGTTTCCGCGCGACCACTCCCAGTTTGGTTTCGTAGGCGCGGGGCCGCTCTCTGAGGGCGCCCTCCGAGCCCGCGATTGATATAAATATGTAATCTCTATTGATGGGCCGCGAGACGCACACCCGATACCCCAGCTCAAAGGCCAGGAGCTGAGGGGGCTGCCTCAATGTGGCTGGTGGGGGGATTGGCCCCTAAGCTTGCTCCGCCCATAGCCGGATGCGAGCCCGCACTAGGGGTCTGTTGGAAGGGCCCTCGGGTCCCCCGCAGTTAACGAGTGGGGTGTTTATGGTGTGCACCCCAGCGTTCCTTGGGTGCTCCCCATCCTTGTTTGAACCAGCCACTAGCCGCGCTCTAATCACTAGGCGGACCCTCAAGTTCTTCCCGTTCAGCTCAGGACCTGGAGTCATCTCCCAAAAGTGATAGACCTGGCCCTAAGGCCAGGAAAACCTGGGGTGGGGGGTCGGATATCCAGGTCGGACTGAAAGCTGGTAACTGCCACTTCTTTTTGCATGCCTCACAGAAATTCTTCCAAAATGCGAGTATTGGCACCTCTGGCCTCTAAGCTCTTCTCCCTTCATTAATAGGTGGATCCTATGGTTGGAATGTTCACCTGGTTTGTCTCTGCTGCTCCTGTTGGTGGGCCTTGGCATGAGAAGGGGAAACAATGGAAGCACTGGCAACCTTGGCTAAAAAGTTCCCCAACCCTTATTCAGACACCAGCACCAAGTCCAGGCATCTACAGCTCCATAAGCCCCAGAGCATCCAAGCTCATGTGCAGTATTGAGGGGATAAAAGAAACACCGAATTCAGGGTCTTTGGCTTGCCTGTAGCTGAAGATTTGAAGGGGAAAACTTGGAGGAAGAAATAGCCGTTGGACACCTATGGGGAACTATTCAGGAGCTCTCCCTTTAGCTTTGGTATTCATAAGCTCCCAGAGACTATGACAAGAACCAGTGTCACCACACTTCTGCCTTTTCATCCCCTCCCTTCTCCCCCCCCCCTTTCCAAACTCGTGGCTGGGGCAGCCCTCACTCCCAGGGTGTGTACATTTTAACAAGGCCCATGGTGAAGAAATCTGTTCCCTGCAAAGCTGGGTTGGGCTGTTGTAACAGTTATAGGAGCTTTCTGAGTCCAGGCTCTTTGCTCAGCAGACACCTACCCTGGCTGTAGAGATCCGGTCTCAGTAAAATGGAAACAGCAGACCCAAAGCACCGGCCCCAAATATGGGCCTCATACATGCCTCAGAAAATGCGACCTTTTCCTCCTGGATCCAGAGGAACCTAAGAGGTCCTTACCTTCCCCCTGGCTACAGCTGACGGGGGTACCCGAGTCCTATCGCCCCAGCTAGCTCCCGTCCCTGCAGCGGTCTAGCCCGGTACTGCTGAACACCGGGATCCTAGGAAGGTTACCGCTTCAGGCCTCTGTGATCAAGGGAAGCAGCGGGGGATAAACCTTGGCATCCCGGGGTGATTTGCAAGCACTTGGCCTTGTCCCTCGCATTATGAATCCATTCGAGGAAAAAGCCAGGCCTGAGAAGACCCTGAGAGCGCAAGAAAGCAAGCGGCAGTGTCCCAGCTTTGGCTTCTGATTTGCAAGCAGTTGCGGCCTCTGCCGCTGAGGCTGCTTGCGCGGTGCGTAGTGCCCCGAAGCTGCGCCGCGGCTGCGGTGCATGCAGTCACTTTCACCTTTGCGCCCCCTTGGTGACTGGCTCTGAGGACTGGGCATCTGATGTGGAGAAGAGGGAGGTAGAAAGAGAAAGAGGAAGAAAGAAAGAACAGGGGGGAAGAAAATAGAAGGGGTGAGAGGGCATAGCACCGAGTCGTTCTCTCCAATCTAACAGGGTCTTGAGGCGAAAGTAGCAGGCAACCGAACGAAGTCAGGGGTCTGTGCAGAGATCATAAACTGTCCTCGCTCTCCCACGCAAGGCCCGGGCAAATTCCAAGCTGCAAAGCCCAGGAGGCCAATAAAGCTCCGTAAGGAAAGCTTCAGACCGCAGAATTCTAGAACCTTTCCACTGTCCTTAGCCTCCGAATCGACCTGGTCCTTACTCAGGTCGCCAGGAGGGTGGAACTGACTGGGACTCTTCTACTTTGTGGGAAATGCTACAAAGCTGAGGACTGCCTGAGAAGGGGCTTTGCCCTTCAGTAAAATCCATTTCTCTCAGGAAAGCTCTGCCCAGTGGAAAGTACCCCCAAGAATGGTGGGGGTTCCTTAGGAGACCTGCCGCCTCTGTGGCCCAAATGCAGAAGGCAACTTCCCAAGCTCTAGGAAAGGGCCAGTAGACATTGGAGAGAATGCTTGAGAAAATTCAATTTTTAAGAAAAGAAAAATTAAATGAAAGGCAATCATCTAAACCTGCCTTTGTAAACCTTTCTGAAAATTAAGTCCACTCTAGAAAATCTAAGCCCCGTTCAGGCTCTTATCCTGTGAAAAATGTACTTCTGTGCATTTTTACAACTTATCCTAATATTTTAAAGGTGCTCACAGATCTCACAAACCTTTTCCCATGGATGTTCCAGAATATTCCAGAACTCTCTTTGGTAAGACAAGCAAACCTGGTGGGTGCCCCATTTCAGGCAGGTCCAGGTCTGGTCAGGGCCTTGTAGGGTAGCCAAATGGGCTTCTAGGCTGAATGGGAACCAAAGGCATGCACATACCAACCCAAGTTACAAAAGCCAGTTTGGTAGTGCATCTGCTACAAGGAGGCTGCCCCAGCTGCCTAGTAGAGGAGCTAGAGGCTGCTGCATCTCACAGACCATGGCATTGGCATTTGAGTCTTCACCGAAGACTCAACTCGAACTTTGGGGACAAGCAGATGTTTTTCTCCAGTCTTTCCCTCTTGAAATAAACCAAATGGGATGATGGTTTTGTGCTATTTCTTACTTTAAACAACAAAGTATAAACCAGAATGGTAGCTCCTCTCTGGCCCAAAACCATGCTGCTTCTTGAGCCCAGATAATGGAGTATAAGCCTTGGGCCTGCAGGGCAGACTGGCCTGCCTCTGCCACTTCAGACTGGAAGATGTGCATATAACAGAAGCTCAAGTTAAACACCACTGCCCTCTCACTTTGTCTCAGAGTTCCTGGCAACCCAAACCACCCCCAAAGATCCATACTCCCTAGACTGAAAAACCAAGCTTCCTTTACAGAATATTCCATTTTATGGATCGACTGGGGTTAAAAAACACAGTTCAATTGCAGCCCGGTCCCTTGACCAACCCCTCTCCCTTTCCCCATTTGCTTTCTTTCTTCTCTCTTTTTCCCCCTCCCTCAACCTCAGGATGCCTTTGACCTAAAACTTTGGTGCCTGCTTGCTTCAGTCAGGCCCCTGAAGTGGTTATGGGGCAGTTGCCAAGGGTCTGCATTTTATTTGGGAGAAAACAGCTCCCATTTCTACCTGGGTAATAACATTGCCCTCTCCCTCATGGCTATGAAGTTGAAGTAAATTTCAGGTCGGTAGGCTATTGCCTTTGGCAAAGATTACGTTGCATTTCATGTAATAGCAGACTGGATTTCTCCTCTTGAGTAGAGTTTTCAAATGATGAGAAATCTGTTATTACAAAAAATTATTTTTAAAAATATTAGATACTAAAATTAAGATAGCCAGTAAGCAATTTGCAGCTGGAGATTGTTCTCAATGCTTTCGGTGCTCAGAATTATCTGACTGATTGAGGACATGGTTTTTCCCCCGCCACGGAAGAAAAATAAATGCTACCTCTATGTATTTGAAAGCTTTACCAAAAATCCTGGACTTCTCAGATTTATATATATACAATGTATTTAGATAATTTTTTTTGTAAGCTGTGATCTTCTCCTGTTCATCTTTAAGAATGCAAACATTTCCAAGGATATTTGATGTCTATGCTGTCTACACTAAAACAATCAGCTTAAAATTTTTTTCTAAATCCAGTCACTGAGCTGGCCCTTCTTTCTTAATGGGGAGGTGTTGGAGACTTTACATGTACTCTCTAAGTTTACTTCCCTTAGTTTTGTCCATAAATTGCCTCTGGCCTTGGGAGTAAAGGCAGCTCTGGGATGTTAGGGAAGGTTCTGGCTATGAAGAGCATCATGCCGGCGCCCACTGCTTCATGTGGTTGCCTTGTTCTGGCAGAGTTCGGGAGCCTGTGCCCCACAGAGACTAGTGACTTTGATAGGCAAAATTTACATATACATGCATCCACACAGACCAGCAACATCTACTTTCTCTGAGATTACATCCCCTCCCCAGACCTGCATTGCATATTTGTTCAAAGAAAAAAAAAAAACACTTCAAGAAACTAATGCAAATGTAGTAAAATAAAAATGTAAATATGAAAAAGGGGAGATTTAATGTTGGTCTTTGAAATGTAAATGAAATTATTATTTAAAACTTATTTTATGAAAACCCTGGTAGAAAGATTGTTCCATCAGTTTATTCCCAGTAGTAGCTTTTGAACATGTATAGGTATTTGTCAATACAATCTTTGCATAGACACACACAAAAACATCTCATTTTTACATCTGAAATATTGCTGTGATATCCCAACTAGGTTCACAACTATACATTCCAAATAAGCAATGCAAACTTCTCTGGCAGCCTCAAAACTCAAGTGCGACTCATCCCAGTTCTCCTTTTTGGGAACAAAGGTTTCCTCCAGGCTACTGGGCAGAAAGAGAAACCGCACCTAGAAGAAACCAGAAACCGCTCCTATCTACCCAGGGAAGAAGCTTGCCCCAGCGACCAAGGATGCTGACCACCTCGTTGTTTATAATAGAAACATTCTGTTTCCCCCAGTTCTACCATGGCTCTCGCGCTCTCTCTCTCTCTCTTTTTTTTTTTTTTTTTTTTGGCATCACGAACCCCCTTTCCAGAACAGCTGGAACGTTTTTCTCCTAGATACCCCCTATCCCTGGCTCATTCAATTTAGGATATTTCTACAAAATCCAAGGATCGCCTTGGGTGAAATGGTAGCTCAGGGGGCTAAAACCGTCAACTTTTCCACTTAGGCCTTCCCTCGCTTTCCAACCTTAGGAAGGAACGTGGGGGTGGGGTGGGGGCATAAATTGAACTCCTACAGCGTCACAGGGGCACAAAAACCCAGCCGCGTTCCCCAGCCCTGCTCAGACATCGGCCACCTCCCCACTCCCACCCCAGCCCGAATGAAATCGCTAAACTTGTGGCCTCTTACCTTGACACATTCCCGAAATCATTGCCAAGGGACGACTGGCTTCTCTGCTCGGTGACGCCTGTGAGGCCTAGAGAGGGTGCGTTGTTTGAAATTACAACACCCACCACTTCTTGACGGTGAGCCCCCCTTTTTTGATACGAAGGGGAGTGGGACAAGTGAAATAATGTAACGTGCTGCTCTTAGAATCAGAAGCGAACAAAGGCCAAGAATCGCGCTGGGGTTCCCGGCTCCCCGGCGGCTTTGACATTGATCGGAAGTGCGCCATCTCGTGGCCACAGAGCTCCTAGGCCGGGCCGGAGCTCCAGCTGGAGCCGAGAGCGAAGCAGGCTCCAGGCAGAGAGAGAGAGAATGTGCCCAGCCTGCGCTGCTAAAGAGATCTCATTTTTACATCTAAGAAATTGCTGCAAAACCCCAGCCGGGTTTATAGCGGTGCATTCCAAATATGCAAATTGGCCGGCCCGGGACGGGTTTACGACCACATTGTCACAGCCATCGGAGGATGGGCTTTTATAGGGCTCAGAAATCAAACCCGCACCCGCTCGCCGCCAGCCCGCTAGCAGTTCTCCTGGCTAGACTCTCTAGCAACTTTGGAGACTTTGGTTAATCTTTAACCATCCCAAAGGAAGTCTTTCTCTAAACCGTGGGCTTCACTGCCCACCCACTCCCTGCCCCCCAAGAAAATCCTTGTTCACCTCTGAGGTCTTTCAACCTAGACATTCATCTGAGACCAGTCCCACTCCTCTTTCAGCTCCATTTCCCCAGTCGCGCCAGTTAGACAAACACACAAACAAATAAACAAAGCAGTGTCTGGGGTGTGTGTGTGGGGGGGGCACTCTCCAAATTCCATCCTCTCTGCAGCTCTGGTCCAGCCTGGGTGGCTAGGCAGAGGGTGGGGTGAGGGTGGGTGGGGGTGGGGTGGGCGACAAAAGGCTCTGGCCTTTCAGACCTGCCCCTCAAGGTTATGGGTGATGTCCAAATTTAAGGCAGAAGTTCAAAGGCAGGAAACAAAGAGGAAACCAGCATCTTTCTTTCCTCAACGGAAAAGGCAGCCTCAGCTGGGAACTGGGAGAAAGTGACCCTAGAGATTCCAGAGACTCTGCTCTGCCTTGGGGCCCAGACTATCTCTCTTTTGCTGAAGAGATCCCCAGGGCACCCTAGGGTGCTTGCACTTCAGCCCTCCTAGTCCTGAAGTAAACAAGCCCAACCCCCAGACACATTGGCCACCTCAAATCCCAAGGTCTTTTCCCAGCATGGGGGTCAGCCTAAGAGGGTGAAAGCTCTTATTTCAGACCCTGAGTTAACCTATTTCTGGGAACCCACTTTGCAAGTGGGCCTGGCCATAGTTCCCTAAGCCTGGCTCCTTTTGGAGTTAAATCCTGGCTCAGTCACCTCCTCATCTTCTCAGGGTAGCTTGCACCTTTCCTGGTGGTGGTGTGTGTGTGTGCGTGTGCACACACTTGTGTGTATGTTGGGGGAGGGCAACATTTGCCAGTAAAAGAGGATGGTCAGACCAGAACCCAATACTCAAGTTTCCACCATCTTTATTTCCCTTGTCCCCTGCCGCCTGTATATGAGCTGCGACAATGGGTAGACCAGTGCTCCCTCTGCACACAGAGCCACCACCTTACATTCTTAATATAGGGAGATGGAGGAGATTCACAGGGAAGGTGCCATACTTTCTCAGCCCAATCTTGAGACCCTAGTGGGCTGAACTACCTCAGAACATCCCCCCACACACACCAATGCTTTCAGAACATTGCAAGAAATTAAAAGGACCCTTCCCACACCCTTCTTGCCCCCTCCAGCACCCCAAAAGAAATCAACTAATGGGCAAAAAAGAAAAGAAAAAGTATTCAAACAAAAATAGGTTATGGTTCCTTTATTTACAAGTCTTTTCAACACCATCCCTGTATGAAGCATACATTCAAATATTCTTAGCAGTGAGTGAGTTTAACCATGGAACACTGTAAACAGATAGAGCCTTTAAATATTTTCTTCATCATCTTTCCCCCCTCTACATTGCATCTTTTAAAATTCGCTTTGGTTCCTGCAGGGAAATATATATATAATATAATATTTATCTTTTAAAATAATTCCAAATCACTCTCCAGCTCTTGGAAAGATGCCAGAAACTTCCAAGTTCAGTTCTGGAGTGGTGAAGGGCAGAATACAATACTGGGAACCTGGTATTTGGGGGGACTGGATTCCCTCATAGCTGGGGGCCGCTGGCCAGGCCTGCTGCTATGCTGAGTGAAACCAAGTTTCAATGTAGTGTGGTGGAGACTTTGCCAAGCTGCCGCACCCCACAGGCATTTCCTGCAGAAATCTTGGGACCAGCGGCTCAGGCACAGCCTCTTGGCTTTTTGATGTCTTCCACCTCAGGGAAAAGATCTGCTCTTTGACCAGGCTATTGGCCTGAGTGGTAGGCCAGGACAAAGATGGTAGGAAATACTAGGTGGGCTGCAGGAGATGGCTGCTCGAAGCTCAGGCCTGGGACAGTGCGGTGAGTGGCTAGGAGGGGTGAGGAGCTACTAATGCCATCTGGGAGATTCCCCCCCTCCTCAAGGATCAGTAGCCCTCTCCCTCTTTATAACCACCGCTTAGTCCAGCTGTCCATCTTTCACGTTGGTTTTGGAAAGCAGCCCCATTGCGGACATTTGGACATTTAGGAAACCTCGCCCTTTCTCCTGCCCTGTCCCCAAATTGAACTGTGTTTAGAGATCGCATAGCTTCTGATGAAGGGGTCTTGGGGTTGGACAGGAAGGATCCCTGTGGAGGGTCCTGGGACAGGGTTGGTCTTCAGGAGGCCTGGCAGGGGGCCCAGTCCCTAATGGAGACCACACCCAGAGCAAAGCTCCCCAGTCTAGGAGAGTGAACCACCAGGGGTCCCAGACCATTCATTCTAGTTGATGAACACCCTTTGAATCCAATAATTATTAGGGATCTTAAGCAGAGATGCTCAAGAGAGGCCCCAGTGGCCTCCTGCAGGGCTATCTCTGTGCAGCTTCCCCTCTTGCACACCTCCTTTCTTCAAAAGTCACCTCGTGCTTTAACCTTGTCAAGGGCAAAATCTGCATAAAATCTCTTGAGTGTGAAGCCCCCCACCCTATTCCAGCTGGTTGGAGCTTTAGAGGAGCGGGTTGGCTGAATAGTACTGTAAACGGTCTCTGTTAATTTTTTTTTCCTTCATTCTTCTGTTCTGAAACCAGATTTTAACTTGACGGTCGGTGAGGTTGAGCATTCGAGACAGCTGCAGGCGCTTCTCTTTGTTGATGTACACACTGAAGAAGAACTCCCGCTCCAGCTCCCGGATCTGGTATTTGGTATAGGGGCAGCGCTTTTTTCGGGTTCTTTGGCCACCTGTGGAGGGAGAAAGAAACTGGGAATGAACCAGGTGTAGGGGCTCAAATCCATCCCAGAGCCCCAGGGGGAGAAGGGCTGGGCTGAGGCTGGAAGCCCTTTCCTTAGCGGGGGTCCAGATCTCCCCAGGCCCCTGCCTCAGGCTCCTACTGAGGGTTGGGGACAGGCTGTAGTGGAAGCTCAGCCCCAGATAAAAGCCAGCTACTTAGATAGGCCCCCAGGGAAGGTGCTCCGGCTGCCCCCAGCCAGAAAGGAGGGCTTCTTACAGCAACAGGCAAGTTTGTGCTGCAGAAACCGCTTTAAAGCAGCCGAGTGGGGGTTGCCTGCTGCCTCTCTCCTGGCCAGACTAAACAAACAGCCGCCCGGGGACATTTCACCTTCCAGCACCTGGGCAGCCGGTTGGGAGGCAGTAAAAGCCCCCAGCCCCAGTCTTTTCCCGCTGCGCCTGTGACTGGGCCCTCCTTAACATCTGGGGCTTCTGTGGAGTCTTTGTCAACCTGGGTTCTGGCCACTAGCTCTTGCCTCCCTGGCCAGCCTCCTGGATCCTGAGAGGTGGGGAAGTGGCAGCGGAAGCCCCCTGCTCTGGGCCCTCCCTGAATACCAAGACCACACCACCACCGGGTCCCCAGTAGGGTGGTGGTGCTATTTTCGATAGGGTGACTGGAAAAAGGTTTGTCCAAAGCTAAGGCAAGTTCGACTTGCACCTCTTTTCAATAAAATCCCACAAGACATTTTTTTCAAAAACCTTGCTTTTGACAGATTAAATAACAATTGTGAGTAATAAGCACTTGGACAGAAAGCTGCAGTAATTGCACCGCACCAGAGGAAAAGAGCTTCCTTTGGACAAAAAGGCCAACTTTGGGTTAATTTGTTTCTTTTAATATATGGCTGGAGCTGAGCGGGCTAGTTTATCTGTTAAACACGCTCCTAGCGCCACCGTTAAACAGCGATGCCTTTGAATCCCGACGCGGACTGGAGTCCCGGCGCAACACATGGCTTTTATAAAAATCTCCGGATTACCTCGCTATCAAAGGCTCCCAGAGCCCTTGCAGGGGGAATTTACAGGCGCCCACCTCCGGCTCCCCAGCCCAGAGCTGGCCCCGAGCGGGGTCGAGCTGCCGGTCTTGGGAGCTGAGAAGGGAAAAAAAGGGGGAAAGGGAGGTGTTTTTTTTTTTTTTTTGTTTTTTTTTTTTTTTTTTTTTTTGTAGGCATGCCTTGGCCGGTGGGTATTTCACGGCCAATTTCAGCACTCGCCACGTGATCCCGCCTTTTATAACAAAGTTTTGTTGGGGGAAACCTAAAGGCCCTTCATAAACCTTATATGCTTATAAAACAGCATATAAAAATTTAACAGCGGTGCTGCGCTAGATTTCCAACTCCCCTTTCATAAAGCGCAGGGCGCTGCCTTTATACGTACTGGAGCCGCCGGCCTTGTCCTCAGTGTGGCCGGAAGACGACTCGGGGCTGCTGCTGCTCTCGGGGCGCCGCCGCCGCTCCTTTTCCTCCGCCGCCGCCGCCGCCGTCTCCCGGCAGCCGCCGCCGCCGTCCGAACTTGAAGTTGCCGGCGTGCCCGTGCCCGTGGCCGCCGCCGCCGCGGAAGTCGCTGCAGCCGCCGGGGGTCCCTTTTCCGCGCTCTTGTCCCCGGGGTAGTCGGAAGAAGCGAGGTTTTCCGGGGTGCCGTAGGCCGTCTCGAAAAACTGGTCGAAAGCCTGCGGCAGGACGCCGTTCCTGCCCACGGTGCTATAGAAATTGGACGAGACGGCGGGGGTGGGGTGGTGGTAGACGTTGGCCGAGCTCTTGGCCAGCACGTCGCCAGGCACGCCGGCCGCGCTGGGCGCCTGCAGGCAGTCTCTGTGCACCAGCTCCTCCGCGGAGTAGCAGTGGGTCAGATTGCCGCGGGGGTGCCATTTAGTGGCGGGCTCAATGGCGTACTCTCTGAAGGTCACTTCGCGCACGGGTTGGACTTGGGGCAGGTTGGAAGAGTAGGAGTATGTCATTGGGCGCGAAGACGGGGTCTGGGGCAGAAAAGAAGGGAGGCTGGAGAAATCTGGACCGGAGACGTAGTAAGTACAACTTGGCAAATACATGTTAGAGGAGCAGGGACCACGCTCATCAAAATCCATCATTGGGCTACCTTGGGCTCTCCGCAGTAGCCGAGCTTAACATGATTCTCCACTGCAGCTGCCTCTTTGAAGCGGATCCGTGAAGTAGAAATTTGGAGACGTAAGCTGACGTGGAAATCTATCCCCATCCTTAGCAGGGAGGTGCTGGTCATGTGACCTGATGTTGAAATTGACAAGCTGCGAGCTAGTCCGGGCTTTTTACCCCCCCTTCCCTTTTTTTTCCCCCTCCCTCCCAGGCTTCCTTTCTTTGTAGCCACCTCAGGGGAAGCAACAGATCGTCACTCGGTGTTCTCACCGAAAGCACGTAATCGCCGGTGTAACTCATGTTGGCTGGGGGGCCTCCCGGCGCGCGGCAAGGCTGGGGTGCGCCCTTATGCCACTTCTTGTGCTCAGCAGCACAGTCCTGGCCCTCAAGTGCGCCGAGGGCGGTGAGAGAGCTCAATCCCCGCCACCCCAGCACTCCCCGGGTGAGGGATGCCCCAGGCTGGGGGAGGGGGGGCTGGCCGGGTGGGAGCCGGTCGTTGCGTGCTATTGGAATCTATTCTCCAGGAGGCTCCTTCTTCGGTACCCCTCCCACAGGTTTGCTCTGGGAGTCACCTCTGCTTCCGACCTTGGCTGGACCCCCTTCTGGCCAGGGTTCGCAGCCGTGGATGTGCCTGCCTCGAGGCTCTCCCGATTTGCACGGTGACTTGATTACACGCTCGCATTCATGGTCACTTCCGAAGCGCTTTAGTGCCTTCCGTCCCTAAACCGCCAACAACCCAGGCGGCTTCCCCCGCGGTTTCTTAGGGATCCGCAGGTCCCGGAAGGGCCTTCGCTTTACCCGGGATCTAACTCCCCTTCATTCTTTCCGCCGGCCTTCTCACCCAACCCCTTGTCCTTGGAGAAACTCCCTCCTCCTCGCTGTCTGCCTGGGGTTTGGAGTTCCTCGGCATAGCCAAGGTGCTGGGGCTGCATCGCTGCGCACCAGTCTGCCCGCCCGCCTGATCTTTTGGAGCTGAGAACTCGGCATACCCTGCAGTTGAGGCGAGACTTGGGCGGCTTTGGAGGAGCTGCCAATCCGAGGAGCCTTCTCCTGGGTATGCTGCACCTTGGGGGGCGGGGTGGGGTGGGGCACCAGGCTGATGGTGGAGTTCCAGAGCAGAGGGAGAGTGGGGGCTATGAGGAGGGGGTGAGGGCTTGGGAACTGTGACTGAGAAAGAAGTAGTTTGCCTCCTCTCCTTCTTCTCCATATGTGAGAGGAATGGATGCTGCGAAACTCAAATGTCGGAGTCTTTCTTGTACTCATCTTATGGAAAGAACACAATTCCAAAGAAGAGATATGCTTCTCAAACTCTCAGTACCTTGGATGACAAGGATGTCTTGAAAAGCTAGCTTTGAAGGTTTGAGGTACATAGAGACATTGGCCATAGTGACTAAAGTGAATACAGTTTTATTGGGAAGAGAAAAGAAACCATTAGATGGAGAAAAATGCTTGCTATTTGCAGGGTTGGCGGGACAAATGTTTTTTGAGAAATGAGGAAAAAGGACAGAAGTGAAAGAAAAGGGCACAGAGAAGCCAGGCAGGGCCAGGAGCTGGGAGGGGCCCAGCCGGGAGGCCTCACCACACCTATCTTCTTGGAAAGAGCTGGATGTTGCTGAAAGAAAGTCAAAAAATGGAAAAGGATAAACTTTTCCCTTTCCCCATCCAGGAAATAGCCAAAAGTATTTATATATCTTGGGGAGATTTAGAGTATAAACTCTGAGATCTTTGGTATTTAAGTGTCAACATCGATTTATTTATTTATTGCTGAGCTGACTGTAACTGACTCAATAACAAATCTAATCGTGTATTGCACTGGAAAAGAAATATTCTCATTATGTATTTTCTCCAAATGACGACCCGCCATTGCATTTGAATACTTGCTGTAAATATCAATAATATCGAGTAATTACTCTGTAGTGGAGTAAACTAATTTATTACATTAATGTTTATGTGGCTTCTGTCCCCCTCCTTTACTAGGGTTGCTTATCACAAATCAAACTACTCTGACACATTGGTTTAATGAACTCTTTATTCAGGATTATCTGCAAGAACTTTCATGCCCCTTGAATCCCTGAGAGCTGAACTTGAAATTATTTGTGCATCTTCAGCTTGACATATTTGTCCACTGTGGCTTGTGCAGAGGGCAGAATCGGTGTGAGGGAGGTCTGGTGGAAAGGAAGGTTGTTGAGGACGCGTAGCTTGAGATCTTCTACAGCTGGGAATTACAGTTACAGGATAATCCTTCAGTGAAAAAAAACCTATTTCCAGCAGTCACCAAGATGGCAAAATATTTATTTCTCCATGGCATCTCTTTCTTGGTGATAGAATATAAGAGGGAGAAGGATAGGTTTTTGAAGAGAAGTATTTGAGCTTCTCCTGGCTTGATTTTCAGCTATCCTAAACTCTCCCAGGAGCCCACCCAGTCCCCACCACCCGGACCCTCAAACAAAAGGAATGCAGGAGGGGTTTCAGTCACTTTGCCATAACAAAGGCGCCACCATTGCGGGGGCTTGCCCCGCCCCCGGGTGAAGGCAAACAAATTCTTGCACTTGCATTAGGGCTTTTAAGGCTATAATTGAACCCGGGGGTGTCTAGGAGAACCGAAAACAGTTCTAGACAGACCTGGGGTTTTATAGCAGTTTTGGCAGTCAACTTCAGCTTGTGCCTGAGCAGACCGCTGTGATGGCCCGGCAGTGGGGGACGCCAGGCTGTCTCCCCCAGCTGCACACAGCCCCTTTCCTAATTAGATCAGTTTCCCCTTTGGTGCCAGGGCGAGTGGTTCTGGAAGAAAGGTGGGTATGAGAATGCATGCGTTCCTCTTAACCATTGCCTCCCATGTCGAAGGCCAAACTAAGAGGGTGTTTGCAGGTCTGGATCCCATGGGTGATTACAGGAGACAAAGAGTAATTCCCTAGGAAAGTCTGGGAGTGGAGGACGCGTGGGTGCAGAGGCTGGCAGGGCATTCGGAAAGCAGGGAGCAGAGAGGGACTTGCAGCTTGGGAATGTGGGATCGCTGCTGTGAAGATGATTGAGGGGAAAGGCTTTTGATGCCCGGACAAGGGAAAACGCCCAGAGCGATGAATGCTTAAGTTCCCTAACAGGGACAGGAGGGGGTGCTCAGCTCCCCAAGGCAATGAAATGTTCCTCGTTTTGCCCCTCCTGTCCCTTTCACCCAGAGTAGACTAGCCCTGTGAATGTTTAGGCAGGAATGGGGAAGTTCCAAGGTAGGTGCAGCTCTGAGGATCAGACCACATCTTGGGGAACAAGGGTGGCAGAGTTGTGGGTCCTTGGTTTTGACTTTGAGATTAACTGATGCTTCTGCTTTGCAGGAAACTCAACAGCCTGAGCCTACCAAGCTCAGGAGAAGACCCCATGGAGACAAAGATTGCTCTGAAAGGCCAAGTTCGAATTTGTATTTCTTGAAGAGGCCAGGACTGTTAGGGCTGTGATATTGGCCCTGGTGACCGGTTTATTATGAGCTGTTCTTTCTCAGGAGCTGCACCAAGCGGAGGCCATCTCCAGAAAACAGTCTTCAGCGTGTGTTTCCTTTTATCGTCATCCCGGAGCCCCCAGGGCAGCTAATGCAAGAGGCCAAAAATGTTTTGGAGGAAGAAAAACAAAGGCAGGAAGTGGCGGCGGCCTGACGGTGCGTGTGTGTCTGCTGAGAAGGGAGGGAGCCGTTTCAATCTCTCTCGTTGTTTTTCCAAACTTCAAGGTCTACGCAGCCCTCGCAGGGCCGGGTCCTGTTGCTCCCTGCGCAGTATTTGGAGATGGCCACCCGGAGAGGAGAAGGCGGGCTCCCGCGCCAGTCTTGTCAGGCGGAAATGGCTAACGAGGCGATTTGCTCAGCAAAGGGAGCAAATCCGAGGCTCCGTTTGATTTGGCCCTAAAGGTGGGGGGGCTTGAGGGGGGGAGGCTTATGCAGCGCTTCCCGGATCCTCCTCGACTGGCTGAGTGCGCCACGGGGACGATTACTGCGCGTTCTTGAGCTCCAAGAGCCTTTCCAGGCGGGGATATCGGAATAAAGAGTGTTCAGGTACCTCTGCCCGGCACTGCCGCCTCCGCATTTCTTGCAGCCAGGGGCATGGGCAGCAGCGGGAGGTCTTCTGCTGGCAGTGGCCGGGTGGGTAGCCTTAGCGAATGTAGTCAGTAACCAGGGGACAGTTTGAGGCTTTTCCACCCAGGCTGTGGAGCCTGGGGCATTTCCAGCACAGACACTCAAGGGAAGTGAGCTGAAGGGGCCGTCATTGCACTGGCGGTCTAACACCGGCTCCTTCCGAGGGAGATTAGAGGTGTGGTCAGAGAACACCAATCCAAACTTTGGGTTCCCAGACGTGGGTGCTGCTAGGTTGCCATCTTCTCTCCTTGGTGCTGGTTTGGTTCCCCTAAGCAGCAAATTACCCCGGATATTTGAGAATTTGAAGTCCCTAGGACTGCACTTGAAACGCTTTGAATGCTCTGTGTGCAGCACTCATGTGAACGCCCATACCAGGCTTCCTGTTCACCCTTGTTCTTTCCAGCCTTGCTTCCTTCAGTCCTGCTTACTTATGTCTCCTGCTGCTTCTTCCCAGCCCAGTCTCCCCTTTGGTGGGACCTCTTGCCACATAATGTTTCTGCTAGGTTGAGCAAGATCTGAGATGCCACAGGAGGGCACCCAGTACTCAAGGACTGTTAGGTTCCTGACTCACTCCAATTCAAGTCACCATCATCTGAACTGGATTTCCCCCCACCCCTCCATCTTCTAAATATTCCATTGCAAAACCCTGACATGTCCTTTTTCTCTCCCACTTTTTCTTGCTTTTCTGGGTAATCCTGTGTGGCAGCTGGTCTGGGAGGGGTCAGACCCACTTGACAGAGTGAAACTCATTCCCAAAGAACTACAGTTGTACCTTGAGATTGCTCAGGGCACCAACATTTTTTGGTCTCTTATTACTGAGGCCTGAGCTCCTACCTGTCTCTGTCCCTAAACATCATACCTGTGTCTATAAAACTACACAGAAGACTCTTTCAACATTGGTGACCATACTGCTCACCCATGCAAGAATCAGTTGGGTCAGGCCTCCATTTGGGGGTTCGCTACTTACAAGTGAAAAGTGTCCTGGAGGCATTGTGCATCTGTACTTCATGATGAGCTTGGGAAATGAGATATCTGGGAAGGTCCAGAAGATGTCTCAGTTATTTGTTCTCAGGATATCAGATCATGGCCAATCTGTTAGGTTTCCAGGTGCTGCTCAGAGACAGCAGTGAGGCTGTGATGAAATAGCAGAACACCGCCATCCTCACCCCCATCAGTACCAGGTGGAGGTAGGGGTTAATTTATCTCCTTGAGAGGCACTTGGCTCTTTAGAGAAGGTTCATTACCCTTCTCTAAAGCACAGGAGCAGGTAATATCGTGAACTTGACTTTACGGCTGGCTCTTATCTGACTCAAAGGTTCCATCTTCCAATGTCCCTAGATATATGAAGTCCACATCTTTCTCATGGCCACTGAGGGGTGGAGCATTGGGTCAGAGAGTCTTAGGCACTCATGCAATCTGGTTATTATTTAGTTTAGTGGGTCCCACACTGATAGAAGAAAAGAGGATTACTTCCGTTGAGAAAAACTATTTTTATTTTTATTGTTACTGACTCATTATATATTTTTTACCCCTACAGAGTGGGGACAAATGGGGTGGGAGGAACTTTGAAAGGCAGTCTGAATTCTCAGTGTCTGCCTTCCATTCTCCTTGTAAACTTCGGCCCAAACGGGTTTCCCCAGCCAAGTATGTCTGCAATAAAGGGGGAAAAAGAGGGCGATCCAACCAAAAGACTAACTCTGGCCCTTCATGTGTCTCACAAAGAAGTCCAGGTGCCCCCAAACTCCAGCTGCCTCCTGAACCAGTTCTCTAGACTCCTCTGTTTCTACTAATAGTCCCCATGATCCTTGGCTTACATTCCCGGCTTGAGAAGAACAAGCCCCTGTCCAGTCCAACCCTGCCCTGGAACCTCTTCCACATTCCCTGCCAAACAGTTTTGCAATGATTGCCACCCAAGGAAAATGCTTCCAGCTAGTGTCCCCTCCAGCGCCGCCCCCCTTCACCTATGCAGCCCCAGCGCTAAAGCCCAGGGTTTTTTTTTTTTTTTTCTGTTTTCTGTGAAAAGACATCAAATCATTTGCACAGTCTCTTTCATTCACCTGAAGCAATAAGACCACCAACTCTCTGGGTCTGATAAGATAACCTGCTGCTGGCTGTGGCACAGGAAAGGGGTTCCCACCCCTCCAGAGTACAGTGAGGGGGTGGTTCTTAGCGACCAACATCAGGGATTTTTACCTTTGGTAAAATGCACCTTACTTCTTAGCCCAGAATTTATGCAAAGGAAGAACATCAACGGTCTCACCAAATGCGACCTAGACTCAAGAATTGACGGGTCCTTACTTTTATCTTTATTCCTGACCTGGTAGGGCCTGCCGGGTTTCTTGTTCCTACCGGAGCCCAGAACTTCGATCCAGTCAAGTCTGCTCCCTGATCCTGCAGGCGCAGCCTCTTGCCGGGGCTAGATCTCTGTGGCCTCTGAATTCTCCGGAAGCCCACTTTTCTAGGACTCGACGGGGGCATTGCCCTGTTTGCAAAAACTCCTTTTCAATAGGGCTGGGGAGTGAGGAGCTTGGAAACCAAAACAAACAAACAAAAAACCCAAGCTTCCAATCCCAATTCACGAGCCCGGACTACCAAAGCTTGCTTGCAGTCGATCACTTTTGTGTCCCGAGTCTTCCTGCAGTCGCCGAAGCCACCGGCCCTGACCATGGAAGCGGTCATGGCGCGGAGGACTTGACCTTTGCCGCGCAAGGGGAGGGCAGCTCTCTGAGCTGCCGGGAGGGGGATTCTGCTCCCTCCATCCTCTCGCACCCAATAGCAGCTCTGACAACCCACGCATGCTGCACGTCTCACCCCTAACACCCCCCTCCATTTTGTGCAGGGTCCGCAGGCCCGCGGCAGGAACAAAGCCCCCAGCACCGCTCTCACCACCTCCTTCTCAGCTCTAGTCCTCAGGTCCCCCCTGGCCAAAAGGCTCAGAGCTAAAGCCCTGCGCTCTAAGCCAACCCCACCCCCCACCCCACCCCGCAAGAGCCCTCTTCTCTTGCTTGACCCCGGCCGCCCTTAGCCAGTGCCAGGGTACTATTGCGGGTGCCAACCAGGCCCCGTCTGTGCCAATCTCCCGAGCGCAGGGTCCTAGTCTCCCGCTGCCGCGTGGCGCGCGGGCCTACAGCGGAGCGGACCAGACTCTCCGGGCGCAGCCAGGCCCAAGGCTGCTCTCGGGCACCCGCAGAGATCCCCCAGCTACTTGGGCGCCTGGATTCGGCCTCTTGGGTTCATAACGCGGATCTCGCCCTACCTCTCAGCGGCGGGTTCAGAAAAACGGAAGTATTTGGTAGAGAAAAACACGGTTTCTTTTCAGCCCATCTCAGAACCCCTTTTAGAGAAAATGCTCCTGTCAAGTTTTATTTCCCGTTGCAAACCACCTTCCACGCTGCCAAGAATTAAGACCGGCATAGATTAAATACCCGATTATTCTCTTGGGGGGAGGGGTGGGGCGAGGAAGGGGCACCCGCACAAAACATTTATTTCAATCGGCTTGGCCTCGTCAAATAACGCTGGGAGAGGCCGGCAGAGCCGCTGGGCGCGCTGACGTCAGCTGCAGCTGCGGACCGACTCTGCCAGTGGGTGCGGGGTTCCCCCGCCAGGCGCGGGCCTGGGGGTCCAGGGCTTCGACCTTGGCCTAAGGTCCGCTGCAAATCCCCTTTACCCGCAGCCTTCCGAGGGAGTCTAGCCTTACCAGGGCTCGAGCCTCCATTTTGAGGGTTCACTTAGAATCGTGGAGGATTTTGAGCCTCGCGTCTGCCCCCGAGGGGCGCGACATCGGGCGGCTCTCGCAATCCACCGCCGGGCGTCTCGCGCTGGTCCACATCCCAGCACCTGGGAGCAGCCCCGAGCAGTGGCCCACAAGGGTTAGAACATCTCGGAGACGCCGTGACCCTGATTTCTGCCGGGTGGATCCAGCTCTTTGCCAGAGCGGCGGAGCCGGGGAGAAATGAAATCAACCGTGGCAAGGCCTTGGCTGCTTTCATGGAGGAATTTGTTTCCGTGTCAACGTCTCCTTTCTTTCCCTTAAAATAAAATTCAAAATAGCGAGCACCCTTCAGGCTAGGTATCTCAGTGCTAGGTAGATGCTCGAAGGTCGAAGCAGCCTAGCGGAGAGGGGATATTCTCCTAAAGAATGAAGCTGGCTGTTATTTACCCGGCGGCCTAGCAGTTGAAAACTTAATTAGTGTGCCTGTCCTAAAACCTAGGCATAAATCTCCCCAGGCCTGTTGGATAACGCTACATCTTTGCTTATGAAAAATGGGATGTGAGCTACTCACTGCACATTTCTGATTCCCCAGGTCTGCGGCCGCTGACACGCATTCGATCAACTTTAAAAGAATGCGCATAAATCAGCAAGCCACTCGCGACTCCGCGCTAGAGGTCCGCAAATGCTCAAGGGCGGCTCTGAACCCACAGGGTTTGGGGCTCAGCAGTCGGGGCAAACTCCATCTCCGCTCCAAAACTCGGGCATTTCGAAGAGAGAAGCAAAGCAAGGCACTACATCTTCACTGAAACCTCCAAATACACGCAGCAGGGTGTAATCTGTACATATATCATATGGTGAAATGTGTCGTTAAATACCGCACATAAGTATCACCCTGGGTTGAATTTCTCTGCCTCCTGGATTTTTAAGAAAACATTTCCTTTACATCTAACTTTTAAAAACAATTTGCTTTTCCCCTCTTTCTTTAAATGCTTCTCTTTTATTTAAAAAAAATTTAAATGGATGAGTTCAGCTCTGCATCAGGCATAAATAGTAGTGAAATGCAAAGTGACATTTTACAATCATCCACTTAAAGTATCTTAATAAATATGACAGTATTAAGAGCAGATGGAAAGTTTTTTAAAATCCCATAGTCACAAATTTTTAACATGACAGGCCTTTACAGGCTTAAAAATCTTAAATGATTGAATAGATGAAAGTGGTGCCTAGTTGTTTCTGTATTTACAATTTGTTTATTCAGAAAGTTTCACTTTTAGAAAAAAAATTGAGTCAGTTATTTAACAACACTATCCTAGTGTCTGAATTATGTTTCCAATATGGTAGCTGGTTGCTTACTATCAATAGGTGTCTTTTTTCTAACCTTTTGGACTAATTGCAATTTGGGCACTAGGGAGCCATCATAATCCATGCTTACTTTGGGCTATCTGGTAGATCTATGGGAATTTTAAATAAGAAAGGAGTTAGGTAAGATCAAGTTTATCAACAACCATTTCAGAGTAGGAAAAAATAAACACCTCTGAAATAGCTTCTGCCATTAGTTTCAACAACTGGAGATAGAAAAATGACTACTACTTTACCCAGAGTTCCTGCAGTGGTGATGGCTTGAGATGGTGGTATTCCGGCTGTAGAGCTGCTGTTGGCCTCCTTCCTAGGCCTGAGGCTCAGAAAATTTCTTACATCTAAAGAAAAATATCCCCCATCAACAGAAGAGTCCCCTTTGGAGCTGTTCGTAAACACACAGCTGGATCAAACTTTGATCCAGCTTTGAGGAGATTTTCCACCACTTTAAACATTTGGGGAGAAAGTTGTTACTATTGCTTGATGGCAGCTCATTTAGAAATGGAGTTCTGTGGGGAGGTTGATCTGAAGCATCATTTTCATTTGTTTCCGCAAGAGGAGTGAAAATCCTGAGGGCAGCAACATTTCTACATTTCATAAGATCATTCCATTTGTATATTTTAAGACCATGCTGTTTTTGAGGAAGCTTTAGGATTTTTTTCCTATAATTCTTCATCTATTAAGAAGCTTTAAGTCTTTAGGCTGGAGAGGTTTCCATTTGCCAGGTTTGTAACCAACCAATATTATTTTCCATATAATGGTGGATATGGTTCTTCAGCTCACAATTACTTTCCTTTAACATAAAGATAAAATTAACCTCATTTCAAAATTCTGAATCCTAAGACTCCTAGTTGCACCAACATCTCAATACATATGTGTATAGAATGGTTTTGATGGAAATGCATTATCCTATGTGCATATTAAATATATAAATGTGCATATATATTATTTATGCTTCTAAACACCTGATTGTTATTAGTTGTCAATGAGTAGTAGATATAATTATTCTTATTAACTTTTGATGGTAGTTGTAAATGTTGTTTCTGTATTTCTTTAAAAAATTAAATGGTAGTTTCACAAACATCATGAGACCATTGCACACCACCCAGGAGTAGTACTCACTTCTGAGCTATCCAGGATAAGTCTCCTTCTGAATCCATAGCACTGTCATTTTGTAGATATGAAATCTTTAAGCTCTTCAAACTGACCACTTACAAGATGGGTTTCTTTGAATTTTTGAAATGTAACTCTAGAATTCTAGAGTTAGCAAGGGATCTGAAACATTTTATTGGCCATATAGACTCCCCAATTGCTTTAATTGGGACATTAGACGACCTCGGAGGCTGAGGGCCAGGAAAGAACAGTTATTTAAGAATACCTCTTAGACTATAACAAAAATGTACAGCTTTAAAGCAGATCAGCAGAAATCTGATGCATAGAGCAAGTCTCTGCGAAGACAAATCAAACTTGGCCATTGAAGAAAAGGAGGAAGAATTTCATCATGTAAAGTACATCTTGTACCTCAACTCCTGAAATCACCTTAAATTACAATATATTGGATCAGTAGTAATTAATGATACTAAATCTGTACAGACTCTACAAATATTTTATACAAGCACTGATATGCAAATGTATACATGTATACACATATATAGTATATATACACATATATACAGGTACTTGTATAACTTACACATATTTAAATTTTCTCCATTTGGAGTAAAAACAAAATGAGTACTAAATCTCCAAAACAAGGAGTTCAGAAGGTAAGATGTTTTGATTCCCTTGAAGCTGAAGAATTACAAGGAAGCTTGTCAACGCGAGGTGGCGCCCTTGATCTACTAATCCAGCTGAGGCCAATTCATGAGCTGTCAAAAGTCAAGGTCACAAATTGTCTTTTTTCGTCAAGGTCAAGGTTTAAGGCCTTTCCTAGTCCTGCCATTTCAACAAATATCAAAACCTGCCCTTTCAGACACAAGCAGACCCAACAGCAGATTTTAAAATACGACATCGCTGAAACTGAACAACTGGTTTTCATTTTCCGCACAGAGCCTGAGGATTTATACTATCTCTTCCTCCTTTCTCTTTTTCTCCCTTCAGAATACCTGACACTTTAACTTTCTTGAAGCACTTATTTAAAATATTATAATTTTTACTTATGAGGGATTTAGCCCTTTGACTTAAAAAATTGTCGGAAAAAAGTTGAATAATAATAGGAAAAAAATGGTCCTTGGTTTGTGTAGGACAAACCTGCTCCTTTTCTTTCTGGGTAGGGTGTGTTTAGCATAGGAAAATAATGAGTATTTCCTTAATGGCAGTGACTATTTTATTAACATAATTAATTCCAATA
This sequence comes from Condylura cristata, assembly GCF_000260355.1. Lineage (NCBI taxonomy): Eukaryota > Metazoa > Chordata > Mammalia > Eulipotyphla > Talpidae > Condylura > Condylura cristata. The sequence continues at coordinate 27,417,641 of NW_004567106.1, forward strand.
TGTTACTATCTATAGGTCTAAGGATTTTTATTATTTTTAGTAGAGATATTTGAAAAGCAGGTGCACAGATACATTTTCAGTGTGCTGAATTGTCTTTATTTACAAGATAGCATTTTATAGTGAATATGAACAAAACGAATGTGCTGGTTGAAATAACTGCTTGATTAAAAATGTGCTGTGAAGATGAATCTCTAAGCTTTCTAATGCAGTCTCATTACACAATAAACAAGGAAAAATACTAATCCCTTAAAATATCAAAATATAGGATGTAAACATCTAAATGTTCTGGGGGAATGGGTTTCTGTTTTGAGTTTCCAAAAGATAAAAAGGAAAATGATTTATCCAGCAAAAATGTGTCATAAATATTCAGAAATATTAATTTAAATTTTAAAAAATTGTGTTGAAACCAAAGTCTATCACACTGGGGACTTCTTAGGAGCTCTGACATAAAGTGAATTTTGTGGATCATCTGGTACTTTAAATATATTTTAAGGTTATCAATTTTTTTAAAGTAAATGATATTGGAGCAGAAATTATAGTCCAAATGTTACAAAATATGCTTGTCGTAAACAATTAAAAATTATTATCAGAAGGACATTACCAAATTGGGATTTCCTTGCAGCCTCAAAGTTTCAGTTGGTTGTATTTATTACCAAAACAAATGATCCCCAGAAGGACTCTGTCTCCCCTTTCCCTTCATAGTAAATAGTCCAAAATCATCACTTCAGTACCTTCGTGTCTTTTCCCCTCTACATCTATATATGACATGTTTTGCAGAATATACAACAATGGTAGGAATTTCACTAAGATTTACCTGAGCAGTCACTTAACATGCAAAGGGGCTATGGATGGGGAACCAAGGATAAGCAGATGTTTACAACAGCCTCTTGCGTTTTGTAACCAACTTTTGGATTATTACCATATAACAGTGTCCTAAAATATAACGGTCACATAAATACTTACAAGATTTCAGTAAATTCGTAACTTATCTGAAATTACGTATTTGGGATTTGATGTTTGACTCTAGAGTTTGTCATTTAATGGTCTGGTAGAGTTGGCAGGAGAACTGGCATTCTTTACCATTTCTTAAAGTTTTGAAAGAGTTGTAGATTCCACCAAGGAGAAAAAGATCCCCCTTAGGAAGTGAAATGTCAGTGTCTTCTCTTTCTTATTTCCATTCTTCAATTATTATTAAGTATTATGATCATTATCTGGGCAAAGCAACGAGTTCTGAAGCATTTCTTCAAGTTGCCCTCTTGTTCCATTTTTTAATCCATTAACTAGTGGTCTTCAGTTTGTTGATGACTTTTTTCTCTTTGACCCTCCTGTTCTGGAACCAGATAGTAACCTGCCGCTCGGAGAGATTAGTAGTGGCTGATATCCGCCTCCTTTTGTCCTTGGTAATGAATTTGTTTGTAGCGTATTCCCGTTCGAGTTCTTTTAATTGCACCTTGGTGTAAGGGACGCGCTTCTTTCTCCCCCGCCTGTAGGAACTGGCGTCGGAGGGATGAGAGACCACGTCTAAAAGAAAGGGGAAGAGGACAAGTTACACGGGGATCAGGACAGAGGCGACAGGTCGATCTGAGCCAACCCCCTTGAAGCGTGGGGCTGCCCTTTGCCACGCGCGCGGTAGAGCCCAGCCTTATACCTAAACCTTGAGGGGTTGTGGGGAAGGTGGTTATTTGTGCCCAGCAATGAAATCGCCCAGGATTCATTTCAATGAGCACCTCAGTCCGTCATCCTGCAGACTCAGCGCACCCGCTTGAGTTGATAGCCTGGCCCAGCGGCCCAGCACCATACTTTCATGCCTGATTTCTTCTCTACACCGCACCCCCTCCAAACCCCAACTCTTGATGCTTCTACGCTGAAGTAATTTTTGAAAGAACTAGGAACTAATTTTTTTAAAGAATAAACGCTCTCCAGGTCAATTTCTCATCCTTAAGTCGATGTCAAGGATGAGGAGGGCGGGGCACAGAGAGAGAAGGAAGCTAGCCAGGGTCCCCCCACAAGCTTCTGCCAGCCATACCTCACCCAGGGAAAGCCAGGAGCCAACCCCACTCAAGGGCAGTGAGGGTAGCGACGGGGTCGGACTCCCAGAAGGGCAGTGCCGCTGGGGCAGGCCAGGGAGAGAGCAGAGGGGCACAAGGGTGACCCAGGAGCGAGCAGACGAGAAGCTGGAGCAGAGTCGGAGGACGGGGCTGAGAAGGGGGCGCCATTTACCGGGCAGAGTGGACTTCCAGAGGTGGGGAGGCTGCGCCTGCTCTTTGGGGCAGTACATTTGGCCGTTCCAGCCGTTGGGCAGCGCCCAGGGCTGGTAGCTTTCCATGGGAAGACCCAGGGGTTCGTGGCGCGACTCGCCAGGACCCCCGAGGCCCGGCACCACTGGCATATCCAGGTAACCAGGCACGGGCTGATGGTGGTGGTAAGGCCCCGGCGCGTAGCCCTGGTGGTAGAAGGCGAACTCCTTAGCGCGGGAGCTGAACTCCTCCGCTGCGGGGCCGGCGGTATCCATGTACTTGTCTGCGAAGGCGGCGGCGGCCGAGGCGGGCTGCGCACACGACTTGATGGCGTTGGGGTGCGGGCCCATGCGGGCGCACGGGTAGTAGCCGCTGCCGAAATAGCCGTAGGGCAGCGCCGCGGGCCCCGACGAGCTCTGTGCTGCCGCCGAGCAGGGACTGCACTGTTTGGCGGCCTCGGTGCCTGCGGGGCCCGCCGGGCCCGGCCCTCC